>NC_137198.1:26533891-27133891 GCF_960531495.2 Zeus faber | reverse complement strand
TTATACGGCTCTATCTACGAATTCTTTCCCATTATCTGAGGATATGTGATCTGGAGGTTCCCACCTGCTTATGACCTCACGACACAAAAACTTGGTAACTGACTGAGCATCTTTACACTTGGTTGGACATGCCTCAGGAGACCGTGAAAATCTATCCACGATGATTAACATGTATCTTTTACCTCCTACTGGTCATATCATGTCAACAAAATCCACAACCAACTCACGCATAGGACCTGTCGGAGTTGGAATGTGACCGGGTGGACCCATCACACCCCTCCGAACATTGTTTTTAAGACAGATTGTACATCTGCCTATGACATAATCAATTTTCTCAAGCAAGTACGGTGCCTGAAAACCATACTCTTTCGTGATTTTTCTTCTTACCTCCCCCCTTGCAACATGGGCTAACCCATGTGCTTCCTGAATCATCAGATCTAGTAGGTCGGGGGATGCTACCATCAGTCCTTCAAGATCTCTCCACAGAACAGTAGAATTTTGTATGGCCCCTCGGTCCAACCATAATTGTTTATCTATGGCAAACGCAGCTTCTTGCATCAAGACCACATCTCTAAGCATGATTTTATCTTCCAAGTCCACTTCACGGGTGACAAGAAGAACTTTGCCTGCTTTGTTTGCTCCTGTAACTGCTTTTGCAGCAACATCAGCTGCTTTGTTACCTTGTGTAACCCTTGACGTGTCCATTTTGTGTGCTGCACAATTAGCTACAGCTATTTCCTTTGGCTTCATCATTGCATGCAACAATTTCCTTATCTGAGCATGATGCTGTGTTGGAGAACCATCGGTTTTCTTAAATCCTTGATTTTTCCACACTGATCCAAATAAATGACACACATTATGTGCATATGCAGAATCTGTATATATTGTCACTCGCTTGCCCTCGGCCAATAGACAAGCTTCAGTCAGGCCCACAAGCTCAGCAAGCTGTGCAGAAGCAGGTTGTGGTATTACTTCTGCTTTCTCAACGACAAATTCAGTTCCCTGGGCTTTGACTACTGCATAACCAGCACTCAATGTATCTCCTATTCGATAGCAGGACTCATCAGTTCAATATTCCACATCTGACACAGGCAGTGGAAAAGCTTGCAAGTCTGATCTGAGCTTTGCATATCTCTCTACTTCCTGAACACAATCATGTGGCTCCCCATCCTCTGGAGTTGTCAAATTCTCAGCTGGATTTACCGTGACACACCTTACTAAGGTGACATCATCCTGCTCTAATAGCCTATGATAGTCTCTCAGCCTAGACATAATCAATGTACATTTACCAAAATTTAAAGATTTCTGAAACTATGATGGGTAAGAATTTTCACTGGGTAACCCATAGTTACGGATGATGCTTTATCATACATTAGAAAAACTCCCACCATTGCTCTTTAGCACAGTGGTAGCCCCAATTCTACCTCTGAATAGGCAGTAGAATAATACGAAACAGGTTGAGGACTTGTCCCTGTACCGGTGGGCTGACAAAGAACTGCACATGCATATTTACCACCAGTGGACGTAGCCACATACAGCAAAAAGTTCTTAGAATAGTCTGGCAACGCTCGCGCTGAAGCTTCTTGTAACCTCTGTTTAATCATCTCAAATGCCATAAGACCTTCCTGCGTCCAGGTGAGTTTACAATGGAGTTGAGCATTCCCAGTCTCTTTTATCATGGCTCTCAAAGGCTCTGTTAGGCAGGCATAATCTTCTACCCAGGCTGAAGAATATCCCGCAATACCAAGAAACGTCATAATCTCTCTGACTCTTCTAGGCTTTGGTGCCGTTCGAATGGCTTCCAAATGACTCTCAGAGATGCTTCTGTTTCCATGGGTTATTGTTTGACCCAAATAAGCTACTTTTTTTCTTGACAATACTGCACCTTCTTCTGAGAGTCCTTGTGTCCTTTGTCTGCCAATAGCTGCAACAGTTTGATTGAGTCCTCATGCCACGTTTCCTTATCTGGTGAACAGATGACGATGTCATCCACATACTGAATTACAGTACTTTTCAAGATCTGATCAATCCCAGCCAAGTCATCCTGCAACACTTTATTGAAAATGTGAGGGCTATGTTTTAATCCTTGAGGGAGCCTCTTGTACTTGAAGGGTTGTCCTTTCTATGTGAATCCAAACAACCCTTGACTTTCTTCGCTCAGTGGAACACTGTAAAATGCTCCACACAAATCCAACACTGTGAAGTGTGTAGCCTCTGGAGGAATTTGGGCTAACAAGGTATGTGGATCTGGTACATCTGCTGGAAAATCCACCACCACTTCATTTACCGCTCTTAAATCATGTACCAAGCGGTAGGACTCATCTGGTTTCGTTAGAGGCAATATAGCCCGATTACTCTGAGGATCCAAACATATTTCCACGACACCTGCTTTTAACAGTCTTTCAATTTGTGGTTCAAACCCTTTGATTGCCTTCTCCTTTAGTGGGTACTGGTTCTTCCAAGGAGGTTTGGTTCCCGGTCGCAGTTCAACTCTCACCGGTTGGGCTGTATATATCAGTACGATGTCGTGACCACAAACATTCTGGAATTTGTTGCAGCATCTCCTCTCTCTTACGGTCTGAGTCCAATTTAGCGCTGAACATTGACTCATGTGTCATCTGTACCACTTGTGGTTGTCCTTGTCCTTGAGCTGAGATCACGATTTACATGAACTTATGTTCTTCAATCATCCAGATAGCAAGATTCTCCTTTATTGGTGCAAAAATGGCTTCCTCAGCTTCTGCCATTATTTCTCCTATATGTTTATGCTCAAATCCTTCATCCACCATTTAAGTCACATGTGGCACACTTTTCTCAATGTCATGCTCATTCTCAAGATACTCATCAGTGTTTATCTTCATAGCTGCTCCTTGTGGTCCCAAAATTATACAGCACAAGGTCAGCTGAACATGCTTGGGTTGACTACTCAACCTTTTCCTCCGGATCCAGTTGGCCAGCTTTCTTAAAATATTTAAGCGTTCAATGATGTGCATACTCAAGGGGCTTAGCATCAGGCATATTTGCCACAATGAACTTCTCCCACGGCTTGGCTGGCTCTAATAGCTCTGGACTAAGATTTCCAATCCAATATACTGAAGAAATCTTGATCTCTGGTGCCATAAATAATTGGTGGTCGACATCAGGTGGCACATTAACCAGACAGCCGGTGTACACCGTATTTTACAATTTAGTTTGCACATAGCATCTCTTCCCAAGAGTGCAATATGCGTGCAAATGTTATGACACCAATATAGGTAGTGTGATTTTCCGATTTTTATAGCGGAGCTCAATTGGTTTTGTGAGAGGAATCAGCTGTTTCACAACCTCAAACTCGATTGTCCCTATCAATTGGTCAGACATAATCTGCCATTACTTCCAATGGTTTATCATTTATTTTCACCTCTATTTTTGGATCTTGCTCTGGCCCTTTCACTGCCAGCTGACACCTCCCTTTCGAGTCTTCCGGGCACACCTAGAAACCAGGTTCCAGATCCCTGGAGGGGTTCGCCGGTCCCCTGGGTTGCCGTGGTTGTCCTCTGAAACCTCCTCTGAAGCCTCCTCTGAAGCCTCCTCTGAACCTGTAACAGTCACGAGCAACGTGGCCTAGTTGTCCACAATTATGAGACTGTTGGAAATTTCCTCCTCTACCTCTTCCTAAATTTCCTTGACCTCCTCTCCATATTTGTGGTTGATCAAAAACTGGCTGTGGAAAGGAGACAGTGGGGACTACAGGTGGTTGAACCTGAATATGCCCTTGCTGTGGTTGTGGTGGTATGACCCTCTTATTTTCCTTTTTTGAAAATCAAATTGAATTATTTAAAAATTATTTCAAGCACTGTGTAATCACACTCAACCAAAAACAACTGAATTTACCAACCCCAAAGGAGACCAATAGCTTCCCACTTATGAAACTAAATTCACTTGTTCATCATCTGATGCATCTGATCACACACATTTATCTTAAATTATAAAAATTATATCAATGTTCAATCTCAAAACAGCCTCAATCAAGGTAAACCATACTCAGATAATGAAACCAATATTCACAGCACTCATTATTTAAACCAGCTTTTCCACAAGTGATCAATCAAATCAATAATACTCCATTAATTAGTCAGTCCGTTGCCAAGTCTCCCACGAAATAATTTGAAATACAATATATGAAAAATAACTACTGTAAGCAAGCTAAACATGTGTCAATTATGTAGGTTATAACTAAATGTATACACATATAGGTAAATGCAGGTGTCTATTGAAAGAGTTTGTGGATGAAACCGCACTGGCCTTGTTTAAACTGGATTCAGGATTCCTAGGCGCTATCATCCGCAAGCTCCAGTGCCTGTGACGCACTGCCAGATGTCTTGTCATCTGCCCCTTGGATGATCCAATTCAGACACATTCCATCTTCTCTGTCTTTCCCCCAGCTCTAACACAGCACAGTAAATGAGAGGAAGAAAGAAAAAAGAAAAAGAACAACATAAGAGTTCAGTGTCTTAGGATCACTCTAAATTCTTATACATACTGTAATATAATTCAGTGAGACATGCATTATCAGCTTTCTTATTTCTCGCACATTTGAAATAAAGCAATGTTTACTTTTATTCATACGATACGATTTAAAATCTAAAGAGTATATTAGTCAATCTGATATCACCTTAAATTAATTATTTTTTTTATATTCATCATTTTTATTTTATTTTATCTTTATTTTTTCTTCTATCATACTGAGAGAAAAGAGGAGGGGGGGGGGGGGGTTCTTTAAAGCTCCTCTTGTCAGGAGGAGTTAACTAATTTCCCACTCTGTATGAAGCACCACCCCTTGCTCCACTTCTTAAATTTAGCCAAAACTTCCAGTATGGACTGGTCGTCAGTGAGTGAACATCCTGTTTTAGCTCCCTTGGGAACAGCCCAACCCAATGCAGTTGCGTACAGAGTCAAAAAGCACACACAACAGTCAGAGCTGCTTTCTCTCACCCAGCTGCCGAGACACAAAACCTATCCTCTGGCAGCCAAAACCAGCTTCTCCTTCTATTTCAACAAGACTATCTGATCGTTCAACCAGCCAAAACTCTCAGCAAGTACAGTCACACACATAACAAGCATGAAAAAGACAAAGAAAGAATCCACACACCAATCAAACAATCCACAAATCCTACTTACAAAATCAGAGCAGGAGATTTTTCTTTCTTTTTCTGAATGTGTACATGCATGTGTAAGCAAACTGTTGCTGGTTGCTCTACTCCTTCTCTCAGAAGGCTCATAATTTTATCAAATGTACAAACATCCTCAAAAAAGGCTAATATCTTTTTTATCAAATGTATAAACGTGAAACATATGAATGGAGCCAGAGTCTGTCCTTTATACCTGTACAGATACAATGCAACATATCTGGTTCCAATCTCAGCACAGCCCCAGTCTGACATGAATCTAAACATGTTCCACTTCTCTACTCACAGGGCCCCCAATG
Source organism: Zeus faber (assembly GCF_960531495.2). Lineage (NCBI taxonomy): Eukaryota > Metazoa > Chordata > Actinopteri > Zeiformes > Zeidae > Zeus > Zeus faber. The sequence continues at coordinate 27,128,424 of NC_137198.1, read as the reverse complement.
TTAACACTCTAATGTTGATGTTCTCCGTGTCACTTTAGAAGCAACATATGTTAATCTTTCATGGGAGCCCAGTCCCCTTCTTCACCCCAAACATTCCAGACACCTCAATATTGAATTAACCCCCGGCCAAGGGAAGACATATTGTCTGGTAATCACTGATGTTTTCTCTAGATGGGTCAAGGTTTTTCCAATGGCTAAACCTGAGGCTTTAACGCTAGCAAATGCTCATCTACGAGATTTTTTACAAGATATGGGATTCCTGAGAAATTATATAGCGAGAACGGCAGTCATTTCTTAAATGAAATGACACATCACTTAAATAAGGCATGATGAATACAATGTTAAAATCATTGTTCCTACTATCCATAATCTGCAGGCCTAGCAGAGAGAACTAATGGAACAAGAAAAAATGAATTGAGAAAAACAGAAAATAAAGTGCTTTCACTGATTTAGGTTTCCATTAAGTCCGTTGGGCTAAGTACACCAGGACCTGGATAGCTCAGCCAGCAGAGCATCAGACTTTAGTTGAAGTCTCTGCTCAGGTGCATTTCTCTGCTGATGAAGTTTGATTTACTCATACGGGGAAAAGTTGGAGAGCAATCCAAGTGTCATTCGGCACTCTGATTAACAACTCCCATTTTGTAATACACAACAAGGTCTTCAATTAGTATGAGTGTGCATGCTTGCATTAGTGTGTTAGAAGCTTGGGAATTCCAGAATGAGCAAGCACAGTGCAGCATTTCATCACATCCCAATAAGCCTATGCCTTTCTTACGCCACAACTCAGGGGAGTACTTGAACGCAATCCCCCACAACCACAAACTATGCAGTTAAGTTAAATTAATGTCCTGAGTTAGTATGAGGGGTGATGCAAGCATTAAAGTCGTAAAATCTTGGGAATGCCAAGAATAAGAAAGCAAGGTGACCCGTTTGATCACAGTTTAAATCTAGAGCTGAAACTAGAGCACAAACGCAGTCCGCCATTACCGCATACTATGCTGTCAAGATTCCCACAATAGGAGAATTTGCAGTAGTCAACACAATCAGAGTGCATGTTCTCCAAGTCCGGGATAATATCAGATTCAGCGTCGCAGTCGTTCTCCCGGTTGATGTCGGAGAACTGACTATCATCGCGGAAAATGAAGTACTGTACGCGCTGCTAACACTGACTTGGATCTATCGCACTGGTCAGATTCAGGTCCGCAATATGATTTCGATCTTCCTCCACCCGCTTCTCGTAATCCATAACAACACAGGGAAATGAAAGTTTTAACAGACAAGTGAATCCGGATCCTTGTCTTGTTTGGAAGTGATGTCAGTGACGTCAGCAATTCTTACTTGATGAAATGGGTTGGTACATGGCCCTACACAACATTGTCTCTGTGTGTTTGTAAAAGTAGTACGATTTAAAGTTACTACTCTGTCAAAATGGTTTCACATTGTGACTTCACATCACATATGGTTGAATGATCTTCACCTGAACCATCGCTATAAAGGAAATGATCCATCGGCGTGGTTCAGCGCTATTCAGCGTCCCGGTAAGTGAACTGTGCTTTCCTATGTAATCTCACGGGAACATTACATTTTTAGAAGAATCTTTATTTGTCACATCACTGCACAACAACACTTGCATATACTGTATATATATATGCATGCACACACACATTCTATTTGGGGTAGTGGCCAGTGAAATGTAGCCTCTGCATTTAACTCATCCTGGCTTGTCCTTCCTCTGGAGGGGAAGCCAGGAGCAGTGGGCAGCATTCGTCAACGCGCCCGGGTATCTGGTACCAAGTGTCAATCGCTGGTCTGACGATGATGTGTGCATGTTTTTGGTGGGGGTCTTTACCAATTTGAAGAGGTATGGTGTTGCTGAGTTGGTCAAATCACCTGTCGAGTAAAGAGGAGATCCTGGGTTCAAGTCCCAGAAGTACCTTTTGGACTTGAATGCCATTCAGTGGAAGAAGTATACATACGACAATAGCATTTCTCAGTGAAAAACTGAGATTGTGACTTCTAGACCTAATACCAAGGAAGTTAAAAGTTGTGGTTTCCCACCAGTGTCATTTGTCTGTCTTATCTTTTCTTTTCTTTTCTAAAGTCCACAATTCTAATCATGAAAGTCCCATGTCCTTGGCAATGTAGTCTGACTGTAAAAAAAACCTATGTACTTTAGATTGATTTTACTCAAGCTTTAACCACTTTTTTTTCACTTTAAGCAAAATGATGAAGTATGTTACCCACACATGTCTTTGTTGAGGTGATCTAGAGGTTAAGGCTATGGACTGTGTATCTGTCATGCTCTGCATGCAAGGGTTCAAGACCCATCCACATCGTGGCATGTAAATTAACATATGGATAAAGATTTTAAATCCCTGCAGTGCCGTTTTGGTCAATATGGATTTTTAACAGAGTTGTATATTTATTGTTTGTTGTAGCATGGTGCTGTGGCTTAGTTGGTCCAAGGGCCTGTCTTGTAAACAGGAGGTCTTGGGTACATGTCCCAGCAGTGCCTTTCAAAATTGAATGCCGTTCAGTAGTGACAGTATACATACAACAAAAACGCTCATTGAATCAAAATGGCTGTTTTGGACTTCAAGGCCTCATAAGAAAGGAATTCCAAGGCTGAACGTTCATGCAAATCCATGATCTCTTTATCAAATGTTGAATCACCAGCCACAATGGAGATGCAGCTTGAACCAATGAATGCAGAGCACAATGGCTGAGTAGCCCATCGCTTTAATCACGAGGCCACCTCATCTGAAGAGGTGTCGATTTGCTGAGTTGGTCAATGCACCTGTCTAGTAAATAGGGTATCCTGGGGTCAAGTCCAAGAAGTACCTTTTGGATTTGAATGCCATTCAGTGGAGGCAGTATACATACGACAATAATATATCTTGATGAGAGCATGCTAAACTTCTTGACATAATAAGCAAGGAATTCAGAAGTTGTGCGTTTGAGTCCCACCAGCGTCATGTGTCCGTCATGTTTCTTTTACACAATTCTAACCATGAAAATCCCATGTCCTTGGCAATGTGGTATGACTGTCAAAATACCTCTGTACTTTAAATTGATTTTACTCATAACCTACGCAAAATGATGAAGTATGTTAAACATGGATGTTTTTGATGAGGTGGTCTAGAGGATAAGGCCATGAGCTGCTTATCATTTGTGCTCTGCATGCAAGGGTTCAGGTCCTTAATGTATCGCACTCTGTCATTTAGCATTTGGTAAATGGTTAAAGGATTGAAATCCCTGCAGTGTCCCTCTGCTATAAGCTTTTTTACAGACTTGTATCTTTATCGGCAGTTGTAGCGCCTCTAGTAAACAGGAGATCCTCGGAGATATCTAGGTGAAAACTCAGCAAGCAATGGGCCTAAAGCGCAGAGGAGAGCGCCTTAGACTTCAAGTCCTCATTCACAAGGGCTTTAGATGTGGTCAGTTCAAGTCCCACCAGCATCATATCTTGTTTTCTTTTACACAATTCTAATCATGAAAGTCCCATGTCCTTAGCGCTGTAGTCTGACTGTAAAAAAAACTCTGTACTTTAAAGTGATTTTACTCAGAACTTAAGCAAAATGGAGTGTTACAAACAGATGTTTTTGGTAATTTACAAGCCGCATCGTGGCTTGTAAATTAACATTTGGATTTAAACTCCTGTATTGTCCCTATGCTATTTCAGTCAATATGCAATTTTAATAGAGCTGTATCTCTATTGCCGGCTGTAGCACATGGTGCTGTGGCTTAGTTGGTCAAAGTGCCTGTCTAGTAAACAGGCACTTTGTGCGTGGTTCAAGTCCCTGCAGCGCCTTTTGAACTTGAATGCCGTTTAGTAGTGGCTGCATACATACAACAATAATGCTCAGCGCTACATTGAATAGAAATGGCTCTATTGGACTTCCAGGAATCTGAAAGGAATTCTGTGGCTTTAGGTTCAGGCTAATCCATGATCTCTTTACCAAATGCTGAATCACCAGCCACTAGTTGGATGCGACTTGAACCCATGTATGCAGAGCACAAAGGATTAGTAGTCCATCGCCTTAATCACAATGCTATCATCCAAGAAGGCGTGGATTTCAGAAGTTGGCACCGGTCTCATGAATAGGAGGTCCTGGGTTCATGTCACAGAAGTGCCTTTTGCACTTCTGTGACATAACAACAATAACACTCAGTGAAACATTGAATGAAAGTATCTCTATTGGACTTATAACCCTCATCAGCAAGGAATTCCAAGTCTGTGGGTTTGGGGAAATCCATCATCTCTCTAATTTTAGCATATGGTGCTTTGGCTTAGCTGTTCAAAGTGCTTGTCTAGTGAACAGGACATCCTGCGTTCAAGTCCCTGCATTTTGGACTTAATTGCCATTCAGTGTTGGCAGTATACATATGACAATAACTCTCAGTGAAACGTTGAATAGAAATGGATCTATTAGACTTCCAGGCCTCATAAGAAAGGAATTCCAAGGCTGTGGGCTCTCGCATATTCATGATCTCTTCCCCAAATGATGAGTCACTAGCCACAATGTGGATGTGACTTCAACCAATGTATGCAGATCGCAACGGCTTAATTGTCCATCGCCTTAATCACTTGGCCACCTCATCTGAAAAGGGGCGTTGACAGAAATAACAATGGAGAAATTGAAATCCCTTCATCAAATGTTAAGGATGGGACTCAAACCCACAGGTGCAGAGCACAATAGATTAGTAGCCCATCATCTTAAACCACTCTGCCACCTCATCCAGAGAGTCTTGGCATATCCTTAACAACAACCATGTCTAACATCCTTCATCATTTCGAGTAATTCAGAGGAAAGGCAATTTAACGTACAGAGTTCTTTTCACAGTCTGACTACCTTGCCAAGGGCTTACACACTACATGTTTTGGTCTTGTACTGACTTAACTGAATGATATTTAGGAACTGCTCCAACCAGATTTGAGCAACACACATTGCTGGCAAATAAACAAGATTAACATCGGGGTAACTGTTCCACCCCCAGAAGCCCCTCCCCCAGTCTGGGTTGCGACATCAGAGCACTGTGATAATAGGATGACATCAGAGCAGACATAGACAGGTGGACAATCACGCAGCCACACAATCCATCTGATCACGTCTCAGGATGGTTATCCTTTCCAGCAGCCTCGGCCACTGCCCTTGAGAAAGCACAATCCGTGAGTTCATACGTATACAATGACAATGTAAGACACGGCAATCCACGTAACCCTCATGTGTTTCCCAATATAGGCATTGGTGGTATAGTGGTGAGCATAGCTGTCTTCCAAGCAGTTGAGCTGGGTTGATTCCCAGCCAATGCAAATTGTGATCATGTTGTTTATTGAACACTGGCATTACAACCATTTTTATATTAAGTTATTCTGGTTCATTTATCGCCATCACAGTTTTCAATTCAAAGAGCGTTCAGGAGGCACTTCTGCATCTCGAACTCAGGATCTGCTTTTTATTTGACAGGCTTTGCCCGAGTCAGCAGGAGCACAAGGAGATCAAGCACAATCTGAGCAATTCGTATAGGAAGGGCTTTTCTAACCGTATGAGGTAGGAGGTACTGTAGATGGGACAAGGGTTGCACAGAATACACTGTTTCACTTCAAGCTCTTCGCTTTATGAATTGTGTAAACGATGACAAGACAGACACCTGACTCCAGTGGGAGTCAAACAAGCAACTTTTGAATTCCTTGCTTATGAGGCCTTGATATCCAATGCGCTCTCCATTAAGCTACAGAGACACTCTCTGAGTGTGTTGGAATGACACGTTGACAGAAATAAAAAAGTAACACCGTAAATCCATCACCTGGGACTCAAACCCATGCGTGCAGAGTGCAACAGATTAGCAGATTAGCCTTAACCCCTCCCGCAGCTCATTGGAGAAGAATCAGCACATCCATGTGTAACATCCTTCATCATTTTGCAAAAGTTCTGGATAAAACATATTCAAACTGCAGAGTTTTTTTACACTCAGACAACATTGACAAGGACATAGAACTTTCATGATAAGAATTGTGTAAAAGGAAGCTAGACAGACGCATGACTCTGGAGGGACTTGAATGCACAGCTTCTGAATCCCTTGCTAATTAGGTCTAAGAGTCCAGTGTGTTCTTCATTGCGCTTCAGGCTCACTTTTGACAAACTTTCCACTGAGATTAATTTCTTCTCATGTAAACTGCCTCAATGGAAATGCATCCAAGTGCAAAAGGTACTGCTGGAACTTAAACCCAACACCTTTCGTTCATGAGACACACACTTTGACCAACTCAGCCAGAACACCTCAGGCGTGTGGGCCATGGCATTAACCTCTAGACAATCTCACCTGAAGGGGCGTGGCAGATACTCAAATCAACCATGTTTAACATCCGTCGTCAATTAGATAGTTCTGAGGAAAAACAATTTAAAACGCAGAGTAAATTTTATAGTCTAACTACCTTCCACAGGACTTGTGACTTTCATTTTAAGAATCGTGTAAAATTGAACAAGACAGACATGTGACTCTGGTGGACTCCATCTCACATTTACATTTAGTCATTTAGCAGACGCTTTTACCCAAAGCGGCTTACAAGGGAGAATAACATTCAGCTACATTGCGACGTTCACAACCTTGAATGCTTTGCTTAGGAGTCCCAGAAGCCCAATGTCCACTCCACAGCCACTTTTGGGGATTCTTTCAGTGAGGTATATTATTGTCGCATATATACTGTCTCCACTGAAGGACATTCAAGTCCAAATGGCATGGCTGAGGCTTGAACTTAGGATCTCCTGTTTAGTAGACAGGCACTTTGACCAGATAAGGCACAGCACCATGCACCACATCCAGAAATAAAGATTCAACTCTGTTTAAAATGCATGTTGACAGAAATAACATAGGAGCACTGCAGGGATTTGAGTTGTCTTGGAATGTGTGGCATCCCACGCAGCCCCATCGTATAAGATAATTATTACCAGATGGTGCCAGGGGTCTTAAGAGAGAGAGAGAGAGCCCATTGTCAGGGGTCCCGGTGATAAGGCAGGTGAAATGTGAACGGTGACCTATGTAGGGGAACCAAATGGTCAACCATAAAAGACTCGCCCGAGTTTCATTTGGCAGAGAATCCATCCAGCTCTGTTCTCTCCTGGGTGAACCATGGAAAGTCTGGGCTGATGCTGTTCTTTTGTAATAAATCAATTATTTTACTCAAGTCAGCGTCAGCGGTCACTCCTTCTTCATCAACAAATCAAATTCATCATTCATCATTCATTCATGATTATCTTGATACAGAGCATGACATTGAGAAAAGTGTGCCACATATGACTTTAATGGTGGCTGAAGGATTTGAGCAGAAGCATATAGGAGGAATGATGGTAGAGGCTGCAGTATTGTCAAGAAAAAGTAGCTTATTGGGGTCAAACAATAACCCATGGACACAGAAGCATGACACTCAGAAAATGAAATTGTTGCATGCAATGATGAAGCCAAAGGAAATAGCTGTAGCTAAGTGTGCAGCACACAAAATGGACACGTCAAGGGTTACTCAAGGTAACACAGCAGCGGATGAGGCTGCAAAAGCAAATTACAGGAGGAAACAAGGCAGGCAAAGTTCTTCTTGACACCCATGAAGTGGACTTGGAAGATAAAATCACGTTCAGAGATGTGATCTCGATGCAAGAAGCTGCGTCAGCCATAGATGAACAATTATGGTTGGACCGAGGGGCCATACAAAATTCTACTGTTCTGTGGAGAGATCATGAAGGACTGATGGTAGCATCCCCCGACCTGCTAGATCTGATGATTCAGGAAGCACATGGGTTAGCCCATGTTGCAAGGGGGGAGGTAAGAAGAAAAATCACGAAAGAGTATGGTTTTCAGGCATCGTACTTGCTTGAGCAAATTGATTATGTCATAGGCAAATGTACAATCTGTCTTAAAAACAATGTTCGGAGGGTTGTGAAGAGTCCACCCGGTCACATTCCAACTCCGTCATATGCGTGAGTTGGTTGTGGATTTTGTTGACATGATAAGACCAGTAGGAGGTAAAAGATACATGTTAGTCGTTGTGGATAGATTTTCACGGTGTACCAACAAAGCGTAAAGATGCTCAGTCAGTTGCCAAGTTTTTGTGTCGTGAGGTCATTAGCAGGTGGGGACTTCCAGATCGCATATCCTCAGATAATGGGAAAAAGTTCGTAGATAGAACAGTAAAATTAATTCTGCAAAAATTGGGAATAAAATAACATCTAGGAGATGTTTATAATCCGCAAAGCCAAGGTGTTTGTGAAAAAATGAATGGTGTGCTGAAAAATTGCATTGTTGAAATCTGTCACCACATAGCTCTGAATTGGGTAGAGTTGGCATTAATGGTGTGTAGTTAGAAGCTAACACTAGTAGAGAAATATCCATTCTGAATATCTGAGTCCATCATATGCTCAAATATTTTTTTAACTGAGAAAATGCACGGACAATGGAGGTAAAAGGAAAATGTTAATCATATATTGGAATAATGTTAAAGTGTAATGCAAAAGTGAAATTATTATACTGTATTTGATGTGTGTGCAAGATACTGGCTGGTGAATTTTTCTTTCAGGACCAGTCGGATGGTGGCTGTGTCCACAAATCCTAACAGCCTAATGGACTTGAACACTCAAACATGGGCATTCAAAAATGGAGGATAAAAATGGACGACGGACCCTGAATGAGGACATCATGATCAGGAGTGTCGAGTTAAATATCATTAAATGTTGATGGTGTTAAAAAGCAACAGTTCAATACATACATATGTGTTATGCATGTTTTATAATATTGGAGGTTGTTTATTACAATGTAACCTGCATTATGGATGAAAAGTCTGTACTCTACAGTAGATATTTTTGGCAAGACATATTACTTTGATTTAGTGATGTTTTCTTTATAGTTTTCTGTAACAGGGTGAAATGAATATATTGGGACCTCAGGTGTTTTCTTTTTTTGCGGGTTTTGAGGGTCATTGATGATAGGCAGGGAAAGGTTCACTGGAAGGTCCGATGGGTCGACCAGCCTGACTTTGGACAAAATTTTTGATTTATTTCTGTGGTTCTGAATGTATGCATTTATATGTAACATCCTGTACAGTTTTCTAAACCCTACTTCTTTGCAATAAATTTATTTGGAGGGCAATAGGTGGTTGCCTGGGGCAGAGGGACTGTGAGAGAATTTTCCTGTCTTGATTGTTGATGAAAGACAAGACAGCCCATTCATATGAGATAATTATTAACAGATGGTGCCAGGGGTCTCAGGAGAGAGAGAGAGCCCATTGTCACGGGTCCCGGTGATAAGGGAGGTGAAATGTGAACGGTGACCTATGTGGGGGAACCAAATGGTCAATGTCATCTTTGGGTTAGCATAAAAGACTCGCCCGAGTTTCATTCGGCAAAGAATCCATCCGGCTCTGTTCTCTCCCAGGCGAACCATGGAAAGTCTGGTCTGATTCTGTGTATGTGTGGTAATGCAAATGTAAATCAGTGTATGCACTTTCCTTTAAGTGCTATTACTTGTCGGTGCCCACCCATGGTAAACTTTGTGATGAGCTTTCTCAAGGAATTGTCATCGTGGTGGGGGAATTAGCTTAAATGGTAGCACGCTTGCTTAGCAGGTGAGCGGTAGCTCGATCAATGCTTGCATTTTCCAGTGAACTTGCTCTTTCAACACAGATGGCTTGGCTTTTTAAAAATCAGGAACAATGACTCTCAAAGGGGGAATCTCAATTCCAAACCAAAGACATGGCCAAGCCCATGTCATTGTGCTTAAGGATGTATAAGACTTGTGAAAGTAGGTGATTCACAATTGTATTTCAAAGTTGTGTTGTCTTCAATTAAAACTTCATGTTAAAAATATTACCAGGACTTTGTTCACAGCTGTTTCTTGCTGGCAATGCAATGAAGGTAAGGAAGAGGCTTCACAGGCTGACTGAAGCAAAGTGACAAGACCTCAGACTGGTGGGACAGCTTGCTAAGTGTGAGCAGAGGATCCAAGCAGCTGTTAGGTATACTTGCCTAGCTTGGGTGATACATTGTTCAGGAAGGAAGTATGGCCAGGGTGAGGTTATATCATTGCACTCCCACTCTACTCACCCCTGCAAATTCCCCAAATGTGGGCATCCTGACTGCAGAGTTTCTGTTTATGGGGGACCGCATTCACACTCTCCCCTGAGTTGTTGTGTCAGAAGGGCAGAGGTTTGACCTGCTTATTGGGATGTGATGAAATGCTGCACCGTGCTTATTCCAGAATTCCAAGCTTCTAAGACGCTAATGCTAACATGCACACTCATACAAGACCTTTTTTGACCTTGATTTTGTAGTGTATTACAAATTATGAGAATTACATGTCTAGCAATATATGTAAGTAACTACATTAATTTTAAACCTCCAGTGCAGAATGACACTTGGACTGCTCTCCAACCTTTACCTGTTTGAGAAGGAACTTCCTCAGTAAATGAATGTCATGTGGGGATGGTCGTCTAGTAATCTAAAAGTTTCTGGTTCGGTCCCAGGCTCCTCCTGCTAGCATGCTGTAGTTTCCTTGAGCAAAACACTAATTGCTCCTGATGGCTGTGTTTGAATAATTGTAAGTCGCTTTGGATAAAAACGTCTGCTAAATGTAATGAATGTGTCTGAACAGAGACTTTATACCTGGACTACTTGCTGAAACCAAAATTGTTATGTACACTTTCCTTTTTTGGCTATCACTTGTCAGTGAGAACCCAGGTATATTAAGTGATGAGGTTTCTCAAGGAAATGTTTAAGCACAATGGTAAACAACATGATAACTGTCCTCATGGAAATCATCACTACATTGGCAGGGGGATTGGGTAAAATGGTAGAGCTCTCGCTTTGCATGGTGGCGCTCAGGGGATTGTTAACTCCGTTCTCAGTTTAACTTGGTCCTTTAAAGTGAACTGTTTTATGCTGAGTGTGACCAGAGTATGCAAGCACCTGTTTGGTAATCTTACCTGGCAGGGGTCATATGTTGATCAGGAAGGAAGTTTGACCCGGGTGAGGTTATGTCATTGCACTCCACTCTGCCGAACCCTGTAAAATTCCCATGTATGGGCATCTCAACTGGAGTTTCTGTTCGTGGGGGACTGCGTTCACCCTCTCCCCTGAGTTGCTGTGTAAGAAAGGCATAGCTTTTACCTGCTTATTGGGATGTGACAAAATGCTGCACTGTGCTTATTCCAGAAGTCCCAGGCTTCTACGACGCTAATGCTAGCATGCACACTCATACTTATTCAAGAACTTTTTTTTACCTTGATTTTGTAGTGTATTACAAATAATTAGAATTGCATGTCTCGCATTATATGTAAGGAACTACATTAATCATAAACCTCCAGTGCAGAAATACACTCGGACTGCTCTCCAACTTTTACCTGTATGAGAAGTGTCAACTTCCTCAGTAAATGAATGTGTCTGAACAGAGATTTGAAACCTGGACTACTTGTTGAAACCAAAATCAGTACTGTATGTACACTTTCCTTTTTGGGCTATCACTTGTAGGTGAACACCCAGATATACTAACAACACTAGACATGTTTATGCACAAAGGTTAACATGATAACTGTTCCCAAGGAAATTATCAATACATTGGCTTAAATTGCAGAGCTCTCACTTTGCGTGGTATAGGTCGGGGCATCAATAACTCCATTCTGAGTCTAACTTGGTCCTTCAAAGCAAACTGTTTGCCTTTGTTTTCTACTGAGTGTGACGAGAATATGCAAGCACCTGTTTGGTAATCTTACCTGGCAGGGGTGATATGTTGATCAGGCAGGACGTTTGCCCAGGGTGAGGCTATGTTATTGCTCCCCCATTTCCGTTGACCCCTTCAAATTCCCAAACTGTGGGAATCTCAACTGCATAGTATGCGGTAGTGGAGGACTGCGTTTGCTCTCTCCTCTGAGTGGTTGTGTAAGAAAAGCATAGCTTTAACCAGGGATGAAACGGGGCACCTTGCTTCCTTATTCTCAGCATTCCCAAGATTTTACAACTTTAATGCTTGCATGAACTCTCACACTAACTCAAGACATTTATTTCGACCTGTACTGGTGAAGTGTATTACAAATAATGAAAATTCAAAACGTAAACTGCCTGTCAATCATTATTTTTAAAGGACCACATGAACCATAACGCACCTCCAGTTAGGAATGACACTCGCACCGCTCTCTAATGTTTACCTGTACGAATTTCCGCAGAAAATGTTTGTGTTCGAAGAGGGACTTGAACCTCGGAGTGGAAATGTGGCACGGTGCAGTCTGAGCTGCTGAGATTTCAACCCACCACAGATGTAGCAGAGCTGTTTGTTGAAATCAAAATAAGTGTGCGCACTTTCCTTTAGGTGTTATCACTTGTAGGTGAGCACCCAGGTAAACTTAGTGATGAGCTTTCTCAGGGAAATGTTAAATATAGTGGGTGTGTTACAATATAATGTCACAATATAGCTAAATCTATGTAATCACATAAACATATATGCACACACATAATGAAGAACACAACCTCATATAACCCCAGTCACATATCTTTATTTTCAGCACATAGTGTAAATTCCCAGAGACAGTCCAGATGCAACTATCGGTGTTCAGGCCTCACTGTGACGCAGCTGCGGAGAGGGAGAACAACATCCACTCTTTTCCCCTATCACAGAGTTTACCCTTTCTTAAACACGGATGAATCTGTGACGCCAAACTGACCGTATATTGTTTCTGACTTCCCAAAATTTACTGTTAGACTCAGAGAGCTGCTCGAGAGTATATCTCTGATCTGAGACTTGTACAAGTCACACCAGCAACTGTCTGCCTCTTTAAGACCACCGATTGACAAACTGCAGATTAAAGCAACCCTTCACTTTAGTGAAATGGGAATTAGCTCAAATGGTAGCGTGTTTGCTTAGCATGCAAGAGGCAGCAGGGTTGATGCCTGCATTCTCTAGTGAGCTTGCTATTTCAAAGGAAATGGCTTGGCTTTTTAACAATCAGGCACAATGGCTCTCAAAGGGGGAATCTCAATACGTAACAAAAGACATGGCCAAGCCTATATCGTTGTGCAGGACTTGTGAAAGTAGGTTCTTTACAATTCGGTTGTCTTCAATTAAAACTTCAAGTTAAAAATATTGTCAGGAATTTGTTCACACCTGTATCTTGCTGGCCATGCAATGGGGTTAAGGAAGAATCTTCACAGGCTGACTGAAGCCAAGTGACAAGACCACAGACTGGTGGGACAGCTTGCTAAGTGTGAGCAGAGGATCAAAGCAGCTGTTAGGTATACTTGCCGAGCAGGGGTGATACATTTTTCAGGAAGGAAGTTTTGCCAGGGGGAGGTTATGTCATTGCACTCCGACTCTACTGACCCCTGCAATTTCCTCAAATGTAGGCATCTTGACTGCATAGTTAGTGGATGTGGGAGACTGCCTTCGCACTCTCCCCTGAGTTGTGGTGTAAGAAAGGCATAGCTTTTACCTGGTTATTGGGATGTGATGAAATGCTGCACAGTGCATGCTTACCCTAGAATTTCCAAGCTTCTAAGACACTAATGCTAGCATGCACACTCATACTTATTGAAGACCTTCATATTGACATTGATTTTGTAGTGTATTACAAATAATGAGAATTGCATGTCTCGCATTATATGTAACTACATGAACAATAATGAGTTCTGGCTTCCACTGCCCTGGCGCACCTTATATACCTTGGACCCCGAGGGATAAACTACCGCTAATGAAGGACAATATGGTTCAACCAAAAGGGCTGAGGAACAAAACATGGAGGCGTCATCTCTGAAGAAACCCGAGACAGGAAGGCAATAAGAAGAATGAGCCAGTTCCTGTGAAAGAATCAGCACCAAGTAAAAGTGCTGATAATCCAAAGAAGAAAGAGATCGGCAAGAAAAGGCCAAAGACCAGGGCTCAGACAAGGGAAGAAAGGGAGAATAAGAACAAAACATTTGCTGGGACCAGAAGGGGAGAACGACATCGGCTACCACCAAAGTTGACACGAGAACCGGACACAGTGAAGAGAGACACACCGGGATGGATGAAAGGATTAGATGACATTTCGCCAGTGGAATCTTCACTCTGGGTAAAGGAGGTGGAGGAGGGAAGTAGCGAAGACCTTTCAGGCCTATGTGAAGAAATGGCCAGAGTTCTGGAGTGGGAGCTATTGGATCAGCTGATTGACTTGGCCATTCTTGTGGAGGTAGAAGAAGAGGATGAATGAGATGAATCTTTAAAGAAAGATCTCTTATAATAATCATAATAACCTCTAACAATGATTAAATTATTTAAGTATTTACAAGAATCTAACAAATGAGAAATGGATGATTTTTTTCGACAAGTAATATTGAAAGACAATTTTCGGCCAGTCATGATGTCCCCATGTAAAGCAAATGGTTTTATATGAGAAAGAAATGTTGTTGATGTTGATGAGAAATATTGTGATTTATGTGATAATAGTGTGTAAGATTTAGGGAAAGAAAAAGAAAAAATGAATTTATACTCTGGAAAAATCCGAAAAACTGAGTTAATTTATTTTCTGTAAAAACGGTTTTACATGTAATCTGGGGTTTTATGTGGGATGACCTGGAATGGCTATCTTCGGAAAAACCTAAGATGTCACCGAAGAAAGACCTAAGAAATCACGGGGGGGGTGAATCATGTTGTGAAAAACACCAAATCGCGTTATCTTTCCAGACGTACAAGAAAAATTAAAGTTAGTAACTAACGTCAGCAAGAGAGGTCAGTAAGGCAGCTGTTATCCAGAAAGACACAAATAGCCGAAAGATGATTACAACGCTGGTCCAAGAAGCAAACTTGGACTTTTGGACTTTGTCACGCAAACCCTTCTCTGGATTATTCAGACACTTGAACCCCCCCCGGCGAACAGAGGTCGTTTGACTGTAGTGAGGTCTGGGCTCCTTGTACTGGGAGGTGGGCTGTTCTGCAGGACATCGCGACTTCCATCGCCACTGGTAGAGCCAGTTTGGAGGTTCCTGATCAGATCCCTTGCCTAACTCCCACAAAATTGAAATTACGCCAAAATTGGATAGCGTAGGAAAAGCATTAGGGTATGGTTTTATTCTTTTCTTTTCTTTCTCTTTTTACTGATTTTGATCAGATTGATTTTTTGATTATATTTAAACCGATAATTACGGTGTGTCTGTATCATGTATTGATTATTTACCCCATTGCACTGCTTAGATAAATACTTTACTTGCATTTAAAGCATCAGTTTTAAGTTTTTATTGTAGTTTAGAGAAACAAGTCACCTAAGCCTGAGCACCCTTCTTGTACATAGTGAAAAGTTAGGAAAAGCGCATTATAGGATCGAAATGGTTAGCCAAGCCTCAATCTCGAACTAGTTCTAGTTCTCAAGTTCTCCCACTTAAAAAGATGAGAGAGGCCTGTAATTTTCATCATATGTACACTTCGACTATGAGAGACAGAATGGGGGGAAAGAATCCAGGAAATCACATTGTAGGATTTTTAATGAATTAATTGGTAAATTCCTCGGTAAAATAAATATTTGGTCACCTACAAACAAGCAAGATTTCTGGCTTTCACAGACCTGTAACTTTTTCTTTAAGAGGCTCCTCTGTCCCCCACTCGTTACCTGTATTAATGGCACCTGTTTGAACTCGTTGTCAGTATAAAAGACACCTGTCCACAACCTCAAACAGTCACACTCCAAACTCCACTATGGCCAAGACCAAAGAGCTGTCAAAGGACACCAGAAACAAAATTGTAGACCTGCACCAGGCTGGGAAGACTGAATCTGCAACAGGTAAGCAGCTTGTTGTGAAGAAATCAACTGTGGGAGCAATTATTAGAAAATGGAAGACATACAAGACCACTGATAATCTCCCTCGATCTGGGGCTCCATGCAAGATCTCACCCCATGGGGTCAAATTGATCACAAGAACGGTGAGCAAACATCCCAGAACCACACGGGGGGACCTAGTGAATGACCTGCAGAGAGCTGGGACCAAAGTAACAAAGGCTACCATCAGTAACACACTACGCCGCCAGGGACTCAAATCCTGCAGTGCCAGACGTGTCCCCCTGCTTAAGCCAGTACATGTCCAGGCCCGTCTGAAGTTTGCTAGAGAGCATTTGGATGATCCAGAAGAGGATTGGGAGAAAGTCATATGGTCAGATGAAACCAAAATAGAACTTTTTGGTAAAAACTCAACTTGTTGTGTTTGGAGGAGAAAGAAAGCTGAGTTGCAGCCAAAGAACACCATACCTACTGTGAAGCATGGGGGTGGAAACATCATGCTTTGGGGCTGTTTTTCTGCAAAGGGACCAGGACGACTGATCCGTGTAAAGGAAAGAATGAATGGGGCCATGAATTGTGAGATTTTGATTGAAAACCTCCTTCCATCAGCAAGGGCATTGGAGATGAAGTGTGACTGGGCCTTTCAGCATGACCATGATCCCAAACACACCGCCCGGGCAACGAAGGAGTATTGAGATGAACTTTTGTTATTGACCAAATACTTATTTTCCACCATAATTTGCAAATAAATTCTTTTAAAAATCAGACAATGTGATCTTCTGGATTTTTTTTTCTCATTTTGTCTCTCATAGTTGAGGTGAACCTATGATGAAAATAACAGGCCTCTCTCATCTTTTTAAGTGGGAGAACTTGCACAATTGGTGGCTGACTAAATACTTTTTTGCCCCACTGTATCTCCTTCGAAAAAAGTGTACTTCGTTAAATGAACACCAAGCAACCACACCAACTGGCCCTCTTTAGATTAGAGGTGGTGTTTACTGGAGTGGCCTTTTGAGTTATATCCTTTACTTTGCAGGGTTATTGAGGGGGTTAAATTCAGGGCTGAAACAGGGGAGGCTTCAGGAAGGAGACAGTTAGCAGCTGGGCGAGTCTATTCGCTACCTAGTCGGAGCCATCTTTAGAATCCTGTACAGTTGTAATACCTGGCAGGCTAAGAATGAACCCGTTAGATGGAGGGCTAGTCTGGAGCACTGTACTGTGCTATTGCCGGGAGAAAGATGAAACGGGGGACGTTGCTTTCTGATTTTCGGCATTCCCAAGATTTTACGACTTTAATGCTTACATGAACTCTCATACTAATTCAAGACATTCATTTCGACATGTACCGGTGAAGTGTGTTACTTCTCCCATTAGGGGTCGCCACAGCGGATCATCTGCCTCCCATACTGTCTGTTCTGCGCATCACGAGACACGAGAAACTGTTGCGTCCTCTGCCTGACGGAAACATGGCTTAACCCACTGGTGCCGGATGAAGCCATTCGTCCAGCCGAGTCCTTTTCCTTCTTCCGCAGCGACAGATTGGTGGGGACGGTAGCTCAGGAGGTAGAGCTGGTCGTCTAGTAATCTAAAGGTTGCTGGTTCGATCCCAGGCTCCTCCTGCTAGCATGCTGTAGTGTCCTTGAGCAAGACACTTAACCCCTCATTGCTCCTGATGGCTGCGTCCGTCGGTGTTTGAATAATTGTAAGTCGCTGGTGAAAGGACTGTAAAATGGTGAAATCCAAAGGTGGAGGCG
This sequence comes from Zeus faber, assembly GCF_960531495.2. Classification (NCBI taxonomy): domain Eukaryota; kingdom Metazoa; phylum Chordata; class Actinopteri; order Zeiformes; family Zeidae; genus Zeus; species Zeus faber. Next base: position 27,110,892 of record NC_137198.1, on the reverse strand, counting down.
ACTGCCTCATGGTAAACAACAGCTGGTGTGACAACACCAAGTCTCTCTCATGCTCGCCAAACCTGGAACAGCTGACAATCTTATGCCATCCATTTTATCTCCCCCGGGAATTCAGCACGGTCATTATGACAGACATTTATATTCCACCGCAAGTGAACACCGACACAACACTGTCAGACCTGTATGATGTGTTGTGCGGATTTCAAAACAAACATCCCAACGCGGTTGTGGTGGTGACTGGGGATTTTAACAGGGTGAACCTTAATAAAGTTCTGCATAATTTCTACCAACACATCACGTGTGCCACCAGGGGAGATAGAACTTTGGACCATCGCTACACACCTTACAAGAACGGATCCAAGACCGTCTCACTCCCTGCTTTTGGGAAATCAGATCACGCCACGATTTCACTGGTTCCCGTTTCCAGGCCTCTGATCTCACAAGAATTGGTGGTGACGAGGGAAGTGAAGTTGTGAACGGACCAATCAGAGGCTACGCTTCAGGGTGCACTGACTGACGTCGACTGGGACATGTTCCAATCAAGTTCAAGTGACTTCAGCGAGTTTACGGACGTAGCGGTGAGCTTTGTGGTTACGTTAGCGGACCGCATCGTTCCCACGGGGAAAGTTCAGATATTTCAAAACCAAAAGCCGTGAGTCGATAACTCCATCCGCTGAACTCTGAATGCTCACACGGCCGCTTACAACGACAGTCTTGTATCCGGAAATATGGACAATTACAAAGCAGAGTCATACAATCTGCGGAGGGCGGTGAAGGACACTAAACGGACGTACAGAGAGACTGTGGAGCTACAGATGAAGCAACGGCACACCAGACGCCAGACGCTGTGGCATAGGCTGCAGACTATAACAAACTACAAGAGCAGCTCCTCCCCAGCCACGAGTGTGGACGCCTCCCTCGCCAATGAACTGAACTCCTATGATGCGCGGTTTGAGTCTGGCAACAACACTGCTAGCTCGCCGGCTAATTGGAGTTACACCGCTGGGGATAAGCACGCACTCTGGGGCTCTGATGCCGGTAAACACCAGGAAAGCTGCGAGCCCAGATGGCATATCTGGACGACTACTGAAGACCTGTGCTAACCAGCTAGCCTCGATGTTCACTACAATATTCAACATCTCCCTGGCTGAATCAGTGGTCCCGTCCTGCTTAAAGAGGTCCACCGTCGTTCCTGTCCCGATGATCGCCTCTTCAGCCTGACTGAATGACTACCATCCGGTGGCCCTCACCTCTGTGATCATGAAGTGTTTCGAGAGGCTGATTAAGGATTATATCTGTGCCTCCCTCCCCCGCACCTTGAACCTGTCGCAGTTTGCGTACCAGATCCACGGATGGTCTCCCAGGTACTGCACACCATGCTCATGCACCTGGATGCCCGGAAGGGGGCCAATGTGAGATTGCTGTTCATCGATTATGGTTCAGCCTTCAATACCATTGTCCCCTCCAGACTGGCTGTCAAGCTGATGGAGTTTCGACTGAATACTCCGCTGTGTGCCGGGGTCCTGGACTCCCTCTCAGCCCGGCCTCAGGTGGTTAAGGTGGGGAAGCACATGTCCAGCTCTCTCACCCTGAACACAGGATCCCCCCAAGGCTGCATCCTCAGCCCCCTACTGTACTCCCTGTACAAACATGACTGTGTGGCCAGATCCAATCCAACACCATCATCAAGTTTGCTGACGACACCGTTGTTGTGGGTCTGATCACCAACGGTGATGAGAAGGCCTACCGCGAGGAGGTGGCTGACCTGTCACTCTGGTGCCAGGACAACAGCCCACACCTGAATGTCAGCAAAACTAAGGAGCTGATTGTGGTCTTTTAGTGCGGATTACCACCGAGGACACACGCAACCTTGGTGATTAATGGGACTTCTGTCGACAGGGTGAGCAGCTTCAAGTACCTGGGAGTCCACATCACAGAGGATTTAACATGGATTTTACAAACAGACACTCTGGTGAGAAAGGTGAGGAAGTGTCTTTACCACCTCAGGCAGCTGAGGAAAATCCAGGTCTCGGTGAGGATCCTCAACTGCTCCTTCTACTGCTCCTTCTACTCTGGAGCAGTGGAGAGCATCCTGACAGGCAACATCACTGCCTGGTTTGGGAACTGTACTGCTCAGGACAGGTGGGCCCTGCAGAGGGTGGTGCGTTCAGCTGAACGTACCGCTGGAGCTACACTCCCCTCCCTGCACGACATATACACCAGGAGATGTAGTAGCAGAGCCCGCAGGATCATGAGGGATCCTCACCACCCCAATGACGGACTGTTCCAGCTGCTGCGGTCAGGCAAGCGCCTCCGCAGTCACACAGCGAGAACAGAGAGACTGAGACAGAGTTTTTTCCCGCAAGCCATGAGAACTGTCAATGAAGACCTCACCAGCGGTCCTCACTGAGCCACACACATAGGCTCCACTACCTTACTGTACTCTATGTAGCATACTCTACCGCATACTGTTTCACCGTTCTGGGTTGTTCAGTATTACTGTATTGCTGGGTTGTACTGTTGTATACGGTGCTGTATATCTCACAAATACTACCTCACTTTATTCACATGCCACTTTAATGCACATATCTGTATATACATAAATAGCCTATCCTATATACAAAAGTCTATCCCATATACATAAGCCTATTCTCTTTATCTATTCTGTACCCCAACCCTGCATTACCCGTGAGTTCTTATTTTATTTTATTCTATATATTTATATTTTATTCTATAGCATTCGACTCACTGCATTACATTTTAGGAATCAGTTAGTTGGTCAAGTAGAAATTCTTAGGTAGCTACTGTGTTCAGTCTAGGACATATTGTGTGTAATCACCGGGTGCGTTGCATTGACATTTCACTGCATATATGTATGAAAGTATGTCTATGTATGTGACGAATAAACCTCTTGAATCTTGGATCTTCCTCCCTTACACCAACCGCCTGCAGGCCCCCCTTCACCTGATCCAAAAACCTTCTCTTTGGCCTTCCTCTTATCCTCTTGCCTGTCAGCACCATCCAGCATTCTTCTCTCAACGCAAATCTCTCTTACACACGTGTCCAAACCTTCTCAATCTCGCCTCTCTAACTTTTCCACCAAACTCCCAACCTGAGCTGTCCTTCTAATGTACTCATTCTTTGTCCTGTCAATCCTTGTCACTCCCTAGGAAAATCTCAACATCCTTAACTCTGCCACCTCCTGTTCATTCACCTGCATTCTTGTCAGTGTCACAGCCTCTAAATCGTACTACATAGCTGGTCTCACTACCGTTCTGGTCGAACTTACCCTTCACTCTTGCTGGAACCCTTGTTTCACAGATTACTCCGAACACTCTTCTCCACCCACTCCGTCCTGCCTGTACTCTCTTCTACACTCTCCGCTCCTTTGGATGGTCGACCCAAAGTACTTGAACTCATTCGCCTTCTCCACCTCCACTCCTTGCATTCTCAGCTTTTCGCCGCCCTCCCATTCACGCACATGTATTTTGTTTTACTCCTGCTAACTTTCATTCCTCTTTTCTCTAATGCATGCTTCCACTTCTCTAGGCTCTTCTCAACCTACTTCCTTCTTTTGCTACAGATCACATTGTCATCCGCAAACATCATGGTCCACGGAGACTCCTGCCCGATTTCATCTGTTAATCTGTCCATCACCATTGCAAACAAGAAAGGGCTCAGAGCTGATCATTGATGCAATCCCACCTCCACTTTGAATGCCTTTGTCATGCCTACTGCACACCTTACTACTGTCTGACTGCCCTCATACATATCCTGTACCACCACGTGGACCAGACGTGTGGAGTGTTTGGGTGCTCTGTGAAATGGAACCTCCAGCTCATCAGAGACGTTATTGCTTGGGTGGAAGACAGAGGTCAACCCTAATGGTGGTAGGTCTTGATCAGGCCAAAGCCTTCAATGTGGTTCACTGGGGCTTTATGTTTAAGGTTTAAGAGAAAGTAGTCTTAGGGAAGGGATTTGTTAGGTGGCTGCGTATGTTGTACGCGGCTGTTGGGAGCATGGTTTGCGTAAACAGTCACCGAGGGGAACCCCTGTCTTACCCCTGATTGCAATCAAAAAAGTGGACAGCTGAGCTGGACAGGGGACAGGGGTGTCCGCTTTCACCCCTGCTCTACATCCTTTACATTGGGCCGCTGGCGGCAGCCATTCGGGCTGACCCGGGTGTGAGAGGACTGCTGGTACCAGGCAGCGGTGTCCTTAGGGTCAAGCTGTCCCAGTATGCGGACAATACCACCTTGCTGCTGGATGCCTGCATCCTCCCTTCCTTGGAGATCTTCCAGGAGTTCTGCTGATTCTCTGGCACAGAGTAAAATCTGGCGAAGCCCTCAGTAAAGTTCTTTTGGCGGTGGAAGGTAAGGAGGGACATACCAGGGGGGCTGTCGCTCTGCGTAGGACCCCTGAGATTAATCAGGGTGGACTTTGAGGCGGCATACAGTGCTACGGCAAATTGGACCAGGCCAATTGAAGCGGTCCAGAGGAAAGTCACCCTCTAGAAATCGAGGAAACTGACCCTCACAGAGAAGGTGCTGGTTTTGAAGGCGGACATGTTACCATCCCTACTGTACTTGTCGTATGTCTTCCTGATGCCGGCATGCATGCGGGCGCCCCTCACACATCTTGTGTTCAGTTTCGTGTGGGGAGGCCGGTGCGAGAATGCGGTGAGGGCCTGTATGTATTCGCTGATTGGGGAGGGCGGAAGTGGCGTGCCCCACCTCCCACTGAAGCTGGACGGCTATTTTGTTTACTTTTTTTGAGGGAGCTGTCCTCTCCGGTGGTCCACCCATCAGGACACTTCCTCCGTCTGTTCTTCTCCTACCAGGCGAGGAAGGTGATGGGGACTTTGGGCAACTTGGGGCCCCGGTCAGAGCAGGTGCATTGGCACCACGGCTGAACGGAAAAGTGGCTTCGGGCTCACCCCGAGGCTTTGGACGGGGGTTTGGGGCTGGACCAGTTCTTCACTGAGAGGAGGCGGGGGTTGACCACGCCAGCTGTTGTAGGCATCCCCGCGGCAGTCTGGCTGGCGGTCTAGCCTCCCGGCCTGTACCATGGGCTCAAGGACCTAAACTGGTCCTGCCTCAACAAAGCACTGTCGGTACGTACCACCTTGTACCGGCAGAGCTTGACGACATCCCCTCGGTGCCCCCGAGCCAAGTGCTCGGAGGAGGAGACCATCTGAGGAGACCATCTGAGGAATAAGCAATTTTAAGAAGAGAGTTCATTTTACAGTCCTTCCTGGGAGATCTTCCAGGAGTTCTGCTGATTGTCTGGCACAGAGTAAATTCTGGTGAAGACCTCGGTAAAGTTCTTTTGGTGGTGGAAGGGAAGGAGAGACGTACCAGGGGGACTGTCGCTCTGCGTAGGACCCCTGAGATGAATCAAGGTGGACTTTGAGGTGGCACACACTGCCACGGCAAATTGGACCAGGCCAATTGCAGCTGTCCAGAGGAAAGTCGCCCTCTAGAAATCCAGGACACTGACCCCCACAGAGAAGTTGCTACTTTTGAAGGCGGACGTGTTACCGTCCCTACTGTACTTGTCATACGTCTTCCAGATGCCAGGATCTTCTGTTTACTAGACAGGTGCTTTGACCAACTCAGCAAACCCACACCTCCTCCGATGAGGTGGCCTTGTGGTTAAGGCGATGGCGACTAATTAGTCGTGCTCTGCATACATTGGTTCAAGCCACATCCACATTGTGGCTGGTCATTCAACATTTAGTAAAGAGATCATGGATTTGCCCAAACCCACATCCTTGGAATTCCTTACTTATGAGGACTAGAAGTGCAATAAACCACCTCTATTCCATGTTTCACTGAACATTATTATTGTTGTATTTGTACTGCCACCACTGAACAGCATTCAAGTCCAAAAGGCGCTGCTGAGAATGTTTAACTTTCCAGCTGTTCATTTTATGAATTGTGTAAAAGATGACAAGACAGAAACCTGACTCTCTTGGGACCCAACAAAACAACTTTTGAGCGCTTGCCATTACGCTAGACAGACACTCTTTGGATTTATTTTCCTGAGATACACTGTATAATTGTCACATGCACTTCCACTGAATGGCCTCCAAGTCCAAAAAGCGCTGCTAGGACTTGAATCCAGAATCTTCTGTTTACAAGACAGGTGCTTCGACCAATGAAGTGCGTTCGAATGGAATGTTGACAGAAATAACAAAGGAACACTGGAGGGATCAGAATCCATAATGCCTTTATCAAGTGTTACATTACCAGCTATGATGAGGACGGGACTCGAACCCTCAACACCAACCATGTGTAACATCCTTCATCATTTTGAGTAATTCTGAGGAATAATGTAGTGGAAAAAAACGCATCTAACACTTAAACTGAAGAAGAGAGGTTCGAGAGAGAGTCGAGGTCTGAAGATATAAGACTTTATTATCACTTGCAAGAAGTGACAACAGAATCTGAGTTGGTTTGCCAAATTACTCCCGAGCTGCTCACGGACTCCTTCTTTTAACCTCTTTCTGTTGGTCCAAAATGTACATCTGTTTTCTCAATAAGAATCCCTTCCTTACTCCTACACGGTCAATAGTGCAAAGAACCCATTTGTCTGCATTCTTTGACGTCAGTTACAATAACAAACCTCCCGATGCTAGTCCAGGCCATATTTTAGAGGGGATGTTTGCATTAACAGACCTTCCCATGTCATATGGCTCACGGCCAACAAAGCACTTATTCCTGTCTGCTACTTTTGTTTGGACTGAAAACACCATGTCTTTGCTGACCCCTGTTTCACGCACACTTACTTCATTCATATAGCATATGGGAAGATAATGAATGTTCTTTCTTATTTAATGGTAGAATATAATGAACATATTTCTTTTAAATGTACTGGTAAATTTCTCCCAAAATAAGCGATTTTAAGAAGAGAGTTCATTTTACAGTCCAACTACCATGTCAAGGACTTAGACACTACATATTTTGGTCTTGTACTGACTGAACTGATGGATAATTAGGAACTGGTCAAGCCAGATTTGAGCAACACACATTGGAGGCAAAGTTCAAAGCACAAGGAATTTCATGGAAAAACACTAGTGACCACAACATTTAAAAATGTGGTGATTTCAAAATAGACCCATGAACAAGACTTGTGAAAGTAGTTGCCTTACAATTCTGTTGAAAAGTTGTTTTGTCTTAAATTAAACCATTGTTCACAGCCTGTGTCTTTGCTGGCCATCAGGAATAGGTTTCACAGGCAGACTGATGCCAAGTGACAAGACCACAGACTGGTGAGACAACCTGCAGACATTCCAATAAGCCTTTGCCTTTCGTACGCCACAACCCAGGGGAGTTTGTGGATGCAGTCCCCCACAATCACAAACGATGCAGGCAAGAGGCTCACCTCTGGGGGGATGATGTCAACTAGGTCAGAGTGCAATGATATAACTTCACCCTGGCCGAACTCCCTTCCTCAAAGAAGGAAGAGGGTCTTGTCACTTGGCTTCAGTCAGCTTGGGAAGACTCTGCCCTACCCCCATTGCATGCCCAGCAAGACAGAGGTGTCAATATTTTTAAGTTTAATTGATGACAACACAACTTTTAAACAGAATTAAAACACAATTCACACACAATTCACACAGAAAAACATTTGAGAAAATCCCAAGTGTCATTCCCAACTGGATGTATATTATGGTTCATGTTGTCCTTTGAAAATCATGATAGACAAGCAATTTGAATGTTTTATAATACACTTCACAGGTACAGGTCAAAATGAATGTCTTGAATAAGTATGAGAAATGATGCAAGCATCAACATCGTAATATCTTGGGAATGCTGAGAATAAGAAAGCAAGGTGCCCCATTTCATCACAGGTTAAAGCTATGCTTTTATTATACAACAGCTGAGGGTAGAGCACAAATGTAGCTGGCTGCATTGGACTTTTAATCTGAAGGTCCAGGGTTCAAGCCCCTGCTCAGGTGTACTGCTTTGCAAGGGAAGTTCACTTTCCTTGAGTGTCATTCTGCACAGGAGGGGCATTATGATGAACAACTGTCATTATTTGTAATACACCACAAGTGGTATGAGTGTGCATGTTAGCATTCATGTCTCGAAGACATGCCCACTCATACTACCCTGGAAATTCCAGATTTTCATCACATTCCAATCATCCTATGGCTTTCTTACACCACAAGTCGGAGTGCAATGACATAATCTCACCCTGGCCAAAATTCCTTCCTGAAGGAAGAAAGGTGGTCTTACCACTTGGCTTCAGTCAGCCTGTGAAGACTCTGCCTTATCCCTATTGCATGGCCAGCAAGACCGAGGTGTCAATATCTTTAACTTTAATTGTAGACAACACAACTTTTAAAGTGCACCATGGGATCCTTCTGGCAATAAAGATACAATTCTGATAAAAATGCATATTGACCGAAATAGCATGAGGACACTGGAGGGGTTTAAATCCAAATGTTAAATTACAAGCCACCATCCGGATGGGTGTTGAACCATTCCATGCAGAGCACAACTGATAAGCAACACATGGCCTTAACCTCTAGACCACCTCATCAAAAACATCCATTTGTAACATTCTTCATCGTATTGCTGAGGTTCTGAGTAAAATCAAATTCAAGTACAGAGTTTTATTTCCTTTCAGACTACATTGCCAAGGACATGGGACTTTCATGATTAGAATTGTGTAAAAGAAAACAGGACAGACACATGACGCTGGTGGGACTTGAGCATCTGATGTCCTTGTGTATGAAGTCTAGAAGTCTAGTGCTCTCTCCACTGCACTTAGTAATAAATTTGCACCATTTTTCACTGAGATATAGTAAACAGGAGATCCTGGGTTAAAGTCCCGGCAGCGCCTTTTGAACTTCTTCGTCACATACATATACATACTTTCCATACACATGTGCATTGAAATGTTCATGCAACCCACCTGGTGATTACACACAATATGTCCTTGACTGAACACAGTAGTTACCTAAGAAAATTTATTTCTACTAGACCAACTAACTGATTCCTAAAACGTAATACAGTAAGTCGAATACTTATACAATGAAATAAAAATATATAGATTAAAAAATAAATAAAATAAAATGGAATAGCTACAGGGAATAGGCTTACACATATGGGATAGACTTATGTGCATGGGATCGGCAATTATATAAATACAGATATGTGCATTAAAGTGGCATGTGAATAAATTGAGGTAGTGTTTGTGGGATAATACAGCACAGTATACAACAGTATGGCGCAGCAATCTGGTAACACCGAACAACCCAGAACAGTGACACAGCATTCAGTACAGTATGTTACATACAGTACAGTAAGGTAGTGGAGCCTATGTGTGTGGTTCAGTGAGGACCCCTGGTGAGGTCAGTATTGACAGTTCTTATGTCTTGCGGGAAAAAACTCTGTTTCAGACTCTGTTCTCGCTGTGTGACTGCGAAGGCGCTTGCCTGACCACAGCAGGCTCTGCGACTACACCTCCTGGTGTATAAGTCCTGTAGGGAGGGGAGGGTAGTTCCAGTGGTACGTTCAGCTGAACGCACCACCCTCTGCAGGGCTCGCCTGTCCTGAGCAGTACAGTTCCCAAACCAGGCAGTAATGTTGCCTGTCAGGATGCTCTCCACCGCTCTAGAGTAGAAGGACTTGAGGATCCTCACCAAGACCCGGAATTTCCTCAGCTGCATGAGGTGGTAAAGACACTGCCTCACCTTTCGCACCAGAGTGTCTGTTTGTAAAGTCCATGTTAAATCCTCTGTGATGTGCACTCCCAGGTACTTGAAGCTGCTCACCCTGTCAACAGAAATCCCATTAATCACCAAGGGCGTGTGCATCCTCGCCTGAAGTCCACAATCAGCTCCTTAGTTTTGCTGACATTCCGGAGGAGGCTGTTGTCCTGGCACCAGAGTGACAGGTCAGCAACCTCCTCGCGGTAGGCCTTCTCAGTCGGTGATCAGGCCCAGGACAACAGTGTCGTCAACAAACTTGATGATGGTGTTGGAGCTGGACCTGGCCACACAGTCATGTGTGTACAGGGATTACAGTAGGGGGCTGAGGATGCAGCCCCGGGGGGATCCTGGGGGCTGTGAAGAAGTCCAGGATCCAGGCGCAGAGCGGAGTATTCAGTCCAAGCTCCTTCAGCTTGACAGCCAGTCTGGTGGGGACTATGGTATTGAAAGCTGAACTGTAACTGAAGAACAGCATTCTCCCATAGGCCTCCTTCGGGCCGTCCAGGTGCGTGAGCGTGGTGTGCAGTACCTGGGAGACAGCGTCATCCGTGGATCTGTTCCGCCGGTATGCAAACTGAAACGGGTCCAAGGTGCGGGGAGGAGGGGCGCAGATATAATCCTTAATCAGCCTCTCCAAACACTTCATGACCACCGAGGTGAAGGCCACTGGACGGTAGTCATTCAGGCAGGCAGGAGAGGACATCTTCGGGACAGGAATAACGGTGGACCTCTTGAAGCAGGACAGGACCACTGATTCGGCCAGGGAGATTTGGAATATTGTAGTGAACACTGGAGCTAGCGGGTTAGCACAGGTCTTCATTACTCAACCAGATATACTATCCGGGCTCGCAGCTTTCCTGGTGTTCACCCATATCAGAGCCTTCCTGACGTCACGCACGGACACCGAGAGTGCACGCTCATCCCCAGCGGTGTAACTCCAATTGGCCGGCGAGCTAGCAGTGCTGTTGTCAGACTCAAACCACGCAAACAAGGAATTCAGTTCGTTGACTAAGGAGGCCTACTCACCCGTGGCTGGGGAGGAGCTCCTCTTGTAGTTTGTTATCATCCACAAGCCCTCCCACAAGCGTCTTGTGTCCGTCTGCTCCATCTGTAGCTCCACAGTCTCTCTGTACGTCCGTTTAGCGTCACCGCCCTCCGCAGATTGTAAGACGCCGCTTTGTAATTGTTCATATTACTGGATACAAGACCGTCGTTGTGAGCGGCCGTGTGAGCATCCAGAGCGCAGTGGATGGATATGTCAAACCCACGGTTTCTGGTTAGGAAATATCCAAACTTTCACCGCGGGCACGATGCTGCCTCTGATTGGTCTGTCCACCGCTTCACATCCCTTGTCAGCACCAGTTCTCGTGCGATCAGAGGCATGTAAACAGGAACCAGTGAGATTGTGGCGTGATCCGATTTCCCGAAAGCAGGGAGCGAGACGGTCTCGTATCCATTCTTGTAAAGAGTGAAGCAATGGTCCAAAGCTCTATCTCCCCTGGTGGCACACGTGATGTGTTGGTGGAAAATAGGTAGAACTTTTTAAAGGTTCGCTTTGTTGAAGTCCCCAGTCACCACGACGGCCGCGTCGGGATGATTGTTTTGATATCCACACAACACATCATACAGGTCACACACACACGCTACACTTCTAGAACTAATAAGCAAGGAATTCAGAATTTGTGGGCTTGAGTCCCACCAGCGTCATGCGTCTGTCTTGTTTTCTTTTACACAATTCTAATCATGAAAGTCCCATGTGCTTGGCAATGTAGTCTGACTGTTAAAAACTCTGTACTATAATTTAATTTTACTCAGAACTCAAGCAAAATCATGAAGGATGTCACAAGTGGATGTTTTGGGTTAGGTGGTCTTGAGGTTAATAACATGGCATGCTAATCAGTTGTGCTTTGCATGCAAGGGGTCAAGACCCATCCTCATCGTGGCTTGTAATTTAACATTTGGTAAATGGATAAAGGATTAAACTCCCTGCAGTGTCCCGATGCTTTTTCGGTCAATATGAAATTTTCACAGAGTTGTGTCTCTATTGCCCGCCGTAGCTCATGGTGCTGTGGCTTAGTTGGTCAAAGTGCCTGTCTAGTAAACAGGAGATCCTGGGTTCAAGTCCCAGCAGCGCCTTCTGAACATCAATGCCGTTCAGTGGTGGCTGGATACATGCGACAATCACCCGCAGTGGAACATAGAAATAGCTTTGTTGGACTTCCATGCCTCATACTAAAGCAGTTATGAGGCTGTGGGTTCAGGCAAATCCATGATCTATTATCAAATGTTGAATGACCGGCCCCAATGTGGATGCAAATTGAACCAATGCATTCAGAGCACGACGGCTTAGGCGCCCACCGTCTTGATCATGAGGCCACTTCACCTGAAAATGTGTGGATTTGCTAAGTTTGTCAAAGCATGTCTCAAAAATAAGAGATCCTGGATCAAGTCTCAGAAGTACCTTTTGGACGTGAATGCCATTCAGTGGAGGCAGTTTCTACACGACAAAAATACATCTTGGTGAAAAATTGCCCAGAAGTGAGTGTAATGCTCAATGGATAGTTTCCAGGCTGTGGGTTCAGGCAAATCCATGATCTCTTTACCAAATGTTTAATTACCGGCCACAAAGTGGATGCAAATTGAATAAATGCATTCAGAGCACGACACCTTAGGTGCCCACCATCTTAATCATAAGGCCACCTCACCAAAAAATGTGTGGATTTGCTGAGTTTGTCATCTTGGTGAAAAATTGCCCAGAAGTGATTTTAATGCTCAATGGATGGTGCAAAAAACTTCTCGAACTAATAAGCAAGGAATTCAGAATTTGTGGGCTTGAGTCCCACCAGCGTCATGCGTCTGTCTTGTTTTCTTTTACACAATTCTAATCATGAAAGTCCCATGTGCTTGGCAATGTAGTCTGACTGTAAAAAACTCTGTACTATAATTTGATTTTACTCAGAACTCAAGCAAAATGATGAAGGATGTCCCAAATGGACGTTTTGGGTTAGGTGGTCTAGAGTTTAATAACATGGCATTCTAATCAGTTGTGCTTTGCATGCAAGGGGTCAAGACCCATCCTCATCGTGGCTTGTAATTTAACATTTGGTAAATGGATAAAGGATTAACCTCCCTGCAGTGTCCCTATGCTTTTTCGGTCAATATGAAATTTTCACAGAGTTGTATCTCTATTGCCGGCTGTAGCTTATGGTGCTGTGGCTTAGTTGGTCAAAGTGCCTGTCTAGTAAACAGGAGATCCTGGGTTCAAGTCCCAGCAGTGCCATTTGAACATTAATGCGGAAGGATGTCACAAGTGGATGTTTCTGGTGAGGTGGTCTAGAGGTTAATTACATGGCCTGCTCATCAGTTGTGCTTTGCATGCAAGGGGTCAAGACACATCCTCATCGTGGTTTGTAATTTAACATTTGGTAAATGGATAAAGGAAAAAACTCCCTGCAGTGTCCCTTTGCTTTTTCGGTCAATGTCAAATTTTCACAGAGTTGGATCTCTATTGCAAGCTGTAGCAGATGTTGCTGAGGCTTAGTTGGTCAAAGTGCCTGTCTAGTAAACAGGAGATCCTGGGTTCAAGTCCCAGCAGCGCCTTTTGAACATTAATGCCGTTCAGTGGTGGCTGGATACATGCGACCATCACCCGCAGTGAAACATAGAAATAGAAATAGCTTTGTTGGACTTCCATGCCTGATACTAAAGCAGTTACCAGGCTGTGGGTTCAGGCATATCCATGATCTCTTTACCTAATGTTGAATGACTGGCCACAATGTGGATGCAAATTGAACCAATGCATTCAGAGCACGACGGCTTAGGCGCCCACCGTCTTAATCATGAGGCCACCTCACCTGAAAATATGTGGATTTGCTGAGTCTGTCAAAGCATGTCTAAAAAATAAGAGATTCTGGGTTCAAGTCCCAGAAGTACCTTTTGGACTTGAATGCCAATCAGTGGAGGCAGTTTCTACACGACAAAAGTACATCTCGTGAAAAATTGCCCAGAAGTGAGTGTAATGCACAATGGATAGTGCGAAAGACGTATAGAACTAATAAGCAAGGAATTCAGAATTTGTGGGCTTGAGTCCCACCTGCGTCTGTCTTGTTTTCTTTTACACAATTCTAATCATGAAAGTCCCATGTGCTTGGCAATGTAGTCTGACTGTAAAAAACTCTGTACTATAATGTGATTTTACTCAGAACTCAAGCAAAATGATGAAGGATGTCCCAAATGGACGTTTTGGGTTAGGTGGTCTAGAGTTTAATAACATGGCATTCTAATCAGTTGTGCTTTGCATGCAAGGGGTCAAGACCCATCCTCATCGTGGCTTGTAATTTAACATTTGGTAAATGGATAAAGGATTAAACTCCCTGCAGTGTCCCTTTGCTTTTTTGGTCAATGTGAAATTTTCACAGAGTTGTATCTCTATTGCAAGCTGTAGCCCAAGGTGCTGTGGCTTAGTTGGTCAAAGTGCCTGTCTAGTAAACAGCAGATCCTGGGTTCAAGTCCCAGCAGCGCCTTTTGAACATTAATGCCGTTCAGTGGTGGCTGGATACATGCGACAATCACCCGCAGTGATACATCAAATGGCTGTGTTGGACTTCCATGCCTCATACTAAAGCAGTTTCGAGGCTGTGGGTTCAGGCAAATCCATGATCCCTTGACCAAATGTTGAATCAACAGCCACAATGTGGATGTGAATTCAACCAACAAATTCAGAGCATGACGGCTTAGGCGCCCACCGTCTTAATCAGGAGGCCACCTCGCCTAAAAATGTATGGATTTGCTGAGTCTGTCAAAGCATGTCTAAAAAATAAGAGATTCTGGGTTCAAGTCCCAGCAGTGCCTTTTGAACATTAATGCGGAAGGATGTCACAAGTGGATGTTTTTGGTGAGGTGGTCTAGAGGTTAATTACATGGCCTGCTCATCAGTTGTGCTTTGCATGCAAGGTGTCAAGACACATCCTCATCGTGGCTTGTAATTTAACATTTGGTAATTGGATAAAGGATTAAACTCCCTGCAGTGTCCCTTTGCTTTTTCGGTCAATGTCAAATTTTCACAGAGTTGTATCTCTATTGCAAGCTGTACCACATGGTGCTGAGGCTTTGTTGGTCAAAGTGCCTGTCTAGTAAACAGGGGATCCTGGGTTCAAGTCCCAGCAGCGCCTTTTGAACATTAATGCCGTTCAGTGGTGGCTGGATACATGCGACAATCACCCGCAGTGATACATCAAATGGCTGTGTTGGAATTCCGTGCCTCATACTAAAGCAGTTTCGAGGCTGTGGGTTCAGGCAAATCCATGATCCCTTGACCAAATGTTGAATCAACAGCCACAATGTGGATGTGAATTCAACCAACAAATTCAGAGCATGACGGCTTAGGCGCCCACCGTCTTAATCAGGAGGCCACCTCGCCTAAAAATGTGTGGATTTGCTGAGTTAGTCAAAGCATGTCTCAAAAATAAGAGATCCTGGATCAAGTCTCAGAAGTTTCTTTTGGACTTGAATGCCATTCAGTGGAGGCAGTTTCTACACGACATAAATACATCTTGGTGAAAAATTGCCCAGAAGGGAGTGTAATGCTCAATGGATAGCCTCGAGGCTGTGGGTTCAGGCAAATCCATGATCTCTTTACCAAATGTTGAATTACCGGCCACAATGTGGATACAAATTGAACCAATGCATTCAGAGCACGACGGCTTAGGCGCCCACCGTCTTAATCATGAGGCCACCTCACCTGAAAATGTGTGGATTTGCTGAGTCCGTCAAAGCATGTCTAAAAAATAAGAGATCCTGGATCAAGTCTCAGAAGTACCTTTTGGACTTGAATGCCATTCAGTGGAGGCAGTTTCTACACGACAAAAATACATCTTGGTGAAAAATTGCCCAGATGTGAGTGTAATGCTCAATGGATTGTGTAAAAAACTTCTAGAACTAATACGCAAGGAATTTAGAATTTGTGGGCTTTAGTCCCACCAGCATCATGCATCTGTCTTGTTTTATTTTACACAATTCTAATCATGAAAGTCCCATGTGCTTGTCAATGTAGTCCGACTGTATAAAACTCTGTACTATAATTTGATTTTACTCAGAACTCAAGCAAAATGATGAAGGATCTCACAAATGGATGATTTTGGTGAGGTGGTCTAGAGGTTAATTACATGGCCTGCTCATCAGTTGTGCTTTGCATGCAAGAGGTCAAGACCCATCCTCATCGTGGCTTGTAATTTAACATTTGGAAAATGGATAAAGGATTAAACTCCCTGCAGTGTCCCTATGCTTTTTCGGTCAATATGAAATATTCACAGAGTTGTATCTCTATTGCCGGCTGTCGCTCATGGTGCTGTGGCTTAGTTGGTCAAAGTGCCTGTCTAGTAAACAGGATATCCTGGGTTCAAGTCCCAGCAGTGCCTTTTGAACATTAATGCCGTTCATTGGTGGCTGGATACATGCGACAATCACCCGCAGTGATACATCAAATGGCTGTGTTGGACTTCCATGCCTCATACTAAAGCAGTTTCGAGGCTGTGGGTTCAGGCAAATCCATGATCCCTTGACCAAATGTTGAATCACCAGCCACAATGTGGATGTCAATTGAACCAACAAATTCAGAGCATGACGGCTTAGGCGCCCACCGTCTTAATCTGGAGGCCACCTCGCCTGAAAATGTGTGGATTTGCTGAGTCTGTCAAAGCATGTCTAAAAAATAAGAGATTCTGGGTTCAAGTCCCAGCAGTGCCTTTTGAACATTAATGCGGAAGGATGTCACAAGTGGATGTTTTTGGTGAGGTGGTCTAGAGGTTAATTACATGGCCTGCTCATCAGTTGTGCTTTGCATGCAAGGTGTCAAGACACATCCTCATCGTGGCTTGTAATTTAACATTTGGTAATTGGATAAAGGATTCAACTCCCTGCAGTGTCCCTTTGCTTTTTCGGTCAATGTCAAATTTTCACAGAGTTGTATCTCTATTGCAAGTTGTACCACATGGTGCTGAGGCTTTGTTGGTCAAAGTGCCTGTCTAGTAAACAGGAGATCCTGGGTTCAAGTCCCAGCAGCGCCTTTTGAACATTAATGCCGTTCAGTGGTGGCTGGATACATGCGACCATCACCCGCAGTGAAACATAGAAATAGAAATAGCTTTGTTGGACTTCCATGCCTGATACTAAAGCAGTTACCAGGCTGTGGGTTCAGGCATATCCATGATCTCTTTACCTAATGTTGAATGACCGGCCACAATGTGGATGCAAATTGAACCAATGCATTCAGAGCACGACGGCTTAGGCGCCCACCATCTTAATCATGAGGCCACCTCACCTGAAAATGTGTGGATTTGCTGAGTCGGTCAAAGCATGTGTAAAAAATAAGAGATTCTGGGTTCAAGTCCCAGAAGTACCTTTTGGACTTGAATGCCAATCAGTGGAGGCAGTTTCTACACGACAAAAATACATTTCGTGAAAAATTGCCCAGAAGTGAGTGTAATGCACAATGGATAGTGCGAAAGACGTATAGAACTAATAAGCAAGGAATTCAGAATTTGTGGGCTTGAGTCCCACCTGCGTCTGTCTTGTTTTCTTTTACACAATTCTAATCATGAAAGTCCCATGTGCTTGGCAATGTAGTCTGACTGTAAAAAACTCTGTACTATTATTTTATTTTACTCAGAACTCAAGCAAAATGATGAAGGATGTCCCAAATGGACGTTTTGGGTTAGGTGGTCTAGAGTTTAATAACATGGCATTCTAATCAGTTGTGCTTTGCATGCAAGGGGTCAAGACCCATCCTCATCGTGGCTTGTAATTTAACATTTGGAAAATGGATAAAGGATTAAACTCCCTGCAGTGTCCCTATGCTTTTTCGGTCAATATGAAATTTTCACAGAGTTGTATCTCTATTGCCGGCTGTAGCACATGGTGCTGTGGCTTAGTTGGTCAAAGTGCCTGTCTTGTAAACAGGAGATCCTGGGTTCAAGTCCCAACAGTGCCTTCTGAACATTAATACCGTTCAGTGGTGGCTGGATACATGCGACCATCACCCGCAGTGAAACATAGAAATAGAAATAGCTTTGTTGGACTTCTATGCCTCATACTGAAGCAGTTACCAGGCTGTGGGTTCAGGCAAATCCATGATCTCTTTACCCAATGTTGAATTACCGGCCACAATGTGGATGCAAATTGAACCAATGCATTCATAGCACGACGGCTTTGGCGCCCACCGTCTTAATCATGAGGCCACCTCACCTGAAAATGTGTGGATTTGCTGAGTCTGTCAAAGCATGTCTAAAAAATAAGAGATTCTGGGTTCAAGTCCCAGAAGTACCTTTTGGACTTGAATGCCAATCAGTGGAGGCAGTTTCTACACGACAAAAATACATTTCGTGAAAAATTGCCCAGAAGTGAGTGTAATGCACAATGGATAGTGCGAAAGACGTATAGAACTAATAAGCAAGGAATTCAGAATTTGTGGGCTTGAGTCCCACCTGCGTCTGTCTTGTTTTCTTTTACACAATTCTAATCATGAAAGTCCCATGTGCTTGGCAATGTAGTCTGACTGTAAAAAACTCTGTACTATTATTTTATTTTACTCAGAACTCAAGCAAAATGATGAAGGATGTCCCAAATGGACGTTTTGGGTTAGGTGGTCTAGAGTTTAATAACATGGCATTCTAATCAGTTGTGCTTTGCATGCAAGGGGTCAAGACGCATCCTCATCGTGGCTTGTAATTTAACATTTGGAAAATGGATAAAGGATTAAACTCCCTGCAGTGTCCCTATGCTTTTTCGGTCAATATGAAATTTTCACAGAGTTGTATCTCTATTGCCGGCTGTAGCACATGGTGCTGTGGCTTAGTTGGTCAAAGTGCCTGTCTTGTAAACAGGAGATCCTGGGTTCAAGTCCCAACAGTGCCTTCTGAACATTAATACCGTTCAGTGGTGGCTGGATACATGCGACCATCACCCGCAGTGAAACATAGAAATAGAAATAGCTTTGTTGGACTTCTATGCCTCATACTGAAGCAGTTACCAGGCTGTGGGTTCAGGCAAATCCATGATCTCTTTACCCAATGTTGAATTACCGGCCACAATGTGGATGCAAATTGAACCAATGCATTCATAGCACGACGGCTTTGGCGCCCACCGTCTTAATCATGAGGCCACCTCACCTGAAAATGTGTGGATTTGCTGAGTCTGTCAAAGCATGTCTAAAAAATAAGAGATTCTGGGTTCAAGTCCCAGAAGTACCTTTTGGACTTGAATGCCAATCAGTGGAGGCAGTTTCTACACGACAAAAATACATTTCGTGAAAAATTGCCCAGAAGTGAGTGTAATGCACAATGGATAGTGCGAAAGACGTATAGAACTAATAAGCAAGGAATTCAGAATTTGTGGGCTTGAGTCCCACCTGCGTCTGTCTTGTTTTCTTTTACACAATTCTAATCATGAAAGTCCCATGTGCTTGGCAATGTAGTCTGACTGTAAAAAACTCTGTACTATAATTTGATTTTACTCAGAACTCAAGCAAAATGATGAAGGATGTCCCAAATGGACGTTTTGGGTTAGGTGGTCTAGAGTTTAATAACATGGCATTCTAATCAGTTGTGCTTTGCATGCAAGGGGTCAAGACGCATCCTCATCGTGGCTTGTAATTTAACATTTGGTAAATGGATAAAGGATTAAACTCCCTGCAGTGTCCCTTTGCTTTTTCGGTCAATATGAAATTTTCACAGAGTTGTATCTCTATTGTTGGCTGTAGCTGACGGTGCTGTGGCTTAGTTGGTCAAAGTGCCTGTCTTGTAAACAGGCGATCCTGGGTTCAAGTCCCAGCAGTGCCTTTTGAACATTAATGCGGAAGGATGTCACAAGTGGATGTTTTTGGTGAGGTGGTCTAGAGGTTAATTACATGGCCTGCTCATCAGTTGTGCTTTGCATGCAAGGTGTCAAGACACATCCTCATCGTGGCTTGTAATTTAACATTTGGTAAATGGATAAAGGATTAAACTCCCTGCAGTGTCCCTTTGCTTTTTCAGTCAATGTCAAATTTTCACAGAGTTGGATCTCTATTGCAAGCTGTAGCACATGGTGCTGAGGCTTAGTTGGTTAAAGTGCCTGTCTAGTAAACAGGAGATCCTGGGTTCAAGTCCCAGCAGCGCCTTTTGAACATTTATGCCGTTCAGTGGTGGCTGGATACATGCGACCATCACCCGCAGTGAAACATAGAAATAGAAATAGCTTTGTTGGACTTCCATGCCTGATACTAAAGCAGTTACCAGGCTGTGGGTTCAGGCATATCCATGATCTCATTACCTAATGTTGAATGACTGGCCACAATGTGGATGCAAATTGAACCAATGCATTCAGAGCACGACGGCCTAGGCGCCCACCGTCTTAATCATGAGGCCACCTCACCTGAAAATGTGTGGATTTGCTGAGTCTGTCAAAGCATGTCTAAAAAATAAGAGATTCTGGGTTCAAGTCCCAGAAGTACCTTTTGGACTTGAATGCCAATCAGTGGAGGCAGTTTCTACACGACAAAAGTACATCTCGTGAAAAATTGCCCAGAAGTGAATGTAATGCACAATGGATAGTGCGAAAGACGTACAGAACTAATAAGCAAGGAATTCAGAATTTGTGGGCTTGAGTCCCACCTGCGTCTGTCTTGTTTTCTTTTACACAATTCTAATCATGAAAGTCCCATGTGCTTGGCAATGTAGTCTGACTGTAAAAAACTCTGTACTATAATTTTATTTTACTCAGAACTCAAGCAAAATGATGAAGGATGTCCCAAATGGACTTTTTGGGGTAGGTGGTCTAGAGGTTAATAACATGGCATTCTAATCAGTTGTGCTTTGCATGCAAGGGGTCAAGACCCATCCTCATCGTGGCTTGTAATTTAACATTTGGTAAATGGATAAAGGATTAAACTCCCTGCAGTGTCCCTATGCTTTTTCGGTCAATATGAAATTTTCACAGAGTTGTATCTCTATTGTCGGCTGTAGCTCACGGCGCTGTGGCTTAGTTGGTCAAAGTGCCTTTCTTGTAAACAGGAGATCCTGGGTTCAAGTCCCAACAGTGCCTTCTGAACATTAATACCGTTCAGTGGTGGCTGGATACATGCGACCATCACCCGCAATGAAACATAGAAATAGAAATAGCTTTGTTGGACTTCCATGCCTCATACTGAAGCAGTTACCAGGCTGTGGGTTCAGGCAAATCCATGATCTCTTTACCTAATGTTGAATTACCGGCCACAATGTGGATGCAAATTGAACCAATGCATTCATAGCACGACGGCTTAGGCGCCCACCGTCTTAATCATGAGGCCACCTCACCTGAAAATGTGTGGATTTGCTGAGTCTGTCAAAGCATGTCTAAAAAATAAGAGATTCTGGGTTCAAGTCCCAGAAGTACCTTTTGGACTTGAATGCCAATCAGTGGAGGCAGTTTCTACACGACAAAAATACATCTCGTGAAAAATTGCCCAGAAGTGAGTGTAATGCACAATGGATAGTGCGAAAGACGTATAGAACTAATAAGCAAGGAATTCAGAATTTGTGGGCTTGAGTCCCACCTGCGTCTGTCTTGTTTTCTTTTACACAATTCTAATCATGAAAGTCCCATGTGCTTGGCAATGTAGTCTGACTGTAAAAAACTCTGTACTATAATTTGATTTTACTCAGAACTCAAGCAAAATGATGAAGGATGTCCCAAATGGACGTTTTGGGTTAGGTGGTCTAGAGTTTAATAACATGGCATTCTAATCAGTTGTGCTTTGCATGCAAGGGGTCAAGACCCATCCTCATCGTGGCTTGTAAATTTAACATTTGGTAAATGGATAAAGGATTAAACTCCCTGCAGTGTCCCTATGCTTTTTCGGTCAATATGAAATTTTCACAGAGTTGTATCTCTATTGTTGGCTGTAGCTGACGGTGCTGTGGCTTAGTTGGTCAAAGTGCCTGTCTAGTAAACAGGAGATCCTGGGTTCAAGTCCCAGCAGTGCCTTTCAAACATTAATGCGGAAGGATGTCACAAGTGGATGTTTTTGGTGAGGTGGTCTAGAGGTTAATTACATGGCCTGCTCATCAGTTGTGCTTTGCATGCAAGGGGTCAAGACACATCCTCATCGTGGCTTGTAATTTAACATTTGGTAAATGGATAAAGGATTAAACTCCCTGCAGTGTCCCTTTGCTTTTTCGGTCAATGTGAAATTTTCACAGAGTTGTATCTCTATTGCAAGCTGTAGCACATGGTGCTGTGGCTTAGTTGGTCAAAGTGCCTGTCTAGTAAACAGGAGATCCTGGGTTCAAGTCCCAGCAGCGCCTTTTGAACATTAATGCCGTTTAGTGGTGGCTGCATACATGCGACCATCACCCGCAGTGAAACATAGAAATAGAAATAGCTTTGTTGGACTTCCATGCCTGATACTAAAGCAGTTACCAGGCTGAGGGTTCAGGCATATCCATGATCTCTTTACCTAATGTTGAATGACCTGCCACAATGTGGATGCAAATTGAACCAATGCATTCAGAACACGACGGCTTAGGCGCCCACCATCTTAATCATGAGGCCACCTCACCTGAAAATGTGTGGATTTGCTGAGTCGGTCAAAGCATGTGTAAAAAATAAGAGATTCTGGGTTCAAGTCCCAGAAGTACCTTTTGGACTTGAATGCCAATCAGTGGAAGCAGTTTCTACATGACAAAAGTACATCTCGTGAAAAATTGCCCAGAAGGTAGTGTAATGCTCAATGGATAGCCTCGAGGCTGTGGGTTCAGGCAAATCCATGATCTCTTTACCAAATGTTGAATTACCGGCCACAATGTGGATGCAAATTGAACCAATGCATTCAGAGCACGACGGCTTAGGCGCCCACCGTCTTAATCATGAGGCCACCTCACCTGAAAATGTGTGGATTTGCTGAGTCTGTCATAGCATGTTTAAAAAATAAGAGATCCTGGATCAAGTCTCAGAAGTTCCTTTTGGACTTGAATGCCATTCAGTGGAGGCAGTTTCTACACGACAAAAATACATCTTTGTTAAAAATTGCCCAGATTTGAGTGTAATGCTCAATGGATTGTGTAAAAAACTTCTAGAACTAATACGCAAGGAATTTAGAATTTGTGGGCTTGAGTCCCACCAGCATCATGCGTCTGTCTTGTTTTCTTTTACACAATTCTAATCATGAAAGTCCCATGTGCTTGTCACTGTAGTCCGACTGTATAAAACTCTGTACTATAATTTGATTTTACTCAGAACTCAAGCAAAATGATGAAGGATGTCACAAATGGATGATTTTGGTGAGGTGGTCTAGAGGTTAATTACATGGCCTGCTCATCAGTTGTGCTTTGCATGCAAGGGGTCAAGACCCATCCTCATCGTGGCTTGTAATTTAACATTTGGAAAATGGATAAAGGATTAAACTCCCTGCAGTGTCCCTATGCTTTTTCGGTCAATATGAAATATTCACAGAGTTGTATCGCTATTGCCGGCTGTAGCTCATGGTGCTGTGGCTTAGTTGGTCAAAGTGCCTGTCTAGTAAACAGGAGATCCTTGGTTCAAGTCCCAGCAGTGCCTTTTGAACATTAATGCCGTTCAGTGGTGGCTGGATACATGCGACAATCACCCGCAGTGATACATCAAATGGCTGTGTTGGACTTCCATGCCTCATACTAAAGCAGTTTCGAGGCTGTGGGTTCAGGCAAATCCATGATCCCTTGACCAAATGTTGAATCACCAGCCACAATGTGGATGTCAATTGAACCAACAAATTCAGAGCATGACGGCTTAGGCGCCCACCGTCTTAATCTGGAGGCCACCTCGCCTGAAAATGTGTGGATTTGCTGAGTCTGTCAAAGCATGTCTAAAAAATAAGAGATTCTGGGTTCAAGTCCCAGCAGTGCCTTTTGAACATTAATGCGGAAGGATGTCACAAGTGGATGTTTTTGGTGAGGTGGTCTAGAGGTTAATTACATGGCCTGCTCATCAGTTGTGCTTTGCATGCAAGGTGTCAAGACACATCCTCATCGTGGCTTGTAATTTAACATTTGGTAATTGGATAAAGGATTAAACTCCCTGCAGTGTCCCTTTGCTTTTTCGGTCAATGTCAAATTTTTACAGAGTTGTATCTCTATTGCAAGCTGTACCACATGGTGCTGAGGCTTTGTTGGTCAAAGTGCCTGTCTAGTAAACAGGGGATCCTGGGTTCAAGTCCCAGCAGCGCCTTTTGAACATTAATGCCGTTCAGTGGTGGCTGGATACATGCGACAATCACCCGCAGTGATACATCAAATGGCTGTGTTGGAATTCCGTGCCTCATACTAAAGCAGTTTCGAGGCTGTGGGTTCAGGCAAATCCATGATCCCTTGACCAAATGTTGAATCAACAGCCACAATGTGGATGTGAATTCAACCAACAAATTCAGAGCATGACGGCTTAGGCGCCCACCGTCTTAATCAGGAGGCCACCTCGCCTAAAAATGTGTGGATTTGCTGAGTTAGTCAAAGCATGTCTCAAAAATAAGAGATCCTGGATCAAGTCTCAGAAGTTTCTTTTGGACTTGAATGCCATTCAGTGGAGGCAGTTTCTACACGACATAAATACATCTTTGTGAAAAATTGCCCAGAAGGGAGTGTAATGCTCAATGGATAGCCTCGAGGCTGTGGGTTCAGGCAAATCCATGATCTCTTTACCAAATGTTGAATTACCGGCCACAATGTGGATACAAATTGAACCAATGCATTCAGAGCACGACGGCTTAGGCGCCCACCGTCTTAATCATGAGGCCACCTCACCTGAAAATGTGTGGATTTGCTGAGTCCGTCAAAGCATGTCTAAAAAATAAGAGATCCTGGATCAAGTCTCAGAAGTACCTTTTGGACTTGAATGCCATTCAGTGGAGGCAGTTTCTACACGACAAAAATACATCTTGGTGAAAAATTGCCCAGATGTGAGTGTAATGCTCAATGGATTGTGTAAAAAACTTCTAGAACTAATACGCAAGGAATTTAGAATTTGTGGGCTTTAGTCCCACCAGCATCATGCATCTGTCTTGTTTTATTTTACACAATTCTAATCATGAAAGTCCCATGTGCTTGTCAATGTAGTCCGACTGTATAAAACTCTGTAGTATAATTTGATTTTACTCAGAACTCAAGCAAAATAATGAAGGATCTCACAAATGGATGATTTTGGTGAGGTGGTCTAGAGGTTAATTACATGGCCTGCTCATCAGTTGTGCTTTGCATGCAAGAGGTCAAGACCCATCCTCATCGTGGCTTGTAATTTAACATTTGGAAAATGGATAAAGGATTAAACTCCCTGCAGTGTCCCTATGCTTTTTCGGTCAATATGAAATATTCACAGAGTTGTATCTCTATTGCCGGCTGTCGCTCATGGTGCTGTGGCTTAGTTGGTCAAAGTGCCTGTCTAGTAAACAGGAGATCCTGGGTTCAAGTCCCAGCAGTGCCTTTTGAACATTAATGCCGTTCATTGGTGGCTGGATACATGCGACAATCACCCGCAGTGATACATCAAATGGCTGTGTTGGACTTCCATGCCTCATACTAAAGCAGTTTCGAGGCTGTGGGTTCAGGCAAATCCATGATCCCTTGACCAAATGTTGAATCACCAGCCACAATGTGGATGTCAATTGAACCAACAAATTCAGAGCATGACGGCTTAGGCGCCCACCGTCTTAATCTGGAGGCCACCTCGCCTGAAAATGTGTGGATTTGCTGAGTCTGTCAAAGCATGTCTAAAAAATAAGAGATTCTGGGTTCAAGTCCCAGCAGTGCCTTTTGAACATTAATGCGGAAGGATGTCACAAGTGGATGTTTTTGGTGAGGTGGTCTAGAGGTTAATTACATGGCCTGCTCATCAGTTGTGCTTTGCATGCAAGGTGTCAAGACACATCCTCATCGTGGCTTGTAATTTAACATTTGGTAATTGGATAAAGGATTCAACTCCCTGCAGTGTCCCTTTGCTTTTTCGGTCAATGTCAAATTTTCACAGAGTTGTATCTCTATTGCAAGTTGTACAACATGGTGCTGAGGCTTTGTTGGTCAAAGTGCCTGTCTAGTAAACAGGAGATCCTGGGTTCAAGTCCCAGCAGCGCCTTTTGAACATTAATGCCGTTCAGTGGTGGCTGGATACATGCGACCATCACCCGCAGTGAAACATAGAAATAGAAATAGCTTTGTTGGACTTCCATGCCTGATACTAAAGCAGTTACCAGGCTGTGGGTTCAGGCATATCCATGATCTCTTTACCTAATGTTGAATGACCGGCCACAATGTGGATGCAAATTGAACCAATGCATTCAGAGCACGACGGCTTAGGCGCCCACCATCTTAATCATGAGGCCACCTCACCTGAAAATGTGTGGATTTGCTGAGTCGGTCAAAGCATGTGTAAAAAATAAGAGATTCTGGGTTCAAGTCCCAGAAGTACCTTTTGGACTTGAATGCCAATCAGTGGAGGCAGTTTCTACACGACAAAAGTACATCTCGTGAAAAATTGCCCAGAAGTGAGTGTAATGCACAATGGATAGTGCGAAAGACGTATAGAACTAATAAGCAAGGAATTCAGAATTTGTGGGCTTGAGTCCCACCTGCGTCTGTCTTGTTTTCTTTTACACAATTCTAATCATGAAAGTCCCATGTGCTTGGCAATGTAGTCTGACTGTAAAAAACTCTGTACTATAATTTTATTTTACTCAGAACTCAAGCAAAATGATGAAGGATGTCCCAAATGGACGTTTTGGGTTAGGTGGTCTAGAGTTTAATAACATGGCATTCTAATCAGTTGTGCTTTGCATGCAAGGGGTCAAGACCCATCCTCATCGTGGCTTGTAATTTAACATTTGGTAAATGGATAAAGGATTAAACTCCCTGCAGTGTCCCTATGCTTTTTCGGTCAATATGAAATTTTCACAGAGTTGTATCTCTATTGTCGGCTGTAGCTGACGGTGCTGTGGCTTAGTTGGTCAAAGTGCCTGTCTAGTAAACAGGAGAACCTGGGTTCAAGTCCCAGCAGTGCCTTTTGAACATTAATGCCGTTCAGTGGTGGCTGTATACATGCGACAATCACCCGCAGTGATACATCAAATGGCTGTGTTGGACTTCCGTGCCTCATACTAAAGCAGTTTCGAGGCTGTGGGTTCAGGCAAATCCATGATCCCTTGACCAAATGTTGAATCACCAGCCACAATGTGGATGTGAATTGAACCAACAAATTCAGAGCATGACGGCTTAGGCGCCCAACGTCTGAATCTGGAGGCCACCTCACCTGAAAATGTGTGGATTTGCTGAGTCTGTCAAAGCATGTGTAAAAAATATGAGATTCTGGGTTCAAGTCCCAGAAGTACCTTTTGAACATTAATGCGGAAGGATGTCACAAGTGGATGTTTTTGGTGAGGTGGTCTAGAGGTTAATTACATGGCCTGCTCATCAGTTGTGCTTTGCATGCAAGGGGTCAAGGCACATCCTCATCGTGGCTTGTAATTTAACATTTGGTAAATGGATAAAGGATTAAACTCCCTGCAGTGTCCCTTTGCTTTTTCGGTCAATGTCAAATTTTCACAGAGTTGTATCTCTATTGCAAGCTGTAGCACATGGTGCTGTGGCTTAGTTGGTCAAAGTGCCTGTCTAGTAAACAGGAGATCCTGGGTTAAAGTCCCAGCAGCGCCTTTTGAACATTAATGCCGTTCAGTGGTGGCTGGATACATGGGACCATCACCCGCAGTGAAACATAGAAATAGAAATAGCTTTGTTGGACTTCCATGCCTGATACTAAAGCAGTTACCAGGCTGAGGGTTCAGGCATATCCATGATCTCTTTACCTAATGTTGAATTACCGGCCACAATGTGGATGCAAATTGAACCAATGCATTCAGAGCACGACGGCTTAGGCGCCCACCGTCTTAATCATGAGGCCACCTCACCTGAAAATGTGTGGATTTGCTGAGTCCGTCAAAGCATGTTTAAAAAATAAGAGATCCTGGATCAAGTCTCAGAAGTTCCTTTTGGACTTGAATGCCATTCAGTGGAGGCAGTATCTACACGACAAAAATACATCTTTGTGAAAAATTGCCCAGATGTGAGTGTAATTCTCAATGGATTGTGTAAAAAACTTCTAGAACTAATACGCAAGGAATTTAGAATTTGTGGGCTTGAGTCCCACCAGCATCATGCGTCTGTCTTGTTTTCTTTTACACAATTCTAATCATGAAAGTCCCATGTGCTTGTCACTGTAGTCCGACTGTATAAAACTCTGTAATATAATTTGATTTTACTCAGAACTCAAGCAAAATGATGAAGGATCTCACAAATGGATGATTTTGGTGAGGTGGTCTAGAGGTTAATTACATGGCCTGCTCATCAGTTGTGCTTTGCATGCAAGGGGTCAAGACCCATCCTCATCGTGGCTTGTAATTTAACATTTGGAAAATGGATAAAGGATTAAACTCCCTGCAGTGTCCCTATGCTTTTTCGGTCAATATGAAATACTCACAGAGTTGTATCTCTATTGCTGGCTGTAGCTCATGGTGCTGTGGCTTAGTTGGTCAAAGTGCCTGTCTAGTAAACAGGAGATCCTGGGTTCAAGTCCCAGCAGCGCCTTTTGAACATTAATGCGGAAGGATGTCACAAGTGGATGTTTTTGGTGAGGTGGTCTAGAGGTTAATAACATGGCATGCTCATCAGTTGTGCTTTGCATGGAAGGGGTCAACACACATCCTCATCGTGGCTTGTAATTTAACATTTGGTAAATGGATAAAGGATTAAACTCCCTGCAGTGTCCCTTTGCTTTTTCGGTCAATGTGAAATTTTCACAGAGTTGTAACTCTATTGCAAGCTGTAGCACATGGTGCTGTGGCTTAGTTGGTCAAAGTGCCTGTCTAGTAAACAGGAGATCCTGGGTTCAAGTTCCAGCAGCGCCTTTTGAACATTAATGCCGTTCAGTGCTGGCTGGATACATGCGACCATCACCCGCATTGAAACATAGAAATAGAAATAGCTTTGTTGGACTTCCATGCCTGATACTATAGCAGTTACCAGGCTGAGGGTTCAGGCATATCCATGATCTCTTTACCTAATGTTGAATGACCTGCCACAATGTGGACGCAAATTGAACCAATGCATTCAGAGCACGACGGCTTAGGCGCCCACCATCTTAATCATGAGGCCACCTCACCTGAAAATGTGTGGATTTGCTGAGTCTGTCAAAGCATGTGTAAAAAATAAGAGATTCTGGGTTCAAGTCCCAGAAGTACCTTTTGGACTTGAATGCCAATCAGTGGAAGCAGTTTCTACATGACAAAAGTACATCTCGTGAAAAATTGCCCAGAAGTGAGTGTAATGCACAATGGATAGTGCGAAAGACGTATAGAACTAATAAGCAAGGAATTCAGAATTTGTGGGCTTGAGTCCCACCTGCGTCTGTCTTGTTTTCTTTTACACAATTCTAATCATGAAAGTCCCATGTGCTTGGCAATGTAGTCTGACTGTAAAAAACTCTGTACTGTAATTTTATTTTACTCAGAACTCAAGAAAAATGATGAAGGATGTCCCAAATGGACGTTTTGGGATAGGTGGTCTAGAGTTTAATAACATGGCATTCTAATCAGTTGTGGTTTGCATGCAAGGGGTCAAGACCCATCCTCATCGTGGCTTGTAATTTAACATTTGGTAAATGGATAAAGGATTAAACTCCCTGCAGTGTCCCTATGCTTTTTCGGTCAATATGAAATATTCACAGAGTTGTATCTCTATTGCCGGCTGTAGCTCATGGTGCTGTGGCTTAGTT
The DNA here is from genome assembly GCF_960531495.2 of Zeus faber. Taxonomy (NCBI): domain Eukaryota; kingdom Metazoa; phylum Chordata; class Actinopteri; order Zeiformes; family Zeidae; genus Zeus; species Zeus faber. Next base: position 27,081,368 of record NC_137198.1, on the reverse strand, counting down.
GGTCAAAGTGCCTGTCTAGTAAACAGGAGATCCTGGGTTCAAGTCCCAGCAGTGCCTTTTGAACATTAATGCCGTTCAGTGGTGGCTGGATACATGCGACAATCACCCGCAGTGATACATCAAATGGCTGTGTTGGACTTCCGTGCCTAATACTAAAGCAGTTTCGAGGCTGTGGGTTCAGGCAAATCCATGATCCCTTGACCAAATGTTGAATCACCAGCCACAATGTGGATGTGAATTGAACCAACAAATTCAGAGCATGACGGCTTAGGCGCCCACCGTCTTAATCTGGAGGCCACCTCGCCTGAAAATGTGTGGATTTGCTGAGTTAGTCAAAGCATGTCTCAAAAATAAGAGATCCTGGATCAAGTCTCAGAAGTTTCTTTTACATTAAGCAGACGCTTTTATCCAAAGCGACTTACAAGTGTTCAAACACCGACGGACGCAGCCATCAAGAGCAATTAGGGGTTAAGTGTCTTGCTCAAGGACACTACAGCATGATAGCAGGAGGAGCCTGGGATCGAACCAGCAACCTTTGGATCACTAGACCACCAGCTCTACCGCCTGAGCTACCATCCCCATCCTCTTTTGGACTTGAATGCCATTCAGTGGAGGCAGTATCTACACGACAAAAATACATCTTGGTGAAAAATTGCCCAGAAGGGAGTGTAATGCTCAATGGATAGCCTCGAGGCTGTGGGTTCAGGCAAATCCATGATCTCTTTACCAAATGTTGAATTACCGGCCACAATGTGGATGCAAATTGAACCAATGCATTCAGAGCACGACGGCTTAGGCGCCCACCGTCTTAATCATGAGGCCACTTCACCTGAAAATGTGTGGATTTGCTGAGTCTGTCAAAGCATGTCTAAAAAATAAGAGATCCTGGATCAAGTCTCAGAAGTACCTTTTGGACTTGAATGCCATTCAGTGGAGGCAGTTTCTACACGACAAAAATACATCTTTGTGAAAAATTGCCCAGATGTGAGTGTAATGCTCAATGGATTGTGTAAAAAACTTCTAGAACTAATACGCAAGGAATTTAGAATTTGTGGGCTTGAGTCCCACCAGCATCATGCGTCTGTCTTGTTTTCTTTTACACAATTCTAATCATGAAAGTCCCATGTGCTTGTCAATGTAGTCCGACTGTATAAAACTCTGTACTATAATTTGATTTTACTCAGAACTCAAGCAAAATGATGAAGGATCTCACAAATGGATGATTTTGGTGAGGTGGTCTAGAGGTTAATTACATGGCCTGCTCATCAGTTGTGCTTTGCATGCAAGGGGTCAAGACCCATCCTCATCGTGGCTTGTAATTTAACATTTGGAAAATGGATAAAGTATTAAACTCCCTGCAGTGTCCCTATGCTTTTTCGGTCAATATGAAATATTTACAGAGTTGTATCTCTATTGCCGGCTGTAGCTCATGGTGCTGTGGCTTAGTTGGTTAAAGTGCCTGTCTAGTAAACAGGAGATCCTGGGTTCAAGTCCCAGCAGTGCCTTTTGAACATTAATGCCGTTCAGTGGTGGCTGGATACATGCGACAATCACCCGCAGTGATACATCAAATGGCTGTGTTGGACTTCCATGCCTCATACTAAAGCAGTTTCGAGGCCGTGGGTTCAGGCAAATCTATGATCCCTTGACCAAATGTTGAATCACCAGCCACAATGTGGATGTCAATTGAACCAACAAATTCAGAGCATGACGGCTTAGGCGCCCACCGTCTTAATCTGGAGGCCACCTCGCCTGAAAATGTGTGGATTTGCTGAGTTAGTCAAAGCATGTCTAAAAAATAAGAGATTCTGGGTTCAAGTCCCAGCAGTGCCTTTTGAACATTAATGCGGAAGGATGTCACAAGTGGATGTTTTTGGTGAGGTGGTCTAGAGGTTAATTTCATGGCCTGCTCATCAGTTGTGCTTTGCATGCAAGGTGTCAAGACACATCCTCATCGTGGCTTGTAATTTAACATTTGGTAAATGGATAAAGGATTAAACTCCCTGCAGTGTCCCTTTGCTTTTTCGGTCAATGTCAAATTTTCACAGAGTTGTATCTCTATTGCAAGCTGTAGCACATGGTGCTGTGGCTTAGTTGGTTAAAGTGCCTGTCTAGTAAACAGGAGATCCAGGGTTCAAGTCCCAGCAGCGCCTTTTGAACATTAATGCCGTTCAGTGGTGGCTGGATACATGCGACCATCACCCGCAGTGAAACATAGAAATAGAAATAGCTTTGTTGGACTTCCATGCCTCATACTAAAGCAGTTACCAGGCTGTGGGTTCAGGCAAATCCATGATCTCTTCACCTAATGTTGAATGACCGGCCACAATGTGGATGCAAATTGAACCAATGCATTCAGAGCACGACGGCTTAGGCGCCCACCATCTTAATCATGAGGCCACTTCACCTGAAAATGTGTGGATTTGCTGAGTCTGTCAAAGCATGTTTAAAAAATAAGAGATTCTGGGTTCAAGTCCCAGAAGTACCTTTTGGACTTGAATGCCAATCAGTGGAGGCAGTTTCTACACGACAAAAGTACATCTCGTGAAAAATTGCCCAGAAGTGAGTGTAATGCCCAATGGATAGTGCGAAAGACGTATAGAACTAATAAGCAAGGAATTCAGAATTTGTGGGCTGGAGTCCCACCTGCGTCTGTCTTGTTTTCTTTTACACAATTCTAATCATGAAAGTCCCATGTGCTTGGCAATGTAGTCTGACTGTAAAAAACTCTGTACTATAATTTTATTTTACTCAGAACTCAAGCAAAATGATGAAGGATGTCCCAAATGGACATTTTTGGTGAGGTGGTCTAGAGGTTAAGGTCATGGCCTGCTTATCAGTTGTGCTTTGCATGCAAGTGGACAAAGACCATCCGCATCATGGCTTGTAATTTAACCTTTGGTAAATGGATAAAGGATTAAACTCCCTGCAGTGTCCCTTTGCTTTTTCGGTCAATGTGAAATTGTCACAGAGTTGTATCTCTATTGCACGCTATAGCACATGGTGCTGTGGCTTAGTTGGTGAAAGTGCTTGTCTAGTAAACAGGAGATCCTGGGTTCAATTCCCAGCAGTGCCTTTTGAACATTAATGCCGTTCAGTGGTGGCTGGATACATGCGACAATCACCCGCAGTGATACATCAAATGGCTGTGTTGGACTTCCGTGCCTCATACTAAAGCAGTTTCGAGGCTGTGGGTTCAGGCAAATCCATGATCCCTTGACCAAATGTTGAATCACCAGCCACAATGTGGATGTGAATTGAACCAACAAATTCAGAGCATGACGGCTTAGGCGCCCACCGTCTTAATCTGGAGGCCATCTCGCCTGAAAATGTGTGGATTTGCTGAGTTAGTCAAAGCATGTCTCAAAAATAAGAGATCCTGGATCAAGTCTCAGAAGTTTCTTTTGGACTTGAATGCCATTCAGTGGAGGCAGTTTCTACACGACAAAAATACATCTTGGTGAAAAATTGCCCAGAATGGAGTGTAATGCTCAATGGATAGCCTCGAGGCTGTGGGTTCAGGCAAATCCATGATCTCTTTACCAAATGTTGAATTACCGGCCACAATGTGGATGCAAATTGAACCAATGCATTCAGAGCACGACGGCTTAGGCGCCCACCGTCTTAATCATGAGGCCACCTCACCTGAAAATGTGTGGATTTGCTGAGTCCGTCAAAGCATGTCTAAAAAATAAGAGATCCTGGATCAAGTCTCAGAAGTACCTTTTGGACTTGAATGCCATTCAGTGGAGGCAGTTTCTACACGACAAAAATACATCTTGGTGAAAAATTGCCCAGATGTGAGTGTAATGCTCAATGGATTGTGTAAAAAACTTCTAGAACTAATACGCAAGGAATTTAGAATTTGTGGGCTTTAGTCCCACCAGCATCATGCGTCTGTCTTGTTTTATTTTACACAATTCTAATCATGAAAGTCCCATGTGCTTGTCAATGTAGTCCGACTGTATAAAACTCTGTACTATAATTTGATTTTACTCAGAACTCAAGCAAAATGATGAAGGATCTCACAAATGGATGATTTTGGTGAGGTGGTCTAGAGGTTAATTACATGGCCTGCTCATCAGTTGTGCTTTGCATGCAAGGGGTCAAGACCCATCCTCATCGTGGCTTGCAATTTAACATTTGGAAAATGGATAAAGGATTGAACTCCCTGCAGTGTCCCTATGCTTTTTCGGTCAATATTCAAGATTCAAGATTCAAGATTCAAGATTTTTATTTGTCACATACATATACATACTTCCATACATATATGCAGTGAAATGTAATGCAACGCACCCGGTGATAGCACACAAGAAGTCCTAGGAAAAAGTACTAAAATAAAATAAAATAAAAAGTAGAAAATTACTTTCTAATAGACCGACTAACTGACTCCTAAAACGTAATACAGTAAGTGGAATACTTATAGAATAAGATAAAAAATATATAGAATAAAATACAATAAAAAATAAATTGAAATAAAATGGAATAGGTTGAAGGAATATGGCTATGTATATACAGATATGTGCATTTAAGTGGCATGTGAATTAAAGTGGCATGTGAATGTGAATAGTGTGAGGTAGTGTTTGGGATAATACAGCACAGTATACAACAGTACGGCGCAGCAATACGGCATCACGAACAACCCTGAACAGTGATACAGTATGCGGTACAGTATGCTACATACAGTACAGTAGGTAGTGGAGCCTAGTGCATGGCTCAGTTAGGACCCCTGGTGAGGTCAGCATTGACAGTTCTGATGGCTTGAGGGAAGAAACTCCGTCTCAGTCTCTCTGTTCTCGCTGCGTGACTGCGGAGGCGCTTGCCTGACCGCAGCAGCTGAAACAGTCCGTTGTTGGGGTGATGAGGATCCTTCATGATCCTACGGGCTCTGCTACTACACCTCCTGGTGTATAACTCCTGCAAGGGGGGGAGGGTAGTTCCAGTGGTACGTTCAGCTGAACGCACCACCCTCTGCAGGGCCCGCCTGTCCTGGGCAGTACAGTTCCCAAACCAGGCAGTGATGTTGCCTGTCAGGATGCTCTCCACTGCTCCAGAGTAGAAGGACTTGAGGATCCTCACCGAGACCCGGAATTTCCTCAGCTGCCTGAGGTGGTAGAGACGCTGCCTCGCCTTTCTCACCAGAGTGTCTGTGTGAACAGTCCATGTTAAGTCCTCTGTGATGTGGACTCCCAGATATCTGAAGCTGCTCACCCTATCGACAGAAGTCCCATTAATCCACAACGGCGCGTGCGTCCTCGATTGTGATCCACGCCTAAAGTCCACAATCAGCTCCTTGGTTTTGCTGACGTTCAGGTGGAGGCTGTTGTCCTGGCACCAGAGTGACAGGTCAGCCACCTCCTCGCGGTAGGCCTTCTCATCGCAGTCGGTGATCAGGCCCACGACCACGGTGTCGTCATCAAACTTGATGATGGTGTTGGAGCTGGACCTGGCCACACAGTCATGTGTGTACAGGGAGTACAGTAGGGGGCTGAGGACGCAGCCCTGGGGGGATCCTGTATTCAGGGTGAGGGAGCTTGACATGTACTTCCCCACCTTGACCACCTGGGGGCGGCCTGTGAGGAAGTCCAGGATCCAGGTGCACAGCGGAGCATTCAATCCTAGCTCCAACAACTTGGCAGCCAGTCTGGTGGGGACGATGGTGTTGAAAGCTGAACTATAATCAATGAACAGCATTCTCACATAGGCCCCCTTCTGGCCATCCAGGTGCGTGAGCGTGGTGTGCAGTACCTGAGAGACCGCGTCATCCGTGGATCTGTTCTGCCGGTACGCGAACTGCAACGGGTCCAAGGTGCGGGGGAGGGAGGCGCAGATGTAATCCTTAATCAGCCTCTCGAAACACTTCATGACCACCGAGGTGAGGGCCACCGGACGGTAGTCATTCAGGCAGGTTGGAGAGGCGATCTTCGGGACAGGAACGACGGTGGACCTCTTGAAGCAGGACGGGACCACTGATTCAGCCAGGGAGATGTTGAATATTGTGGTGAACACCGGAGCTAGCTGGTTAGCACAGGTCTTCAGTACTCGCCCAGATATGCCGTCTGGACCCGCAGCTTTCCTGGTGTTCACCCGCATCAAAGCCCTCCTGACCTCGTGCACGGACACTGAGAGTGCGCGCTCGTCCCCAGCGGTGTAACTCCAATTAGCCGGCGAGCTAGCGGTGCTGCTGCCAGACTCGAACCGCGCATAAAAGGAGTTCAGTTGGTTGGCCAGGGAGGCGTCCGCACTCGTGGCTGGGGAGGAGCTGCTCTTGTAGTTTGTTATTGTTCGCAGCCCCTCCCACAAGCGTCTTGTGTCCCCCCGCTCCATCTGCAGCTCCACGGTGTCTTCTTACGTCCGTTTAGCGTCCCTCACCGCCCCCCGCAGATTGTACGACGCCGCTTTGTAATTGTCCATATTACCAGATACAAGTCTGTCGTTGTAAGCGGCCGTGCGCGCATTCAGAGCGCAGCGGATGGATTTATCAACCCATGGTTTCTGGTTTGGAAAAATCCGAACTTTCACCGTGGGAACGATTTCATCCGCGAGCGTAGCCACAAAACTCACTACAACCTCCGTAAACTCGCTGACGTCACTTGAACTCGCTCGGAACATGTCCCAGTCTACGTCAGTCAGAGCGTCCTGGAGCGCAGCCTCTGATTGGTCCGTCCACCGCTTCACTTCCCTCGTCATCACCAGATCCCGCGCGATCAGAGGCCTGTAAACAGGAAGCAGCGAGATCGCGGCGTGATCTGATTTCCCGAAAGCAGGAAGCGACACGGGCTTGTATCTGTTCTTGTAAGGTGTGTAACAATGGTCCAGAGTTCTGTCTCCCCTGGTGGCACACGTGATGTGTTGGTGGAAATTCGGCAGAACTTTTTTCAGGTTGGCCCTGTTAAAGTCCCCAGTCACCACCACAGCCGCGTCGGGATGTCTGTTCTGAAATCCGCACAACACATCGTGCAGAACCGACAGAGCTGCGTCGGTGTCCGCTTGCGGTGGGATATAAACGGCTGTAAGGATGACCGTGCTGAATTCCCGGGGGAGATAAAATGGACGGCATAGTATGGTCAGCTGTTCCAGGTTCGGCGAGCAGGAGTGGGAGAGGAATTTGGTGTTGTTGGCGTTACACCAGCGGTTGTTTACCATTAGGCAGACGCCTCCACCTTTGGATTTCCCCGACTCTGCCGTTCTGTCGCCGCGGAACACGGAGAAGGCCTCGGCTGGACGTATGGCTTCATCCGGCACCAGTGGGTTCAGCCATGTTTCCGTCAGGCAGAGGACGCAACAGTTCCTCGTGTCTCGCTGGAATTGAATCCTCGCTCGAAGTTCATCCATCTTGTTCTCCAGGGACTGGACGTTCGCAAGAAGGATGCTTGGCAGAGGTGGACGGTAAGGTTGCGTCCTCATTCTGACCCGAATGCCGCCTCGTTTACCACGGTGCTTCCTCCGTGGGCCGGCTCGTGGAACAGCGACTCCTTTTTTGTTGTTGTAGTTGTTGTTGCGAGTGTTCCCGCGTAGGATTTCCGCCGGCCACTCTGCTCCCACGGATAAAAAGTCCCAAAGTTGTTCGTTTAGGGAAATTTTTATATCCATGAGTGCATCGCGGCCGTATGAGTTAATTGTTGATGTTTTTCTGGCGAACATTGTGATAAATTATGAAATATTCACAGAGTTGTATCTCTATTGCCGGCTGTAGCTCATGGTGCTGTGGCTTAGTTGGTCAAAGTGCCTGTCTAGTAAACAGGAGATCCTGGGTTCAAGTCCCAGCAGTGCCTTTTGAACATTAATGCCGTTCAGTGGTGGCTGGATACATGCGACAATCACCCGCAGTGATACATCAAATGGCTGTGTTGGACTTCCATGCCTCATACTAAAGCAGTTTCGAGGCTGTGGGTTCAGGCAAATCCATGATCCCTTGACCAAATGTTGAATCACCAGCCACAATGTGGATGTGAATTGAACCAACAAATTCAGAGCATGACGGCTTAGGCGCCCACCGTCTTAATCTGGAGGCCACCTCGCCTGAAAATGTGTGGATTTGCTGAGTTAGTCAAAGCATGTCTCAAAAATAAGAGATCCTGGATCAAGTCTCAGAAGTACCTTTTGGACTTGACTGCCATTCAGTGGAGGCAGTTTCTACACGACAAAAATACATCTTGGTGAAAAATTGCCCAGAAGGGAGTATAATGCTCAATGGATAGCTTCGAGGCTGTGGGTTCAGGCAAATCCATGATCTCTTTACCAAATGTTGAATTTCCGTCAACAATGTGGATGCAAATTGAACCAATGCATTCAGAGCACGACGGCTTAGGCGACCACCGTCTTAGTCATGAGGCCACCTCACATGAACAGGTGTGGATTTGCTGAATCTGTCAAAGCATGTCCCAGAAGTACCTATTGGACTTGAAAACCATTCAGTGGAGACAGTATCTACACGACAAAAATACATCTTGGTGGAAAAAATTCCCAGAAGTTTGTGTAATTCGCAATCGATAGGGCGAAAGACGTATAGAACTAATAAGCACGGAATTCAGAATTTGTGGGCTTGAGTCCCACCAGCGTCATGCGTCTGTCTCGTTTTCTTTTGCACAATTCTAATCATGAAAGTCCCATCTGCTTGGCAATGTAGTCTGACTGTAAAAAACTCTGTACTATAATTTGATTTTACTCAGAACTCAAGCAAAATCATGAAGGATGTCCCAAATGGACGTTTCGGGTTAGGTGGTCTAGAGGTTAATAACATGGCATGCTAATCAGTTGTGCTTTGCATGCAAGGGGTCAAGACCCATCCTCATCGTGGCTTGTAGTTTAACATTTGGAAAATGGATAAAGGATTAAACTCCCTGCAGTGTCCCTATGCTTTTTCGGTCAATATGAAATTTTCACAGAGTTGTATCTCTATTGCCGGCTGTAGCTCATGGTGCTGTGGCTTAGTTGGTCAAAGTGCCTGTCTAGTAAACAGGAGAACCTGGGTTCAAGTCCCAGCAGTGCCTTTTGAACATTAATGCCCTTCAGTGGTGGCTGGATACATGCGACAATCACCCGCAGTGATACATCAAATGGCTGTGTTGGACTTCCATGCCTCATACTAAAGCAGTTTCGAGGCTGTGGATTCAGGCAAATCCATGATCCCTTGACCAAATGTTGAATCACCAGCCACAATGTGGCTGGAAGTGGGTGGAAGTTCTGCCGAATTTCCACCAACACATCACGTGTGCCACCAGGGGAGATAGGACTCTGGACCATTGTTACACTCCTTACAAGAACGGATACAAGCCCGTGTCGCTCCCTGCTTTCGGGAAATCAGATCACGCCGCGATCTCGCTGCTTCCTGTTTACAGGCCTCTGATCGCGCGGGATCAGGTGATGACGAGGGAAGTGAAGCGGTGGACGGACCAATCGGAGGCTGCGCTTCAAGACGCTCTGACTGACGTAGACTGGGACATGTTCCAAACAAGTTCAAGTGACGTCAGCGAGTTTACGGAGGCTGTAGTAAGTTTCGTGGCTACGCTAGCGGATGAAATCGTTCCCACGGTGAAAGTTCGGATATTTCCAAACCAGAAACCATGGGTTGATAAATCCATCCGCTGCGCTCTGAATGCGCGCACGGCAGCTTACAACAACTGACTTGTATCTGGTTACATGGACAACTACAAAGCGGCGTCGTACAATCTGCGGAGGGCGGTGAGGGACGCCAAACGGACGTACAGAGAGACCGTGGAGCTACAGATGGAGCGGGGGGACACAAGACGCTTGTGGGAGGGGCTGCGAACAAAAACAAACTACAAGAGCAGCTCCTCCCCAGCCACGAGTGTGGACGCCTCCCTGGCCAACCAACTGAACTCCTTTACACCGCTGGGGACGAGCGCGCACTTTCAGTGTCCGTGCACGAGGTGAGGAGGGCTTTGATGCGGGTGAACACCAGGAAAGTTGCGGGCCCAGACGGCATATCTGGGCGAGTACTGAAGACCTGTGCTAACCAGCTAACTCCGGTGTTCACTAGAATATTCAACATCTCCCTGGCTGAATCAGTGGTCCCATCCTGCTTCAAGAGGTCCACCGTCGTTCCTGTCCCGAAGATCGTCTCTCCTGCCTGCCTGAATGACTGCCGTCCGGTGGCCCTCACCTCGGGGGTCATGAAGTGTTTCGAGAGGCTGATTAAGGATTATATCTGCGCCTCCCTCCCCCGCACCTTGGATCCGTTGCAGTTCGCGTACCGGCAAAACAGATCCACGGATGACGCGGTCTCCCAGGTACTGCACACCACCCTCATGCACCCAATGGCCAGAAGGGGGCCTATGTGAGAATGCTGTTCATCGGTTCTAGTTCGGCTTTCAACACCATAGTCCCCACCAGAGTGGCTGTCAAGCGCCCTTGGTGATTAATGGGACTTCTGTCGAAAGGGTGAGCAGCTTCAAATATCTGGGAGTCCACATCACAGAGGACTTAACATGGACTGTACACACAGACACTCTGGTGAGAAAGGCGAGGCAGCGTCTTTACCACCTCCGGCAGCTGAGGAAATTCCGGGTCTCGGTGAGGATCCTCAAGTCCTTCTACTCTGGAGCAGCGGAGAGCATCCTGACAGGCAACATTACTGCCTGGTTTGGGAGCTGTCCTGCTCAGGACAGGCGGGCCCTGCAGAGGGTGGTGCGTTCAGCTGAATGTACCACTGGAACTACCCTCCCCCCCCCTTGCAGGAGTTATACACCAGGAGGTGTAGTAGCAGAGCCCGCAGGATCATGAAGGATGCTCATCACCCCAACAACGGACTGTTCCAGCTGCTGCGGTCAGGCAAGCGCCTCCGCAGTCACACAGTGAGAACAGAGAGACTGAGACTGAGTTTTTTCCCGCAACCCATTAGAACTGTCAATGCTGACCTCACGAGGGGTCCTCACTGAGCCATACACATAGGCTCCACTACCTTCTGTACTGTATGTAGCATACTGTACGGCATACTGTGTCACTGTTCATGGTTGTTCGTGATACCGTATTGCTGCGCCGTACTGTTGTATACTGTGCTGTATTATCCCAAACACTACCTCACTTTATTCACATGCCATTTTAATGCACATATCTGTATATATATAATTGCCTATTCCATATACATAAGCATATTCCCTCTATCTATTCCATTTCATTTCATTTTATTTTTATTGTATTTTATTTTATTCTATATATTTTTATTTCCTTCTATAAGTATTCGACTTTCTGTATTACGTTTTAGGATCAGTTAGTTGGGCTATTCGAAATTTTTCCTAGGACATATTGTGTGTTATCACCGGGTGCGTTGCATTACATTTCACTGCATATATGTATGAAAGAATGTATATGTAAGTGACGTATAAAAATCTTGAATATTGAATCTTGAATCTAATCATGAAAGTCCCATGTTCTTGGCAATGTTGTCTGACTGTAAAAAACTCTGTACTATAATTTGATTTTACTCAGAACTTAAGCAAAATGGTGAAGGATGTTACAAATCGGTGTTTTTGACGAGGTGGTCTAGAGGTCAAGGCCATGGGCTGCTAGTCAGTTCTGATCTGCTTAAAAGGGTTCAATCCGCATCCTGGCTTGTAATTTAACCTTTGGATTTAAATCCCTGCAGTGTCCCTATGCTTTTTCGGTCAATGTGCATTTTTAACAGAGTTGTATCTATATTGCCAGTTGTAGCACATAGCTTAGTTGGTCAGAGCACCTGTCTAGTATATAGGAGATGCTGGGTTCAATGCTGTTCATTGGTGGCAGTATACATATGACCGTTACGCTCAGTTGAACATTGAATCAAAATGGTTGTGTTGGAAGAATTGGAATTCCAAGCTGTGGTTTCAGGCAAATCCATTTTCTCTCTCCTCAACAACAAATATGGAGCCACTGTTCCATGAGGGTCCCATGGAGGAAGCACCGTGGTAAACGAGGTGGCATTCGGGCTAGAATGAGGACAACCATACCGTCCACCTCTGCCATGCATCCTTCTTGTTGGCTGGAGAACAAGATGAACTTCGAGCGAGGATTAAATTCCAACGGGACACAAGGAACTGTTGCGTCCTCTGCCAGACCAGTGGCTGAACCCACTGGTACTGGATGAGGCCATTTGTCCAGTCTAGTCCCTTTCCGTGTTCTGCGGCGACAGGTCAGGGAAATCCAAATGTCTGCCTCATGGTAAACAACCACTGGTGCCCAAACAACATCAGGGCTCTCTCCCGAACCTGGAACAGCTGACAATCTTATGCCGTCCATTTTATCTCCCTCGGGAATTCAGCACGGTCATTTTTACAGCCGTTTATATTTCACCGCAACCGGACACCTACACAGCACTGTTGAACCTGTATGATGTGTTGTGCGGATTTCAAAATAAACATCCTGACGCGGCTGTGGTGGTGACTGGGGACTTTAACAGGGCGAACCTTAAAAAAGTTCTGCCTAATTTCCACCAACACATTGCGTGTGCCACCAGGGCAGATAGAACTTTGGACCATTGCTACACACCATACAAGAATGGATACAAGAGGGTCTTACTCCCTGCTTTTGGAAAACCCGATCACGCCACAATTTCGCTGGTTCCCGTTTACAGGCCTCTTATGGTGTAAAGGTGGTGACGAGGGAAGTGAAGTGGTGGATGAACCAATCACCCGCCCTTGTGACATAGACATAGACTGGGACATGTTCCAATCTAGTTCAAGTGATGTCAGCGAGTTTACGGTTGTGGCGGTGAGCTTTATGGCTAAGGTAGCAGACAGTATTGTTCCCACGGTCAAAGTTCTGATTTTCCCAAACCAGAACCCGTCGGTAAATAAATCCATTTGCTGCGCTCTGAATGCTCGCACGGCCGCTTACAACGACGGTCTTGTATCCGTAAATATGGACAATTATAAAGCGGCGTCATACAATCTGCGGAGGGCAGTGAAGAACACTAAATGGACGTACAGAGAGACTCTGGAGCTAGAGATGGAGCAACGGGACACCAGACGCTTGGAGCGGGGTCTACAGACTCAAACAAACTACAAGAGCAGCCCGTCCCCAGCCACGAGTGGGGCTAGCAAACAAACTGAACTCCTTTTATGCGCAGTTAGAGTCTGGCAACAGCTAGCTCACCAGCTAATTGGAGTTACACCGCTGGGGATGAGCGCGCACTCTCAGTGTCCGAGCATGACGTCAGGAGGGACTCGGTGAGGATCCTCAAGTCCTTCTACTGTGAGCAGTGGAGAGCATCCTGACAACATCACTGCCTTGTTTGGGAACTGTACTGCTCAGGACAGGCAAGTCCTGCAGAGGGTGGTGCGTTCAGCTGAGCATACCACTGGAATTACCCTCCCCCCCTTGCAGGAGTTATACACCAGGAGGTGTAGTAGCAGAGCCCGCAGGATCATGAGGGATCCTCACCACCCCAACAACGGTCTGTTCCAACTGCTGCGGTCAGGCAAGCGCCTCCGCAGTCAAACAGCGAGAACAGAGAGACTGAGACTGAGTTTTTTTCCCGCAAGCCATAAGAACTGTCAATGCAGACCTCACCAGGGGTCCTCACTGAGCCACACACATAGGCTCCACTACCTTACTGTACTGTATGTAGCATACCGTACCGCATACTGTGTAACTGTTCTGGGTTGTTCAGTATTACTGTATTGCTGTGTCGTACTGTTGTATACTGTGCTGTATATCTCACAAATACCACCTCATATTATTCACATGCCACTTTAATGCACATATCTGTATTTACATAATAGCCTATCCCATATACATAAGCCTATTCCCTTTATCTATTCTGTACCCCCACCCTGCATTACCCTTGAGTTCTTACTTTATTTTTTTCTAGATATTTTCATTTTTTTCTATAGCATTCGACTCACTACATTACGTTTTAGTAATCAGTTAGTTGGTCAAGTAGAAATTCTTAGGTAGCTACTGTGTTCAGTCTAGGTCATATTGTGTGTAATCACCGGGTGCGTTGCATTGACATTTCACTGTATATATATATGAAAGTATGTATATGTATGTGACGAAAAACCCTCTTGAATCTTCCTCCCTTTCACTTACAGCCTGCATGTACCCCCTCACCTCATCCATAAACCTTCTCTTTGGCCTTCCTCTTATCCTCTTGCCTGTCAGCACCATCCTCAGCATTCTTCTCTCAACGCAAATCTCTCTTATACACGTGTCCTAACCATCTCAATCTCGCCTCTCTCAATTTTCCACGAAAATCCCCAACCTGAGCTGTCCCTCTAATGTACTCTATCTCAGGGATGGTAGCTCAGGTGGTAGAGCTGGTGGTCTAGTGATCTAAAGGTGGCTGGTTTGATCCTATGCTAGCATGCTGTAGTGTTCTTGAGCAAAACACTTATTGCTCACACACCCTAATTGCTCCTGATGGCTGTGTCCGTCGGTGTTTGAACAATTGTAAGTCGCTTTGGATAAAAGCGTCTGCTAAATGTAATCTCTATCCTTGTCCATCCCAAGAAAAATCTCAACATCCTGAACTCAGCCACCCACATTCTTGTCAGCACCTCCTGGTGTATAACTCCTGCAAGGGGGGAGGGTAGTTCCAGTGGTACGTTCAGCTGAACGCACCGCCCTCTGCAGGGCCCGTCTGTCCTGAGCAGTACAGTTCCCAAACCAGGCAGTAATGTTGCCTGTCAGGATGCTCTCCACTGCTCCAGAGTAGAAGGACTTGAGGATCCTCACGAGACCCGGAATTTCCTCAGCTGCCTGAGGTGGTAAAGACGCTGCCTTTCTCACCAGAGTGTCTGTGTGTTAAGTCCTCTGTGATGTGGACTCCCAGATATCTGAAGCTGCTCACCCTATCGACAGAAGTCCCATTAATCCACAAGGGCGCGTGCGTCCTCGATTGTGATCCCCGCCTAAAGTCCACAATCAGCTCCTTAGTTTGGCTGACGTTCAGGTGGAGGCTGTTGTCCTGGCACCAGAGTGACAGGTCAGCCACCTCCTCGCGGTAGGCCTTCTCATCGCAGTCGGTGATCAGGCCCACGACCACGGTGTCGTCAGCAAACTTGATGATGGTATTGGAGCTGGACCTGGCCACACAGTTGTGTGTACAGGGAGTACAGTAGGGGGCTGAGGGGGCAGCCCTGGGGGGATCCTGTATTCAGGGTGAGGGAGCTTGACATGTGTTTCCCCACCCTGAACACCTGGGGGCGGGCTGTGAGGAAGTCCAGGATCCAGGCGCACAGCGGAGTATTCAGTCCGAGCTCCTCCAGCTTGACAGCCAGTCTGGTGGGGACTATGGTGTTGAAAGCTGAACTATAATCGATGAACAGCATACTCACATAGGCCCCCTTCTGGCCACCCAGGTGCGTGCGGGTGGTGTGCAGTACCTGAGAGACCGCGTCATCCGTGGATCTGTTTTGCCGGTACGCAAACTGCAACGGGTCCAAGGTGCGGGGGAGGGAGGCGCAGATATAATCCTTGATCAGCCTCTCGAAACACTTCATGACCACCGAGGTGAGGGCCACCGGACGATAGTCATTCAGGCAGGTTAAAGAGGCGATCTTCGGGACAGGAACGACGATGGACCTCTTGAAGCAGGATGGGACCACTGATTCAGCCAGGGAGATGTTGAATATTCTAGTGAACACCGGAGTTAGCTGGTTAGCACAGGTCTTCAGTACTCGCCCAGATATGCCATCTGGGCCCGCAGCTTTCCTGGTGTTCACCCGCATCAGAGCCCTCCTGACCTCGTGCACGGACACTGAAAGTGCACGCTCATCCCCAGCGGTGTAACTCCAATAAGCCGGCGAGCTAGCAGTGTTGTTGCCAGACTCGAACCGCGCATAAAAGGAGTTCAGTTGGTTGGCGCTTTATGTTTTAGGTTTTAGAGAGAGTAGGTTTAGGGAAGGTTTTTTTTGGGTGGCTGCATATGTTGTGCGTGGCTGTTGGGAGCATGGTTTGCGTCAATGGTCACCTAGGGGAACCCCTGTCTTACCCCTGATTGCAATCCAAAAAGTGGACAGCTGAGCTGGAAAGGGGACAGGGGTGTCCGCTTTCATCCCTGCTCTAAATCCTTTACATGGAGCCCCTGGCGGCAGCTACTCGGGCTGACCTGGGTGTGAGAGGATTGCTGGTACCAGGCAGCGGTGGCCTTAGGGTCAAGCTGTCCCAGTATGCGGAAAACGAATGTTCGAAAGGTTACATTGGTTAGTTACTATTGCGGCAGTCTAGGTGTGCAAAGCATTCTGGACTGCATTATTGAGTTTGAACTTGACTGCTTACTCTGGATCTTGTGCCATGTTTTTCAAATTAAAACTTTGGACGAGAAAAACATGCTATTGAAATTGCATTAATATAAGCAAGTGAACAATTAAGATATATTGTTCTATATCAGTCAGAAGACTTAATTTCTTTGCTTACAATTTTGTATGAGCAAAACAGGACAGTATCCTGCCTGGTTATATCAGTCTGTAGAGCATGAGACTCTTTATTCTCAGGGTCGTGGTTGTCGACTGGAGCCCCACATTGGGTGTCTATGTCCTTGACCAGCAGGATTGCTTGTCAATTTATTTGTGTTGAGTTACCGGCCCCTGCTCAGCGCAAACCAATGACCACACTTGATTAGGAGGCCTGGAAGCCCAATCTGCTCTCTCATGGGGTACAGAGTTAAAAGGTAGTGTTGTGATGAGATATATCACTGTTGAATTTATACTGCATGGCATTCAAGTCCAATCCTGTTAAATAACTAGCCACATTCCAGATGGCACTTGGACCCTCGCATGCAGAATACAACTGATTAGCAGCCCATTGCCTTAACCTCTAGACCACCTCATCAAAAATATCCCTGTGTAACATCCTTCATCATTTCACATAAGTAATGAGGAAAATACATTTAAAGTTATTATAACTTTAAATCTTTAAATGTTATAGAGTTATTTTTATAGTGAGACTACCTTGCCAAGAACATGACTTTCATTTAAAAACATTTTATTTAACAAGACAGACAGGGGACTCTGGTGGAACTTGAAGCCACAACTATCACCTAAATCACTCAGCCACCTCATCTGAAGCGGCTTTGTCCATCCTCAAAAAAACAATGTCCAACACCTTTCATAATTTTGCATAAGTACTGATTAAAATCAATTTCATGTACAGACTTCTTTTTACAGTCAGGTACATTGCCATGGACATGTGACTTCCATGATTAGAATTGTGTAAGGTTTTTTAGAGTCAGCTACGTTGCCAAGGACTTATTACTTTCATTTTAAGAAATGTGAAAAAGGCGACAGATTTAACCCTGCTGGGCCTCGAACCTACAACATCTGCGATTATGAGGTCTAGTGGCCCAGCGGGCTCTCCATTGTGCTACAGAGCCACCGCAACCAGATCTTCCACTAAGATACAACATTGTGGTATGTTTACCACAATACAGTGGCACACACAGTGGCGATAGTGGCGCCGCCACAAGCGGTCGCCTGCGCCGGCGCTCCGGTTACTTTCTTACTTTTTAGTATTTTTTTTCCTTTTTTTATCATAATGTTTGCCAAAAAAACATCAACAATTAACTCATACGACCGCGATGCACTCATGGCTATAAAAATTTCCCTTAACGAACAACTTTGGGACTTTTTATCCGTGGGAGCAGAGTGGCCAGCGGAAATCCTAAGCGGGAACACTCGCAACAACAACTACAACAAAAATGGAGCCGCTGTTCCACGAGCGGGCCCACGGAGGAAGCACCGAGGTAAACGAGGCGGCATTCGGGTCAGAATGAGGACACAACCTTACCGTCCACCTCTGCCAAGCATCCTGCTTGCTAACGTCCAGTCCCTGGAGAACAAGATGGATGAACTTCGAGCGAGGATTCAATTCCAGTGAGACACGAGGAACTGTTGCGTCCTCTGCCTGACAGAAACATGGTTGAACCCACTGCTGCCGGATGAAGCCATACGTCCAGCCGAGGCCTTCTCCGTGTTCCGCGGCGACAGAACGGGAGAGTCGGGGAAATCCAAAGGTGGAGGCGTCTGCCTAATGGTAAACAACCGCTGGTGTAACGCCAACAACACCAAATTCCTCTCCCACTCCTGCTCGCCAAACCTGGAACAGCTGACCATACTATGCCGTCCATTTTATCTCCCCCCGGAATTCAGCACGGTCATCCTTACAGCCGTTTATATCCCACCGCAAGCGGACACCGACGCAGCTCTGTCGGTTCTGCACGATGTGTTGTGCGGATTTCAGAACAGACATCCCGATGCGGCTGTGGTGGTGACTGGGGACTTTAACAGGGCCAACCTTCAAAAAGTTCTGCAGAATTTCCACCAACACATCACGTGTGTCACCAGGGGAGATAGAACTCTAGACCATTGTTACACTCCTTACAAGAACGGACACAAGCCCGTCTCGCTCCCTGCTTTCGGGAAATCAGATCATGCTGCGATCTCGCTGCTTCCTGTTTACAGGCCTCTGATCGCGCGGGATCTGGTGATGACGAGGGAAGTGAAGCGTTGGACGGACCAATCGGAGGCTGCGCTTCAGGGCGCTCTGACTGACGTAGACTGGGACATGTTCCAAACAAGTTCAAGTGACGTCAGCGAGATTACGGAGGCTGTAGTAAGTTTTGTGGCTACGCTCGCGGATGAAATCGTTCCCACGGTGAAAGTTCGGATATTTCCAAACCAGAAACCGTGGGTTGATAAATCCATCCGCTGCGCTCTGAATGCGCGCACGGCCGCTTACAACGACGGTCATGTATCTAGTAACATGGACAATTACAATGCGGCGTCGTACAATCTGCGGAGGGCGGTGAGGGACGCCAAACGGACGTACAGAGAGACCGTGGAGCTACAGATGGAGCGGGGGGACACAAGATGCTTGTGGGAGGGGCTGCGAACAATAACAAACTACAAGAGCAGCTCCTCCCCAGCCACGAGTGTGGACGCCCTCCTGGCCAACCAACTGAACTCCTTTTATGCGCGGTTCGAGTCTGGCAGCAACACCGCTAGCTCGCCGGCTAATTGGTGTTATACCGCTGGGGATGAACGTGCACTCTCAGTGTCCGTGCACGAGGTCAGGAGGGCTTTGATGCGGGTGAACACCAGGAAAGCTGCGGGCCCAGATGGCATATCCGGGCGAGTTCTAAAGACCTGTGCTAACCAGCTAGCTCCGGTGTTCACCACAATATTCAACATCTCCTTGGCTGAAACAGTGGTCCCGTCCTGTTTCAAGAGGTCCACCGTCGTTCCTGTCCCGAAGATCGCCTCTCCAACCTGCCTGAATGACTACCGTCCGGTGGCCCTCACCTCGGTGGTCATGAAGTGTTTCGAGAGGCTGATTAAGGACTACATCTGCGCCTCCCTTCCCCGCACCTTGGACCCGTTGCAGTTCGCGTACCGGCAAAACAGATCCACGGATGACGCGGTCTCCCAGGTACTACACACCACGCTCACGCACCTGGATGGCTAGAAGGGGGCCTATGTGAGAATGCTGTTCATCGATTATAGTTCAGCTTTCAACATCATAGTCCCCACCAGACTGGCTGTCAAGCTGAAGGAGCTCGGATTGAATGGTCCGCTGTGCACCTGGATCCTGGACTTCCTCACAGGCCGCCCCCAGGTGGTCAAGGTGGGGAAGTACATGTCCAGCTCCCTTACCCTGAATACAGGATCCCCCCAGGGCTGCATCCTCAGCCCCCTACTGTACTCCCTGTACACACATGAATGTGTGGCCAGGTCCAGCTCCAACACCATCATCAAGTTTGCTGACGACACCGTGGTTGTGGGCCTGATCACCGACTGCGATGAGAAGGCCTACCGCGAGGAGCTGGCTGACCTGTCACTCTGGTGCCAGGACAACAGCCTACACCTGAACGTCAGCAGAACCAAGGAGCTGATTGTGGACTTTAGGCGGGGATCACAATCAAGGACGCACGCGCCCTTGTGGATTAATGGGACTTCTGTCGATAGGGTGAGCAGCTTCAGATATCTGGGAGTCCACATCACAGAGGACTTAACATGGACTGTACACACCGACACTCTGGTGAGGAAGGCGAGGCAGCGTCTCTACCACCTCAGGCAGCTGAGGAAATTCCTGGTCTCGGTGAGGATCCTCAAGTCCTTCTACTCTGGAGCAGTGGAGAGCATCCTGACAGGCAACATCACTGCCTGGTTTCGGAACTGTACTGCCCAGGACAGGCGGGCCCTGCAGAGGGTGGTGCGTTCAGCTGAACGTACCACTGGAACTACCCTCCCCCCCTTGCAGGAGCTATACACCAGGAGGTGTAGTAGCAGAGCCCGTAGGATCATGAAGGATCCTCATCACCCCAACAACGGACTGTTTCAGCTGCTGCGGTCAGGCAAGCGCCTCCGCAGTCACACAGCGAGAAAAGAGAGACTGAGACAGAGTTTTTTCCCGCAAGCCATTAGAACTGTCAACGCTGACCTCACCAGGGGTCCTAACTGAGCCATACACTAGGCTCCACTACCTACTGTACTGTATGTAGCATTCTGTACCGCATACTGTATTACTGTTCAGGGTTGTTCGTGATGCCGTATTGCTGCGCCGTACTGTTGTATACTGTGCTGTATTATCCCAAACACTACCTCACTCTATTCACATTCACATGCCACTTTATTTCACATTAATTCACATGCCACTTTAAATGCACATATCTGTATATACATAGGCATATTCCTTCTATCTATTCCATTTTATTTCAATTAATTTTTATTGTATTTTATTCTATATATTTTTATCTTATTCTATAAGTATTCCACTTACTGTATTACGTTTTAGGAGTCAGCTAGTCGGTCTATGAAAGGAATTTTCTACTTTTTATTTTATTTTTTATTTTTTCCTAGGACATATTGTGTGCTATCACCGTACGTAATGCAACGCAACGTTGCATTACGTTTCACTGCATATATGTATGAAAGTATGTATATGTATGTGACAAATAAAAAATCTTGAATCTTGAATCTTGAATCTTGCCTCCACCGAACAGCATTCAAGTACGAAATGCGCTGCTGGGACATCAACCCCGGATCTCCTGTCCACTAGACAGGCGCTTTGATCAACTAAGCCACAGTACCTGGCACTACACCCGGAAATAAAGATACATCACTATTAAAAATGCATATTGACCGAAATAACATAACGACACAGCAAATCAATTATCCCTTTAACAAATGTTAAGGCAAACCATGATGTGAATGGGACTTGATCCTCCCTATGCAGAGCACAACAGCTTTGGAGCCCATGCCTTTAACCTCGAGACCACCTCATCAAAAACGGCCATGTGTAACACCCCTTTTCATTTTGCATAAGTTCTGAGTAAAATCAATTTAAATTACAGAGTTTTTTTTACAGTCAGACTACATTGCCAAGGACATTGGAATTTCATGATTAGAATTGTGTGAGAGAAAAACAGACGGACACATGATGCTGGTGGGACTTAACCCACAACTTCTGAATTCCTTGCTTATGACATCTAGAAGTCCAGCACGCTCTCCATTGCGCTTCAGACTCACTTCTGGGTAATTTTTCACCAAGATATATTATTGTTGTATGTATACTGCCTCCAGTGAATGGCATTCAAGTCCAAAAGGCACTTCTGAGACTTGAAGCCAGGATCTTCTGTTTACTAGACAGGTGCTTTGACCAACTCAGCAAACCCACACCTCTTCAGATGAGGTGGCCTCGTGATTAAGGCGGTGGCTACTAATTTGTTGTGCTCTGCATACATTGGTTCAAGCCGCATCCACATTGTGGCTAGTCAGTCAACATTTGGTAAAGAGATCATGGATTTGCCCAAACCTTGGAATTCCTTGCTTATGAGGCCTAGATGTCCATTAGAGCAATAGTATTTTTACTGCCACCACTGAACGGCATTCAAGTCCAAAGGGCGCTGCTGGGAATGTTTAACTTTCCCTTGCATAAGAATAAGAAAGCAAGGTGCCCCAAATCATCACAGGTTAGATGCTTTTCTCACACAACAGCTGAAAGTAGAGCACAAATGCGTTTGTGCTCTTTAAAAGACAAGCTCAGTGCTACAGCACCTGAGTAGCTCAGCCAGCAGAGCATCAGACTTTTAATCTTTAATCTTTTAACTTTATTTGTAGACAACTTTTAAATTGAATTGTAAAGCACCTACTTTCATATGTCTTGCACAACCCTGAGCAGAATGGACAAACTGCTCCATTCAAACATAGCATGGGCAAACGTCCTTACTGATCAATGTATCACCCCTGCCAGGTAAGTATACCAAACAGGTGCCTGCATTCTCTTGTCACACTCAGCAGAAAACAAAAGAAACCAGTTCTCTTTGGAAGACAGGCTCAGGAGAGCATCAAACTTTTAATCTGAGGGTCCAAGGTTCAAGTCCCTGCTCTGCTGAGGAAGTTCACTTCACTTGTACAGAGGGAAGTTGGAGAGCAGTAAAAGTGTCATTCTGCACTAATGCATTACAATTAACAATTCCCATTTGTAAACAAATACTATGAGTGTGCAACATACAATTTAGAAGCTTGGGAATTCCATCACATCCCAATAAGCCTATCCTTTTTTCACACCACACCACAACTCAGGGTGTGTGCGCAAAGGAAGTCTCCCACAACCACAAAATCTGCAGTAAAGATGCTCTGATGGGGGAATTTGGCCAGCAGAGTCGGATGCAATGACATTACCTCACCCTGGCCAAAATTCCTTTCTGACCAATGTATAACCCCGACAAGTTAAGTGTACTTAACAGCTTCTTGGATGTTCTCATGCTTTGCCAGCTGTCCCACCGGTCTGTGGTGTTGTCACTTGGCTTTAGTCAGCCTGTGAAGACTATGCCTTACCCCCACTGCATGGCCAGCAAGCCACAGGTAATATTTCTCAGTTTAATTGAATACTGAATGTTTTAAACAAAATTGTAAAGCCCCTTCTTTAATGGGGTTTGCACAACCCTGAGCAGAATGATAGGCTTGGCAAATCTTTTGTTTGGTCTTAAAATCCCCCTTTGAGAGCCATTGTGCCTGATTGTTAAATTCCAAGCCCTTTGATTTGAAAGAGCATGTTTAATGGAGAATGCAGGCGTTGATCCTGCAACCTCTCGCATGCTAAGCAAGCGCTCTACCGTCTGAGCTAATTCCCCCATGTGAAAAGGGAACATTTCCTTGGGAAACCTCATCATTAAGACTACCTGGGTGCTCACCTCCAAGTGATAGCACATTAAGGAAAGCGTCCGCAATGATTTTGATTTCAACAAATAGTGTGGCTAAATCCTTTCATGAGGAGCCTTACAAGCTCAGACTGCAGAATGCCCCACTTTAAATCTGAGTGTCCAGGGTTCAAGTCCCTGTTCAAACACATTTATTTACAGCAGAAGTTCACAAAATTCATACAGGTAAACATTAGAGAGTATCCCAAGTGTCATTCCCAACTAGATAAGAAAATAAACCAGTTCTCTTTGGAAGACAGGCTCAGGTGAGCATCAGACTTTTAATCGGAGGGTCCAAGGTTAGAGTCCCTGCTCAGGTGTGTTGTTCTGCTGAGGAAGTTCACTTCACTTGTACAGGGGAAAGTTGGAGACTATGAGTGTGCAACCTAGCATTTAGAAGCTTGGGAATTCCATCACATCCCAATAAGCCTATCCTTTTTTCACACCACAACTCAGGGTTTGTGTGCAAAGGAAATCCCCCACAACCACAAAGTGGTTCAGACTTTTAATCTGAGGGTCAAGGTTCAAGTCCCTGTTCTGCTGAGGAATTCACTTCACTTGTACAGGGGAAAGTTGGAGAGCAGTCAAAGTGTCATTCTGCACTATTGCATTACAATTAAAAATTCCCATGTGTAATGGACCACTATGAGTGTGCAACCTAGCATTTAGAAGCTTGGGAATTCCATCACATCCCAATAAGCCTATGCTGTTTTCACACCACAACTCAGGGTGTGTGTGCAAAGGAAGTCGCCCACAACCACAAACACTGCAGCTGAGATGCCCACATTTGGTTTGCACCACCCTGAATGATAGGCTTGGCCAAATCTTTTGTTTAGTCTAGATATCCCCCTTCTAGAGCCATTGTGCCTGATTGTTAAAATTCCAAGCCCTTTGATTTGAAAGAGCATGTGTACTGGAGAATGCAGGCGTTGATCCTGCTACCTCTCGCATGCTAAGCAAGCGCTCTACCATTTGAGCTAATTCCCCCATGTGAGAGATGAACATTTCCTTGGGAAACTTCATCATTAAGACTACCTGGGTGCTCACCTCCAAGTGATAGCACATTAAGGAAAGTGTCCGCAATGATTTTAATTTCAACAAATAGTGTGGCTAAATCCTTTCATGAGGAGCCTTACAAGCTCAGACTGCAGAATGCCCCACTTTAAATCTGAGTGTCCAGGGTTCAAGTCCCTGTTCAAACACATTTATTTACTGCAGAAGTTCACACAATTCATACAGGTAAACATTAGAGAGTATCCCAAGTGTCATTCCCAACTAGATAAGAAAATAAACCAGTTCTCTTTGGAAGACAGGCTCAGGTGAGCATCAGACTTTTAATCGGAGGGTCCAAGGTTAGAGTCCCTGCTCAGGTGTGTTGTTCTGCTGAGGAAGTTCACTTCACTTGTACAGGGGAAAGTTGGAGACTATCAGTGTGCAACGTAGCATTTAGAAGCTTGGGAATTCCATCACATCCCAATAAGCCTATCCTTTTTTCACACCACAACTCAGGGTTTGTGTGCAAAGGAAATCCCCCACAACCACAAAGTGGTTCAGACTTTTAATCTGAGGGTCAAGGTTCAAGTCCCTGTTCTGCTGAGGAATTCACTTCACTTGTACAGGGGAGTGTTGGAGAGCAGTCAAAGTGTCATTCTGCACTAATGCATTACAATCAAAAATTCCCATGTGTAATCGACCACTATGACTGTGCAACCTAGCATTTAGAAGCTTGGCAATTCCATCACATCCCAATAAGCCTATCCTTTTTTCACACCACAACTCAGGGTGTGTGTGCAAAGGAAATCCCCCACAACCACAAAATAAGCAGTCAAGATGCCCACACTTGGGGGAATTTGACCAGCAGAGTCGGATGCAATGATATTACCTCACCCTGGCACAATCAGAGTGCTATGACATAGCCTCACACTGGGCAAACGTCCTGAACAATGTTTCACCCGTGCCATGTAAGGATACCAAAAAGGTGCTTACATTCTGTCACACCCAGCAGAAAACCAAAGAAACCAGTCCTCTTTGAAAGACAGGCTCAAGAACACCTGAGTAGCTCAGCTGGCAGAGCATCAGACTTTTAATCTGAGGGTCCAGGGTTCAAGTCCCTGCTCGGGTGTGTTGTACACTTGAGAAAGTCCCCTTCACTTGTACGGTTTGAGAGCAGTCCAAGTGTTGTCTGCACTGGTGCATTACAATTAATGGTTCTCACTTGTAAAAGGCCGTTTGAGCTAATTCCCCCTAGAATATCAGGCATTTCCTTGAGAAACCTCATTACAAAGATTACCTGGGTGCTCACCTGCAAGTGATTGAGGTGTCTGGAAGGTTTGAGCTGAATAGGTCGCTGAGATATAGTGCGGTCATAATATTAACTATGTTATTATTAGATTTATTGCTTAAGAATGAGAACGTCAAGGTTCTGTTCAGAGGCCCTATGGCAGAGGAATTTTGTTTATTCCTCCAGCTCGACCAGAGGAGGAAATGTTTAGATTTATGACAGGACATAGGCTGAGCGGGCACCTATGGGTTGGAACCAGATGTGGTATGTTATCTCTGTACAGCTTTAAAAGCGAATGCAGAGCGTCACTTGGCAGAGATTCCATCCGGCTCGGGTCTCTCCCAGGACATCCATGGCAAGTCTGGTTTGATGCTGATTTGTGTAATAAAATTATTATTTTATTCAAGTCAGTGTCAGCGGTCACTCCTTCATTCTTCAGCACATCACACCCATCAAGAAACTAAACTACAAAGTGGCGTCACGAATCAGGATCTGTTGGGCCTCATCTGCTGATGCTGCCTGCTCCAGCGAACTGCCGCTCTCAGGGTGAGTGACCTCTCACAAAATTGAGCTGTTATGTGGGCTGGAGCAGTGTGTTTTTGGCAGGGAGACTGCACTGAGATTATGCGGAGATGGAGATGATGTGTTGATGTGTGAAGTGAGTTTCCGTCTAAATTGGGGTTAATTAAGATGTAAAAGATGTAAATAAGGGGAATAAGAGAATAATAAGTGAAGAAAAAGATAATTAATTTGAAATAGAGAATAGAGACAAGAGAAATAAAAGTTTGAAGTTAAAAGTTGAAATAGAGAATAGGGACGAGAGAAATGAAAAATGAAGTTAAAAGTAAAAGTTAAAGGCTTAAAAGATGTTGAGAAAGTAGAAATAAAAAGTAATTGTAGAATGGCAGAACTAGTAGCCAAAAGTTATTTAAATAACCATGCAAGATAAACGAAGACAGGGCCCGTATCTCGTTAAACAGTAAGACATGTGTACATTAAATGCTGTGTGAAAGTTGGCCAAATGAAAATATAATATAGTCAAATCTAGGTAGGAAAAAACAAGAGGAAATAACCCTGGCCAGGGGAATTGACTCAAAATAAAGTTATATGAATAAAGATGAAAAAGAAGAAAGTAAAGTGAAAAAGAGATAAAAGTTAAAAGCCTAAAGTGAGATGAAAAAGATAAAAGCAAATAAAAAGAGTTACAAGTTAAAGGCTAAAGATGAAAAATAAAGTTTGAGCTAAAGTAAGATGAAAAGGATAAAGTGAAATAAAAACATTTACAAGTTAAAGGCTCAAAAGATGAAAAAATAAAGTTTGTAAAGAAAAGTGAGGAACAACAGGGCAGAACCTGCTCTGGAGAACTAGTGAACATGCATGATGAGAGAATCTGATTAAAAAGAATTTGTTAAAAGTGTGGCCAAAGTAAAATTTTAAAAGTCTGGCCAAAGTGAAAATTTTGATGAAATTAGAAAAGTATAAATGAGTCGACGTAAAACATAAAGCTAAGCACTGTTAAAGTCTCTGGGGATTAGATGTTATGCTGGTCAGACATATCTTTTTCTTTTTTTTTTCTTTTTGTGTGTGTGAGTGTGAAAGTGCCGCGGCTGCAGAGGTAGAAGAGCTTTGTGTAATGTTTTGTGTATGTGATATAGAATATATGTGTTATTAATAGGTATACATATGTGGTGAGCATTTGAATAATACATAAAGAGAAACATTTCTTGCCCCTTTAGTGATAAACATATATGAGCCTGTTTACGGACTTTGTAAAGTTGATAAAAATATATGAGCCTTTCTTTAAGGACTTTTGATAAATATATATGAGCCTTTTTCTCTAAGGACGTTTGATAAATATATATGAGCCTTTTTTCCAAGGACGTTTGTGCATTTGATAAAGGATATGAACCTTTACAGGACTTTATATAGTTGATAACAAAATGATCCTTCTGAAGGACTAGAGCCACAGTCTGCCTACACATACATGTACACATCCAGAAAAGAAAAGAAAATCTCCTGCTCTGAATTGGAAGTGGGATTTGTGATTTGTTTGATTGGCGTGTGGGTTTTTTCTTTTTCTTTTTGTGCTTGGGGTGTGTGTGGCGGTGATTTCTGTGAGTCCTGTCTGGTTAAAAGAGTAGATGGTCTTGTTGGGGTGAAGGGAGACTCTGGTTCTTGATGCAAGAAAAGAGGTTTTGTGTTTCGACTGCTGAGAGAAAACAGTTTTAATATACGAGTGTGCGTAACTGCATTGAACTGGGCTGTCCCTACGGGAGCCAAAACAGGATGTTCACTCGCTGACGACCAGTCCATACTGGAAGTCTTTGCTAAACTTAAGAGGTGGAGCAAGGGGTGGTGCTTCACACAAGAGTGGAATTTAGTTAACTCCTCCTGACAAGAGGGGCTGGTGAGCCCCCTCTCTACTCTTTTCTCTCAGTAGTTAGAAGAAAGAATAAAAAGGATAAAATACAATTAAATAGATAAATAGAATAAAAATAATTAAATAAAATAAAAATAAATAGATAAATAGAATAAAAATAACTAATTAAAAGTGATATCAGATTGACTAATATATTCTTTGGACTTTAAATGCATTGCATGATTAAAAGTAACCATTGCTTTATTTCAAGTGTGCGCAAAATAAAAAAGCTGATAATGTATGTCACACTGAATTGTATCACAGTGTGTATAAGAATTTAGAGTGAGCCTAAGGCATTGAACTCTTCTGTTATTCTTTTTCTTTTTTCTTTCTTCCTCTCTTTTACTATGCTGAGTGAAAGCTGAGTGAAAGCTGGGGGAAAGACAGAGAAGATGGAATGAGTCTGAACTGAATCATCCATAGGGCAGATGACAAGACATCTGGCAGATCTTCACAGACACTGAGGCTTGCGGATGACAACGTTCTGGAATCCTGAATCCATCCAAACCAATTAAAGGCCAGTACGGTTTTATCCACAAACTCTTTCAACAGACCTCACCTGCATTTACCTATATACCTATAAATTTAGTTGTAATAAATGTGTTTAGCTTGTCTTCACATATGCGTTTGTAGTAGTTATTTTTCATACATTGCATTTGCAATTATTTAGTGAGAGACTTGGCAACGGACTGACCAATTAAGGCATTTGCCTAATTAATAGGGTATTATTGACTGATTGATTGATTGATCATGTGGAAAAGCTGATTTGATTTAAATACTGTTCTGTGAATATTGGTTTCATTATCTGGGTATGATTTATCTATGCTGTTTTGAGAATGAAAGCTGATATCATTTTGATAATTGAACATAAATGAGTGTGAATGATAGTGAACAAGTGAATTGGCTTTCACAAGTGGGAAGCGATTGGTCTCCTTTGGGGTTGGCAAATTCAGCTGTTGTTGGTTGAGTGTGATTACACGGTGCTTTATAAAGACATTTTTAAAATAATTCAATTTGATTTACAATAAAAGAAAAATAAGAGAGTCATTAGGATGTCAAAAATGGATACTAAAATTACAAAAGTAATCACTCCTATTGATGTAGTGCAAAAGAACAATCCCCTTATTAAAGATATTGCAAAAATATCAGGAAAATGGAGCAAGCGTTGGCCGGACATTGAACAACCATGGCCAGTTGAAGGAACTCTTAACCCGGATGTGATTAAAACAATGCAGGTGCTTGTGTCCACATATAAAGTAAATCAAAAGAAAGGCAAGAAAGGAATGAGACGCACGGAGAAAAGACAAACAGAATTTGGCATTCTGCAACTGTTTGCAAAGGAGGGACAGACATGGTTCGAAGCTGCAAAGGAAAAAAGAGAACAAAGTAGACAAGAAATAAAGAAAAATGAAAAGGAAACAGAAAAATTGATGGAGAAGATTACCACGCCCTTCTCACATACAGCATCTTTACAGAAGCCCCCGCCTTATGAGAAGGAGGTGAAGTTCACTGATGTTTATCCCCAGCTCCCAGTGATTACACAGGAAGGCAACTATCTCTGCAAAGATGAGGATGAACAAATAATAGAGATGGGCAAGGCTAAAACAACCATGAAGATGTACCCGAGCTCCAACAGTACAAAGAAGAAGGAACAGGATCAGGAGACTCTCAGAAAAGTCAACCAAATACAGTTGGTGGATAATAAGAAAAAGAAACAAGCTGTGGTTATGCAGAGCCAGTCACAACTAAATCAATTACCACCACAACCACAGCAAGGACAGATTCAGGTACTTCCACCTGTGGTCTTCACTGTCTCCTTTCCACAGCCAGTTTTTGACCAACCACAAACATGGAGAGGAAGAGGTCAAGGAAATATAGGAAGAGGAAGAGGAGGAAATTTCCAACAGTCTCAAGGAGCGTGTCATAATTGTGGACAACAAGGTCATTTTGCACGTGACTGCTACAGGTTCAGAGGAGGCTTCAGAGGAGGCTTCAGAGGACAACCACAGCCACCCAGGGGACCAGCGAACCCTTACAGGGGTCCAGAACCTGGTTTCTAGGGGTGCCCAGAAGACTCGAAAGGGAGGTGTCAGCTGGTAGTATCAGGGCCGGAGCAAGATCCAAAAATAGAGGTGAAAATAAATGATAAGTCATTGGAAGTAATGGCAGATTGCGGAGCAGCTTTCACCTGTGTTCGGCCTGAAGATGCTATACATCTCCCCATGTCTGACCAATTGGTACGGACAATCGGGTTTGAGGGTGTGAAACAGCTGATTCCTCTCACAAAACCAATTGAGCTCTGCTGTAGAAATCGGAAAATCACACTACCTATTTTGGTGTCAGAACATACGTCCATTGCACTCTTGGGAAGAGATGCTATGTGCAAACTAAATTGCACAATACGGTGTACACCGGACAGCTGTCTGGTGGATGTGCCACCTGATGTCTACCACCAATTATTTAGCGCACCAGAGACCGAGACTTCTTCAGTATATTGGCTTGGAAATCTTAGTCCAGAGCTATTAGAGCCAGCCAAGCCGTGGGAGAAGTTCATTGTGGCAAATATGCCTGATGCTAAGCCCCCTGAGTATCCACATCATTGCACGTTGAAATATTTCAAGAAAGCTGACCAATTGGATCCAGAAGAATGGTTGAGTAGTCAACCGAAGCATGTTCAGCTGATCTCATGCTGCATAATTGTGGGACCACAAGGAGCAGCTATGAAAATAAACACCAATGAATATCTTGAGAAAGAGTATGACATTGTGAAAAGTGTGCCACATGTGACTTTAATGGTGGCTGAAGGATTTGAGCAGAAGCAAATAGGAGAAATGATGGCAGAAGCTGAGGAAGCCATTTTTTCACCCATAAAGGAGAATCTTGCTATCTGGATAAGTGAAGAACAGAAGTTCATGAAAATCATGATTTCAGCTCAAGGACAAGGACAACCACAAGTGATACAGATGACACATGAGTCAATGTTCAGCGCTAAATTGGACTCAGACAGCATGAGAGAGGAGATGCTGCAACAAATTCCAGAATGTTTGTGGTCACGACATAGTACTGACATCCGACTTGTGAAGTCAGCCCAACCGGTGAGAGTTGAACTGAGACCAGGAACCAAACCTCCTTGGAAGAACCAATATCCACTAAAGGAAGAGGCAATCAAAGGGATTGAACCACAAATTGAAGGACTGTTAAAAGCAGGTGTAGTGGAAATATGTTTGGATCCTCAGAGCAATACACCTATATTGCCTTTAAAGAAACCAGATGAGTCCTATCGCTTGGTACATGATTTAAGAGCGATAAATGAAGTGGTGCAGGATTTTCCAGCAGATGTACCAGATCCACATACCTTGTTAGCCCAAATCCCTCCAGAGGCTACACACTTCACAGTGTTGGATTTGTGTGGAGCATTTTTCAGTGTTCCACTGAGCGAAGAAAGTCAAGGATTGTTTGGATTCACGTACAAAGGACAAACCTTCAAGTACAAGAGGCTCCCTCAAGGATTCAAACATAGCCCTCACATTTTCAATAAAGTATTGCAGGATGACTTGGCTGGGATTGATCAGATCTTGAAAAGTACTGTCATTCAGTATGTGGACGACATCGTCATCTGTTCACCGGATAAGGAAACATGCCATGAGGATTCAATCAAACTGTTACAGCTATTGGCAGACAAAGGACACAAGGCCTCTCAGAAGAAGCTACAGTATTGTCAAGAAAAAGTTGTTTATTTGGGTCAAACAATAACCCATGGACACAGAAGCATCTCTGAGAGTCATTTGGAAGCCATTCGAACGGCACCAAAGCCTAGAACAGTCAGAGAGATGATGACATTTCTTGGCATTGCGGGATATTCTTCAGCCTGGGTAGAAGATTATGCCTGCCTAACAGGGCCTTTGAGAGCCATGATAAAAGAGACTGGGAATGCTCAACTCCATTGTAACCTCACCTGGACCCAAGAAGGTCTTATGGCATTTGAAACGATCAAACAGAGGCTACAAGAAGCTCCAGCGCTAGCGCTGCCAGACTACTCTAAGAACTTTTTGCTGTATGTGGCTACGTCCACTGGAGGCAAATATGCATGTGCAGTTCTTTGTCAGCCAACAGGTACAGGGACAAGTCCTCAACCTGTGTCGTATTATTCTACTGCCTATTCAGAAGTAGAATCGGGGCTACCACTGTGCTACAGAGCAATTGGTGGGAGTTTATCTAATGTATGAGAAAGCATCATCAGTAACTATGGGTAACCCAGTGACAATTCTTACCCATCATAGTCTCAGAAATCTTTTGAACTTCGGTAAATGTACATTGACTATGTCTAGGCTAAGAGACTATCATAGGCTCTTAGAGCAGGAAGATGTCACCTTAGTAAGGTGCGTCACGGTAAATCCAGCTGATAATTTACCAACACCAGGGGATGAAGAGCCACATGATTGTATTCAGGAAGTAGAGAGATATGCAAAGCTCAGATCAGACTTGCAAGCTTTCCCACTGCATGTGTCAGATGTGGAGTATTGGACTGACGGGTCCTGCTATCGAATAGGAGACACATTGAGTGCTGGTTATGCAGTAGTCAAAGCCCAGGGAACTGAATTTGTTGTTGAGAAAGCAGAAGTAATACCACAACCTGCTTCTGCACAGCTTGCTGAGCTTGTGGGCCTGACTGAAGCTTGTCTATTGGCTGAAGGCAAGCGAGTGACAATATATACAGATTCGGCATATGCACATAATGTGTGTCGTTTATTTGGATCAGTATGGAAAAATCGAGGATTTAAGAAAACCGATGGTTCTCCGATACAGCATCATGCCCAAATAATAAAATTGTTGCATGCAATGATGAAACCAAAGGAAATAGCTGTAGCTAAGTGTGCAGCACACAAAATAGACACGTCAAGGGTCACACAAGTAGCAAAGCGGCTGATGAGGCTGCTAAAGCAGTTACAGGAGCAAACAAAGCAGGCAAGGCTCTTCTGGTCACTCATGAAGTGGACTTGGAAGATAAAATCACGCTCAGAGATGTGATCGCGATGCAAGAAGCGGCGTCAGCCATCGATAAACAATTATGGTTGGACCGAGGGGCCACACAAGATTCTGCTGGTCTGTGGAGAAATCATGAAGGACTGATGGTAGCACCCCCTGACCTACTAGGTCTGATGATTCAGGAAGCACATGGGTTAGCCCATGTTGCAAGGGGGGAGGTAAGGAGAAAGATCACGAAAGAGTATGGTTTTTGGGCACCGTACTTGCTTGAGCAAATTGATTATGTCATAGGCAGATGCACAATCTGTCTTAAAAATAACGTTCGAAGGGGTGTGTTGAGTCCACCCGGTCACATTCCAACTCCGACAGGTCCTATGCGTGAGTTGGTTGTGGATTTTGTTGACATGATAAGACCAATAGGAGGTAAAAGATACATGCTAGTCGTCGTGGATAGATTTTCACGGTGGCCTGAGGCATGTCCAACCAAGCGTAAAGATGCTCAGTCGTTTGCCAAGTTCTTGTGTCGTGAGGTCATAAGCAGGTGGGGACTTCCAGATCGGATATCCTCAGATAATGGGAAAGAGTTTGAGGATAGAACAGTCAAATTAATTCTGCAAAAATTGGGAATTAAACAACGTTTAGGAGCTGTTTATCATCCACAAAGCCAAGGAATTAGTGTAAAAATGAATGGTGTGCTGAAAAATCGCATTGTTAAAATCTGTCAGCATACAGGTCTGAATTGGGTAGAGGTGTGTAGTTAGGAGCTAACACTAGTAGAGAATATCCCATTTTGAATATCTGATTCCATCATTTACTCAACACTATTGTTAACAAGGGAAATACATGGACAAAGGGGGGAAAAGAAAAAAAGTTAATCATATATTGGAATAATGTTAAAGTATAATGCAAAAGTGAAATTATTATACTGTATTTGATGTTTGTGCAAGATACTGGCTGGTGATTCTTTCTTTCAGGACCAGTCAGAGGATGGCTGTGTCCAGAGATCCTAACAGCCTAATGGACTTGAACATTCAAACATGGACACTCGAAAATGGACGGCGGACCCTGAATGAAGACATCATGATCAGGAGTGTCGAGTGAAATATCATTAAAAGTTGATGGTGTTAAAAAGCAACAGTTTAATACATACATGTGTGTCCTGAATGTGTTTATAATATTGGAGTTTGTTTACTACAATGTAACCTGTATTATTGATAAATATCCTGTACTCTACGCTAGATATTTTTAGCAAGACATATTACTTTGATTTGCTATTGTTTTCTTTGAGTTGTCTGTAGTAGGATGAAGTGAATACATTGGGACCTCAGGTATTTTCTTTTTTTGCGGTTTCTGAGGGACATTGGTGCTAGGCAGGGAAAGGTCCACTGGAAGGTCCGATGGGTCGACCAGCCTGACTTTGGACTCATTTTTGATTTATTTCTGAGGCTCTAAATGTATGCATATATATGTAACATCCTATACAGTAGTCTAAACCCTTCGTCTTTTTCTCTTAATTGATTTGGAGTACCTTAGGTGGTTGCCTGGGGCAGAGGGACCGTGAGAGAATTTTCCTGTCTTGATTGATTGATGGATGTTCTAAAAAATGAAGCTGCCAGATGGGTTTTTCGCTCTCACACTCCACAAATTTGCTGTATTGCTATGACTAAGCATGGTCAGAAGGATATATTATAACCAATTGTGTTTGTTATTAAGTGATTTCTATTAAGCCAATTAACATCGTATGTTCAATTACTCTTCTCTCTGTCGAGACTTTGTGTAGTCTCGAAGGGGGGAATATGAGGTGTCTGGAAGGTTTGAGCTGAATAGGTCACTGAGCTCCCAAAGCTGAGATATAGTGCGGTCATAATATTAACTATGTTATTATTAGATTTATTGCTTAAGAATGAGAACGTCAAGGTTCTGTTCAGAGGCCCTATGGGAGAGGAATTTTGTTTATTCCTCCAGCTCGACCAGAGGAGGAAATGTTTAGATTTATGACAGGACATAGGCTGAGCAGGCACCTATGGGTTGGAACCAGATGTGGTATGTTATCTCTGTACAGCTTTAAAAGCGAATGCAGAGCGTCACTTGGCAGAGATTCCATCCGGCTCGGGTCTCTCTGATCATCTTAACAGGAGATCCAGGGTTGATGTCCCAGCAGCGCTTTTCGGACTTGAATGCCGTTCAGTGGAGGCAGTATACATACCACGATAATATATTTTAATGAAAAACCAGACAATAGAGGCTCTGTAGCGCAATGGATAGCGCATTGGACTTCTAGGACTTGTTCACAAGCAAATCAAAGGTTGTGGGTTCAAGTCCCACCAGAGTCAAATGGCTGTCTCACTAGTTTTCACTCCATTCCTG
Source organism: Zeus faber (assembly GCF_960531495.2). Taxonomy (NCBI): domain Eukaryota; kingdom Metazoa; phylum Chordata; class Actinopteri; order Zeiformes; family Zeidae; genus Zeus; species Zeus faber. The sequence continues at coordinate 27,046,172 of NC_137198.1, read as the reverse complement.
AAGTTCTGAATGCTTGTCAACATCACCTGACTGTAAAAAAACCCCACAGTAACATCAGTCGCTTTTCCTCAGAACTTACACAATTTGATTGAGTATGTTACAAATGCTTGTTTTGAGGATGTGCCACACCCCTTCCAATGAGGTGGTGCAGTGTTGATGGCCATGGGCTGCTCATCCATTGTGCTCTGCATGTATTGGTACAAGTCCCCTCCACATTTGTGGCTGGTGCTTTAACATTTGGTTAAAGGATGATGGATTTAAATCCTTGCACTGTTATTTTACTTATTTCGGTCAACATGCATTTTAACACAGTTGTATCTCTATTTTCAGATGATGCGCCTGGTTAAATAGCCCGCCTAGTTAACAGGAGATGCTGGGGTTGAAGTCTCTGTTTGGATTTGAATTATTTTCAGTGGAGGCAGTATGCATATCATAAGAATATATATCAGTGAAAATATTTCCTGAAGTGGCTCTTGAGTGTAATTTGAATTATAGGCGTCGCAAGCAAGTAATTCCCCGCTTGTGGTTTGAGTCCCTCTAGATTCACTTGTCTTGCTTATTATGTTTTACTTAATTCTTAAAATTAACATCCTACGTACTATGGCCTTAGTATGGTCTTCTGACTGTCAAGAAAACTCTATGCTCTAAATTCCTTTACAAAATGAGGAAAATGTTACACATGGTTGTATTTGAGAATGCAATACACCTTTACAGACAAGGATGCCTTGTGATTGAGGTAGTGTGCTGCAAAACTGTTGTGCTGTGCATGCATTTGTTCAAGTCCCATCCACCTTTTGGCTGGCAAGCTACATTTGGTAAAGGGATCCTGCATTTAAATCCCTGCAGTGTTGCAGTTATTTCTTTCAATATGCATTTTGAACAGAGTTGTGTCTTCATTTCCAGGTGAAGTGCATAGTGCTGTGGCTTCGTTGGTGAATGCGCCTGTCTAACAGGAGATCCAGGGTTGATGTCCCAGCAACGCATATCGGACTTGAATGCTGTTCAGTGGAGGCAGTATACATACCACGATAATATATTTCAATGAAAAACCAGCCAAAGGAGGCTCTGTAGCGCAATGGATAGCGCATTGGACTTCTAGGACTTGTTCACAAGCAATTCAAAGGTTGTGGGTTCAAGTCCCACCAGAGTCAAATGGCTGTCTCACTAGTTTTCACTCCGTTCTGAATGCTTGTCAACATCATCTGACTGTAAAAAAAACCCCACAGTAACATCAGTTGCTTTTCCTCAGAACTTACACAATTTGATTGAGTTTGTTACAAATGCTTGTTTTGAGGATGTGCCACACCCCTTCCAATGAGGTGGTGCAGTGTTGATGGCCATGGGCTGCTCATCCATTGTGCTCTGCATGTATTGGTACAAATCCCCTCTACATTTGTGGCTGGTGCTTTAACATTTGGTTAAAGGATGATGGATTTAAATCTTTGCACTGTTAGTTTACTTATTTCGGTCAATATGCATTTTAACACAGTTGTATCTCCATTTTCGGATGTAGCGCCTGGTGCTGCGGCTTACTGGGTTGAACAGCCCGCCTAGTTAACAGGAGATGCTGGGGTTGAAGTCTCTGTTTGGATTTGAATTATTTTCAGTGGAGGCAGTATGCATATCATAAGAATATATACCAGTGAAAATATTTCCTGAAGTGGCTCTTGAGTGTAATTTGAATAATAGGCGTCGCAAGCAAGTAATTCCCCGCTTGTGGTTCGAGTCCCTCTAGATTCACTTGTCTTGCTTATTATGTTTTACTTAATTCTTAAAATTAACATCCTACGTACTATGGCCTTAGTATGGTCTTCTGACTGTCAAGAAAACTCTATGCTCTAAATTCCTTTACAAAATGAGGAAAATGTTACACATGGTTGTATTTGAGAATGCAATACACCTTTACAGACAAGGATGCCTTGTGATTAAGGCAGTGTGCTGCAAAACTGTTGTGCTGTGCATGCATTTGTTCAAGTCCCATCCACCTTGTGGCTGGCAAGCTACATTTGGTAAAGGGATCCTGCATTTAAATCCCTGCAGTGTTGCAGTTATTTCTTTCAATATGCATTTTGAACAGAGTTGTGTCTTCATTTCCATGTGTAGTGCATAGTGCTGTGGCTTCGTTGGTGAATGCGCCTGTCTAACAGGAGATCCAGGGTTGATGTCCCAGCAGCGCTTTTCGGACTTGAATGCCGTTCAGTGGAGGCAGTATACATACCACGATAATATATTTTAATGAAAAACCAGACAGAAGAGGCTTTGTAGCGCAATGGACTTCTAGGACTTGCTCACAAGCAATTCAAAGATTGTGGGTTTAAGTCCCACCAGAGTCAAATGGCTGTCTCAGTAGTTTTCACTCCATTCCTGAAGTTCTGAATCCTTGTCAACATCATCTGACTGTAAAAAAACCCCACAGTAACATCAGTTGCTTTTCCTCAGAACTGACACAATTTGATTGAGTATATTACAAATGCTTGTTTTGAGGATGTGCCACACCCCTTCCAATGAGGTGGTGCAGCGTTGATGGCCGTGGGCTGTTCATCCATTGTGCTCTGCATGTATTGGTAAAAATCCCCTCTACATTTTTGGCTGGTGCTTTAACATTTGGTTAAAGGATGATGGATTTAAATCTTTGCACTGTTAGTTTACATATTTCGGTCAATATGCATTTTAACACAGTTGTATCTCCATTTTCGGATGTAGCGCCTGGTGCTTTTGCTTACTGGGTTAAATAGCCCGCCTAGTTAACAGGAGATGCTGGGGTTGAAGTCTCTGTTTGGATTTGAATTATTTTCAGTGGAGGCAGTATGCATATCATATGAATATATATCAGTGAAAATATTTCCTGAAGTGGCTCTTGAGTGTAATTTGAATTATAGGCGTCGCAAGCAAGTAATTCCCCCCTTGTGTTCGAGTCCCTCTAGATTCACTTGTCTTGCTTATTATGTTTTACTTAATTCTTAAAATTAACATCCTACGTACTATGGCCTTAGTATGGTCTTCTGACTGTCAAGAAAACTCTATGCTCTAAATTCCTTTACAAAATGAGGAAAATGTTACACATGGTTGTATTTGAGAATGCAATACACCTTTACAGACAAGGATGCCTTGTGATTAAGGCAGTGTGCTTCAAAACTGTTGTGCTGTGCGTGCATTTGTTCAAGTCCCATCCACCTTGTGGCTGGCAAGCTACATTTGGTAAAGGGATCCTGCATTTAAATCCCTGCAGTGTTGCAGTTATTTCTTTCAATATGCATTTTGAACAGAGTTGTGTCTTCATTTCCAGGTGTAGTGCATAGTGCTGTGGCTTCGTTGGTGAATGCGCCTGTCTAACAGGAGATCCAGGGTTGATGTCCCAGCAGCGCATATCGGACTTGAATGCTGTTCAGTGGAGGCAGTATACATACCACGATAATATATTTCGATGAAAAAGCAGCCAAAAGAGGCTCTGTAGCGCAATGGACTTCTAAGACTTGCTCACAAGCAATTCAAAGGTTGTGGGTTCAAGTCCCACCAGAGTCAAATGGCTGTCTCACTAGTTTTCACTCCATTCCTGAAGTTCTGAATGCTTGTCAACATCATCTGACTGTAAAAAAACCCCACAGTAACATCAGTCGCTTTTCCTCAGAACTTACACAATTTGATTGAGTATCTTACAAATGCTTGTTTTGAGGATGTGCCACACCCCTTCCAATGAGGTGGTGCAGTGTTGATGGCCATGGGCTGCTCATCCATTGTGCTCTGCATGTATTGGTACAAGCCCCCTCCACATTTGTGGCTGGTGCTTCAACATTTGGTTAAAGGATGATGGATTTAAATCCTTGCACTGTTATTTTACTTATTTCGGTCAACATGCATTTTAACACAGTTGTATCTCTATTTTCAGATGTAGCTCCTGATGCTGTGGCTTACTGGGTTAAACAGCCCGCCTAGTTAACAGGAGATGCTGGGGTTGAAGTCTCTGTTTGGATTTGAATTATTTTCAGTGGAGGCAGTATGCATATCATAAGAATATATATCAGTGAAAATATTTCCTGAAGTGGCTCTTGAGTGTAATTTGAATTATAGGCGTCGGAGGCAAGTAATTCCCCGCCTTTGGTTCGAGTCCCTCTAGATTCACTTGTCTTGCTTATTATGTTTTACTTAATTCTTAAAATTAACATCCTACGTACTATGGCCTTAGTATGGTCTTCTGACTGTCAAGAAAACTCTATGCTCTAAATTCCTTTACAAAATGAGGAAAATGTTACACATGGTTGTATTTGAGAATGCAATACACCTTTACAGACAAGGATGCCTTGTGATTAAGGCAGTGTGCTGCAAAACTGTTGTGCTGTGCATGCATTTGTTCAAGTCCCATCCACCTTGTGGCTGGCAAGCTACATTTGGTAAAGGGATCCTGCATTTAAATCCCTGCAGTGTTGCAGTTATTTCTTTCAATATGCATTTTGAACAGAGTTGTGTCTTCATATCGCCATGGCGATAGTGGCCCGCCCCTAGCGGTCGCCTGCGCCGGCGCTCCGGTTACTCTCTTACCTTTTTAGTATTTTTTTCCTTTTTTTATCATAATGTCTGCCAAAAAACATCATCAGTCTACGACCGCGATGCAATCATAGATATAAAAATTTCCCTAAACGAACAACTTTGGGACTTTTTATCCGTGGGAGCAGAGTGGCCGGCGGAAATCCTACGCGGGAACACTTTCAACAACAACAACAATAACAAGAATGGAGCCGCTGTTCCACGAGCGGGCCCACGGAGGAAGCACCAAGGTAAACGAGGCGGCATTCGGGTCAGAATGAGGGCGCAACCTTACCGTCCACCTCTGCCAAGCATCCTTCTTGCTTACGTCCAGTCCCTGGAGAACAAGATGGATGAACTTCGAGCGAGGATTCAATTCCAGCGAGACACGAGGAACTGTTGCGTCCTCTGCCTGACGGAAACATGGCTGAACCCACTGGTGCTGGATGAAGCCATTCGTCCAGCAGAGCCCTTCTCCGTGTTACGCGGCGACAGAACGGGAGAGTCGGGGAAATCCAAGAGGCTTCTGCCTAATGGTAAACAACCGCTGGTGTAACGCCAACAACACCAGATTCCTCTCCCACTCCTGCTCGCCGAACCTGGAACAATTGACCATACTATGCCGTCCATTTTATCTCCCCCGGGAGTTCAGCACGGTCATCATTACAGCCGTTTATATCCCACCGCAAGCGGACACCGACGCAGCTCTGTCGGTTCTGTACGATGTGTTGTGCGGATTTCAGAACAGACATCCCGACACGGCTGTGGTGGTGACTGGGGACTTTAACAGGGCCAACCTTAAAAAAGTTCTGCCGAATTTCCACCAACACATCACGTGTGCCACCAGGGGAGACAGAACTCTGGACCATTGTTACACACCTTACAAGAACGGACACAAGCCCGTCTCGCTCCCTGCTTTCGGGAAATCAGATCACGCCGCGATCTCGCTGCTTCCTGTTTACAGGCCTCTGATCGCGCGGGATCTGGTGATGACGAGGGAAGTGAAGCGGTGGACGGACCAATCAGAGGCTGCGCTTCAGCACGCTCTGACTGACGTAGACTGGGACGTGTTCCAAACAAGTTCAAGTGACGTCAGCGAGTTTACGGAGGTTGTAGTAAATTTTGTGGCTACGCTAGCGGATGAAACGGTTCCCACGGTGAAAGTTCGGATATTTCCAAACCAGAAACCATGGGTTGATAAATCCATCCGCTGCGCTCTGAATGATCGTACGGCCGCTTACAACGACGGTCTTGTATCTGGTAATATGGACAATTACAATGCGGCGTCGTACAATCTGCAGAGAGCAGTGAGGGACGCCAAACGGACGTACAGAGAGACCGTGGAGCTACAGATGGAGCGGGGGGACACCAGATGCTTGTGGGAGGGGCTGGGAACAATCACAAACTACAAGAGCAGCTCCTCCCCAGCCACGAGTGTGGGCGCCTCCCTGGCCAACCAACTGAACTCCTTTTATGCGCGGTTCTAGTCTGGCAGCAACACCGCTAGCTCACCGGCTAATTGGAGTTACACCGCTGGGGATGGGCGCGCACTCTCAGGAGAGCTTTGATGCGGGTGAACACCAGGAAAGCTGCGGGCCAAGATGGCATATCTGGGCGAGTACTGAAGACCTGTGCTAACCAGCTAGCTCCGGTGTTCACTACAATATTCAACATCTCACTGGCTGAATTAGTGGTCCCGTCCTGCTTCAAGAGGTCCACCGTCGTTCCTGTGCCGAAGATCGCCTCTCCTTCCTGCCTGAATGACTACCGTCCGGTGGCCCTCATCTCGGTGGTCATGAAGTGTTTCAAGAGGCTGATTAAGCATTACATCTGTGCCTCCCTTCCCCGCACCTTGGACCCGTTGCAGTTCGCGTCCCGGCAAAACAGATCCACGGATGACGCGGTCTCCCAGGTACTGCACACCACGCTCACGCACCTGGATGGCCAGAAGGGGGCCTATATGAGAATGCTGTTCATCGATTATAGTTCAGCTTTCAACACCATAGTCCCCACCAGACTGGCTGTCAAGCTAAAGGAGCTCGGATTGAAGGGTCCGCTGTGCACCTGGATCCTGGACTTCCTCACAGGCTGCCCCCAGGTGGGGAAGTACATGTCCAGCTCCCTCACCCTGAATACAGGATCCCCCCAGGGCTGCGTCCTCAGCCCCCTACTGTACTCCCTGTACACACATGACTGTGTGGCCAGGTCCAGCTCCAACACCATCATCAAGTTTGCTGACGACACCGTGGTCGTGGGCCTGATCATCGACTGCGATGAGAAGGCCTACCGCGAGGAGGTGGCTGACCTGTCACTCTGGTGCCAGGACAACAGCCTACACCTGAACGTCAGCAAAACCATGGAGCTGATTGGGGACTTTAGGCGTGGATCACAATCTAGGACGCACGCGCCCTTGTGGATTAATGGGACTTCTGTCGATAGGGTGAGCAGCTTCAGATATCTGGGAGTCCACATCACAGAGGACTTAACATGGACTGTACACACGGACACTCTGGTGAGAAAGGCGAGGCAGCGTCTCTACCACCTCAGGCAGCTGAGGAAATTCCGGGTCTCAGTGAGGACCCGGAGGAGTCCTTCTACTCTGGAGCAGTGGAGAGCATCCTGACAGGCAACATCACTACCTGGTTTGGGAACTGTACTGCTCAGGACAGGCGGGCCCTGCAGAGGGTGGTGCGTTCAGCTGAACGTACCACTGGAACTACCCTCCCCCCCTTGCAGGAGCTATACACCAGGAGGTGTAGTGGCAGAGCCCACAGGATCATGAAGGATCCTCATCACCCCAACAACGGACTGTTTCAGCTGCTGCAGTCAGGCAAGCGCCTCCGCAGTCACACAGCGAGAACAGAGAGACTGAGACAGAGTTTTTTCCCGTTTTTTCCCCATTAGAACTGTCAATGCTGACCTCACCAGGGGTCCTAACCGAGCCATACACTAGGCTCCACTACCTACGGTACTGTATGTAGCATACTGTATCGCATACTGTGTCACTGTTCAGGGTTGTTCGTGATGCCGTATTGCTGCGCCGTACTGTTGTATACTGTGCTGTATTATCCCAAACACTACCTCACTCTATTCACATTCACATGCCACTTTAATTCACATGCCACTTTAATTGCACATATCTGTACATACATAGGCATATTCCCTCTATCTATTCCATTTTATTTCATTTTATTTTTATTGTATTTTATTCTTTCTCTTTTTAGCTGTGAATTTTTTTTTTTTTTTTTTTGAACTTGAACTTAGGATGTCCTGCTTAAAATAAATGCTTTCGCTGGCCAAGCCAATGTACTGGTTGATGTGCCTAAATGGCATTAGCAATTCGTATGCAAGACCAAAGAACCCAATCAGCTGCTCCTGCCTTTTTATGATATGGTAACATTGCTCCAACAGGGTTATTATGAGAGATAAAGTTTTCTTTTTTTTTTTTATGGGGCCAAGCAAATGTCTACCGGGATAAAGTATTCTTTTGTTTGGTAAAGCAAGCAGTGAGCTTATCATGTAAATATGTATCATCAAACTTAGGGAGGGTGAGAAACACTTGGCTGAAGTTGCTCGCAAGGATTTTGCCTCACAATTGAGAATTCTGTGGGCACCAGAGGTAGGCCTGCATTTGTGTTGAGCAGGGGCCAGGTGATGAGTAAGTGAAAACAAGTAGAGTGACAGGTGGCCCTGCTGGTAAAGCAGATGGGTTTGACTGGGATTGAATCATTGTCCTCATACAAAATTGTAAGCAACCAAAAAATAAAGGCTTCCTTCTGTCAAAAAACAATTTATCTTTTTTTGTTCACTTGCTTATATAAATGCCATTAAAATGGCATGTTTTTTACTTGTCCATATTTTTTTAGAAAAACTTGGTAGGGGATGCAATGTAAGCAGTCAAGTCCAAACTGGATTTTTACTCCATGCATGACAGGGCATCAACCAGAATGCTTTGCACAAAGTACAGATGAACTGCTGAAGCCACAAATTTCATTCATTTTCAGAGGCAATATCATAGTCCATCTGAGATGTGATATTTAACACAATACATACAACGCACCCTGAATTATCATCAACATTTACACTCACCCCCAAAAACCTACACCAAACCAAAGCCCCCTTTCCACCTCTCTGGGACAGAATGCTGTCCCCATCTGCCCACATCTGTCCTGATCCTCCCTCTCACCTCCCCTTCCAAACTCCTGATGACCCCCTCCACTCTGCAGGCCCTACCGAGCCTGATAAGGTCCTGCCTGGCCACACACAAGCCCTGTTTGAAGAGGCTTATGAGCAGCCAGAGCAGGAAGCCTTCCCTCCTGTTACCCCTCTACCTACACCCCTCTCCGCGCTGGTCCAGGTCAGGGTGAACCCTCTCCTCACCCTCCTGAGTAGCGCTTCCGCCCTCGCCCACACCACCCCCACGAAAGGACAGTCCCACATGATGTGACAGATGGTCTCCTCCTCCGAGCATGTGGCTCAGGGGCATCAAGGGGATCTTGCCAAGCTCGGCCGGTACAAGGTGGTTCCTATCGGCAGTGCTTTCTGGAGGCAGGACCAGTTTAGGTCCTTGAGCCCATTGTCCAGGATGGGAGGCTGGACCGCGAGCCAGACTGCTGCGGGGATGCCTACGACAGCTGACGCGGTCACCCCCCACCTCGTCTCGGTGTAGAGCCTTCTCTGGTCCAGCCCCAAACCCCCGTCCAAAGCCTTGGGGTGAGCCCGAAGGCAATTTTCCGCATGGCCAAAGTGCCATCGCACCTGCTCTGACCGGGGCCCCAAGTTGCCCAATGTCCCCATCATCCTCCTCGCCTGGTCGGAGAAGAACAGCCGGAGGAAGTGTCCTGATGGGTGGACCACTGGGGAGGACAGCTCCCTCAACAAAAAGGAAACAAAATAGCCGTCCAGCTTTAGTGGGAGGTGAGACATGCCCCTTCCGCCCCTTCCCGATCGGTGCAGACATATGGGCCCTTGCCGCATAATTGCACCGGCCCTCCCACATGAAACTGAATACGAGACGTGTGAGGGGTGCCCGCATGCATGCCGCCATCGGGAAGACGTACTACAAGTAAAGTAGGGATGGCAACACATTCGCCTTCAAAACCAGCACCTTCCCTGTGAGGGTCAGTGTCCTGGATTTCCAGAGGGCAACTTTCCTCTGGACAGCTTCAATTCGCCAATCGGCGCCATGGCAAATTGGAATTTGCCATGGCGCTGTGTGCTGCCTCAAAGTTCACCCCGAGTAATCTCAGGGGTCCTACGAGACAGCCCCCCTGGTACATCCGTTTGAGCATCCGTCCTTCCCTTCCACCGCCCATAGAACCTGACCGAGGTCGTCGCCAGATTTAACTTCATGCCAGACACTTGACCAAACTCCTGGAAGATCTACAAAGAATGGCGCATGCAGGCATCACTGTCCACACAGCTTGACCCTAAGGCCGCCGCTGCCTGGTTACAGCACTCCTCTCACACCCGGGTCAGCCCGAACAGGTGCTGCCAGGGGCTCCATCTAAAGGATGTAGAGCAGGGGTGAAAGCGGACACGCCTGTCTTACCCCTGAGTGCAGTCCAAAAAGTTCCCCTCGGTGCCTGTTAACACAAACCGTGCTCCCCACGGCTGCATACAAATTACGCAGCCACCTAACAAAAACCTTCCCTAAACCTACTCTATCGAAAATCTTAAACATAAAGCCCCAGTGAACCCTGTCGAAGGCTTTGGCATGATTGAGGCCGACCAACATTAGGGGTTGACCTCCATCTTCCACCCAAGCGATAGCGTTCCACCTCACAAAGCGCCCAGCCGCTCCATATGTATGGTCCACGTGGACCCCATCCGGGAGGACTGTGACGGACGGTCAGCGAGGACCTTAGCCTGAAGTTTGTAGTCCACACACAGCATGGTCAATGGCCGTCAGTTATCAAGGTCAGAGGTGTTACCCTTCTTGAAAAGAAGGGAAATCACCCCCGTAGCCACCGACCCTCGAAGAGCCCCTGTCCGGAGGACCTCGGTCAGCACCTCCAGCGTGACCGCAGCAGGTCCGCTTGGGCCACGCTCTCGTAGACCTCCCGAAGCTGCGATTTAAGGAAGTCACAAGCTCGCTGGTCTACAGTGCTGCCGAGGTTCCCCACGGCGTACTCGAGCTCGAGGAGGTGTTGAGGGCGGAGCACCTCCCACTTCGCTTCACTTTTTCTATACCTAATGGCGTGAGCTTTAATCCTGTCCTTTGCCACTCCCCACCATTCTACCACTCTGGCAAAGAGAGGCCTGAGCCCCTCAAGACCCCGGACAAAGGGAACGAAGCTGCCACCAAACTCATCGTCTTCGAGGATATCAGGCCAAAATCTGGAGCACAGGACCAGAACTGAAGGAGGATCCCATCGTGGTCCAAGAAAAAGATGGGGTGCACCCGCCCCGACAGCACGCCCAAGGACCTTGTGAGAAAAACGTAGCCCAGCCTCCTGGCAATCCCCCGGTGGTTACGCCATGTCGGACCTCCCCCCATCCACCAACCCGTGCCCAGACATGAACCCCTTTACAAGGACTCCACTTGTGTCCCTCCCTATGTCCAGGTTTAAGACCCCCCAATGATTACCTGGCTTTTGGTGGCCAGGTGCGGTCCTAGACTGACCACCATCTCCCTCCTCTCCCTCATCCCCTCTGACCTATAAAAAACAAAGACCCTCAAAGAAATAGTCCCATAATCAATATCCACCCCCAGCACCCTCCCCTGCACCACGACAAAAAACTCCTTCAGCCTCACCCTCCTTGTCCCACTCCCTCAAAGAAATTCCCACGTCCCTCTCATCCCTCAAATGAACCTCTTGCAGGAAACATATTGTGCATCCCAAACCCCTGACAATATCAAAATCAACCTCTTAACTGAGTCCCTCATTCCCTGGGGATCAATTGTGACAACTCCAAAACAATTTATTTTACACAGGTGATAAAAACAGAAATCATGCTCTGAAGACCCTGAAACACACAAAAAAATACCCCACCTAAACACAGCAACAATCGCAACGTCAGTAGTACATGCTCAACACCATGTCCTCCGGGCTCTTGTCCATGAGTTCCGCCCAGGAATAGGGCATGTTGTTGGGGGAAGCGGTAAAAACCCATGGCCCCCCTGCTCGTCATTCTGTAAAGGGGAGAGATATTCCTCCAAGAGGGGGTCTCCCCTCTGACCTCCGCCACTCCCTCTTTTCGGGCAGCCCTCCCCAAAACCCCTCCTGCCGATTCCCTCATCTTCTTGGGGGCCTCCTTGCCCGACTGGAGGTGATCCCTCCTCTTCCTCTGGGTCGCCGCCTGGGGGCCTGACCCGGGGGAATCTGCTGGTGGTGTTGACCCTGGAGGAACCATCGCAGGAGACCCTGCCACAGATGGAGCCGCCATCGGCTGGACTGCCGCAGGGAGACCCTCCCCAGGTGCCGCCGCTGAAGGAGCAGCAGCCGCACGGGGAGCCGCCCCTGGAGGAGTTTCCACTGGAGGGGGCCCTTTGGAGGCCGCCGGCCCAGGGACCCCCGCAGTAAATGCCATCCTGGTCACCGCAGCTGCATCAGAGGCTGGTGCGGGAGGAGATGTCGCGGGAGGAGTCTTCCCAATTTTGGCCAAAACAAGGTAGTAAGCTGTCTGGTTAGCTCAGTGGGGAGAGAAGCTCTCAGTCTCATGGTCGTGGGTTCAAGACCAACATTGAGTGTTATAACCTTCAGCAAGGCCACCTGTCAATCTACTGGTGACTCCTTACTAAGCACCTGGTCACTGCTTAACACATGCATGACTACACTAGTTTCCATGGATGTGTCAGTTGTGCAGAACAGGGATAAACTGCTCTTCACAGGCAACTTCAGCCATGTGCTTCTCACCCTTCCTTCAATTGATGAGAGTTCTTCAAATGATAAGCTCACTGCTTGCTAAAACAAAGGAACACTTCTTTATCTCTGTAATGTGCTTGGCCCCATAAAAAAAAGAATATTGACAACTGTGTATCTCCAAAGAACAAGGTTACCATATCTTTAAAAGCCATTAACAGAACCCTTCTTGAAGTTCTGTTCGGGAGCATCCCAAATGCACCTTTGTGCATTACAATTCACGGTTCTCACTTGTAAAAGACCGTTTGAGCCAATTCCCCCTAGAATATCAGGCGTTTCCTTGAGAAACCTCATTACAAAGATTACCTGGGTGCTCACCTGCAAGTGATAGCACATAAATGAAAGTGTGACATTGATTTGGATTTCAACAAATAGTTTGGCTCAATCCATTAATGAGGAAGGTCAGACTACAGAGTGCCACACTTTTTATCTCAGTTTCCAGTGTTCCAGTCCCTGTTCAGACACATTCATTAATTGCATAAATTCACACAATTCATACAGGTAAACAATAGAGAGCATCCCAAGTGTCATTCCCAACTGGATGTTCATTATGGTTGATGTTGTCCTTTAAAAATCATGATAGACAGGCAATTTACATTTGGAATGTTCATTATTTGTAATACACTTCACCGGTACAGGTCGAAAAGAATGTCTTGAATGAGTATGAGAGTGGATGCAAGCGTCAACGTGCTAATATCTTGGGAATGCTGAGAATAAGAAAGCAAGGTGCCCTGTTTCATCACAGGTTAAAGCTATGCTTTTCTCATACAACAGCTGAAAGTAGAGCACAAATGCAGTCCCCCATTACCGCATACTATGCAGTTGTGATTCCCACAATTTGGGAATTTGCAGGTGTCAACACAATCAGAGTGCTTTGACATTGCCTCACACTGGGCAAATGTCCTTACTGATCAATGTATCACCCCTGCCAGTTAAGTATACCAAAGAGGTGCTTGCCTTCTCTTGTCACACTCAGCAGAAAAGAAAAGAAACCAGTTCTCTTTGGAAGACAGGCTCAGGTGAGCATCAGACTTTTATTCGGAGGGTCCAAGGTTAGAGTCCCTGCTCAGGTGTGTTGTTCTGCTGAGGAAGTTCACTTCACTTGTACAGGGGAAAATTGGAGACTATGAGTGTGCAACCTAGCATTTAGAAGCTTGGGAATTCCATCCCATCCCAAAAGCCTATCCTTTTTTCACGCCACAACTCAGGGTTTGTGTGCAAAGGAAATCCCACACAACCACAAAGTGGTTCAGACTTTTAATCTGAGGGTCCAAGGTTCAAGTCCCAGTCTGTGTCACCCTGTGAAGACTCTGCCTTACCCCCACTGCATGGCAAGCAAGCCACAGGTAATATTTCTCAGTTTAATTGAATACAACATACCTTTTAAACAGAATTGTAAAGCCCCTTCTTTCATGGGGTTTGCACAACCCTGACCAGAATGAAATAGGCTTGGCCACATCTTTTGTTTTGTCTTGAAATCGCCATTTGAGAGCCATTGTGCCTGATTGTTAAAATGCCAAGCCGTTTGATTTGAAAGAGCAAGTTTACTGGAGAATGCAGGCATTGATCCTGCTACCTCTCGCATGCGAAGCAAGCGCTTTACCATTTGAGCTAATTCCCCCTAGAATGTCAAGTATTTCCTTGAGAAACTTCATTACTAAGATTACCTGGGTGCTCACCGACAAGTGATGCACATTAAGGAATGCGTGCACACTGATTTGGATTTCAACAAATAGTTTGGCTAAATCCTTCCATGCGGAGCCTCACAAGCTCAGACTGCAGAATGCCCCACTTCAAATCTGAGGGTTCAAGTCCCTGCTCAGGTGTGTTGTTCGGCTGAGGAAGTTCACTTCAATTGTACAGGGGAAAGTTGGAGAGCAGTCAAAGTGTCATTCGGCACTAATGCATTACAATTAAAAATTCCCATGTGTAATGGACCACTATGAGTGTGCAACCTAGCATTTAGAAGCTTGGGAATTCCATCACATCCCAATAAGCCTATGCTGTTTTCACACCACAACTCAGGGTGTGTGTGCAAAGGAAGTCGCCCACAACCACAAACACTGCAGTTGAGATGCCCACATTTGGGGGAATTTGGCCAGCAGAGTCGGATGCAATGATATTACCTCACCCTGGCCAAACTTCCTTTCTGAACAATGTAAAACACCTCCAAATTAAGTGTACTGAACAGCTTCTTGGATGTTCTCACGCTTTGCCAGCTGTCCCAACCGTTTGTGGTGTTGTCACTTGGCTATTGTCAGGCTTTGAAGACTCTGCCTTACCCCCACTGCATGGCCAGCAAGACACATGTGTGAACAAAGCCCTGTCAATATTTTTCAGTTTAATTGAATACCACACACCTTTTAAAGAGAATTGTGAAGCACCTTCTTTAATGTGCTTTGCACCACCCTGAATGATAGGCTTGGCCAAATCTTTTGTTTGGTCTAGATATCCCCCTTCTAGAGCCATTGTGCCTGATTGTTAAAATTCCAAGCCCTTTGATTTGAATGAGCATGTTTACTGGAGAATGCAGGCGTTGATCCTGCTACCTCTCGCATGCTAAGCAAGTGCTCTACCATTTGAGCTAATTCCCCCATGTGAGAGATGAACATTTCCTTGGGAAACCTCATCATTAAGACTACCTGGGTGCTCACCTACAAGTGATAGCACATAACGGAAAGTGTCCACACTGATTTGGATTTCAACAAATAGTGTGGCTAAATCCTTTCATGAGGAGCCTCACAAGCTCAGACTGCACAATGCCACACTTCAAATCTGAGTGTCACTTTTTATCTCAGTGTCCAGTGTTCCAGTCCCTGTTCAGACACATTCATTAATTGCAGAAGTTCACACAATTCATACAGGTAAACATTAGAGAGCATCCCAAGTGTCATTCCCAACTGGATGTTCATTATGGTTGACGTTGTCCTTTAAAAATCATGATAGACAGGTAGTTTACATTTGGAATGTTCATTATTTGTAATACACTTCACCGGTACAGGTCGAAAAGAATGTCTTGAATTAGTATGAGAGTGGATGCAAGCATCAACGTGCTAATATCTTGGGAATGCTGAGAATAAGAAAGCAAGGTGCCCTGTTTCATCACAGGTTAAAGCTATGCTTTTTTCATACAACAGCTGAAAGTAGAGCACAAATGCAGTCCCCCATTACCGCATACTATGCAGTTGTGATTCCCACAATTTGGGAATTTGCAGGGGTCAACACAATCAGAGTGCTTTGACTTTGCCTCACACTGGGCAAACGTCCTTACTGATCAATGTATCACCCCTGCCAGGTTAGTATACCAAAGAGGTGCTTGCCTTCTCTTGTCACACTCAGCAGATAAGAAAAGAAACCAGTTCTCTTTGGACGACAGGCTCAGGTGAGCATCAGACTTTTATTCGGAGGGTCCAAGGTTAGAGTCCCTGCTCAGGTGTGTTGTTCTGCTGAGGAAGTTCACTTCACTTGTACAGGGGAAAATTGGAGACGATGAGTGTGCAAGCTAGGATTTAGAAGCTTGGGAATTCCATCACATCCCAAAAGCCTATCCTTTTTTCACGCCACAACTCAGGGTTTGTGTGCAAAGGAAATCCCACACAACCACAAAGTGGTTCAGACTTTTAATCTGAGGGTCCAAGGTTCAAGTCCCAGTCTGTGTCACCCTGTGAAGACTCTGCCTTACCCCCACTGCATGGCAAGCAAGCCACAGGTAATATTTCTCAGTTTAATTGAATACAACAAGCCTTTTAAACAGAATTGTGAAGCACCTTCTTTAATGTGGTTTGCACAACCCTGAGCAGAATGATAGGTTTGGCCAAATGTTTTGATATCCCCCTTTAAGAGCCAGGTGCCCTGTTTCATTGTTAAAATTCCAAGCCCTTTGATTTGAAAGAGCATGTTTACTGGAGAATGCAGGTGTTGATCCTGCTACCTCTCGCATGCTAAGCAAGCGCTCTACCATTTGAGCTAATTCCCCCATGTGAGAGATGAACATTTCCTTGGGAAACCACATCATTAAGACTACCTGGGTGCTCACCTACAAGTGATAGCACATAACGGAAAGTGTCCACACTGATTTGGATTTCAACAAATAGTGTGGCTAAATCCTTTCATGAGGAGCCTCACAAGCTCAGACTGCACAATGCCACACTTCAAATCTGAGTGTCACTTTTTATCTCAGTGTCCAGTGTTCCAGTCCCTGTTCAGACATTCATTAATTGCAGAAGTTCACACAATTCATACAGGTAAACATTAGAGAGCATCCCAAGTGTCATTCCCAACTGGATGTTCATTATGGTTGACGTTGTCCTTTAAAAATCATGATAGACAGGTAGTTTCCATTTGGAATGTTCATTATTTGTAATACACTTCACCGGTACAGGTCGAAAAGAAAGTCTTGAATTAGTATGAGAGTGGATGCAAGCATCAACGTGCTAATATCTTGGGAATGCTGAGAATAAGAAAGCAAGGTGCCCTGTTTCATCACAGGTTAAAGCTATGCTTTTCTCATACAACAGCTGAAAGTAGAGCACAAATGCAGTCCCCCATTACCGCATACTATGCAGTTGTGATTCCCACAATTTGGGAATTTGTGTAGTGGAAAAAACTGCATCTAACAATTAAACTGAAGAAGAGAAGTTCGAGAGAGTCGAGGTCTGAAGATATAAGACTTTATTATCACTTGCAAGAAGTGACAACAGAATCTGAGTTGGTTTGGCAAAGAACTGCCGAGCCCCTCATGGACTCCTCCTTTTAACCTCTTTCTGTTGGTCGAGAATGTAAATCTGTTTACTCAATTAGGATCCCTTCCTTCCTCCTATACGGTCAATAGTGCAAAGAAGCCATTTGTCTGCATTCTTTGACATCAGTTACAACAACAAACCTCCCGACACTAGTCCAGGCCACATTTTATGAGGGGATGTTTGCATTCACACACCTTCCCATATCACATGGCCCACAGTCAACAAAGCACTTATTCATGTCTTTGCTGACCCCTGTCTCACACACACTTACTTCATTCATATAGCATATGGGCAAGATAACGAATGCTCTTTCTTATTTAATGGTAGAATATAATGAACATATTTATTTTAAATGTACTAGTACATTTCTCCCATATATCCCCCCTTTGGGACTTATTAAGTCCCAATGTCAATTACCATTATCTTTAATAACCCAAATTTACAAATGATTACTTGCCGGACTGCTAGATAAACGAACAGTATTCACATTTGATTACCTGGAAAAAACGTCTTGCTTTCTTATCATCACAGGAATTTCAACCTGTTTCAGGGTTTTCAACCTGAACCTTCTGCTTAAGCAAGTTAAAAAAGGTTACCAAATGTGCGATACCCTATAAGTGTTTCAATCCTCTGAGTTGGTACCCATAATGAAATATATAATCGAATATAAAAACATGCAATACAAAAATTAAAAGTTAACATAAAAACCTTTAGCATACCTATATCAAATTGCATATTATTGGAAAACATCTTACCATGAGTACAAGTTAACTTAGTAAATCACTTAGCATAGTGAGTTCAGTTATAAATGTCATGTAAGTGGCAGCCTGTTATTTAAGTAGAGTCTTGCATGTGTTGTTTCCTCTATAAATCGTGAAAAACATCTAAATCATTATCTCTCCACAACCCATAACCTAGATAAACATCATATAAGTACTTCAACAAATGCATAACACAAAATTAAACAAACTTTCAGCATGCATTGAAAGTCATCCTTACAGGAAGTATGTAACACAGAATAAGAAATAAAACTTAAATTCTTTCAACATGCATTGTCGTGGATGATCAGGTGATCTTCATGTATTGGTGTGCTGTATGTTTGTGGGGGGTTTTGGGCATTATTGTAGTCGTTGCTTCAGCTTTCATCAGCCTCTTCATGTCTGGTTATTTGATGAGTTCAGTGTTCATCCTGCTTAACAAGGGTGTGACCCACATGGAGAGGTTACTAGCACAATCACATGTGAGCCTCCTCAAGGCCAGGTCAAACCTTGAATTTCTCCCCTTCCATGTCGTCATCATCCCCATATTCACTCAGGCTTTTATTCCCAACATATTCCCATTCTAATCCTTTCTCCTCACCTATGCCTTTGGACATAAGGAACATTTGCTTGTTTAGCCTAGATTCTATCATGGACCTTAGTATTGGAATACAACAACAAAAAATCAGTCCCATCATTGTGAATACAATCAAAAGAACTAATCCTATTTGAGCCAATATTGTTCCCCATTTTCCCATACGCAGTTCTAGCCATGACATCCAATCATTCCCATGTCCCGCATTGTCTTTAACCTCCTGTCTTAGCTTTTTAAGTTTATTCATGGCAGGTGTGAATGTTCCGTTCGGTGAAGTATTATTTGGGATAAAGGTACAACACATTTCGCCTATGAGTTCACACACTCCTCCATTTTCCGCTAAGAGCCAATCTAATGCTTGCCTGTTTTGCCAAGCCACAGCGCTTGTGGCTTCCAACTGTTGACCTAGGGCGGATAGAGCATCATGCGTATAGTTGATAAATCGTTGTTGATTGTAATAAATGTAGTTAATCCATTCTGTGTTTTTTACTAATCCTATCATTGGCATAATGGCTTCAAATCCTGCAGCTACTTCGTTCCTGGCCTTGTATATGCTTGGTATACCTCTGGGTTGTCCTATTTTATCAATTCTAATTCCCTCATCCGGTTTGTATTCTCTTTTTTTCCTATCTAATCTATTGGTCTTTAAATTTTCGACATCCCTGTCTAATGCCGGAAGTAACACAATTTCCGTTATGACTCGTACTCTTGCACACCTTCCATACCATTGCACAGGTAGCATGACACGAATAATTTTGGTCCCACAGATCCAAAAATGGTCTGCTATTACTTTATCCTGCTCTAGTAGTACACCTTCATACCACATGTTTGCCATAAATGATTCTGCTGCTATTCGGGCAGGGTCTGTTGGATGTTTATCACTTTTTATCATCGGTGGTTGGCTTTTGTCGGTCTCATACATGGCAACATTCCAGATTGTCTTACATTTAGCTTCTTCCATATAGCCCACATCTACGGCCTTATCTAGCTTTTTGTCGTTTTGATAACAGTCTAATCCTTCCTCTACGTAAAAATCTGTTCCTAACGGAAGTGTTGCCTTGCCTACTTCGTGGGTCAGAGTTACATCCATTTCTATACATTTGTTCATTGTAATTCCCACAGGCCAATTTTTGTTTATCAAATATTGGGAAAACCTTTCTGTTCCTAGAAACATTAAACATCGTAGCGGACACAACTCGTAATGATATTGATTCTCGTCCCAGGATATACTCGTTGTTACTCGTAATTTATTTAGTTTGGCTAGTCCTTCCATCACTTCCTCCTCTGTTCCTTGAATCTGTTTTTCGTTGGTTCTGCATTCTTCCCAATCATGTTCATAGTTTACTACGTATGATGCACTTTGACGATTTTTACTACATAAATAACAATTATCTGCATCTATCTGTTCCGCAGTAAACCTAACCCATTTGTACCAGCTATTTCCTATTGCTTGATCATACAACCTGTCTACAGTTATTACTTTAATTTTCCGTTTGAAGTGATCAGATGTATCTTGTTTAACAGATATATCCTGTTTTATGGCTCTTGTTGTTTTATTTGATTTTTTTTCAGGATGGACATCCTCTATTGCTGTCGCCTCTGTGCTTAAGACATTTTCTCTTGGAGCTATTGTGGTGATTGTCCCTTCCGTCTGAAAAATGGATACGGCATCATCTGTTGTTATCACACTACCCTTTACGGTGACGCTTGTTATATTAGTATTATTATTAATTATGTCCGAATCCATAGTTAATATTTTATTTGCCTTGGTCATATCATTATTCTCTTGTATTATACAAGAGGCATTTCGTCTTAATAAGGAAAATATTTTTGTATCTTCACGTATATTTGGAATCTGCAGTTTCGTAATTTCTAATCTGTAGTGGTTTATCTCATAGTTCCATTGATTTGTAGGTTCGACTGTAAAACACCAGTATGCATGAGTCTTTGAAATACTTATTTTGCATTGTTCTTGTCCCCAGATAATTGGTTTGAACTTCTTGAGCATCATTACCGCACATTGACGTTCTCCATCTGCCATAGCACTTAAGATAATTTGTTCATTGTCAAATTTTACTTCTTGTGGGGGTGTTTCAATATGTAAAGCATCGCTCTCTGACCTCTTTTTCCTTACACTATTTACTATTCCTGAATACCTCGGGGCTAGCCTTTCCTGCAACACTGTCATGTTTTCTCTGTTGTTACCATCTGATTCCTGGTTGTTCCAGGTCTGCTCTGTTAGTGTGATTTCATCCTTCCTCCGAATCCGTCCTTGGGCCACTGGGGTCTGACCAAAGCCGTAGAGGATCAGGAACAGCTTCATCAGCTTCAACATCATCATCATCCTGGCTGGGCTAGGTCTGGTCTTGGGGTGGTGGGTCAGTATCGGGTGCGTCTGCATCCGACTCCTCCCCACTCTCTTCCCTCGTCCTGGGTTGCGCAGCTTTCGTGCAGTGGTTGAGGTGGTACCAGGTGGAACTCCCTTCCACCTGGATGGCAGTTGGGGTTGCATTGGTGACCTTGTATGGTCCTTCTCTCCTGGGCTTGTTCCACTTTCTCCGGAACACCCTTAGGTACACCTGGTCGCCTGGTTCCACCCCCCTTGGTGGGTCATCTTCTGGTTCTGGTACTCGGTTCTTCTCCTGTTGGAATATATGCTTATGTATGCCAGTTAGTTGCTTGATATATTCTCTAATTTCTAATTGCAATTGTTCCAGTGGAGGACCCTTATGGGGTCCTCTGAGGATAGGTGCAGGCATGGGTCGACCCGTGAGCATTTCGTGCGGAGTTAAATGTGTCATTCTGTTAGTTTGCATGCGATAACTCATTAGTGCTAATGGGAGTGCATCTACCCAGTTCAATTTAGCACTTGCACAAATTTTGTTAATTTTTGTCTTGATTGTTCCATTCACTCTTTCCACCATTCCTTGTGATTGAGGGTGATACACACAACCCAATCTTTGTTTGACATGTAATTGCTGTATTACTTGTTTAACAGTTTTTTGGATAAACGCAGAGCCGTTGTCTGAGCTTATTTCTGTTGGAATTCCAAACCTTGGCATGACCTCTCTGGTCAAAAAATTGATTACTGTAACCGCACTCTGATCTTTTGATGGGACTGCCTCCACCCATCTGCTAAATCTGTCAATGACTACAAGCATGTATCTTTTCCCATTGACTTTTTTTAACATGTCCACATAGTCTAAGACTAGATGTCTGAATGGTCCCTCTGGTGTTGGAATGTGTCCCAATGGGGTGGTGATTGTTTTTCTTACATTATTTTTCGCACATACTTCACATTCATTGAGCTGATTTTCAACCATTGTTTGCAAGTATGGTGACCAAAAACCTTGTTTTCTGATTCTCCTTACTACTTCCCCCCTTGCGCAATGGTCAAAACCATGCGCATTAGTGATAAGCAATCCTAACAACGCAGTCGGTGCCACTAACATCCCATCATGAGTTCTCCATAACCCAGTCGGAGTGCGCACCGCACCGCACCGCACCCCTCTTCAGCCACATGTTTTGCTCATAGACACCAGCCTTCTCTTGCATGCGGACAACATCATCTTCAGTAGGTGAAGCCACAGGCATAGTCAACACTGCCTGAATCAAAACACAACTGTTAGAGGCTCTCTTGGCCGCCTCATCTGCAGCACTGTTACCTTTTGTGATATAGTCATTTCCTTTCTTGTGTGCCTGACATTTGATTATCGCCACTTGCTTAGGTAGCAACAATGCCAACATCAGTTCCACAATCTGATCACAATGCATGATGGGGGACCCATCAGTCTTCTTAAAACCCCTCATTTTCCATACTGCTCCGAACAGATGACACACACCATGTGCATATGCAGAATCAGTATATATGTTCACAATTTTACCTGCCCCTTCCCGGCAGGCAGCTGTAAGAGCTCTCAATTCAGCCACCTGTGCTGAACATGGTTGTTTACAATAAGAACTTTGAATGACAGCAAAAGTTCTATCCGGGTTTTGTCGTACTACTGCAAATCCTGCATGGTTACCCAAATGATCTCTGTAGCACGAACCATCTACAAACAACTCCCCCTCAGCCCCAATTAGTGGTGTTGACAACAAATCAGGCCTTAACTTGGTAAACGTCAGAGAATCAGTCACACAGTCGTGTGACGTCCCTTCAAAATCATGCGGAATTTTTTCTGCTGGGTTCCCCGTTGAGCACCTTCTGATAGTAACATCGGGGAACGTAAGCAAGGTCAAATATTCCAACAACCTCGCGTTTGTCAACACAAATAGTCCTCTATCCAATCTGAACTAAACCCTGTCATCCCCAGAAATGTCATCATTTGTCGTACCGTGTCTGGTTTAGGTGCTTTGCTAATCCCCTCGAGCTGATTGGGTGCTATGGCTTTAGTTTGGTGTGCTATCAGCCTCCCCAAGTATTCAACATCTGTCTGGCAGTATTGTAATTTTTTCCTGAACACCTTGTGCCCCCCTATTGCCAATCGTGTTAATACAGCCATGGAGTCCTCATGACACTGTTCCAATGTAGGAGAACAGATCAGGAGATCGTCCACATACTGTATCAGTGTACCATGTAGTACCAGTTCGTTCAAATCACTTTTCAACACCTGATTAAACAAATGTGGAGAATGTTTAAACCCCTGTGGCATTCTTGTATAAGTGTATTGTTTACCTTTATACGTAAATGCGAACAAATGTCTGCTTTCTTCTGCAAGAGGTACACTGAAAAATGCACCACATAAATCAATCACTGTGAAATACTTGGCATCAGGAGGAACGTTGGTCAGCATCGTGTGTGGATTTGGAACTTCAGCCTGCATGTCCTCAACAACATCATTGACAGCTCGCAAATCATGCACCAACCGCCATTTTTGTTTATCTGCTTTTAGCACAGGAAGCAAAGGAGTGTTACAGTTACTTTTTGTCTCTATTATAACACCTGCCTTTATTAGTCCTTCTATGGTGGGAGCTATGCCTGCCTCTGCCTCGGGTTTCATATAATATTGTTTTCGCCATGGTAGTTGAACGTTTGGTTTGGTTTGGATTTTTACCGCGTTAGCTGAATGCACTAAACCTACATCGGTGTCAGATTGTGACCATACCTGTCCAGGTATCGTCTCCTCCATTTCTGTCCTCAACTCCATCTGTCTGTCCCTGAGTAGTTGTCCTGCTGTTAGTGGTTCCTGTTGTTTTTGAATCACTTCCACTTCCTGTAAAACGCCTGTTATGTGTGTATAGCACAATATCTTCAAATATTTTTTACAACATGAGTGGAGAATTAATTTGTTATCCGTTTCCTCCCATTCGAGTTGTTTTCATAGGACATCATTGGCCCCAGGTGTTTAGCTTCGAAACCCTTGTTTATCAGTAGGGTAATGTGTGGTGCTCTGTCAGTGTCTGTGAACCAATCTTTGATTGCTGTCGACTGATCCGCATCTTGTGCCGTCATAGCAGCACCTTGTGGTCCAATTACTATGTGTTGCGATTCAATTGCCACTTTTTTTCCTGCGGCTTTCTTTTGCCATTCTTTTTCCAATTGCGGGTCCTGCTGTGGATCATATATCAGGGTGCAATGATATCCTATCTTTGACTCTCTTGCTTGGGGAATTTGAGCTCTAATGTATTTTCCCCATTTGTCCACTGTTTTGCTGACTTGCTCGTGGATATCACCTATCCAGTAAATATTTGCAGTGTCTGGTTTTGATACCACCATTTGAGGTGCTATCCCTGTTGATTCAATCAGTATGCCTTGTGGTGTGCATAATATTTGTATTCCTAATTTACATAGTGCATCTCTTCCTAATAAATTGACCGGTGTGGTGTCTGAAACCAAGATGGGTATCGTAGCTACACGTTCATGTAGCTTTAATGTCACTGGAGCTGTCATGGGTGTTAACTGCGTTTGTCCCGAAAATCCTACAGTTTTGGCAAATTTTCCTGCCATGGGGAGATGAGAGGCATCTTTTTTACTTAGAGATGTGCAAGTAGCTCCAGTATCAACCATCATTGGTGTGCCTCTATCATTTATCAGAACCTGCAGTGTTGGTTCCGCTTCAGCATGTTTCGTAATTGCTACATGCTGACCCTCCCCCTGAGGATTCTCTGGGCACCCTTAGTACCCTTGACCCATAAACGGTCCTGTCTGTCTCCACTGACCTCTTCCTTGACCTTGCTGACCTTGCCACTGCTGTCCCTGCTGTTGTCTTGGTGAGGAGGGGTTGGTTAAACACCCGTTTCTTGTATGTCCTTCCTGGTTACATCCCCAACATACTATAGGCCCTCTGTACTGTCTCGGGGGCCCCCGTCCCATGGTGTAACTAGACTGCCCCTGCTGCTGAGCATACCTTGGATATTCTCGCTGTCCCCTATACTGGTTCTGTGTGTTTCCACCCCTCGGATTCCCACTATTCTGCGTATAAACATTAACCACAGGTGGGGTGAGTGACCCTTGGCTCTGAGGCTGTCGTGCCGGGGGGGGTAGTGTCTGTTGAAGAGGTTGGATCTGTGGCGGGGCCTGTTGGACGTTTTGCATTGTTGCAACATCTGGTTTCACCACAACCGCCTGCTTTTTCTTTTCTTTCTTCGTGAGTTCTTCTAGCTGAAGCTGAGTCAGCTTTCTCTGCACCTCTTTGCTTTGTTCTTGAATCTTCTGTTCGTTTTGTCGATATCTCTCCACTGCGTGGACCAGATGATCGCTGAACTCTTTATGGGGCATTGATGAGGTCAGTCCCACCACATCTCCTAGCTTGCTTTTGACCGGGCCAGGCAATGCTTCTATTATGGCATTTCTGAACAGCATCGAGATCAATCCATCATTTTCTGGATCTTTCTCCGTCTCCAATTGCCACCTCCTAACTTGGTTCTGCAGGAATGTTGCAGGGTTCTCTGCGTCGCCTATTGTGTGACCTCTCAGGATCTTGTGGTCAATACAGACTGGGTACTCGCATCTGAGTGCTGTCCAAGTTCTTTGTCAATAAGCGTCAAATGTGGTTCCATCAGAGGCCTCGTCCAACAGTTGGCTCAAACCCCCGTTTGTTAGTATGCTCTTCATCTTCTCTATCCCCAACACTCTGGCCAACAAAGCTTTCAGATCACCCACCGCCATTATATTCCCTATGGTGTTTTCCTCAAACATCCCTATCCACTTTGCAGCCCCTTTGTTAATATTAGGTAACTTTTTTACCAATCCTTCTAAATCTTGGGACCCCCATGGGATATATTGGGCTTGTTGTCCTTTTACCAGGATAGGATATATTCCTGAATAAGTCTTAGCTGCTCTTTTCTTCCTTTGTGATCTCCTAAGTTCCTCTTGCAAGTCGAACACTAGGGGAACTTGCGCTGATATACTGCTGCTGGGCTCGGCCCCCTCCCTTTCTTTCCCTGGTGTCCCACTCAAGCTCTCTCCCTCATGGCTGCGCTCCGCTGTCATCTCCATCTGGCTATCTTTTAACCTTCTTCCTCTATTAACCACCTCGTCTCCATCACTATCACTTCCGCTATCACTACTCCACTCGTTTGCTGTCCTTCTAAGGCTTTTATAACAGTCCATCTGTAAGGGTGGTCCTCTCTCTCTCTGTGTTCTACAAGCCTTATCCCTCTCTTTGTCCAGCTTAACCTCCCCTTTAACCTCTACCGTACCTGTTATCATTGGGTACTGTCCTGTGTTATATGGAGGTGGCTGAACCTTTTCAACTTCCTAAACTCCACTCAACATTTCCCTAGCTGTTCTTTCTCTCTGCCTCCACTTTGTACCTTCTTTTTGAAACATTGCTAATATTATCCTCTCTCTTTCTCTTTTCTCAATCGCTTTTTTCCCGGTTTTATTTATTTTGTGATTCTTCATCATCACCTCCATTTCTTCACACACCGTTGCATCAAATGTTCCTCCCTCTGGCCACTTTGTTCCCAATTTGGCAGTCCTCTTACCCCATTTGGCTGAGATTTGTATTATCTCCTCTTTATGCCTCACACGTGCCTCACAGCAAGAAGGTCCTGGGTTCGATTCCCGCCTGGGGCGCTGTTGGCACCGTGCTCCGGCGGGTTATCTTCCAAAAACAGGAGCCTTTCTGTGTGGAGTTTGCATGTTCTCCCCGTGTTCACATGGGGTTTCCTCCACCTCACGTCAGTAAGGACCCCCACCAAAAACATGCACCCATCATCGTCTGACCAGCGATGGACACTTATCACCTGGTCCCCGGGCGCGTCCACGTATGCTGCCCACTGCTCCTGGCTGTGCCCCCGGAGGAAGGACAAGCCAGGATGGGTCAAAAGCAGAGGAGCCATTTCACCGGCCACCATCAAGCATGTGCATGTGTGTGTGTGTGCAAGCATGTGTTGTGGAGTGTTGTGTGACAATTAAAGACTGTTTCTTCTTCTTCTTCTTCTTCTTCTTTATTTAAAGGGTTTTTTTTAGTCAGTATTTCCACGGCTGTAGGTGCCATGATACTAATGTATGTAACTATTAATTATCTAGTTTTACTTTATTATTATTCACCACAGTTTACGTTCACGCCTTTTTCTCTGTCTTCTCCAAGTGAATGTAAAGCTGCTCCACTCCCCTTTTTTTTCTTTTCTGACTTGCGGCTCCCCCGGAGCTCCTCGACCCCCACCTTTTCTCTTGTCTCCTCTCCTCCTTTCTAACCCCTGCTCTCTACAGGCTTCCCAAGCCACTCTGCTCGGCCCTATTATTTTAAATGTATTTTATATTAGTTGTTAATTACAATACCTTATCTTCACCTATATCTCTATCTATTACTTCTAGAACTCCTTCTCTAAGCTAATTAACTACAATAGACGAAGACAAACACAATTCTCTGACTATGCAGACCCTTTCTCTCTTGAAAGGCGGTATCCCAGATTTACCAACACATAACAAAGCTCCTAACAAACACAAAACAACACAAAATAACTCTTTCGACCAACTGGGCCCTCTCGTCAGAGGGAGAACCCCAGATTTTTAAACTTCAAAACAAACTTAAAATAGATAATCACATGAGTGATCAGCCTCTGAGCACTGTCCCTATGCTTTTAATGGACTTTCTATATGATTACCCGCAGACAAAATTAAAGAGAGATCTATACAGGACCGTTTCCACACTCTGCTACAATGTGTATAATTCACAGAGCGTTGTGTGTGCATGCATGCGTCAACTTCATTCCAAGCCACTCTCTTTCTCTCTCCTCCTTCTTTACAGATATGCTTTTGGTTCTTTTTGGAGAGACACAAAACCTACCACCGGGCATGAGAATCGGGCAGACAATGATCACACAAATTTACTAAACTAATAGGTAAGAACAATGCTTACCTTTTCAAATTGGGTGGCCACCCGTTTTTGTGTGACCCTTGCCGGTCCCCGACCCACAGCCCAGCAGCCGGCGGGTCCCTGTTCTTCAATCCTGCCGACAACGCCAAATATGTAGTGGAAAAAACTGCATCTAACAATTAAACTGAAGAAGAGAAGTTCGAGAGAGTCGAGGTTTGAAGATATAAGACTTTATTATCACTTGCAAGAAGTGACAACAGAATCTGAGTTGGTTTGGCAAAGAACTGCCGAGCCGCTCATGGACTCCTCCTTTTAACCTCTTTCTGTTGGTCGAGAATGTAAATCTGTTTACTCAATTAGGATCCCTTCCTTCCTCCTATACGGTCAATAGTGCAAAGAAGCCATTTGTCTGCATTCTTTGACATCAGTTACAACAACAAACCTCCCGACACTAGTCCAGGCCACATTTTATGAGGGGATGGTTGCATTCACACACCTTCCCATGTCACATAGCCCACAGTCAACAAAGCACTTATTCATGTCTTTGCTGACCGCTGTCTCACACACACTTACTTCATTCATATAGCATATGGGCAAGATAACGAATGCTCTTTCTTATTTAATGGTGGAATATAATGAACATATTTCTTTTAAATGTACTAGTAAATTTCTCCCATAGTCCCTGCTCAGGTGTGTTGTTCGGCTGAGGAAGTTCACTTCAATTGTACAGGGGAAAGTTGGAGAGCAGTCAAAGTGTCATTCTGCACTAATGCATTACAATTAAAAATTCCTATGTGTAATGGACCACTATGAGTGTGCAACCTAGCATTTAGAAGCTTGGGAATTCCATCACATCCCAATAAGCCTATGCTGTTCTCACACCACAACTCAGGGTGTGTGTGCAAAGGAAGTCGCCCACAACCACAAACACTGCAGTTGAGATGCCCA
Organism: Zeus faber; assembly: GCF_960531495.2. NCBI lineage: Eukaryota > Metazoa > Chordata > Actinopteri > Zeiformes > Zeidae > Zeus > Zeus faber. Next base: position 27,017,477 of record NC_137198.1, on the reverse strand, counting down.
CATTTGGTTTGCACCACCCTGAATGATAGGCTTGGCCAAATCTTTTGTTTAGTCTAGATATCCCCCTTCTAGAGCCATTGTGCCTGATTGTTAAAATTCCAAGCCCTTTGATTTGAAAGAGCATGTGTACTGGAGAATGCAGGCGTTGATCCTGCTACCTCTCGCATGCTAAGCAAGCGCTCTACCATTTGAGCTAATTCCCCCATGTGAGAGATGAACATTTCCTTGGGAAACCTCATCATTAAGACTACCTGGGTGCTCACCTCCAAGTGATAGCACATTAAGGAAAGCGTCCGCAATGATTTTGATTTCAACAAATAGTGTGGCTAAATCCTTTCATGAGGAGCCTTACAAGCTCAGACTGCAGAATGCCCCACTTTAAATCTGAGTGTCCAGGGTTCAAGTCCCTGTTCAAACACATTTATTTACTGCAGAAGTTCACACAATTCATACAGGTAAACATTAGAGAGTATCCCAAGTGTCATTCCCAACTAGATAAGAAAATAAACCAGTTCTCTTTGGAAGACAGGCTCAGGTGAGCATCAGACTTTTAATCGGAGGGTCCAAGGTTAGAGTCCCTGCTCAGGTGTGTTGTTCTGCTGAGGAAGTTCACTTAACTTGTACAAGGGAAAGTTGGAGACTATGAGTGTACAACCTAGCATTTAGAAGCTTGGGAATTCCATCACATCCCAATAAGCCTATCCTTTTTTCACACCAGAACTCAGGGTTTGTGTGCAAAGGAAATCCCCCACCACCACAAAGTGGTTCAGACTTTAAATCTGAGGGTCCAAGGTTCAAGTCCCTCTTCTGCTGAGGAATTCACTTCACTTGTACAGGGGAGTGTTGGAAAGCAGTCAAAGTGTCATTCTGCACTAATGCATTACAATCAAAAATTCCCATGTGTAATCGACCACTATGAGTGTGCAACCTAGCATTTAGAAGCTTGGCAATTCCATCACATCCCAATAAGCCTATCCTTTTTTCACACCACAACTCAGGGTGTGTGTGCAAAGGAAATCCCCCACAACCACAAAATAAGCAGTCAAGATGCCCACACTTGGGGGAATTTGGCCAGCAGAGTCGGATGCAATGATATTACCTCACCCTGGCACAATCAGAGTGCTATGACATAGCCTCACACTGGTCAAACGTCCTGAACAATGTTTCACCCGTGGCATGTAAGGATACCAAAAAGGTGCTTACATTCTGTCACACCCAGCAGAAAACCAAAGGAACCAGTTCTCTTTGAAAGACAGGCTCAAGAACACCTGAGTAGCTCAGCTGGCAGAGCATCAGACTTTTAATCTGAGGGTCCAGGGTTCAAGTCCCTGCTCGGGTGTGTTGTACACTTGAGAAAGTCCCCTTCACTTGTACGGTTTGAGTGCAGTCCAAGAGTTGTCTGCACTGGTGCATTACAATTAACGGTTCTCACTTGTAAAAGACCGTTTGAGCTAATTCCCCCTAGAATATCAGGCATTTCCTTGAGAAACCTCATTACAAAGATTACCTGGGTGCTCACCTGCAAGTGATTGAGCTGTCTGGGAGGTTTGAGCTGAATAGGTCGCTGAGATATAGTGCGGTCATAATATTAACCATGTTATTATTAGATTTATTGCTTAAGAATGAGAACGTCAAGGTTCTGTTCAGAGGCCCTATGGCAGAGGAATTTTGTTTATTCCTCCAGCTCGACCAGAGGAGGAAATGTTTAGATTTATGACAGGACATAGGCTGAGCGGGCACCTATGGGTTGGAACCAGATGTGGTATGTTATCTCTGTACAGCTTTAAAAGCGAATGCAGAGCGTCACTTGGCAGAGATTCCATCCGGCTCGGGTCTCTCCCAGGACATCCATGGCAAGTCTGGTTTGATGCTGATTTGTGTAATAAAATTATTATTTTATTCAAGTCAGTGTCAGCGGTCACTCCTTCATTCTTCAGCACATCACACCCATCAAGAAACTAAACTACAAAGTGGCGTCACGAATCAGGATCTGTTGGGCCTCATCTGCCGATGCTGCCTGCTCCAGCGAACTGCCGCTCTCAGGGTGAGTGACCTCTCACAAAATTGAGCTGTTATGTGGGCTGGAGCAGTGTGTTTTTGGCAGGGAGACTGCACTGAGATTATGCGGAGATGGAGATGATGTGTTGATGTGTGAAGTGAGTTTCCGTCTAAATTGGGGTTAATTAAGATGTAAAAGATGTAAATAAGGGGAATATGAGAATAATAAGTGAAGAAAAAGATAATTAAGTTGAAATAGAGAATAGAGACAAGAGAAATAAAAGTTAGAAGTTAAAAGTTGAAATAGAGAATAGGGACGAGAGAAATGAAAAATGAAGTTAAAAGTAAAAGTTAAAGGCTTAAAAGATGTTGAGAAAGTAGAAATAAAAAGTAATTGTAGAATGGCAGAACTAGTAGCCAAAAGTTATTTAAATAACCATGCAAGATAAACGAAGACAGGGCCCGTATCTCGTTAAACAGTAAGACATGTGTACATTAAATGCTGTGTGAAAGTTGGCCGAATGAAAATATAATATAGTCAAATCTAGGTAGGAAAAAACAAGAGGAAATAACCCTGGCCAGGGGAATTGACTCAAAATAAAGTTATATGAATAAAGATGAAAAAGAAGAAAGTAAAGTGAAAAAGAGATAAAAGTTAACAGCCTAAAGTGAGATGAAAAAGATAAAAGCAAATAAAAAGAGTTACAAGTTAAAGGCTAAAGATGAAAAATAAAGTTTGAGCTAAAGTAAGATGAAAAGGATAAAGTGAAATAAAAACAGTTACAAGTTAAAGGCTCAAAAGATGAAAAAATAAAGTTTGTAAAGAAAAGTGAGGAAAAACAGGGCAGAACCTGCTCTGGAGAACTAGTGAACATGCATGATGAGAGAATCCGATTAAAAAGAATTTGTTAAAAGTGTGGCCAAAGTAAAATTTTAAAAGTCTGGCCAAAGTGAAAATTTTGATGAAATTAGAAAAGTATAAATGAGTCGACGTAAAACATAAAGCTAAGCACTGTTAAAGTCTCTGGGGATTAGATGTTCTGCTGGTCAGACATATCTTTTTCTTTTTTTTTTCTTTTTGTGTGTGTGAGTGTGAAAGTGCCGCGGCTGCAGAGGTAGAAGAGCTTTGTGTAATGTTTTGTGTATGTGATATAGAATATATGTGTTATTAATAGGTATACATATGTGGTGAGCAGTTGAATAATACATAAAGAGAAACATTTCTTGCCCCTTTAGTGATAAACATATATGAGCCTGTTTACGGACTTTGTAAAGTTGATAAAAATATATGAGCCTTTCTTTAAGGACTTTTGATAAATATATATGAGCCTTTTTCTCTAAGGACGTTTGATAAATATATATGAGCCTTTTTTCCAAGGACATTTGTGCATTTGATAAAGGATATGAACCTTTACAGGACTTTATATAGTTGATAACAAAATGATCCTTCTGAAGGACTAGAGCCACAGTCTGCCTACACATACATGTACACATCCAGAAAAGAAAAGAAAATCTCCTGCTCTGAATTGGAAGTGGGATTTGTGATTTGTTTGATTGGCGTGTGGGTTTTTTCTTTTTCTTTTTGTGCTTGGGGTGTGTGTGGCGGTGATTTCTGTGAGTCCTGTCTGGTTAAAAGAGCAGATGGTCTTGTTGGGGTGAAGGGAGACTCTGGTTCTTGATGCAAGAAAAGAGGTTTTGTGTTTCGACTGCTGAGAGAAAACAGTTTTAATATACGAGTGTGCGTAACTGCATTGAACTGGGCTGTCCCTACGGGAGCCAAAACAGGATGTTCACTCGCTGACGACCAGTCCATACTGGAAGTCTTTGCTAAACTTAAGAGGTGGAGCAAGGGGTGGTGCTTCACACAAGAGTGGAATTTAGTTAACTCCTCCTGACAAGAGGGGCTGGTGAGCCCCCTCTCTACTCTTTTCTCTCAGTAGTTAGAAGAAAGAATAAAAAGGATAAAATACAATTAAATAGATAAATAGAATAAAAATAATTAAATAAAATAAAAATAAATAGATAAATAGAATAAAAATAACTAATTAAAAGTGATATCAGATTGACTAATATATTCTTTGGACTTTAAATGCATTGCATGATTAAAAGTAACCATTGCTTTATTTCAAGTGTGCGCAAAATAAAAAAGCTGATAATGTATGTCACACTGAATTGTATCACAGTGTGTATAAGAATTTAGAGTGAGCCTAAGGCATTGAACTCTTCTGTTATTCTTTTTCTTTTTTCTTTCTTCCTCTCTTTTACTATGCTGAGTGAAAGCTGAGTGAAAGCTGGGGGAAAGACAGAGAAGATGGAATGAGTCTGAACTGAATCATCCATAGGGCAGATGACAAGACATCTGGCAGATCTTCACAGACACTGAGGCTTGCGGATGACAATGTTCTGGAATCCTGAATCCATCCAAACCAATTAAAGGCCAGTACGGTTTTATCCACAAACTCTTTCAACAGACCTCACCTGCATTTACCTATATACCTATAAATTTAGTTATAATAAATGTGTTTAGCTTGTCTTCACATATGCGTTTGTAGTAGTTCTTTTTCATACATTGCATTTGCAATTATTTAGTGAGAGACTTGGCAACGGACTGACCAATTAAGGCATTTGCCTAATTAATAGGGTATTATTGACTGATTGATTGATTGATCATGTGGAAAAGCTGATTTGATTTAAATACTGTTCTGTGAATATTGGTTTCATTATCTGGGTATGATTTATCTATGCTGTTTTGAGAATGAACACTGATATCATTTTGATAATTGAACATAAATGAGTGTGAATGATAGTGAACAAGTGAATTGGCTTTCACAAGTGGGAAGCGATTGGTCTCCTTTGGGGTTGGCAAATTCAGCTGTTGTTGGTTGAGTGTGATTACACGGTGCTTTATAAAGACATTTTTAAAATAATTCAATTTGATTTACAATAAAAGAAAAATAAGAGAGTCATTAGGATGTCAAAAATGGATACTAAAATTACAAAAGTAATCACTCCTATTGATGTAGTGCAAAAGAACAATCCCCTTATTAAAGATATTGCAAAAATATCAGGAAAATGGAGCAAGCGTTGGCCGGACATTGAACAACCATGGCCAGTTGAAGGAACTCTTAACCCGGATGTGATTAAAACAATGCAGGTGCTTGTGTCCACATATAAAGTAAATCAAAAGAAAGGCAAGAAAGGAATGAGACGCACGGAGAAAAGACAAACAGAATTTGGCATTCTGCAACTGTTTGCAAAGGAGGGACAGACATGGTTCGAAGCTGCAAAGGAAAAAAGAGAACAAAGTAGACAAGAAATAAAGAAAACTGAAAAGGAAACAGAAAAATTGATGGAGAAGATTACCACGCCCTTCTCACATACAGCATCTTTACAGAAGCCCCCGCCTTATGAGAAGGAGGTGAAGTTCACTGATGTTTATCCCCAGCTCCCAGTGATTACACAGGAAGGCAACTATCTCTGCAAAGATGAGGATGAACAAATAATAGAGATGGGCAAGGCTAAAACAACCATGAAGATGTACCCGAGCTCCAACAGTACAAAGAAGAAGGAACAGGATCAGGAGACTCTCAGAAAAGTCAACCAAATACAGTTGGTGGATAATAAGAAGAAGAAAAAGAAACAAGCTGTGGTTATGCAGAGCCAGTCACAACTAAATCAATAACCACCACAACCACAGCAAGGACAGATTCAGGTACTTCCACCTGTGGTCTTCACTGTCTCCTTTCCACAGCCAGTTTTTGACCAACCACAAACATGGAGAGGAAGAGGTCAAGGAAATATAGGAAGAGGAAGAGGAGGACATTTCCAACAGTCTCAAGGAGCGTGTCATAATTGTGGACAACAAGGTCATTTTGCACGTGACTGCTACAGGTTCAGAGGAGGCTTCAGAGGAGGCTTCAGAGGAGGCTTCAGAGGACAACCACAGCCACCCAGGGGACCAGCGAACCCTTACAGGGGTCCAGAACCTGGTTTCTAGGGGTGCCCAGAAGACTCGAAAGGGAGGTGTCAGCTGGTAGTATCAGGGCCGGAGCAAGATCCAAAAATAGAGGTGAAAATAAATGATAAGTCATTGGAAGTAATGGCAGATTGCGGAGCAGCTTTCACCTGTGTTCGGCCTGAAGATGCTATACATCTCCCCATGTCTGACCAATTGGTACGGACAATCGGGTTTGAGGGTGTGAAACAGCTGATTCCTCTCACAAAACCAATTGAGCTCTGCTGTAGAAATCGGAAAATCACACTACCTATTTTGGTGTCAGAACATACGTCCATTGCACTCTTGGGAAGAGATGCTATGTGCAAACTAAATTGCACAATACGGTGTACACCGGACAGCTGTCTGGTGGATGTGCCACCTGATGTCTACCACCAATTATTTAGCGCACCAGAGACCGAGACTTCTTCAGTATATTGGATTGGAAATCTTAGTCCAGAGCTATTAGAGCCAGCCAAGCCGTGGGAGAAGTTCATTGTGGCAAATATGCCTGATGCTAAGCCCCCTGAGTATCCACATCATTGCACGTTGAAATATTTCAAGAAAGCTGACCAATTGGATCCAGAAGAATGGTTGAGTAGTCAACCGAAGCATGTTCAGCTGATCTCATGCTGCATAATTGTGGGACCACAAGGAGCAGCTATGAAGATAAACACCAATGAATATCTTGAGAAAGAGTATGACATTGTGAAAAGTGTGCCACATGTGACTTTAATGGTGGCTGAAGGATTTGAGCAGAAGCAAATAGGAGAAATGATGGCAGAAGCTGAGGAAGCCATTTTTTCACCCATAAAGGAGAATCTTGCTATCTGGATAAGTGAAGAACAGAAGTTCATGAAAATCATGATTTCAGCTCAAGGACAAGGACAACCACAAGTGATACAGATGACACATGAGTCAATGTTCAGCGCTAAATTGGACTCAGACAGCATGAGAGAGGAGATGCTGCAACAAATTCCAGAATGTTTGTGGTCACGACATAGTACTGACATCGGACTTGTGAAGTCAGCCCAACCCGTGAGAGTTGAACTGAGACCAGGAACCAAACCTCCTTGGAAGAACCAATATCCACTAAAGGAAGAGGCAATCAAAGGGATTGAACCACAAATTGAAGGACTGTTAAAAGCAGGTGTAGTGGAAATATGTTTGGATCCTCAGAGCAATACACCTATATTGCCTTTAAAGAAACCAGATGAGTCCTATCGCTTGGTACATGATTTAAGAGCGATAAATGAAGTGGTGCAGGATTTTCCAGCAGATGTACCAGATCCACATACCTTGTTAGCCCAAATCCCTCCAGAGGCTACACACTTCACAGTGTTGGATTTGTGTGGAGCATTTTTCAGTGTTCCACTGAGCGAAGAAAGTCAAGGATTGTTTGGATTCACGTACAAAGGACAAACCTTCAAGTACAAGAGGCTCCCTCAAGGATTCAAACATAGCCCTCACATTTTCAATAAAGTATTGCAGGATGACTTGGCTGGGATTGATCAGATCTTGAAAAGTACTGTCATTCAGTATGTGGACGACATCGTCATCTGTTCACCGGATAAGGAAACATGCCATGAGGATTCAATCAAACTGTTACAGCTATTGGCAGACAAAGGACACAAGGCCTCTCAGAAGAAGCTACAGTATTGTCAAGAAAAAGTTGTTTATTTGGGTCAAACAATAACCCATGGACACAGAAGCATCTCTGAGAGCCATTTGGAAGCCATTCGAACGGCACCAAAGCCTAGAACAGTCAGAGAGATGATGACATTTCTTGGCATTGCGGGATATTCTTCAGCCTGGGTAGAAGATTATGCCTGCCTAACAGGGCCTTTGAGAGCCATGATAAAAGAGACTGGGAATGCTCAACTCCATTGTAACCTCACCTGGACCCAAGAAGGTCTTATGGCATTTGAAACGATCAAACAGAGGCTACAAGAAGCTCCAGCGCTAGCGCTGCCAGACTACTCTAAGAACTTTTTGCTGTATGTGGCTACGTCCACTGGAGGCAAATATGCATGTGCAGTTCTTTGTCAGCCAACAGGTACAGGGACAAGTCCTCAACCTGTGTCGTATTATTCTACTGCCTATTCAGAAGTAGAATCGGGGCTACCACTGTGCTACAGAGCAATTGGTGGGAGTTTATCTAATGTATGAGAAAGCATCATCAGTAACTATGGGTTACCCAGTGACAATTCTTACCCATCATAGTCTCAGAAATCTTTTGAACTTCGGTAAATGTACATTGACTATGTCTAGGCTAAGAGACTATCATAGGCTCTTAGAGCAGGAAGATGTCACCTTAGTAAGGTGCGTCACGGTAAATCCAGCTGATAATTTACCAACACCAGGGGATGAAGAGCCACATGATTGTATTCAGGAAGTAGAGAGATATGCAAAGCTCAGATCAGACTTGCAAGCTTTCCCACTGCATGTGTCAGATGTGGAGTATTGGACTGACGGGTCCTGCTATCGAATAGGAGACACATTGAGTGCTGGTTATGCAGTAGTCAAAGCCCAGGGAACTGAATTTGTTGTTGAGAAAGCAGAAGTAATACCACAACCTGCTTCTGCACAGCTTGCTGAGCTTGTGGGCCTGACTGAAGCTTGTCTATTGGCTGAAGGCAAGCGAGTGACAATATATACAGATTCGGCATATGCACATAATGTGTGTCATTTATTTGGATCAGTATGGAAAAATCGAGGATTTAAGAAAACCGATGGTTCTCCGATACAGCATCATGCCCAAATAATAAAATTGTTGCATGCAATGATGAAACAAAGGAAATAGCTGTAGCTAAGTGTGCAGCACACAAAATAGACACGTCAAGGGTCACACAAGGTAACAAAGCGGCAGATGAGGCTGCTAAAGCAGTTACAGGAGCAAACAAAGCAGGCAAGGTTCTTCTGGTCACTCATGAAGTGGACTTGGAAGATAAAATCACGCTCAGAGATGTGATCGCGATGCACGAAGCGGCGTCAGCCATCGATAAACAATTATGGTTGGACCGAGGGGCCACACAAGATTCTGCTGGTCTGTGGAGAAATCATGAAGGACTGATGGTAGCACCCCCTGACCTACTAGGTCTGATGATTCAGGAAGCACATGGGTTAGCCCATGTTGCAAGGGGGAGGTAAGGAGAAAGATCACGAAAGAGTATGGTTTTTGGGCACCGTACTTGCTTGAGCAAATTAATTATGTCATAGGCAGATGCACAATCTGTCTTAAAAATAACGTTCGGAGGGGTGTGTTGAGTCCACCCGGTCACATTCCAACTCCGACAGGTCCTATGCGTGAGTTGGTTGTGGATTTTGTTGACATGATAAGACCAATAGGAGGTAAAAGATACATGCTAGTCGTCGTGGATAGATTTTCACGGTGGCCTGAGGCATGTCCAACCAAGCGTAAAGATGCTCAGTCGTTTGCCAAGTTCTTGTGTCGTGAGGTCATAAGCAGGTGGGGACTTCCAGATCGGATATCCTCAGATAATGGGAAAGAGTTCGTGGATAGAACAGTCAAATTAATTCTGCAAAAATTGGGAATTAAACAACGTTTAGGAGCTGTTTATCATCCACAAAGCCAAGGAATTCGTGTAAAAATGAATGGTGTGCTGAAAAATCGCATTGTTAAAATCTGTCAGCATACAGGTCTGAATTGGGTAGAGGTGTGTAGTTAGGAGCTAACACTAGTAGAGAATATCCCATTTTGAATATCTGATTCCATCATTTACTCAACACTATCGTTAACAAGGGAAATACATGGACAAAGGGGGGAAAAGAAAAAAAGTTAATCATATATTGGAATAATGTTAAAGTATAATGCAAAAGTGAAATTATTATACTGTATTTGATGTTTGTGCAAGATACTGGCTGGTGATTCTTTCTTTCAGGACCAGTCAGAGGATGGCTGTGTCCAGAGATCCTAACAGCCTAATGGACTTGAACATTCAAACATGGACACTCGAAAATGGACGGCGGACCCTGAATGAAGACATCATGATCAGGAGTGTCGAGTGAAATATCATTAAAAGTTGATGGTGTTAAAAAGCAACAGTTTAATACATACATGTGTGTCCTGAATGTGTTTATAATATTGGAGTTTGTTTACTACAATGTAACCTGTATTATTGATAAATATCCTGTACTCTACGCTAGATATTTTTAGCAAGACATATTACTTTGATTTGCTATTGTTTTCTTTGAGTTGTCTGTAGTAGGATGAAGTGAATACATTGGGACCTCAGGTATTTTCTTTTTTTGCGGTTTTTGAGGGACATTGGTGCTAGGCAGGGAAAGGTCCACTGGAAGGTCCGATGGGTCGACCAGCCTGACTTTGGACTCATTTTTGATTTATTTCTGAGGCTCTAAATGTATGCATATATATGTAACATCCTATACAGTAGTCTAAACCCTTCGTCTTTTTCTGTTAATTGATTTGGAGTACCTTAGGTGGTTGCCTGGGGCAGAGGGACCGTGAGAGAATTTTCCTGTCTTGATTGATTGATGGATGTTCTAAAAAATGAAGCTGCCAGATGGGTTTTTCGCTCTCACACTCCACAAATTTGCTGTATTGCTATGACTAAGCATGGTCAGAATGGTATATTATAACCAATTGTGTTTGTTATTAAGTGATTTCTATTAAGCCAATTAACATCGTATGTTCAATTACTCTTCTCTCTGTCGAGACTTTGTGTAGTCTCGAAGGGGGGAATATGAGGTGTCTGGAAGGTTTGAGCTGAATAGGTCACTGAGCTCCCAAAGCTGAGATATAGTGCGGTCATAATATTAACTATGTTATTATTAGATTTATTGCTTAAGAATGAGAACGTCAAGGTTCTGTTCAGAGGCCCTATGGGAGAGGAATTTTGTTTATTCCTCCAGCTCGACCAGAGGAGGAAATGTTTAGATTTATGACAGGACATAGGCTGAGCAGGCACCTATGGGTTGGAACCAGATGTGGTATGTTATCTCTGTACAGCTTTAAAAGCGAATGCAGAGCGTCACTTGGCAGAGATTCCATCCGGCTCGGGTCTCTCCCAGGACATCCATGGCAAGTCTGGTTTGATACTGATTTGTGTAATAAAATTATTATTTTATTCAAGTCAGTGTCAGCGGTCACTCCTTCATTCTTCAGCACATCACACCCATCAAGAAACTAAACTACATGATAGCACATAAATGAAAGTGTGACATTGATTTGGATTTCAACAAATAGTTTGGCTCAATCCTTTAATGAGGAAGCTCAGCTCAGTGCCACACTTTTTATCTCAGTTTCCAGTGTTCCAGTCCCTGTTCAGACACATTCATTAATTGCAGAAGTTCACACAATTCATACAGGTAAACATTAGAGAGCATCCCAAGTGTCATTCCCAACTGGATGTTCATTATGGTTGATGTTGTCCTTTAAAAATCATGATAGACAGGCAATTTACATTTGGAATGTTGATTATTTGTAATACACTTCACCGGTACAGGTCGAAAAGAATGTCTTGAATTAGTATGAGAGTGGATGCAAGCGTCAACGTGCTAATATCTTGGGAATGCTGAGAATAAGAAAGCAAGGTGCCCTGTTTCATCACAGGTTAAAGCTATGCTTTTTTCATACAACAGCTGAAAGTAGAGCACAAATGCAGTCCCCCATTACCGCATACTATGCAGTTGTGATTCCCACAATTTGGGAATTTGCAGGGGTCAACACAATCAGAGTGCTTTGACATTGCCTCACACTGGGCAAATGTCCTTACTGATCAATGTATCACCCCTGCCAGGTAAGTATGCCAAAGAGGTGCTTGCCTTCTCTTGTCACACTCAGCAGAAAATAAAAGAAACCAGTTCTCTTTGGAAGACAGGCTCAGGTGAGCATCAGACTTTTATTCGGAGGGTCCAAGGTTAGTCCCTGCTCAGCTGTGTTGTTCTGCTGAGGAAGTTCACTTCACTTGTACAGGGGGAAATTGGAGACTATGAGTGTGCAACCTAGGATTTAGAAGCTTGGGAATTCCATCACATCCCAAAAGCCTATCCTTTTTTCACACCACAACTCAGGATTTGTGTGCAAAGGAAATCCCACACAACCACAAAGTGGTTCAGACTTTTAATCTGAGGGTCCAAGGTTCAAGTCCCAGTCTGTGTCACCCTGTGAAGACTCTGCCTTACCCCCACTGCATGGCAAGCAAGCCACAGGTAATATTTCTCAGTTTAATTGAATACAACATACCTTTTAAACAGAATTGTAAAGCCCCTTCTTTCATGGGGTTTGCACAACCCTGACCAGAATGAAATAGGCTTGGCCACATCTTTTGTTTTGTCTTGATATCGCCATTTGAGAGCCATTGTGCCTTATTGTTAAAATGCCAAGCCGTTTGATTTGAAAGAGCAAGTTTACTGGAGAATGCAGGCATTGATCCTGCTACCTCTCGCATGCGAAGCAAGCGCTTTACCATTTGAGCTAATTCCCCCTAGAATGTCAAGTATTTCCTTGAGAAACTTCATTACTAAGATTACCTGGGTGCTCACCGACAAGTGATGCACATTAAGGAATGCGTGCACACTGATTTGGATTTCAACAAATAGTTTGGCTAAATCCTTCCATGCGGAGCCTCACAAGCTCAGACTGCAGAATGCCCCACTTTAAATCTGAGGGTTCAAGTCCCTGCTCAGGTGTGTTGTTCGGCTGAGGAAGTTCACTTCAATTGTACAGGGGAAAGTTGGAGAGCAGTCAAAGTGTCATTCTGCACTAATGCATTACAATTAAAAATTCCCATGTGTAATGGACCACTATGAGTGTGCAACCTAGCATTTAGAAGCTTGGGAATTCCATCACATCCCAATAAGCCTATGCTGTTTTCACACCACAACTCAGGGTGTGTGTGCAAAGGAAGTCGCCCACAACCACAAACACTGCAGTTGAGATGCCCACATTTGGTTTGCACCACCCTGAATGATAGGCTTGGCCAAATCTTTTGTTTAGTCTAGATATCCACCTTCTAGAGCCATTGTGCCTGATTGTTAAAATTCCAAGCCCTTTGATTTGAAAGAGCATGTGTACTGGAGAATGCAGGCGTTGATCCTGCTACCTCTCGCATGCTAAGCAAGCGCTCTACCATTTGAGCTAATTCCCCCATGTGATAGATGAACATTTCCTTGGGAAACCTCATCATTAAGACTACCTGGGTGCTCACCTCCAAGTGATAGCACATTAAGGAAAGGGTCCGCAATGATTTTGATTTCAACAAATAGTGTGGCTAAATCCTTTCATGAGGAGCCTTACAAGCTCAGACTGCAGAATGCCCCACTTTAAATCTGAGTGTCCAGGGTTCAAGTCCCTGTTCAAACACATTTATTTACTGCAGAAGTTCACACAATTCATACAGGTAAACATTAGAGAGTATCCCAAGTGTCATTCCCAACTAGATAAGAAAATAAACCAGTTCTCTTTGGAAGACAGGCTCAGGTGAGCATCAGACTTTTAATCGGAGGGTCCAAGGTTAGAGTCCCTGCTCAGGTGTGTTGTTCTGCTGAGGAAGTTCACTTCACTTGTACAGGGGAAAGTTGGAGACTATGAGTGTGCAACGTAGCATTTTGAAGCTTGGGAATTCCATCACATCCCAATAAGCCTATCCTTTTTTCACACCACAACTCAGGGTTTGTGTGCAAAGGAAATCCCCCACAACCACAAAGTGATTCAGACTTTTAATCTGAGGGTCAAGGTTCAATTCCCTGTTCTGCTGAGGAATTCACTTCACTTGTACAGGGGAGTGTTGGAGAGCAGTCAAAGTGTCATTCTGCACTAATGCATTACAATCAAAAATTCCCATGTGTAATCGATCACTATGAGTGTTCAACCTAGCATTTAGAAGCTTGGCAATTCCATCACATCCCAATAAGCCTATCCTTTTTTCACACCACAACTCAGGGTGTGTGTGCAAAGGAAATCCCCCACAACCACAAAATAAGCAGTCAAGATGCCCACACTTGGGGGAATTTGACCAGCAGAGTCGGATGCAATGATATTACCTCACCCTGGCACAATCACAGTGCTATGACATAGCCTCACACTGGGCAAACGTCCTGAACAATGTTTCACCCGTGCCATGTAAGGATACCAAAAAGGTGCTTACATTCTGTCACACCCAGCAGAAAACCAAAGAAACCAGTCCTCTTTGAAAGACAGGATCAAGAACACCTGAGTGGCTCAGCTGGCAGAGCATCAGACTTTTAATCTGAGGGTCCAGGGTTCAAGTCCCTGCTCGGGTGTGTTGTACACTTGAGAAAGTCCCCTTCACTTGTACGGTTTGAGAGCAGTCCAAGTGTTGTCTGCACTGGTGCATTACAATTAATGGTTCTCACTTGTAAAAGACCGTTTGAGCTAATTCCCCCTAGAATATCAGGCATTTCCTTGAGAAACCTCATTACAAAGATTACCTGGGTGCTCACCTGCAAGTGATAGCACATAAATGAAAGTGTGACTTGGATTTCAACAAATAGTTTGGCTAAATCCTTCCATGCGGAGCCTCACAAGCTCAGACTGCAGAATGCCCCACTTTAAATCTGAGGGTTCAAGCCCCTGCTCAGGTGTGTTGTTCGGCTGAGGAAGTTCACTTCAATTGTACAGGGGAAAGTTGGAGGGCAGTCAAAGTGTCATTCTGCACTATTGCATTACAATTAAAAATTCCCATGTGTAATCGACCACTATGAGTGTGCAACCTAGCATTTTGAAGCTTGGGAATTCCATCACATCCCAATAAGACTATGCTGTTTTCACACCACAACTCAGGGTGTGAGTGCAAAGGAAATCCCCCACAACCACAAAATCTGCAGTCAAGATGCCCACATTTGGGGGAATTTGGCCAGTAGAGTCGGATTCAATGAAATAAGCTCACCCTGGCCAAACTTCCTTTCTGAACAATGTATCACACCTACAAGTTAAGTGTACTTAACAGCTTCTTGGATGTTCTCATGCTTTGCCAGCTCTCCCACCAGTCTGTGGTGTTGTCACTTGGCTTTAGTCAGCCTGTGAAGACTCTGCCTTCCCCCCACTGCATGGCCAGCAAGGCACAAGTGTGAACAAAGCCCTGTCAATATTTTTCAGTTTAATTGAATACAACACACCTTTTAAACAGAATTGTGAAGCACCTTCTTTAATGTGGTTTGCACAACCCTGAGCAGAATGATAGGTTTGGCCAAATGTTTTGATATCCCCCTTTAAGAGCCAGGTGCCCTGTTTCATTGTTAAAATTCCAAGCCCTTTGATTTGAAAGAGCATGTTTACTGGAGAATGCAGGCATTGATCCTGCTACCTCTCGCATGCTAAGCAAGCGCTCTACCATTTGAGCTAATTCCCCCATGTGAGAGATTAATATTTCCTTGGGAAACCTCATCATTAAGACTACCTGGGTGCTGTTGGATGTAGTATAGCGCACAAAATGGCGGCAAATAGAAATAACAGGGCATTTTACTTAAAATGGTGCCCAACATATAAAATGTCTCTTTATGACATCTCTCATCCAAATAGCCTTTTTGACGACTTGCAAAATAACCTTTATGACAACTGGCCTAGGAGGATATATATATAGGAGCGTGTCTAAAGACTCGAGCTCTCTCTCGCTTGGTCGCTCCTGCTTTGGGGTTGTCTCCTGGTCTTTGTCATTGTGCCAATAAAGGATCCATTCTGCATCGCATCCGTCTCCATCTGATTGAAGAATCTCTCGACATCAACAAACCTGGGAGGGATCGGTTTCCCAGATCCCAACAGTTTTGGGGGCTCGTCCGGGATGTCGAGGAGAATTTAGAGATTGACAGACTGAAAGTTGCCCCGGACCTTTGCCTACGGATGACGGAAGTAAAAGGGGGTCCGGGAGAGAAATTAAAGCTAAGCAACGATTGAGGTGGATGCAATGTTTGCAATGTACAATTTTATGCAGTTATGTGCGCTGGTTGTGAAACACACGGACATGTATTAAAACTATTTGTGGGACTGGGATAGAACCCCCAGTAGTCGGCCGCAGTTTTCTCAGGAAGCTGTAGAAGCTTGCCGATTAGGTCCCAGAATAGGGCATTGCGTCCATACATGGTCTGTTGATCACGTGGAAGAATTTTGAAGTTTGTGGCGGTTAGTACATATGTGGTGAAGTGGTGGCCGGCCTGTTCCCTCGTGCCTCTCTGGTAATACATGCATGTATGAGCTTGTATACGGACTTTGATAAGAATCTATGAGCCTTTTTATAGGACGTTTATAAATTTGCCCCCTAATCGATTGATAATAAATCTATGAGCCTTCCCCAGGACGTTTATAAGATTGCCCCATAGTCAACTGATAAAAATCTATGAGCCTTGCCCAGGATGTTTATAAATTTAATTGATGAGTATATGAGCCGTTTTTCAGGACATTTATGAAAACATATATGGGAAACAAGGAACTTGGCCTTTTTGTCTGCGTTGCGGAGGATTGGGGGGGTCTCGTCTGCATGTGCGCATGGGCGTAGCACGGACGTGTGGTTGAACTTGGCCTTTTGATCTGAGTTACGGAGAATTTGGGGTCTCTCAAATCCAGGCCGGGTAATAGAACAGGCGGACAACAGACATCGTTTTACTGTTACAGGCGGACATTAGATACCGTTATACTGTAGCAGGCGGACAACAGATACCGTTATACTGTTAAAATTGTTTAAATAGAAGAGGCGGACAACAGACATCGTTATACTGTTATAGGCGGACAACAAAGACACCGTTATACTATAGCAGGCGGACAACAGATACCGTTATACTGTCAAAATTGTTTAAATAGAACAGGCGGACAACAGACATCGTTATACTGTTATAGGCGGACAACAAAGACACCGTTATACTATAGCAGGCGGACAACAGATACCGTTATACTGTCAAAATTGTTTGGATAAAACAGGCGGACAACAGACATCGTTATACTGTTACAGGCGGACAACAAAGACACCGTTATACTGTGGCAGGCGGACAACGGATACCGTTATACTGTTAAAATTGTTTCGATAAAACAGGCGGACAACAGAAATCGTTATACTGTAGCAGGACAAATATTGTTACAGGCGGACAACGGATACCGTTATACTGTTAAAATTTTAACCATTAGGCTAAGGAGATTCCTGCTTTTTCTGTGACGTGGACCGGGAGGTTGGTTTTGGCCGAGTGTCTGTGTGGCCTGTGTGTGTGTGTGTGTGTGTGTAGAGCACCCCTGTTTTTTCTGTGGTGAGGACAGAGAGGTAAAGTTGGACAATATGTCGACGGCAGGATATAAACCAATTAGTGCACAAGTGGAGTTGTTGTTGACGGCTCTGGAAGGGGCCAAAAAGACGGAATGGGGTCCTAGGAAGGACATGAAAGACGAGTTAAATCTCGCACTGGGGCGACAGGGAGTAAACCAAGATGACGAATTGCCGTTGGGGCCAGTGTTGTGGTAGAGGGAAAAAGAGTATAAGAAAGCGGTAGAAGACGCGGAGGAGGCCGCCAAGGGCAAGTTGTGATTGTCACGAAAGAAGTTGCATAAGGTCAGAGACGAGGAAGAGGGACACAGATGCAAGTGGTTTTCGTGGGCCATGTTTTGGCAGGGGATAGCTCATCAGTTGAAGAACAAACAATTAAAACAACAAGTAAAATGGAGGAAGAGGCCTCTTTGCAACAGAAGGCCGAAGCGGCACCGACCGCGCCTCCGTTGCCCAGTGCGATGTATCCAATATTGGAAATAGACTCGGGCAGATTCCAAATAGAGGTAGAGAATGGTCCTGAAAGGGGGTCTGACGGGTGTGGGACAGGGACTCCACCGATGAGGGCTGAGGAAAAGGGAGGGACGATTGGAACCCACAGAGGGGTGGTGAGAGTGACGGATGGCTCCTCCCAGGAGGGCAGTTCCGATGATGACACAGAGGACGAGGAAACTAAGGTGTTAAGGGAAATAGCGGACTTGGGAAAAAAGATTGGGACGTCGCACAAACACATGCCCACCCCGCGCCCCAAAGATACAGTCGCACCGGACTACCCTACGGGCCCGAAGGCCCACAGTCCCGCTTAATGTTACCCCTAATGCAGGAAAGTGGAGGTCCTCCGGTGTACCGACCGTACGGGCTGAGTGACCTCCAGGCCCTAGCGGACAAATTACCGCCCCTACACGAGGGGGGCATGGTGTGGTTGGAAAAATTAAGCGGCCTAACGGCAGGCCACACCCTGGCCCTTGGCGATTACCGTGGGGTGGCGTCGCGGTGTATGACTCCGGGGGAGGCGCAAGAGATCAAACGCGACGCTAAAACCACGCATGCGGCCGATCAGGAACCGTTACACATGATTGCCCTAATGATGCCATACGTAAGCGGTTTCCTCCTACTGTGGCCCCCACCATCCCTAAGTTTCCCTGGAAGGAAGGACGGTCCCCTAGAGAGCACCTGACGGCATGTAAGGACGAATGGACTCGTTTGACCGGTAGTCACCCTGAAAAGGACCGAAACTCGATCGAATGGTATCGGAGGGCGTTGTTAGAGGGGGCTGAGGGGACAGTAAAGGACGCAATGATGGCCAATCCCGACATCCCGGGATGCCCCTCTACGACCTGGGAAAGACATTTTGTACACCACATGCAGCGAGCGCTCGACTCCAAGGAGAAGGAGGCCTCTGCGGTTAAGGACCTGCAGCTGCAACTACTAAAATTAGAACTAGACAAGGCCCGACGGGATGCGACCGATAAAAAGAAGGCGGGGACCGCCAAACAAATGTCTGCGCAGGCCGGCCCACCGGGTCCAGCCACTCCGGATTTGCACCCGATCCCATTATGGGAGGAACAAGGCCCCTACCCTCCAGGGCCTCAAAGGCGTGGATGGGGCCAGGGGCGGGGCTATGGGGCTCGACCATGGGGACAGCGAGGTATGAGAGGGGGACCTCCGGGGCGTCCGACGCAAGACGGATGCTACGCGTGTGGAGAAAGAGGCCATTGGTCAAGGGAATGTCCATACCAAGGGCAGGAGCCCCAACACCCGCGGGGAATGCGTGGGTCCAGAGGACCTTACCGAGGGGGTCGAGTGGCCCCCAACCCACGTTGGGCGCCTGGCCCTGCGGCAGGAGCCTTCCCGCTCCGGGATTATGGATGGGAAGACCCTGAGAACCAGCAGTGACACACCCCACAGAGAAAGCCAAGAGCAGGGGGCCAGGCAGACCCCATGCTCCCGATGGAAGTGCTAGGCGAATCACTGCCGTTCTTGGTAGACACAGGGGCCACCCATTCAACTCTGAACCGGCCTCTGTCGCCTCACCATTGGTCGCGCAACACCGTGAACGTTGTGGGTTTCTCTGGGATAGGACAACAACTGCCCGTTACCAAGCCATTATCAACCAGACTGGGGAATCAACGGCTACTCCACCCGTATGTCATGTCTCCCCAAGTGCCCGTGAACCTCATGGGTCGTGATCTACTAATACGATTGGGGGCCAGCGTGTTGTGCCCTACAGATGGACTAATTGTGACTCTCCCTGATGGAACTGAACTGGCCTGCGGCCATGCCCTGACAGAAGGGGGCCAGTGGCTATTGGCCTCCCCCGAACCCCAAATGGCAGATATCTACTGGGGTTTAATTGTTACCCCCGGCAGACCACATCCTGAAGGGATCCTCGCCCAGTACGCCCGGTGGAAACCCTGGATTTCTCTGCTGGCACCCTACCTCGTTCCCCCCGACCCGCCCCATGTCACATTATTCTACGATCGAGACCAAACCGAAGTATACGCGGATTTGTTCAGAGATATTGAGGATACTGAGTGGGAAATTGTCACTCACAATATTTACGTAGGTCCCCTAGGTGTCGCAACCGCGGTGGACCTCACGCCCGAGCAGGCGGTCTGGTATCAAATGGCTCCCACCGCGGTTCCCCATGTCTCCTTAGCAATACACCCCAACCATGACGCTAAGGACCTAGGGCCCATGACGAAGACCGCTGTGTCACTGACCGATTGGACTCAGACACAGATCCCCCAGGTGTGTTACTCCCCCTCGACCAAGATATATCGAATCTCACTCACAAGTCGCGATGCCGTCCGTCTAGAACACAACAAAGTAGCTCGTGACCACGGCTGTGAGAGAACTGACCACCCGAGGTTGGCACAGGCTCTGGAAACTTTGCCTCCCCACCTGTGGTCGACCGGACCGACGGACGTTGGCCTGGCTTCTTGCCCCCCGGTGACCTTTGAGGTGACCCCGGGGGGCCCCATTTGGCTCCCTCAGTACTCCAGGAAACCGGAGGCTGAAGCAGGGATAGCAGAGACGATAGAAGGACTAAAAGCCTCTGGGGTGTTAGAACCCTCCACCTCTCCATGGAACACACCTATTCTCCCGGTGGAGAAAGCAGGAACAGGGAAATACCGCATGGCACATGATCTCCGCGCAATCAATAACATCCTCAAAACCCCGATCATACCGGTTCCGAACCCTTACACCGCGCTAAATAGTCTCAGTCCCACGCATAAGTATTTCACTTGCATTGACTTGGCCAACGCGTTTTTCTGTCTACCCCTAGCGCAGGGATGTCGGGATTTTTTCTCGTTCACCTACAAAGGCGAACAATTACGCTACACCAGGATGCCACAGGGGTTTGCGGCGTCCCCAGGCCTTTTTAATCAGGCCCTGCGCGAGGCACTGGACGAGTGCCCCCTCCCGGAGGGCTGCACGTTGATCCAGTATGTTGATGATCTCCTACTGGCCGCCCCCGACGCCGACTCCTGCTTAGCCGCCACGTTGACGGTTCTCCACCGATCGGCAGACACGGGGTTCAAAGTGAGCAAAACCAAACTACAAGGCGTCCGCCAAACGGTCACCTTCTTGGGCCGCGTGGTTTCCAAAACAGGCGCGGGCCTCACCACGAGTCATCGAGACTCCATATTACATCACGCGCGCCCTCAGACGGTGAAACAAATGCTATCCTTCTTAGGATTGACCGGATATAGTCGCGCCTATATTCCAGATTACGCGGGCCGCACACGCCCGTTCCGTGCGCTCGTTAACGCACAAGGCATGCGCAATTTGCGGGCTCCGTTGGTCTGGACCGAACAGGCCGAAGAATCGTTTATCGCACTAAAGCAGGCCCTCGCGTGCGCAACCGACCTGGCCGTCCCAGATTACACTCAGCCGTTTTTCCTCGATGTTTCTGAAACACCAGGTGTCGCTAACGGGGTGTTGTTTCAGAAAAAAGGGGGAGGGAGGAAAGTGCTAATGTACGCCAGCAGCATGCTCGACGAAACCGAGAAACGCCATCCACCGTGCACAAGACATGCCGCAGGTGTTGCGAAGATATTACAGAAAACCGCGCACCTGGTCATGGGCCACCCGCTAACAGTGTTAACCACGCACAGCGTTGTGGCCTACGTGAATTCGGTAAAATTCACCCTCACCCCTCTAAAACAACACCGATTGAGCCGTTTTTTGACCGAACCAAACTTAGTGTTCACGCACGAGGGCATCAATATGGCAGACCACATGGATGTAGAGGGAGGAAAGCCCCACCATTGTGAGGCGCTGGTACAGACAGAGCTCAAAATACGACCCGACCTTGAGACTGACCCGATCCCCGACTCCGAACAACTGTTCACAGACGGCTGCTGTTACAAACACGACACCTACGGACTACAGGCGGGATACGCGGTAGTCCGACTGACCCCGACTGGACACGAGACGATACGATCAGTTAAAATGGAAGGGCAGCAATCGGCCCAGAGGGCGGAAGTCATGGGACTCATTGCGGCCCTGGAGTGGGCAGAGGGGAAAGCTGTGACCATTTATACCGATTCGGCCTACGCAGTAGGGGCAGCCCAGGTGGAGTTGACATTATGGAAACGGGGAGATTACCGCACAGCAGGCGGAAAACCCATCAGACATGCTCGTGAGATGCAGGACCTAGAAAAGGCGCTCCTCCTCCCGCGTAAGGTGGCAGTGGTGAAATGCCGAGGGCATGGGGTAGGAAACAGTGAGGTAGCGAGAGGGAACAGGCAGGCAGACGCCGCGGCAAAGGCTGCAGCCGGCTACCACGTGGCGTTTCAGATGGTGTGTGAGGATGGCCTCATGGGAGAAGAGTTAGACGAAGACACGGTTAGTGAGGCCCAAAAGGGGGCGACGGACCGGGAGAGGACATTGTGGACCCAAAGGGGAGCGACATGTGGGGGAGAATTGTGGAGAAGCCCGGATGGTCGGGTAGTGTTACCACCGGGACTCCAACAGAGTGTGGTGGGAGAAGCCCACGGGTTGGGACATGTGGGAGTGGCTCAGGTGAAACGGAACCTTTGCCACTGGTGGCACCCCTATTTGGACGAAATAATCAAGGAGTATGTGCGGTCCTGCCCGGTGTGCACCATGTACAACCCCCGGCCGGGGATCCGGCCGGAAATGGGAAAGTTCCCGCTTCCCGAGTGCCCAGGGGGAGAAATCGTGATTGACTACACCGACATGATGGTCCCGGTGAGGGGACAGCGGTACCTCCTCGTGTGTGTGGATGCTCTGACCGGCTGGCCGGAAGCATGCCCCACCAAGAGGGAGGACAGCGCCACGGTGGTCAAGTTCCTCATAAATCAGTACATCCCCCGGCACAGGGAGGAACAGGAAATGTTGCTAAGAAAAGCATACTTTAACGACCTGCGAGCCCTTGTTGCCAGTTTTGCCTCACAGGTGGAAGAGACGAGGGGAAGCCCAGGTGACTCCGAGCTCCACACGGCAGAGTGGGTCCTGCTGAGGGTCATCAAGCGAAAGTGGGCGGACCCCCGGTGGACGGGACCACATCGGGTCACCGAGCGCACCTCCCGCGCCGTCCGGCTCGAGGGAAAAGGGGACACGTGGTATCACTGGAGCCAGTGTGCCCCAGCCTTCAACCCGGGCAGCCAACGACCAGATCCTCACAGCACCACAACACAGCCCGACCTCAGAGGAACGGGCGGCAGCCGCCCAATCGAGGCACTCACTGTTAGCTGCAAGGGTGATAGTGCTGGAAACCTCTCCCCTAGGTCATAGAGGAGCGAGGCGGGACGGTCACCATTCTCCGCCCAGAAGCAGACTGTCCAACTGCATGGAACCCCAGCTGCTTCTCCTTCTGAGTGGTTTATGGTCCATGGTGTGGTTGAGAGTTTGTGTGTGGATGTTTATAATTTTATTGATTTTTGTGCTGGTTTTGTTGACATTGGAACTGACCGGCAACATCCAGCTGTACTAGACGCTAATCGCAACAATGAAGGTTGGGGGACTAGCCCTGTTCACGGCCCTCCTCTTGTTCGGGGAACAGATCGAAACCGCGGCGGGGCCTGAGAAGGACGCGTGTTTGAATAAATATGGGGGGCTAGAGTAGAACTACACAGAGGGGCACAAAACGACCTTTGTGTTTGATTTCTGCATGGTTATTAATTGTGGGCCCCAACCATGGACCCAGGCAAAGACGTGGCGGGGCTATAAACTGTATGCCTGTTTTGACTCCAGCGTACATCGCCAATGCGCGACAAGAGGTTATACGAGCGGGCCTTGGTGTAGAACCTGGAGCCAGGTGGTAGCTTATACCAGCGGTTCCTGGACCTCCACTAAAATGGCCAGGAAACTGGGAGGAGACATATGGTACAAATTAGAGCTACAACGAAATTACGACTGGATTTCGAATCCCGTGGCCCTTTCATTGGAGTGGGATGTTTCCCCCGCCCAGACCCCGTCCAATAGTAGTTTGTACCTGGTCGTAGGGGTGGAATTAACCGGAAAGGATACCATGGGGCTGATCAAAATCAATTTCTTGCCCCCTCAGCGCACCCCCAACACCCCTGAGGCTAGCAAAGATCATTTCATGCCTCCGCCTGACCGGGCTCCAGCTCGAGCCGTGGCCATAATCGATGGTACTTTGAAACCCCTAGACGTGATTCAGATGGCCACCGGATACCGAGAGAGTAATCTCTGGTTGAGTTGGATGGCCCAGACAGCCCGAGAGCAGGGGCTGGGGAACTGCATAGCGTGTGCGGCGGCTCGACCTTACCTAGTCACGGATCCTGCGCCGTTATATCCTCAGGGCGCCTGGGGATACGGTTGTATGCTCCGATTGACCCGTGAGGCGACTCCACCAAAGTGCAACACCTTAGCTAGACTATTCCCGCCCATGGACAACGAAACACTTTCGGGACCATTTACGCCCCATAAGGGCGCAGGTAATTACACCTGTTTCAATTTGACCCACGACAAACCCCAGTTTCAACTAGGACAGATCCCGGAGGACTGGTGTAACACCACCCGAGCGGGAAATGGCGCTATTGATCGTGCTCTCTGCATGCGCCTGAAAATCACGGCAGTGGAAAAGAGGGACAGCACGGTCCCCCACGTACAGATAATGCCGTTGTTGGCCGAGAACTGGGTGGATGACTCCTATTTGTATGAGCTGGAAAGACCTCATTTTAGATGTGACCCCTAGGAGGAAAAGGACATGTAAGCCGGAGTGTTTGTGGGTTTCTAGCGCACAATAGTCGGGTAAGGCTGTAAGAGTCTCCGACTGGGTGTGGATGAAAGTGGTGAAAATGACAACCGCCTTTAGTCGACCCGGGTTCAAGAGAGAAAGGTCAAAACAGCGGAGTAAGCACACCTCGCATGAGGTTAAGAGCAGAAAAACTGTGAGACCCAGTATCACACCCAGGAAGACACTGTTCCATAAGAAATCACCCGGTACTTTTTGTTTGCTCATTATATAAATGCTTAAGTTTAGTATAAGGTTAATAAATGTTTAAATTTAGTATAAGGTTAACGAAAGTTTAATAATAAGTTTAGTATAAGGTAAAAGAGAGTTAGATCTGTGCAGTTGGTTGAAGATTTTGTTGTTAAACATGGTCCAGGTGGTGAGTGAATGCCATCCTCGCGTTCAGTAATATGGATGTTGGTAGGTTTTCCCACTAAGACAAATGGGGTTTTCCCTACCAATCACTCCTGGTGCCATGCATTGTCATGAATTGTGTAGTGTTTGTTGTACATGTCATTGCGATGTTGTATTTGTTTTCCCCATGGTTATTATATGTTGTAATTACTGTTTTAGAGTGACCTCATATTTAATGAGGTCAAAAGGGGGATTGTTGGATGTAGTATAGCGCACAAAATGGCGGCAAATAGAAATAACAGGGCATTTTACTTAAAATGGTGCCCAACATATAAAATGTCTCTTTATGACATCTCTCATCCAAATAGCCTTTATGACGACTTGCAAAATAACCTTTATGACAACTGGCCTAGGACGATATATATATAGGAGCGTGTCTAAAGACTCGAGCTCTCTCTCGCTTGGTCGCTCATGCTTTGGGGTCGTCTCCTGGTCTTTGTCATTGTGCCAATAAAGGATCCATTCTGCATCGCATCCGTCTCCATCTGATTGAAGAATCTCTCGACATCAACAAACCTGGGAGGGATCGGTTTCCCAGATCCCAACAGTGCTCACCTACAAGTGATAGCACATAACGGAACGTGTCCACACTGATTTGGATTTCAACAAATAGTGTGGCTAAATCCATTCATGAGGAGCCTCACAAGCTCAGACTGCAGAATGCCACACTTCAAATCTGAGTGTCACTTTTTGTCTCAGTGTCCAGTGTTCTAGTCCCTGTCAGACATTCATTAATTGCAGAAGTTCACACAATTCATACAGGTAAACATTAGAGAGCATCCCAAGTGTCATTCCCAACTGGATGTTCATTATGGTTGACGTTGTCCTTTAAAAATCATGATAGACAGGTAGTTTACATTTGGAATGTTCACTATTTGTAATACACTTCACCGGTACAGGTCGAAAAGAATGTCTTGAATTAGTATGAGAGTGGATGCAAGCATCAACGTGCTAATATCTTGGGAATGCTGAGAATAAGAAAGCAAGGTGCCCTGTTTCATCACAGGTTAAAGCTATGCTTTTTTCATACAACAGCTGAAAGTAGAGCACAAATGCAGTCCCCCATTACCGCATACTATGCAGTTGTGATTCCCACAATTTGGGAATTTGCAGCGGTCAACACAATCAGAATGCTTTGACTTTGCCTCACACTGGGCAAACGTCCTTACTGATCAATGTATCACCCCTGCCAGGTAAGTATACCAAAGAGGTGTTTGCCTTCTCTTGTCACACTCAGCAGATAAGAAAAGAAACCAGTTCTCTTTGGAAGACAGGCTCAGGTGAGCATCAGACTTTTAATCTGAGGGTCCAAGGTTAGAGTGCCTGCTCATATGTATTGTTCTGCTGAGGAAGTTCACTTCACTTGTACAGGGGAAAGTTGGAGACTATGAGTGTGCAACCTAGCATTTAGAAGCTTGGTAATTCCATCACATCCCAATAAGCCTATGCTGTTTTCACACCAAAACTCAGGGTGTGAGTGCAAAGGAAATCCCCCACAACCACAAAGTGGTTCAGACTTTTAATCTGAGGGTCCAAGGTTCAAGTCCCAGTCTGTGTCACCCTGTCTTACCCCAACTGCATGGCCAGCAAGCCATAGGTAATATTTCTCATTTTAATTGAATACAACATGCCTTTTAAACAGAATTGTAAAGCCCCTTCTTTAATGGGGTTTCCACAACCCTGCCCAGAATGACATAGGCTTGTTTCTGAATGAATGACATATTTTGTTTAGTCTTGATATCCCCCTTTGAGAGCCATTGTGCCTGATTGTTAAAATGCCAAGCCTTTTGATTTGAAAGAGCAAGTTTACTGGAGAACGCAGGCATTGATCCTGCTACCTCTCGCATGTGAATCAAGCGCTCGACCATTTGAGCTAATTCCCCCTAGAATGTCAAGTATTTCCTTGAGAAACTTCATTACTAAGATTACCTGGGTGCTCGCCGACAAGTGATGCACATTAAGGAATGCGTGCACACTGATTTGGATTCCAACAAATTGTTTGGCTCAATCCTTTAATGAGGAAGCTCAGCTCAGTGCCACAATTTTTATCTCAGTTTCCAGTGTTCCAGTCCCTGTTCAGACACATTCATTAATTGCAGAAGTTCACACAATTCATACAGGTAAACATTAGAGAGCATCCCAAGTGTCATTCCCAACTGGATGTTCATTATGGTTGATGTTGTCCTTTAAAAATCATGATAGACAGGCAATTTACATTTGGAATGTTGATTATTTGTAATACACTTCACCGGTACAGGTCGAAAAGAATGTCTTGAATTAGTATGAGAGTGGATGCAAGCGTCAACGTGCTAATATCTTGGGAATGCTGAGAATAAGAAAGCAAGGTGCCCTGTTTCATCACAGGTTAAAGCTATGCTTTTCTCATACAACAGCTGAAAGTAGAGCACAAATGCAGTCCCCCATTACCGCATACTATGCAGTTGTGATTCCCACAATTTGGGAATTTGCAGGGGTCAACACAATCAGAGTGCTTTGACATTGCCTCACACTGGGCAAACGTCCTTACTGATCAATGTATCACCCCTGCCAGGTAAGTATACCAAAGAGGTGCTTGCCTTCTCTTGTCACACTCGGCAGAAAAGAAAAGAAACCAGTTCTCTTTGGAAGACATGCTCAGGTGACCATCAGACTTTTATTCGGAGGGTCCAAGGTTAGAGTCCCTGCTCAGGTGTGTTGTTCTGCTGAGGAAGTTCACTTCACTTGTACAGGGGAAAATTGGAGACTATGAGTGTGCAAGCTAGGATTTAGAAGCTAGGGAATTCCATCACATCCCAAAAGCCTATCCTTTTTTCACGCCACAACTCAGGGTTTGTGTGCAAAGGAAATCCAACACAACCACAAAGTGGTTCAGACTTTTAATCTGAGGGTCCAAGGTTCAAGCCCCAGTCTGTGTCACCCTGTGAAGACTCTACCTTACCGCCACTGCATGGCAAGCAAGCCACAGGTAATATTTCTAAGTTTAATTAAATACAACATACGTTTTAAACAGAATTGTAAAGCCCCTTCTTTCATGGGGTTTGCACAACCCTGACCAGAATGAAATAGGCTTGGCCACATCTTTTGTTTTGTCTTGATATCCCCTTTTTGGAGCCATTGTGCCTGATTGTTAAAATGCCCAGCCTTTTGATTTGAAAGAGCAAGTTCACTGGAGAATGCAGGCATTGATCCTGCTACCTCTCGCATGCAAAGCAAGCGCTGTACCATTTGAGCTAATTCGCCCTAGAATGTGAAGCATTTACTTGAGAAACTTCATTACTAAGATTACCTGGGTGCTCACCTACAAGTGATTCACATTAGGGAATGCGTGCACACTGATTTGGATTTCAACAAATAGTTTGGCTATATCCTTCCATGCGGAGCCTCACAAGCTCAGACTGCAGAATGCCCCACTTTAAATCTGAGGGTTCAAGTCCCTGCTCAGGGGAAAGTTGGAGAGCAGTCAAAGTGTCATTCTGCACTATTGCATTACAATTAAAAATTCCCATGTGTAATGGACCACTATGAGTGTGCAACCTAGCATTTAGATGCTTGGGAATTCCATCACATCCCAATAAGCCTATGCTGTTTTCACACCACAACTCAGGGTGTGTGTGCAAAGGAAGTCGCCCACAACCACAAACACTGCAGTTACGATGCCCACATTTGGTTTGCACCACCCTGAATGATAGGCTTGGCCAAATCTTTTGTTTAGTCTAGATATCCCCCTTCTAGAGCCATTGTGCCTGATTGTTAAAATTCCAAGCCCTTTGATTTGAAAGAGCATGTGTACTGGAGAATGCAGGCGTTGATCCTGCTACCTCTCGCATGCTAAGCAAGCGCTCTACCATTTGAGCTAATTCCCCCATGTGAGAGATGAACATTTCCTTGGGAAACCTCATCATTAAGACTACCTGGGTGCTCACCTCCAAGTGATAGCACATTAAGGAAAGCGTCCGCAATGATTTTGATTTCAACAAATAGTGTGGCTAAATCCTTTCATGAGGAGCCTTACAAGCTCAGACTGCAGAATGCCCCACTTTAAATCTGAGTGTCCAGGGTTCAAGTCCCTGTTCAAACACATTTATTTACTGCAGAAGTTCACACAATTCATACAGGTAAACATTAGAGAGTATCCCAAGTGTCATTCCCAACTAGATAAGAAACTAAACCAGTTCTCTTTGGAAGACAGGCTCAGGTGAGCATCAGACTTTTAATCGTAGGGTCCAAGGTTAGAGTCCCTGCTCAGGTGTGTTGTTCTGCTGAGGAAGTTCACTTCAATTGTACAGGGGAAAGTTGGAGGGCAGTCAAAGTGTCATTCTGCACTAATGCATTACAATTAAAAATTGCCATGTGTAATGGACCACTATGAGTGTGTACCCTAGCATTTAGAAGCTTGGGAATTCCATCACATCCCAATAAGCCTATGCTGTTTTCACACCACAACTCAGGGTGTGTGTGCAAAGGAAGTGGCCCACAACCACAAACACTGCAGTTGAGATGCCCACATTTGGGGGAATTTGGCCAGCAGAGTCGGATGCAATGATATTACCTCACCCTGGCCAAACTTCCTTTCTGAACATTGTAAAACTCCTCAAAATTAAGTGTACTTAACAGCTTCTTGGATGTTCTCACGCATTGCCAGCTGTCCCAACAGTTTGTGGTGTTGTCAGGCTTTGAAGACTCTGCCTTACCCCCACTGCATGGCCAGCAAGACACATGTGTGAACAAAGCCCTGTCAATATTTTTCAGTTTAATTGAATACCACACACCTTTTAAACAGAATTGTGAAGCACCTTCTTTAATGTGCTTTGCACCACCCTGAATGATTGGCTTGGCCAAATCTTTTGTTTAGTCTAGATATCCCCCTTCTAGAGCCATTGTGCCTGATCGTTAAAATTCCAAGCCCTTTGATTTGAAAGAGCATGTGTACTGGAGAATGCAGGCGTTGATCCTGCTACCTCTCGCAGGCTAAGCAAGCGCTCTACCATTTGAGCTAATTCCGCCATGTGAGAGATGAACATTTCCTTGGGAAACCTCATCATTAAGACTACCTGGGTGCTCACCTCCAAGTGATAGCACATTAAGGAAAGTGTCCGCAATGATTTTGATTTCAACAAATAGTGTGGCTAAATCCTTTCATGAGGAGCCTTACAAGCTCAGACTGCAGAATGCCCCACTTTAAATCTGAGTGTCCAGGGTTCAAGTCCCTGTTCAAACACATTTATTTACTGCAGAAGTTCACACAATTCATACAGGTAAACATTAGAGAGTATCCCAAGTGTCATTCCCAACTAGATAAGAAAATAAACCCGTTCTCTTTGGAAGACAGGCTCAGGTGAGCATCAGACTTTTAATCGGAGGGTCCAAGGTTAGAGTCCCTGCTCAGGTGTGTTGTTCTGCTGAGGAAGTTCACTTCACTTGTACAGGGGAAAGTTGGAGACTATGAGTGTGCAACGTAGCATTTAGAAGCTTGGGAATTCCATCACATCCCAATTAGCCTATCCTTTTTTCACACCACAACTCAGGGTTTGTGTGCAAAGGAAATCCCCCACAACCACAAAGTGGTTCAGACTTTTAATCTGAGGGTCAAGGTTCAAGTCCCTTTTCTGCTGAGGAATTCACTTCACTTGTACAGGGGAGTGTTGGAGAGCAGTCAAAGTATCATTCTGCACTAATGCATTACAATAAAAAATTCCCATGTGTAATCGACCACTATGAGTGTGCAACCTAGCATTTAGAAGCTTGGCAATTCCATCACATCCCAATAAGCCTACCTTTTTTTCACACCACAACTCAGGGTGTGTGTGCAAAGGAAATCCCCCACAACCACAAAATAAGCAGTCAAGATGCCCACACTTGGGGGAATTTGACCAGCAGAGTCGGATGCAATGATATTACCTCACCCTGGCACAATCAGAGTGCTATGACATAGCCTCACACTGGGCAAACGTCCTGAACAATGTTTCACCCGTGCCATGTAAGGATACCAAAAAGGTGCTTACATTCTGTCACACCCAGCAGAAAACCAAAGAAACCAGTCCTCTTTGAAAGACAGGTTTAAGAACACCTGAGTAGCTCAGCTGGCAGAGCATCAGACTTTTAATCTGAGGGTCCAGGGTTCAAGTCCCTGCTCGGGTGTGTTGTACACTTGAGAAAGTCCCCTTCACTTGTACGGTTTGAGAGCAGTCCAAGTGTTGTCTGCACTGGTGCATTACAATTAATGGTTCTCACTTGTAATCTGAGGGTCCAAGGTTAGAGTGCCTGCTCAGGTGTGTTGTTCTGCTGAGGAAGTTCACTTCACTTGTACAGGGGGAAGTTGGAGACGATGAGTGTGCAACCTAGCATTTAGAAGCTTGGGAATTCCATCACTTCCCAATAAGCCTATCATTTTTTCACACCAAAACTCAGAGTTTGTGTGCAAAGGAAATCCCCCACAACCACAAAGTGGTTCAGACTTTTAATCTGAGGGTCCAAGGTTCAAGTCCCAGTCTGTGTCACCCTGTCTTACCCCAACTGCATGGCCAGCAAGCCACAGGTAATATTTCTCATTTTAATTGAATACAACATGCCTTTTAAACAGAATTGTAAAGCCCCTTCTTTAATGGGGTTTCCACAACCCTACCCAGAATGACATAGGCTTGTTTCTGAATGAATGACATCTTTTGTTTAGTCTTGATATCCCCCTTTGAGAGCCATTGTGCCTGATTGTTAAAATGCCAAGCCTTTTGGTTGAAAGAGCAAGTTTACTGGAGAATGCAGGCATTGATCCTGCTACCTCTCGCATGCGAATCAAGCGCTCGACCATTTGAGCTAATTCCCCCTAGAATGTCAAGCATTTCCTTGAGAAACTTCATTACTAAGATTACCTGGGTGCTCGCCGACAAGTGATGCACATTAAGGAATGCGTGCACACTGATTTGGATTTCAACAAATTGTTTGGCTAAATCCTTCGATGCGGAGCCTCACAAGCTCAGACTGCAGAATGCCCCCCTTTAAATCTGAGGGTCCAAGGTTCAAGTCCCTGCTCAGGTGTGTTGTTCGGCTGAGGAAGTTCACTTCAATTGTACAGGGGAAAGTTGGAGAGCAGTCAAAGTGTCATTCTACACTAATGCATTACAATTAAAAATTCCCATGTGTAATCGACCACAATGAGTGTGCAACCTAGCATTTTGAAGCTTGGGAATTCCATCACATCCCAATAAGCCTATGCTGTTTTCACACCACAACTCAGGGTGTGAGTGCAAAGGAAATCCCCCACAACCACAAAATCTGCAGTCAAGATGCCCACATTTGGGGGGATTTGGCCAGTAGAGTCGGATTCAATGAAATAAGCTCACCCTGGTCAAACTTCCTTTCTGAACAATGTATCACACCTACAAGTTAAGTGTACTTAACAGCTTCTTGGATGTTCTCATGCTTTGCCAGCTCTCCCACCAGTCTGTGGTGTTGTCACTTGGCTTTAGTCAGCCTGTGAAGACTCTGCCTTCCCCCCACTGCATGGCCAGCACGGCACAAGTGTGAACAAAGCCCTGTCAATATTTTTCAGTTTAATTGAATACAACACACCTTTTAAACAGAATTGTGAAGCACCTTCTTTAATGTGGTTTGCACAACCCTGAGCAGAATGATAGGTTTGGCCAAATGTTTTGTTATCCCCCTTTAAGAGCCAGGTGCCCTGTTTCATTGTTAAAATTCCAAGCCCTTTGATTTGAAAGAGCATGTTTACTGGAGAATGCAGGCGTTGATCCTGCTACCTCTCGCATGCTAAGCAAGCGCTCTACCATTTGAGCTAATTCCCCCATGTGAGAGATGAACATTTCCTTGGGAAACCTCATCATTAAGACTACCTGGGTGCTCACCTACAAGTGATAGCACATAACGGAAAGTGTCCACACTGATTTGGATTTCAACAAATAGTGTGGCTAAATCCTTTCATGAGGAGCCTCACAAGCTCAGACTGCAGAATGCCACACTTCAAATCTGAGTGTCACTTTTTATCTCAGTGTCCAGTGTTTCAGTCCCTGTTCAGACATTCATTAATTGCAGAAGTTCACACAATTCATACAGGTAAACATTAGAGAGCATCCCAAGTGTCATTCCCAACTGGATGTTCATTATGGTTGACGTTGTCCTTTAAAAATCATGATAGACAGGTAGGTTACATTTGGAATGTTCATAATTTGTAATACACTTCACCGGTACAGGTCGAAAAGAATGTCTTGAATTAGTATGAGAGTGGATGCAAGCATCAACGTGCTAATATCTTGGGAATGCTGAGAATAAGAAAGCAAGGTGCCCTGTTTCATCACAGGTTAAAGCTATGCTTTTGTCATACAACAGCTGAAAGTAGAGCACAAATGCAGTCCCCCATTACCGCATACTATGCAGTTGTGATTCCCACAATTTGGGAATTTGCAGGGGTCAACACAATCAGAGTGCTTGGACAATGCCTCACAATGGGCAAACGTCCTTACTGATCAATGTATCACCCCTGCCAGTTAAGTATACCAAAGAGGTGCTTGCCTTCTCTTGTCACACTCAGCAGAAAAGAAAAGAAACCAGTTCTCTTTGGAAGACAGGCTCAGGTGAGCATCAGACTTTTATTCGGAGGGTCCAAGGTTAGAGTCCCTGCTCAGGTGTGTTGTTCTGCTGAGGAAGTTCACTTCACTTGTACAGGGGAAAATTGGAGACTATGAGTGTGCAACCTAGCATTTAGAAGCTTGGCAATTCCATCACATCCCAATAAGCCTATCCTTTTTTCACACCACAACTCAGGGTGTGTGTGCAAAGGAAATCCCCCACAACCACAAAATAAGCAGTCAAGATGCCCACACTTGGGGGAATTTGACCAGCAGGGTCGGATGCAATGATATTACCTCACCCTGGCACAATCAGAGTGCTATGACATAGCCTCTACTGGACAAACGTCCTGAACAATGTTTCACCCGTGCCATGTAAGGATACCAAAAAGGTGCTTACATTCTGT
Organism: Zeus faber; assembly: GCF_960531495.2. Taxonomy (NCBI): domain Eukaryota; kingdom Metazoa; phylum Chordata; class Actinopteri; order Zeiformes; family Zeidae; genus Zeus; species Zeus faber. Next base: position 26,983,608 of record NC_137198.1, on the reverse strand, counting down.
CACACCCAGCAGAAAACCAAAGAAACCAGTCCTCTTTGAAAGACAGGCTCAAGAACACCTGAGTAGCTCAGCTGGCAGAGCATCAGACTTTTAATCTGAGGGTCCAGGGTTCAAGTCCCTGCTCGGGTGTGTTGTACACTTGAGAAAGTCCCCTACACTTGTACGGTTTGAGAGCAGTCCAAGAGTTGTCTGCACTTGTGCATTACAATTAATGGTTCTCACTTGTAAAAGACTGTTCGAGCTAATTCCCCCTAGAATATCAGGCATTTCCTTGAGAAACCTCATTACAAAGATTACCTGGGTGCTCACCTGCAAGTGATAGCAAATAAATGAAAGTGTGACATATAGTGTGGCCACAAATAGTGTGGCTAAATCCTTTCATGAGGAGCTTTACATGCTCAGACTGCAGAATGCCCCACTTTAAATCTGAGGGTCCAGGGTTCAAGTCCCTGTTCAAACACATTTATTTACTGCAGAAGTTCACACAATTCATACAGGTAAACATTAGAGAGTATCCCAAGTGTCATTCCCAACTAGATAAGAAAATAAACCAGTTCTCTTTGGAAGACATGCTCAGGTGAGCATCAGACTTTTAATCGGAGGGTCCAAGGTTAGAGTCCCTGCTCAGGTGTGTTATTCTGCTGAGGAAGTTCACTTCACTTGTACAGGGGAAAGTTGGAGACTATGAATGTACAACCTAGCATTTAGAAGCTTGGGAATTCCATCACATCCCAATAAGCCTATCGTTTTTTCACACACTAACTCAGGCTTTGTGTGCAAAGGAAATCCCCCACAACCACAAAGCGGTTCAGACTTTAAATCTGAGGGTCCAAGGTTCAAGTCCCTGCTCGGGTGTGTTGTACACTTGAGAAAGTCCCCTTCACTTGTACGGTTTGAGAGCAGTCCAAGAGTTGTCTGCACTGGTGCATTACAATTCACGGTTCTCACTTGTAAAAGACTGTTTGAGCTAATTCCCCCTAGAATATCAGGTGTTTCCTTGAGAAACCTCATTACAAAGATTACCTGGGTGCTCACCTGCAAGTGATAGCACATAAATGAAAGTGTGACATTGATTTGGATTTCAACAAATAGTTTGGCTCAATCCTTTTAATGAGGAAGCTCAGACTACAGAGTGCCACACTTTTTATCTCAGTTTCCAGTGTTCCAGTCCCTGTTCAGACACATTCATTAATTGCATAAATTCACACAATTCATACAGGTAAACAATAGAGAGCATCCCAAGTGTCATTCCCAACTGGATGTTCATTATGGTTGATGTTGTCCTTTAAAAATCATGATAGACAGGCAATATACATTTGGAATGTTGATTATTTGTAATACACTTCACCGGTACAGGTCGAAAAGAATGTCTTGAATGAGTATGAGAGTGGATGCAAGCGTCAACGTGCTAATATCTTGGGAATGCTGAGAATAAGAAAGCAAGGTGCCCTGTTTCATCACAGGTTAAAGCTATGCTTTTCTCATACAACAGCTGAAAGTAGAGCACAAATGCAGTCCCCCATTACCGCATATAATGCAGTTGTGATTCCCACAATTTGGGAATTTGCAGGGGTCAACACAATCAGAGTGCTTTGACATTGCCTCACACTGGGCAAATGTCCTTACTGATCAATGTATCACCCCTGCCAGGTATGTATACCAAAGAGGTGCTTGCCTTCTCTTGTCACACTCAGCAGAAAAGAAAAGAAACCAGTTCTCTTTGGAAGACAGGCTCAGGTGAGCATCAGACTTTTATTCGGAGGGTCCAAGGTTAGAGTCCCTGCTCAGCTGTGTTGTTCTGCTGAGGAAGTTCACTTCACTTGTGCAGGGGAAAATTGGAGACTATGAGTATGCAACCTAGGATTTAGAAGCTTGGGATTTCCATCACATCCCAAAAGCCTATCCTATTTTCACACCACAACTCAGGGTTTGTGTGCAAAGGAAATCCCACACAACCACAAAGTGGTTCAGACTTTTAATCTGAGGGTCCAAGGTTTAAGTCCCAGTCTGTGTCACCCTGTGAAGACTCTGCCTTACCCCCACTGCATGGCAAGCCAGCCACAGGTAATATTTCTCAGTTTAATTGAATACAACATACCTTTTAAACAGAATTGTAAAGCCCCTTCTTTCATGGGGTTTGCACAACCCTGACCAGAATGGCCACATCTTTTGTTTTGTCTTGATATCCCCTTTGAGGAGCCATTGTGCCTGATTGTTAAAATGCCAAGCCTTTTGATTTGAAAGAGCAAGTTCACTGGATAATGCAGGCATTGATCCTGCTACCTCTCGCATGCAAAGCAAGCGCTCTACCATTTGAGCTAATTCCCCCTAGAATGTCAAGCATTTACTTGAGAAACTTCATTACTAAGATTACCTGGGTCCTCACCTTCAAGTGATTCACATTAGGGAATGCGTGCTCACTGATTTGGATTTCAACAAATAGTTTGGCTAAATCCTTCCATGCCGAGCCTCACAAGCTCAGACTGCAGAATGCCCCACTTTAAATCTGAGGGTTCAAGTCCCTGCTCAGGTGTGTTGTTCGGCTGAGGAAGTTCACTTCAATTGTACAGGGGAAAGTTGGAGAGCAGTCAAAGTGTCATTCTGCACTAATGCATTACAATTAAAAATTCCCATGTGTAATGGACCACTAAGAGTGTGCAACCTAGCATTTAGAAGCTTGGGAATTCCATCACATCCCAATAAGCCTATGCTGTTTTCACACCACAACTCAGGGTGTGTGTGCAAAGGAAGTCGCCCACAACCACAAACACTGCAGTTGAGATGCCCACATTTGGGGGAATTTGGCCAGCAGAGTCGGATGCAATGTTATTACCTCACCCTGGCCAAACTTCCTTTCTGAACAATGTAAAACTCCTCCAAATTAAGTGTACTGAACAGCTTCTTGGATGTTCTCACGCTTTGCCAGCTGTCCCAACAGTTTGTGGTGTTGTCACTTGGCTATTGTCAGGCTTTGAAGACTCTGCCTTACCCCCACTGCATGGCCAGCAAGACACATGTGTGAACAAAGCCCTGTCAATATTTTTCAGTTTAATTGAATACCACACACCTTTTAAACAGAATTGTGAAGCACCTTCTTTAATGTGCTTTGCACCACCCTGAATGATAGGCTTGGCCAAATCTTTTGTTTAGTCTAGATATCCCCCTTCTAGAGCCATTGTACCTGATTGTTAAAATTCCAAGTCCTTTGATTTGAAAGAGCATGTGTACTGGAGAATGCAGGCGTTGATCCTGCTACCTCTCGCATGCTAAGCAAGCGCTCTAAAATTTGAGCAAATTCCCCCATGTGAGAGATGAACATTTCCTTGGGAAACCTCATCATTAAGACTACCTGGGTGCTCACCTCCAAGTGATAGCACATTAAGGAAAGCGTCCGCAATGATTTTGATTTCAACAAATAGTGTGGCTAAATCCTTTCATGAGGAGCCTTACAAGCTCAGACTGCAGAATGCCCCACTTTAAATCTGAGTGTCCAGAGTTCAAGTCCCTGTTCAAACACATTTATTTACTGCAGAAGTTCACACAATTCATACAGGTAAACATTAGAGAGTATCCCAAGTGTCATTCCCAACTAGATAAGAAAATAAACCAGTTCTCTTTGGAAGACAGGCTCAGGTGAGCATCAGACTTTTAATCGGAGGGTCCAAGGTTAGAGTCCCTGCTCAGGTGTGTTGTTCTGCTGAGGAAGTTCACTTCACTTGTACAGGGGAAAGTTGGAGACTATGAGTGTGCAACGTAGCATTTAGAAGCTTGGGAATTCCATCACATCCCAATAAGCCTATCCTTTTTTCACACCACAACTCAGGGTTTGTGTGCAAAGGAAATCCCCCACAACCACAAAGTGGTTCAGACTTTTAATCTGAGGGTCAAGGTTCAAGTCCCTGTTCTGCTGAGGAATTCACTTCACTTGTACAGGGGAGTGTTGGAGAGCAGTCAAAGTGTCATTCTGCACTAATGCATTACAATCAAAAATTCCCATGTGTAATCGACCACTATGAGTGTGCAACCTAGCATTTAGAAGCTTGGCAATTCCATCACATCCCAATAAGCCTATCCTTTTTTCACATCACAACTCAGGGTGTGTGTGCAAAGGAAATCCCCCACAACCACAAAATAAGCAGTCAAGATGCCCACACTTGGGGGAATTTGGCCAGCAGAGTCGGATGCAATGATATTACCTCACCCTGGCACAATCAGAGTGCTATGACATAGCCTCACACTGGTCAAACGTCCTGAACAATGTTTCACCCGTGGCATGTAAGGATACCAAAAAGGTGCTTACATTCTGTCACACCCAGCAGAAAACCAAAGGAACCAGTTCTCTTTGAAAGACAGGCTCAAGAACACCTGAGTAGCTCAGCTGGCAGAGCATCAGACTTTTAATCTGAGGGTCCAGGGTTCAAGTCCCTGCTCGGGTGTGTTGTACACATGAGAAAGTCCCCTTCACTTATATGGTTTGAGTGCAGTCCAAGAGTTGTCTGCACTGGTGCATTACAATTAACGGTTCTCACTTGTAAAAGACCGTTTGAGCTAATTCCCCCTAGAATATCAGGCATTTCCTTGAGAAACCTCATTACAAAGATTACCTGGGTGCTCACCTGCAAGTGATTGAGGTGTCTGGAAGGTTTGAGCTGAATAGGTCACTGAGCTCCCAAAGCTGAGATATAGTGCGGTCATAATATTAACTATGTTATTATTAGATTTATTGCTTAAGAATGAGAACGTCAAGGTTCTGTTCAGAGGCCCTATGGGAGAGGAATTTTGTTTATTCCTCCAGCTCGACCAGAGGAGGAAATGTTTAGATTTATGACAGGACATAGGCTGAGCGGGCACCTATGGGTTGGAACCAGATGTGGTATGTTATCTCTGTACAGCTTTAAAAGCGAATGCAGAGCGTCACTTGGCAGAGATTCCATCCGGCTCGGGTCTCTCCCAGGACATCCATGGCAAGTCTGGTTTGATGCTGATTTGTGTAATAAAATTATTATTTTATTCAAGTCAGTGTCAGCGGTCACTCCTTCATTCTTCAGCACATCACACCCATCAAGAAACTAAACTACAAAGTGGCGTCACGAATCAGGATCTGTTGGGCCTCATCTGCCGATGCTGCCTGCTCCAGCGAACTGCCGCTCTCAGGGTGAGTGACCTCTCACAAAATTGAGCTGTTATGTGGGCTGGAGCAGTGTGTTTTTGGCAGGGAGACTGCACTGAGATTATGCGGAGATGGAGATGATGTGTTGATGTGTGAAGTGAGTTTCCGTCTAAATTGGGGTTAATTAAGATGTAAAAGATGTAAATAAGGGGAATATGAGAATAATAAGTGAAGAAAAAGATAATTAAGTTGAAATAGAGAATAGAGACAAGAGAAATAAAAGTTAGAAGTTAAAAGTTGAAATAGAGAATAGGGACGAGAGAAATGAAAAATGAAGTTAAAAGTAAAAGTTAAAGGCTTAAAAGATGTTGAGAAAGTAGAAATAAAAAGTAATTGTAGAATGGCAGAACTAGTAGCCAAAAGTTATTTAAATAACCATGCAAGATAAACGAAGACAGGGCCCGTATCTCGTTAAACAGTAAGACATGTGTACATTAAATGCTGTGTGAAAGTTGGCCGAATGAAAATATAATATAGTCAAATCTAGGTAGGAAAAAACAAGAGGAAATAACCCTGGCCAGGGGAATTGACTCAAAATAAAGTTATATGAATAAAGATGAAAAAGAAGAAAGTAAAGTGAAAAAGAGATAAAAGTTAAAAGCCTAAAGTGAGATGAAAAAGATAAAAGCAAATAAAAAGAGTTACAAGTTAAAGGCTAAAGATGAAAAATAAAGTTTGAGCTAAAGTAAGATGAAAAGGATAAAGTGAAATAAAAACAGTTACAAGTTAAAGGCTCAAAAGATGAAAAAATAAAGTTTGTAAAGAAAAGTGAGGAAAAACAGGGCAGAACCTGCTCTGGAGAACTAGTGAACATGCATGATGAGAGAATCTGATTAAAAAGAATTTTTTAAAAGTGTGGCCAAAGTAAAATTTTAAAAGTCTGGCCAAAGTGAAAATTTTGATGAAATTAGAAAAGTATAAATGAGTCGACGTAAAACATAAAGCTAAGCACTGTTAAAGTCTCTGGGGATTAGATGTTCTGCTGGTCAGACATATCTTTTTCTTTTTTTTTTCTTTTTGTGTGTGTGAGTGTGAAAGTGCCGCGGCTGCAGAGGTAGAAGAGCTTTGTGTAATGTTTTGTGTATGTGATATAGAATATATGTGTTATTAATAGGTATACATATGTGGTGAGCAGTTGAATAATACATAAAGAGAAACATTTCTTGCCCCTTTAGTGATAAACATATATGAGCCTGTTTACGGACTTTGTAAAGTTGATAAAAATATATGAGCCTTTCTTTAAGGACTTTTGATAAATATATATGAGCCTTTTTCTCTAAGGACGTTTGATAAATATATATGAGCCTTTTTTCCAAGGACGTTTGTGCATTTGATAAAGGATATGAACCTTTACAGGACTTTATATAGTTGATAACAAAATGATCCTTCTGAAGGACTAGAGCCACAGTCTGCCTACACATACATGTACACATCCAGAAAAGAAAAGAAAATCTCCTGCTCTGAATTGGAAGTGGGATTTGTGATTTGTTTGATTGGCGTGTGGGTTTTTTCTTTTTCTTTTTGTGCTTGGGGTGTGTGTGGCGGTGATTTCTGTGAGTCCTGTCTGGTTAAAAGAGCAGATGGTCTTGTTGGGGTGAAGGGAGACTCTGGTTCTTGATGCAAGAAAAGAGGTTTTGTGTTTCGACTGCTGAGAGAAAACAGTTTTAATATACGAGTGTGCGTAACTGCATTGAACTGGGCTGTCCCTACGGGAGCCAAAACAGGATGTTCACTCGCTGACGACCAGTCCATACTGGAAGTCTTTGCTAAACTTAAGAGGTGGAGCAAGGGGTGGTGCTTCACACAAGAGTGGAATTTAGTTAACTCCTCCTGACAAGAGGGGCTGGTGAGCCCCCTCTCTACTCTTTTCTCTCAGTAGTTAGAAGAAAGAATAAAAAGGATAAAATACAATTAAATAGATAAATAGAATAAAAATAATTAAATAAAATAAAAATAAATAGATAAATAGAATAAAAATAACTAATTAAAAGTGATATCAGATTGACTAATATATTCTTTGGACTTTAAATGCATTGCATGATTAAAAGTAACCATTGCTTTATTTCAAGTGTGCGCAAAATAAAAAAGCTGATAATGTATGTCACACTGAATTGTATCACAGTGTGTATAAGAATTTAGAGTGAGCCTAAGGCATTGAACTCTTCTGTTATTCTTTTTCTTTTTTCTTTCTTCCTCTCTTTTACTATGCTGAGTGAAAGCTGAGTGAAAGCTGGGGGAAAGACAGAGAAGATGGAATGAGTCTGAACTGAATCATCCATAGGGCAGATGACAAGACATCTGGCAGATCTTCACAGACACTGAGGCTTGCGGATGACAACGTTCTGGAATCCTGAATCCATCCAAACCAATTAAAGGCCAGTACGGTTTTATCCACAAACTCTTTCAACAGACCTCACCTGCATTTACCTATATACCTATAAATTTAGTTATAATAAATGTGTTTAGCTTGTCTTCACATATGCGTTTGTAGTAGTTCTTTTTCATACATTGCATTTGCAATTATTTAGTGAGAGACTTGGCAACGGACTGACCAATTAAGGCATTTGCCTAATTAATAGGGTATTATTGACTGATTGATTGATTGATCATGTGGAAAAGCTGATTTGATTTAAATACTGTTCTGTGAATATTGGTTTCATTATCTGGGTATGATTTATCTATGCTGTTTTGAGAATGAACACTGATATCATTTTGATAATTGAACATAAATGAGTGTGAATGATAGTGAACAAGTGAATTGGCTTTCACAAGTGGGAAGCGATTGGTCTCCTTTGGGGTTGGCAAATTCAGCTGTTGTTGGTTGAGTGTGATTACACAGTGCTTTATAAAGACATTTTTAAAATAATTCAATTTGATTTACAATAAAAGAAAAATAAGAGAGTCATTAGGATGTCAAAAATGGATACTAAAATTACAAAAGTAATCACTCCTATTGATGTAGTGCAAAAGAACAATCCCCTTATTAAAGATATTGCAAAAATATCAGGAAAATGGAGCAAGCGTTGGCCGGACATTGAACAACCATGGCCAGTTGAAGGAACTCTTAACCCGGATGTGATTAAAACAATGCAGGTGCTTGTGTCCACATATAAAGTAAATCAAAAGAAAGGCAAGAAAGGAATGAGACGCACGGAGAAAAGACAAACAGAATTTGGCATTCTGCAACTGTTTGCAAAGGAGGGACAGACATGGTTCGAAGCTGCAAAGGAAAAAAGAGAACAAAGTAGACAAGAAATAAAGAAAAATGAAAAGGAAACAGAAAAATTGATGGAGAAGATTACCACGCCCTTCTCACATACAGCATCTTTACAGAAGCCCCCGCCTTATGAGAAGGAGGTGAAGTTCACTGATGTTTATCCCCAGCTCCCAGTGATTACACAGGAAGGCAACTATCTCTGCAAAGATGAGGATGAACAAATAATAGAGATGGGCAAGGCTAAAACAACCATGAAGATGTACCCGAGCTCCAACAGTACAAAGAAGAAGGAACAGGATCAGGAGACTCTCAGAAAAGTCAACCAAATACAGTTGGTGGATAATAAGAAGAAGAAAAAGAAACAAGCTGTGGTTATGCAGAGCCAGTCACAACTAAATCAATTACCACCACAACCACAGCAAGGACAGATTCAGGTACTTCCACCTGTGGTCTTCACTGTCTCCTTTCCACAGCCAGTTTTTGACCAACCACAAACATGGAGAGGAAGAGGTCAAGGAAATATAGGAAGAGGAAGAGGAGGAAATTTCCAACAGTCTCAAGGAGCGTGTCATAATTGTGGACAACAAGGTCATTTTGCACGTGACTGCTACAGGTTCAGAGGAGGCTTCAGAGGAGGCTTCAGAGGACAACCACAGCCACCCAGGGGACCAGCGAACCCTTACAGGGGTCCAGAACCTGGTTTTTAGGGGTGCCCAGAAGACTCGAAAGGGAGGTGTCAGCTGGTAGTATCAGGGCCGGAGCAAGATCCAAAAATAGAGGTGAAAATAAATGATAAGTCAAGATTCAAGATTCAAGATTCAAGATTTTTATTTGTCACATACATATACATACTTCCATACATATATGCAGTGAAATGTAATGCAACGCACCCGGTGATAGCACACAATAAGTCCTAGGAAAAAGTACAAAAATAAAATAAAATAAAAAGTAGAAAATTCCTTTCTAATAGACCGACTAACTGACTCCTAAAATGTAATACAGTAAGTGGAATACTTATAGAATAAGCTAAAAAATATATAGAATAAAATACAATAAAAAAATAAATTGAAATAAAATGGAATAGGTTGAAGGAATATGGCTATTTATATACAGATATGTGCATTTAAAGTGGCATGTGAATTAAAGTGGCATGTGAATGTGAATAGTGTGAGGTAGTGTTTGGGATAATACAGCACAGTATACAACAGTACGGCGCAGCAATACGGCATCACGAACAACCCTGAACAGTGATACAGTATGCGGTACAGTATGCTACATACAGTACAGTAGGTAGTGGAGCCTAGTGCATGGCTCAGTTAAGACCCCTGGTGAGGTCAGCGTTGACAGTTCTGATGGCTTGAGGGAAGAAAATCCGTCTCAGTCTCCCTGTTCCGCTGCGTGACTGCGGAGGCGCTTGCCTGACCGCAGCAGCTGAAACAGTCCGTTGTTGGGGTGATGAGGATCCTTCATGATCCTACGGGCTCTGCTACTACACCTCCTGGTGTATAACTCCTGCAAGGGGGGGAGGGTAGTTCCAGTGGTACGTTCAGCTGAACGCACCACCCTCTGCAGGGCCCGCCTGTCCTGGGCAGTACAGTTCCCAAACCAGGCAGTGATGTTGCCTGTCAGGATGCTCTCCACTGCTCCAGAGTAGAAGGACTTGAGGATCCTCACCGAGACCCGGAATTTCCTCAGCTGCCTGAGGTGGTAGAGACGCTGCCTCGCCTTTCTCACCAGAGTGTCTGTGTGAGCAGTCCATGTTAAGTCCTCTGTGATGTGGACTCCCAGATATCTGAAGCTGCTCACCCTATCGACAGAAGTCCCATTAATCCACAAGGGCGCGTGCGTCCTCGATTGTGATCCACGCCTAAAGTCCACAATCAGCTCCTTGGTTTTGCTGACGTTCAGGTGGAGGCTGTTGTCCTGGCACCAGAGTGACAGGTCAGCCACCTCCTCGCGGTAGGCCTTCTCATCGCAGTCGGTGATCAGGCCCACGACCACGGTGTCGTCAGCAAACTTGATGATGGTGTTGGAGCTGGACCTGGCCACACAGTCATGTGTGTACAGGGAGTACAGTAGGGGGCTGAGGACGCAGCCCTGGGGGGATCCTGTATTCAGGGTGAGGGAGCTTGACATGTACTTCCCCACCTTGACCACCTGGGGGCGGCCTGTGAGGAAGTCCAGGATCCAGGTGCACAGCGGAGCATTCAATCCTAGCTCCAACAACTTGACAGCCAGTCTGGTGGGGACTATGGTGTTGAAAGCTGAACTATAATCAATGAACAGCATTCTCACATAGGCCCCCTTCTGGCCATCCAGGTGCGTGAGCGTGGTGTGCAGTACCTGGGAGACCGCGTCATCCGTGGATCTGTTCTGCCGGTACGCGAACTGCAACGGGTCCAAGGTGCGGGGGAGGGAGGCGCAGATGTAATCCTTAATCAGCCTCTCGAAACACTTCATGACCACCGAGGTGAGGGCCACCGGACGGTAGTCATTCAGGCAGGTTGGAGAGGCGATCTTCGGGACAGGAACGACGGTGGACCTCTTGAAACAGGATGGGACCACTGATTCAGCCAGGGAGATGTTGAATATTGTGGTGAACACCGGAGCTAGCGCGTTAGTACAGGTCTTCAGTACTCGTCCAGATACGCCATCTGGGCCCGCAGCTTTCCTGGTGTTCACCCGCATCAAAGCCCTCCTGACCTCGTGCACGGACACTGAGAGTGCGCGCTCGTCCCCAGCGGTGTAGCTCCAATTAGCCGGCGAGCTAGCGGTGCTGCTGCCAGACTCGAACCGCGCATAAAAGGAGTTCAGTTGGTTGGCCAGGGAGGCGTCCGCACTCGTGGCTGGGGAGGAGCTGCTCTTGTAGTTTGTTATTGTTCGCAGCCCCTCCCACAAGCGTCTTGTGTCCCCCCGCTCCATCTGCAGCTCCAGGGTGTCTCTGTACGTCCGTTTAGCGTCCCTCACCGCCCTCCGCAGATTGTACGACGCCGCTTTGTAATTGTCCATGTTACCAGATACAAGTCCGTCGTTGTAAGCGGCCGTGCGCGCATTCAGAGCGCAGCGGATGGATTTATCAACCCATGGTTTCTGGTTTGGAAATATCCGAACTTTCACCGTAGGAACGATTTCATCCGCGAGCGTAGCCACAAAACTCACTACAACCTCCGTAAACTCGCTGACGTCACTTGAACTCGCTCGGAACATGTCCCAGTCTACGTCAGTCAGAGCGTCCTGAAGCGCAGCCTCTGATTGGTCCGTCCACCGCTTCACTTCCCTCGTCATCACCAGATCCCGCGCGATCAGAGGCCTGTAAACAGGAAGCAGCGAGATTGCGGCGTGATCTGATTTCCCGAAAGCAGGAAGCGACACGGGCTTGTATCCGTTCTTGTAAGGAGTGTAACAATGGTCCAGAGTTCTGTCTCCCCTGGTGGCACACGTGATGTGTTGGTGGAAATTCGGCAGAACTTTTTTCAGGTTGGCCCTGTTAAAGTCCCCAGTCACCACCACAGCCGCGTCGGGATGTCTGTTCTGAAATCCGCACAACACATCGTGCAGAACCGACAGAGCTGCGTCGGTGTCCGCTTGCGGTGGGATATAAACGGCTGTAATGATGACCGTGCTGAATTCCCGGGGGAGATAAAATGGACGGCATAGTATGGTCAGCTGTTCCAGGTTCGGCGAGCAGGAGTGGGAGAGGAATTTGGTGTTGTTGGCGTTACACCAGCGGTTGTTTACCATTAGGCAGACGCCTCCACCTTTGGATTTCCCCGACTCTCCCGTTCTGTCGCCGCGGAACACGGAGAAGGCCTCGGCTGGACGTATGGCTTCATCCGGCACCAGTGGGTTCAGCCATGTTTCCGTCAGGCAGAGGACGCAACAGTTCCTCGTGTCTCGCTGGAATTGAATCCTCGCTCCAAGTTCATCCATCTTGTTCTCCAGGGACTGGACGTTAGCAAGAAGGATGCTTGGCAGAGGTGGACGGTAAGGTTGTGTCCTCATTCTGACCCGAATGCCGCCTCGTTTACCTCGGTGCTTCCTCCGTGGGCCGGCTCGTGGAACAGCGACTCCATTTTTGTTGTTGTTGCGAGTGTTCCCGCGTCGGATTTCCGCCGGCCACTCTGCTCCCACGGATAAAAAGTCCCAAAGTTGTTCGTTTAGGGAAATTTTTATATCCATGAGTGCATCGCGGCCGTATGAGTTAATTGTTGATGTTTTTCTGGCGAACATCGTGATAAAAAAAGGAAAAAAATACTAAAGAGTAAGAAAGTAACCGGAGCGCCGGCGCAGGCGACCGCTAGGGGCGGCGCCACTATCGCGCCACTATCGCCAAGTCATTGGAAGTAATGGCAGATTGCGGAGCAGCTTTCACCTGTGTTCGGCCTGAAGATGCTATACATCTCCCCATGTCTGACCAATTGGTACGGACAATCGGGTTTGAGGGTGTGAAACAGCTGATTCCTCTCACAAAACCAATTGAGCTCTGCTGTAGAAATCGGAAAATCACACTACCTATTTTGGTGTCAGAACATACGTCCATTGCACTCTTGGGAAGAGATGCTATGTGCAAACTAAATTGCACAATACGGTGTACACCGGACAGCTGTCTGGTGGATGTGCCACCTGATGTCTACCACCAATTATTTAGCGCACCAGAGACCGAGACTTCTTCAGTATATTGGATTGGAAATCTTAGTCCAGAGCTATTAGAGCCAGCCAAGCCGTGGGAGAAGTTCATTGTGGCAAATATGCCTGATGCTAAGCCCCCTGAGTATCCACATCATTGCACGTTGAAATATTTCAAGAAAGCTGACCAATTGGATCCAGAAGAATGGTTGAGTAGTCAACCGAAGCATGTTCAGCTGATCTCATGCTGCATAATTGTGGGACCACAAGGAGCAGCTATGAAGATAAACACCAATGAATATCTTGAGAAAGAGTATGACATTGTGAAAAGTGTGCCACATGTGACTTTAATGGTGGCTGAAGGATTTGAGCAGAAGCAAATAGGAGAAATGATGGCAGAAGCTGAGGAAGCCATTTTTTCACCCATAAAGGAGAATCTTGCTATCTGGATAAGTGAAGAACAGAAGTTCATGAAAATCATGATTTCAGCTCAAGGACAAGGACAACCACAAGTGATACAGATGACACATGAGTCAATGTTCAGCGCTAAATTGGACTCAGACAGCATGAGAGAGGAGATGCTGCAACAAATTCCAGAATGTTTGTGGTCACGACATAGTACTGACATCGGACTTGTGAAGTCAGCCCAACCGGTGAGAGTTGAACTGAGACCAGGAACCAAACCTCCTTGGAAGAACCAATATCCACTAAAGGAAGAGGCAATCAAAGGGATTGAACCACAAATTGAAGGACTGTTAAAAGCAGGTGTAGTGGAAATATGTTTGGATCCTCAGAGCAATACACCTATATTGCCTTTAAAGAAACCAGATGAGTCCTATCGCTTGGTACATGATTTAAGAGCGATAAATGAAGTGGTGAAGGATTTTCCAGCAGATGTACCAGATCCACATACCTTGTTAGCCCAAATCCCTCCAGAGGCTACACACTTCACAGTGTTGGATTTGTGTGGAGCATTTTTCAGTGTTCCACTGAGCGAAGAAAGTCAAGGATTGTTTGGATTCACGTACAAAGGACAAACCTTCAAGTACAAGAGGCTCCCTCAAGGATTCAAACATAGCCCTCACATTTTCAATAAAGTATTGCAGGATGACTTGGCTGGGATTGATCAGATCTTGAAAAGTACTGTCATTCAGTATGTGGACGACATCGTCATCTGTTCACCGGATAAGGAAACATGCCATGAGGATTCAATCAAACTGTTACAGCTATTGGCAGACAAAGGACACAAGGCCTCTCAGAAGAAGCTACAGTATTGTCAAGAAAAAGTTGTTTATTTGGGTCAAACAATAACCCATGGACACAGAAGCATCTCTGAGAGTCATTTGGAAGCCATTCGAACGGCACCAAAGCCTAGAACAGTCAGAGAGATGATGACATTTCTTGGCATTGCGGGATATTCTTCAGCCTGGGTAGAAGATTATGCCTGCCTAACAGGGCCTTTGAGAGCCATGATAAAAGAGACTGGGAATGCTCAACTCCATTGTAACCTCACCTGGACCCAAGAAGGTCTTATGGCATTTGAAACGATCAAACAGAGGCTACAAGAAGCTCCAGCGCTAGCGCTGCCAGACTACTCTAAGAACCTTTTTCTGTATGTGGCTACGTCCACTGGAGGCAAATATGCATGTGCAGTTCTTTGTCAGCCAACAGGTACAGGGACAAGTCCTCAACCTGTGTCGTATTATTCTACTGCCTATTCAGAAGTAGAATCGGGGCTACCACTGTGCTACAGAGCAATTGGTGGGAGTTTATCTAATGTATGAGAAAGCATCATCAGTAACTATGGGTTACCCAGTGACAATTCTTACCCATCATAGTCTCAGAAATCTTTTGAACTTCGGTAAATGTACATTGACTATGTCTAGGCTAAGAGACTATCATAGGCTCTTAGAGCAGGAAGATGTCACCTTAGTAAGGTGCGTCACGGTAAATCCAGCTGATAATTTACCAACACCAGGGGATGAAGAGCCACATGATTGTATTCAGGAAGTAGAGAGATATGCAAAGCTCAGATCAGACTTGCAAGCTTTCCCACTGCATGTGTCAGATGTGGAGTATTGGACTGACGCGTCCTGCTATCGAATAGGAGACACATTGAGTGCTGGTTATGCAGTAGTCAAAGCCCAGGGAACTGAATTTGTTGTTGAGAAAGCAGAAGTAATACCACAACCTGCTTCTGCACAGCTTGCTGAGCTTGTGGGCCTGACTGAAGCTTGTCTATTGGCTGAAGGCAAGCGAGTGACAATATATACAGATTCGGCATATGCACATAATGTGTGTCATTTATTTGGATCAGTATGGAAAAATCGAGGATTTAAGAAAACCGATGGTTCTCCGATACAGCATCATGCCCAAATAATAAAATTGTTGCATGCAATGATGAAACCAAAGGAAATAGCTGTAGCTAAGTGTGCAGCACACAAAATAGACACGTCAAGGGTCACACAAGGTAACAAAGCGGCTGATGAGGCTGCTAAAGCAGTTACAGGAGCAAACAAAGCAGGCAAGGTTCTTCTGGTCACTCATGAAGTGGACTTGGAAGATAAAATCACGCTCAGAGATGTGATCGCGATGCAAGAAGCGGCGTCAGCCATCGATAAACAATTATGGTTGGACCGAGGGGCCACACAAGATTCTGCTGGTCTGTGGAGAAATCATGAAGGACTGATGGTAGCACCCCCTGACCTACTAGGTCTGATGATTCAGGAAGCACATGGGTTAGCCCATGTTGCAAGGGGGGAGGTAAGGAGAAAGATCACGAAAGAGTATGGTTTTTGGGCACCGTACTTGCTTGAGCAAATTGATTATGTCATAGGCAGATGCACAATCTGTCTTAAAAATAACGTTCGGAGGGGTGTGTTGAGTCCACCCGGTCACATTCCAACTCCGACAGGTCCTATGCGTGAGTTGGTTGTGGATTTTGTTGACATGATAAGACCAATAGGAGGTAAAAGATACATGCTAGTCGTCGTGGATAGATTTTCACAGTGGCCTGAGGCATGTCCAACCAAGCGTAAAGATGCTCAGTCGTTTGCCAAGTTCTTGTGTCGTGAGGTCATAAGCAGGTGGGGACTTCCAGATCGGATATCCTCAGATAATGGGAAAGAGTTCGTGGATAGAACAGTCAAATTAATTCTGCAAAAATTGGGAATTAAACAACGTTTAGGAGCTGTTTATCATCCACAAAGCCAAGGAATTCGTGTAAAAATGAATGGTGTGCTGAAAAATCGCATTGTTAAAATCTGTCAGCATACAGGTCTGAATTGGGTAGAGGTGTGTAGTTAGGAGCTAACACTAGTAGAGAATATCCCATTTTGAATATCTGATTCCATCATTTACTCAACACTATTGTTAACAAGGGAAATACATGGACAAAGGGGGGAAAAGAAAAAAAGTTAATCATATATTGGAATAATGTTAAAGTATAATGCAAAAGTGAAATTATTATACTGTATTTGATGTTTGTGCAAGATACTGGCTGGTGATTCTTTCTTTCAGGACCAGTCAGAGGATGGCTGTGTCCAGAGATCCTAACAGCCTAATGGACTTGAACATTCAAACATGGACACTCGAAAATGGACGGCGGACCCTGAATGAAGACATCATGATCAGGAGTGTCGAGTGAAATATCATTAAAAGTTGATGGTGTTAAAAAGCAACAGTTTAATACATACATGTGTGTCCTGAATGTGTTTATAATATTGGAGTTTGTTTACTACAATGTAACCTGTATTATTGATAAATATCCTGTACTCTACGCTAGATATTTTTAGCAAGACATATTACTTTGATTTGCTATTGTTTTCCTTGAGTTGTCTGTAGTAGGATGAAGTGAATACATTGGGACCTCAGGTATTTTCTTTTTTTGCGGTTTTTGAGGGACATTGGTGCTAGGCAGGGAAAGGTCCACTGGAAGGTCCGATGGGTCGACCAGCCTGACTTTGGACTCATTTTTGATTTATTTCTGAGGCTCTAAATGTATGCATATATATGTAACATCCTATACAGTAGTCTAAACCCTTCGTCTTTTTCTGTTAATTGATTTGGAGTACCTTAGGTGGTTGCCTGGGGCAGAGGGACCGTGAGAGAATTTTCCTGTCTTGATTGATTGATGGATGTTCTAAAAAATGAAGCTGCCAGATGGGTTTTTCGCTCTCACACTCCACAAATTTGCTGTATTGCTATGACTAAGCATGGTCAGAAGGGTATATTATAACCAATTGTGTTTGTTATTAAGTGATTTCTATTAAGCCAATTAACATCGTATGTTCAATTACTCTTCTCTCTGTCGAGACTTTGTGTAGTCTCGAAGGGGGGAATATGAGGTGTCTGGAAGGTTTGAGCTGAATAGGTCACTGAGCTCCCAAAGCTGAGATATAGTGCGGTCATAATATTAACTATGTTATTATTAGATTTATTGCTTAAGAATGAGAACGTCAAGGTTCTGTTCAGAGGCCCTATGGGAGAGGAATTTTGTTTATTCCTCCAGCTCGACCAGAGGAGGAAATGTTTAGATTTATGACAGGACATAGGCTGAGCAGGCACCTATGGGTTGGAACCAGATGTGGTATGTTATCTCTGTACAGCTTTAAAAGCGAATGCAGAGCGTCACTTGGCAGAGATTCCATCCGGCTCGGGTCTAACTGATCATCTTAACAGGAGATCCAGGGTTGATGTCCCAGCAGCGCTTTTCGGACTTGAATGCCGTTCAGTGGAGGCAGTAAACATACCACGATAATATATTTTAATGAAAAACCAGACAATAGAGGCTCTGTAGCGCAATGGATAGCGCATTGGACTTCTAGGACTTGTTCACAAGCAAATCAAAGGTTGTGGGTTCAAGTCCCACCAGAGTCAAATGGCTGTCTCACTAGTTTTCACTCCATTCCTGAAGTTCTGAATGCTTGTCAACATCACCTGACTGTAAAAAAACCCCACAGTAACATCAGTCGCTTTTCCTCAGAACTTACACAATTTGATTGAGTATGTTACAAATGCTTGTTTTGAGGATGTGCCACACCCCTTCCAATGAGGTGGTGCAGTGTTGATGGCCATGGGCTGCTCATCCATTGTGCTCTGCATGTATTGGTACAAGTCCCCTCCACATTTGTGGCTGGTGCTTTAACATTTGGTTAAAGGATGATGGATTTAAATCCTTGCACTGTTATTTTACTTATTTCGGTCAACATGCATTTTAACACAGTTGTATCTCTATTTTCAGATGTAGCGCCTGGTGCTGTGGCTTACTGGGTTAAATAGCCCGCCTAGTTAACAGGAGATGCTGGGGTTGAAGTCTCTGTTTGGATTTGAATTATTTTCAGTGGAGGCAGTATGCATATCATAAGAATATATATCAGTGAAAATATTTCCTGAAGTGGCTCTTGAGTGTAATTTGAATTATAGGCGTCGCAAGCAAGTAATTCCCCGCTTGTGGTTCGAGTCCCTCTAGATTCACTTGTCTTGCTTATTATGTTTTACTTAATTCTTAAAATTAACATCCTACGTACTATGGCCTTAGTATGGTCTTCTGACTGTCAAAAAAACTCTATGCTCTAAATTCCTTTACAAAATGAGGAAAATGTTACACATGGTTGTATTTGAGAATGCAATACACCTTTACAGACAAGGATGCCTTGTGATTGAGGTAGTGTGCTGCAAAACTGTTGTGCTGTGCATGCATTTGTTCAAGTCCCATCCACCTTTTGGCTGGCAAGCTACATTTGGTAAAGGGATCCTGCATTTAAATCCCTGCAGTGTTGCAGTTATTTCTTTCAATATGCATTTTGAACAGAGTTGTGACTTCATTTCCAGGTGAAGTGCATAGTGCTGTGGCTTCGTTGGTGAATGCGCCTGTCTAACAGGAGATCCAGGGTTGATGTCCCAGCAACGCATATCGGACTTGAATGCTGTTCAGTGGAGGCAGTATACATACCACGATAATATATTTCAATGAAAAACCAGCCAAAGGAGGCTCTGTAGCGCAATGGATAGCGCATTGGACTTCTAGGACTTGTTCACAAGCAATTCAAAGGTTGTGGGTTCAAGTCCCACCAGAGTCAAACGGCTGTCTCACTAGTTTTCACTCCGTTCTGAATGCTTGTCAACATCATCTGACTGTAAAAAAAAGCCCACAGTAACATCAGTTGCTTTTCCTCAGAACTTACACAATTTGATTGAGTTTGTTACAAATGCTTGTTTTGAGGATGTGCCACACCCCTTCCAATGAGGTGGTGCAGTGTTGATGGCCATGGGCTGCTCATCCATTGTGCTCTGCATGTATTGGTACAAGTCCCCTCTACATTTGTGGCTGGTGCTTTAACATTTGGTTAAAGGATGATGGATTTAAATCTTTGCACTGTTAGTTTACTTATTTCGGTCAATATGCATTTTAACACAGTTGTATCTCCATTTTCGGATGTAGCGCCTGGTGCTGTGGCTTACTGGGTTGAACAGCCCGCCTAGTTAACAGGAGATGCTGGGGTTGAAGTCTCTGTTTGGATTTGAATTATTTTCAGTGGAGGCAGTATGCATATCATAAGAATATATACCAGTGAAAATATTTCCTGAAGTGGCTCTTGAGTGTAATTTGAATAATAGGCGTCGCAAGCAAGTTATTCCCCGCTTGTGGTTCGAGTCCCTCTAGATTCACTTGTCTTGCTTATTATGTTTTACTTAATTCTTAAAATTAACATCCTACGTACTATGGCCTTAGTATGGTCTTCTGACTGTCAAGAAAACTCTATGCTCTAAATTCCTTTACAAAATGAGGAAAATGTTACACATGGTTGTATTTGAGAATGCAATACACCTTTACAGACAAGGATGCCTTGTGATTAAGGCAGTGTGCTGCAAAACTGTTGTGCTGTGCATGCATTTGTTCAAGTCCCATCCACCTTGTGGCTGGCAAGCTACATTTGGTAAAGGGATCCTGCATTTAAATCCCTGCAGTGTTGCAGTTATTTCTTTCAATATGCATTTTGAACAGAGTTGTGTCTTCATTTCCATGTGTAGTGCATAGTGCTGTGGCTTCGTTGGTGAATGCGCCTGTCTAACAGGAGATCCAGGGTTGATGTCCCAGCAGCGCTTTTCGGACTTGAATGCCGTTCAGTGGAGGCAGTATACATACCACGATAATATATTTTAATGAAAAACCAGACAGAAGAGGCTTTGTAGCGCAATGGACTTCTAGGACTTGCTCACAAGCAATTCAAAGATTGTGGGTTCAAGTCCCACCAGAGTCAAATGGCTGTCTCACTAGTTTTCACTCCATTCCTGAAGTTCTGAATCCTTGTCAACATCATCTGACTGTAAAAAAACCCCACAGTAACATCAGTTGCTTTTCCTCAGAACTGACACAATTTGATTGAGTATATTACAAATGCTTGTTTTGAGGATGTGCCACACCCCTTCCAATGAGGTGGTGCAGCGTTGATGGCCGTGGGCTGTTCATCCATTGTGCTCTGCATGTATTGGTAAAAATCCCCTCTACATTTTTGGCTGGTGCTTTAACATTTGGTTAAAGGATGATGGATTTAAATCTTTGCACTGTTAGTTTACTTATTTCGGTCAATATGCATTTTAACACAGTTGTATCTCCATTTTCGGATGTAGCGCCTGGTGCTTTTGCT
Organism: Zeus faber; assembly: GCF_960531495.2. NCBI lineage: Eukaryota > Metazoa > Chordata > Actinopteri > Zeiformes > Zeidae > Zeus > Zeus faber. The sequence continues at coordinate 26,962,946 of NC_137198.1, read as the reverse complement.
TACTGGGTTAAATAGCCCGCCTAGTTAACAGGAGATGCTGGGGTTGAAGTCTCTGTTTGGATTTGAATTATTTTCAGTGGAGGCAGTATGCATATCATATGAATATATATCAGTGAAAATATTTCCTGAAGTGGCTCTTGAGTGTAATTTGAATTATAGGCGTCGCAAGCAAGTAATTCCCCGCTTGTGGTTCGAGTCCCTCTAGATTCACTTGTCTTGCTTATTATGTTTTACTTAATTCTTAAAATTAACATCCTACGTACTATGGCCTTAGTATGGTCTTCTGACTGTCAAGAAAACTCTATGCTCTAAATTCCTTTACAAAATGAGGAAAATGTTACACATGGTTGTATTTGAGAATGCAATACACCTTTACAGACAAGGATGCCTTGTGATTAAGGCAGTGTGCTGCAAAACTGTTGTGCTGTGCATGCATTTGTTCAAGTCCCATCCACCTTGTGGCTGGCAAGCTACATTTGGTAAAGGGATCCTGCATTTAAATCCCTGCAGTGTTGCAGTTATTTCTTTCAATATGCATTTTGAACAGAGTTGTGTCTTCATTTCCAGGTGTAGTGCATAGTGCTGTGGCTTCGTTGGTGAATGCGCCTGTCTAACAGGAGATCCAGGGTTGATGTCCCAGCAGCGCTTTTCGGACTTGAATGCCGTTCAGTGGAGGCAGTATACATACCACGATAATATATTTTAATGAAAAACCAGCCATAAGAGGCTCTGTAGCGCAATGGATAGCGCATTGGACTTCTAGGACTTGTTCACAAGCAATTCAAAGGTTGTGGGTTCAAGTCCCACCAGAGTCAAATGGCTGTCTCACTAGTTTTCACTGAAGTTCTGAATGCTTGTCAACATCATCTGACTGTAAAAAAACCCCACAGTAACATCAGTCGCTTTTCCTCAGAACTTACACAATTTGATTGAGTATGTTACAAATGCTTGTTTTGAGGATGTGCCACACCCCTTCCAATGAGGTGGTGCAGTGTTGATGGCCATGGGCTGCTCATCCATTGTGCTCTGCATGTATTGGTACAAGTCCCCTCCACATTTGTGGCTGGTGCTTCAACATTTGGTTAAAGGATGATGGATTTAAATCCTTGCACTGTTATTTTACTTATTTCGGTCAACATGCATTTTAACACAGTTGTATCTCTATTTTCAGATGTAGCTCCTGGTGCTGTGGCTTACTGGGTTAAACAGCCCGCCTAGTTAACAGGAGATGCTGGGGTTGAAGTCTCTGTTTGGATTTGAATTATTTTCAGTGGAGGCAGTATGCATATCATAAGAATATATATCAGTGAAAATATTTCCTGAAGTGGCTCTTGAGTGTAATTTGAATTATAGGCGTCGGAGGCAAGTAATTCCCCGCCTTTGGTTCGAGTCCCTCTAGATTCACTTGTCTTGCTCATTATGTTTTACTTAATTCTTAAAATTAACATCCTACGTACTATGGCCTTAGTATGGTCTTCTGACTGTCAAGAAAACTCTATGCTCTAAATTCCTTTACAAAATGAGGAAAATGTTACACATGGTTGTATTTGAGAATGCAATACACCTTTACAGACAAGGATGCCTTGTGATTAAGGCAGTGTGCTGCAAAACTGTTGTGCTGTGCATGCATTTGTTCAAGTCCCATCCACCTTGTGGCTGGCAAGCTACATTTGGTAAAGGGATCCTGCATTTAAATCCCTGCAGTGTTGCAGTTATTTCTTTCAATATGCATTTTGAACAGAGTTGTGTCTTCATATCGCCATGGCGATAGTGGCCCGCCCCTAGCGGTCGCCTGCGCCGGCGCTCCGGTTACTCTCTTACCTTTTTAGTATTTTTTTCCTTTTTTTATCATAATGTCTGCCAAAAAACATCAACAGTCTACGACCGCGATGCAATCATAGATATAAAAATTTCCCTAAACGAACAACTTTGGGACTTTTTATCCGTGGGAGCAGAGTGGCCGGCGGAAATCCTACGCGGGAACACTTTCAACAACAACAACAATAACAAGAATGGAGCCGCTGTTCCACGAGCGGGCCCACGGAGGAAGCACCAAGGTAAACGAGGCGGCATTCGGGTCAGAATGAGGGCGCAACCTTACCGTCCACCTCTGCCAAGCATCCTTCTTGCTTACGTCCAGTCCCTGGAGAACAAGATGGATGAACTTCGAGCGAGGATTCAATTCCAGCGAGACACGAGGAACTGTTGCGTCCTCTGCCTGACGGAAACATGGCTGAACCCACTGGTGCTGGATGAAGCCATTCGTCCAGCCGAGCCCTTCTCCGTGTTACGCGGCGACAGAACGGGAGAGTCGGGGAAATCCAAGAGGCTTCTGCCTAATGGTAAACAACCGCTGGTGTAACGCCAACAACACCAGATTCCTCTCCCACTCCTGCTCGCCGAACCTGGAACAATTGACCATACTATGCCGTCCATTTTATCTCCCCCGGGAATTCAGCACGGTCATCATTACAGCCGTTTATATCCCACCGCAAGCGGACACCGACGCAGCTCTGTCGGTTCTGTACGATGTGTTGTGCGGATTTCAGAACAGACATCCCGACACGGCTGTGGTGGTGACTGGGGACTTTAACAGGGCCAACCTTAAAAAAGTTCTGCCGAATTTCCACCAACACATCACGTGTGCCACCAGGGGAGACAGAACTCTGGACCATTGTTACACACCTTACAAGAACGGACACAAGCCCGTCTCGCTCCCTGCTTTCGGGAAATCAGATCACGCCGCGATCTCGCTGCTTCCTGTTTACAGGCCTCTGATCGCGCGGGATCTGGTGATGACGAGGGAAGTGAAGCGGTGGACGGACCAATCAGAGGCTGCGCTTCAGCACGCTCTGACTGACGTAGACTGGGACGTGTTCCAAACAAGTTTAAGTGACGTCAGCGAGTTTACGGAGGTTGTAGTAAATTTTGTGGCTACGCTAGCGGATGAAACCGTTCCCACGGTGAAAGTTCGGATATTTCCAAACCAGAAACCATGGGTTGATAAATCCATCCGCTGCGCTCTGAATGATCGTACGGCCGCTTACAACGACGGTCTTGTATCTGGTAATATGGACAATTACAATGCGGCGTCGTACAATCTGCAGAGAGCGGTGAGGGACGCCAAACGGACGTACAGAGAGACCGTGGAGCTACAGATGGAGCGGGGGGACACCAGATGCTTGTGGGAGGGGCTGGGAACAATCACAAACTACAAGAGCAGCTCCTCCCCAGCCACGAGTGTGGGCGCCTCCCTGGCCAACCAACTGAACTCCTTTTATGCGCGGTTCTAGTCTGGCAGCAACACCGCTAGCTCACCGGCTAATTGGAGTTACACCGCTGGGGATGGGCGCGCACTCTCAGGAGAGCTTTGATGCGGGTGAACACCAGGAAAGCTGCGGGCCAAGATGGCATATCTGGGCGAGTACTGAAGACCTGTGCTAACCAGCTAGCTCCGGTGTTCACTACAATATTCAACATCTCACTGGCTGAATTAGTGGTCCCGTCCTGCTTCAAGAGGTCCACCGTCGTTCCTGTGCCGAAGATCGCCTCTCCTTCCTGCCTGAATGACTACCGTCCGGTGGCCCTCATCTCGGTGGTCATGAAGTGTTTCAAGAGGCTGATTAAGCATTACATCTGTGCCTCCCTTCCCCGCACCTTGGACCCGTTGCAGTTCGCGTCCCGGCAAAACAGATCCACGGATGACGCGGTCTCCCAGGTACTGCACACCACGCTCACGCACCTGGATGGCCAGAAGGGGGCCTATATGAGAATGCTGTTCATCGATTATAGTTCAGCTTTCAACACCATAGTCCCCACCAGACTGGCTGTCAAGCTAAAGGAGCTCGGATTGAAGGGTCCGCTGTGCACCTGGATCCTGGACTTCCTCACAGGCTGCCCCCAGGTGGGGAAGTACATGTCCAGCTCCCTCACCCTGAATACAGGATCCCCCCAGGGCTGCGTCCTCAGCCCCCTACTGTACTCCCTGTACACACATGACTGTGTGGCCAGGTCCAGCTCCAACACCATCATCAAGTTTGCTGACGACACCGTGGTCGTGGGCCTGATCATCGACTGCGATGAGAAGGCCTACCGCGAGGAGGTGGCTGACCTGTCACTCTGGTGCCAGGACAACAGCCTACACCTGAACGTCAGCAAAACCATGGAGCTGATTGGGGACTTTAGGCGTGGATCACAATCTAGGACGCACGCGCCCTTGTGGATTAATGGGACTTCTGTCGATAGGGTGAGCAGCTTCAGATATCTGGGAGTCCACATCACAGAGGACTTAACATGGACTGTACACACGGACACTCTGGTGAGAAAGGCGAGGCAGCGTCTCTACCACCTCAGGCAGCTGAGGAAATTCCGGGTCTCGGTGAGGACCCGGAGGAGTCCTTCTACTCTGGAGCAGTGGAGAGCATCCTGACAGGCAACATCACTACCTGGTTTGGGAACTGTACTGCTCAGGACAGGCGGGCCCTGCAGAGGGTGGTGCGTTCAGCTGAACGTACCACTGGAACTACCCTCCCCCCCTTGCAGGAGCTATACACCAGGAGGTGTAGTGGCAGAGCCCACAGGATCATGAAGGATCCTCATCACCCCAACAACGGACTGTTTCAGCTGCTGCAGTCAGGCAAGCGCCTCCGCAGTCACACAGCGAGAACAGAGAGACTGAGACAGAGTTTTTTCCCGTTTTTTCCCCATTAGAACTGTCAATGCTGACCTCACCAGGGGTCCTAACCGAGCCATACACTAGGCTCCACTACCTACGGTACTGTATGTAGCATACTGTATCGCATACTGTGTCACTGTTCAGGGTTGTTCGTGATGCCGTATTGCTGCGCCGTACTGTTGTATACTGTGCTGTATTATCCCAAACACTACCTCACTCTATTCCCATTCACATGCCACTTTAATTCACATGCCACTTTAATTGCACATATCTGTACATACATAGGCATATTCCCTCTATCTATTCCATTTTATTTCATTTTATTTTTATTGTATTTTATTCTTTCTCTTTTTATCTTATTCTATAAGTATTCAACTTACTGTATTACGTTTTAGGAGTCAGTTAGTCGGTCAATTAGAAAGGAATTCTTTACTTTTATTTATTTTTTTCCTAGGACATATTGTGTGCTATCACCGGGTGCGTTGCATTACATTTCACTGCATATATGTATGAAAGTATGTATATGTATGTGACATATAAAAAAAAACAATCTTGAATTTCCAGGTGTAGTGCATCAGTTGTGCTCTGTATGAAAGTATTTATTTCAGTGAATATGCATTTTTAACAGAGTTCTATTTTCATTTCTGGGTGTAGTGCAAGGTGCCCTGGCTTTTATGGTCGAAGCACTTGCCTAGCAAACAGGTGATCCTGGATTCAAGTCCCAGCATCCCCTTTGGGCTTGAATGATATTCAGTTGAGGCAGAATACATACGACAGTAATATATCTCAGCAAAACATTTAATTGAAGTGGCTCTGTAGCCCAAGGGGGAGCGCTTTGGAATTCCAGGCCCCCTCAACAAGCTCAGTCATGTATTTATGAGCAGGGACCAGTTAGTCAATACAAATATATTGACAGGCAACCCTGATGGTGAAGGAGATGTCCACCCAATGTGGGGTTCCAACCCACGGCCCTGAGAAGGAGAGTCTCATGCTCTACAGATTGAGCTGACCATACAGTAGACTGTCCTGTTCTGGCCATACACAATTTTAAAGGCTTCCTTTTTACAAAAAACAATTTATTGTTCACTTGCTTGTATTAATTCATTTGAAAAACATGGCATGGGATGGAGAGTAAGAAGTCAAGTTAAGGACAGGGCATCACCCAGAATTCTTTGCACACCTTGGCTGTCATAATCGTAACCAGCCATTATAACATTTAGCACGTCCGTTTTCCACCTCACTTTTACCTACATCGGTGTGATATGGTATGAACGTGGTCCATCATATTGTTCTAGAAATATAAATGCTTTAAAAAAATACATATCCAAACGGAAATGAGGAGAGCACCATATGTGTGTCAGCCAAACCTCAGTGTGGACATGAACGGCTGAAGCCCCCTATTTCATTCTTTTGCAGAGCAACATCAAAGTCTACGAAGTCAATCTGATATGTGATTATTGCTTGTTGGCAACTTAGCCCGGTTTCCAGCAAGGTGGACTTGAAATACAGTCCACCATGGCAATTTTTGCTGGTCTCCAAGGAGATGTGCACCATGGTGAAAAGTAATGTTTTGCTCCATAGCCTGGGAACAGTGTCCTGTTTTTCTGCTACTGTAGCCCTTCACAACAAGTTAAAACTGCACAATGGTAGCCAATAGAGAGACCGTAAGTGAAAACAACATTGATATCTCATCTAGACACAGCCAGGTACAGCTGTGACTTGAACTTAGGATGTCCTGCTTAAAATAAATGCTTTCGCTGGCCAAGCCAATGTACTGGTTGATGTGCCTAAATGGCATTAGCAATTCGTATGCAAGACCAAAGAACCCAATCAGCTGCTCCTGCCTTTTTATGATATGGTAACATTGCTCCAACAGGGTTATTATGAGAGATAAAGTTTTCTTTTTTTTTTTTATGGGGCCAAGCAAATGTCTACCGGGATAAAGTATTCTTTTGTTTGGTAAAGCAAGCAGTGAGCTTATCATGTAAATATGTATCATCAAACTTAGGGAGGGTGAGAAACACTTGGCTGAAGTTGCTCGCAAGGATTTTGCCTCACAATTGAGAATTCTGTGGGCACCAGAGGTAGGCCTGCATTTGTGTTGAGCAGGGGCCAGGTGATGAGTAAGTGAAAACAAGTAGAGTGACAGGTGGCCCTGCTGGTAAAGCAGATGGGTTTGACTGGGATTGAATCATTGTCCTCATACAAAATTGTAAGCAACCAAAAAATAAAGGCTTCCTTCTGTCAAAAAACAATTTATCTTTTTTTGTTCACTTGCTTATATAAATGCCATTAAAATGGCATGTTTTTTACTTGTCCATATTTTTTTAGAAAAACTTGGTAGGGGATGCAATGTAAGCAGTCAAGTCCAAACTGGATTTTTACTCCATGCATGACAGGGCATCAACCAGAATGCTTTGCACAAAGTACAGATGAACTGCTGAAGCCACAAATTTCATTCATTTTCAGAGGCAATATCATAGTCCATCTGAGATGTGATATTTAACATAATACATACAACGCACCCTGAATTATCATCAACATTTACACTCACCCCCAAAAACCTACACCAAACCAAAGCCCCCTTTCCACCTCTCTGGGACAGAATGCTGTCCCCATCTGCCCACATCTGTCCTGATCCTCCCTCTCACCTCCCCTTCCAAACTCCTGATGACCCCCTCCACTCTGCAGGCCCTACCGAGCCTGATAAGGTCCTGCCTGGCCACACACAAGCCCTGTTTGAAGAGGCTTATGAGCAGCCAGAGCAGGAAGCCTTCCCTCCTGTTACCCCTCTACCTACACCCCTCTCCGCGCTGGTCCAGGTCAGGGTGAACCCTCTCCTCACCCTCCTGAGTAGCGCTTCCGCCCTCGCCCACACCACCCCCACGAAAGGACAGTCCCACATGATGTGACAGATGGTCTCCTCCTCCGAGCATGTGGCTCAGGGGCATCAAGGGGATCTTGCCAAGCTCGGCCGGTACAAGGTGGTTCCTATCGGCAGTGCTTTCTGGAGGCAGGACCAGTTTAGGTCCTTGAGCCCATTGTCCAGGATGGGAGGCTGGACCGCGAGCCAGACTGCTGCGGGGATGCCTACGACAGCTGACGCGGTCACCCCCCACCTCGTCTCGGTGTAGAGCCTTCTCTGGTCCAGCCCCAAACCCCCGTCCAAAGCCTTGGGGTGAGCCCGAAGGCAATTTTCCGCATGGCCAAAGTGCCATCGCACCTGCTCTGACCGGGGCCCCAAGTTGCCCAATGTCCCCATCATCCTCCTCGCCTGGTCGGAGAAGAACAGCCGGAGGAAGTGTCCTGATGGGTGGACCACTGGGGAGGACAGCTCCCTCAACAAAAAGGAAACAAAATAGCCGTCCAGCTTTAGTGGGAGGTGAGACATGCCCCTTCCGCCCCTTCCCGATCGGTGCAGACATATGGGCCCTTGCCGCATACTTGCACCGGCCCTCCCACATGAAACTGAATACGAGACGTGTGAGGGGGGCCCGCATGCATGCCGCCATCGGGAAGACGTACTACAAGTAAAGTAGGGATGGCAACACATTCGCCTTCAAAACCAGCACCTTCCCTGTGAGGGTCAGTGTCCTGGATTTCCAGAGGGCAACTTTCCTCTGGACAGCTTCAATTCGCCAATTGGCGACATGGCAAATTCCAATTTGCCATGGCGCTGTGTGCTGCCTCAAAGTTCACCCCGAGTAATCTCAGGGGTCCTACGAGACAGCCCCCCTGGTACATCCGTCCTTCCCTTCCACCGCCCATAGAACCTGACCGAGGTCGTCGCCAGATTTAACTTCATGCCAGACACTTGACCAAACTCCTGGAAGATCTACAAAGAATGGCGCATGCAGGCATCACTGTCCACACAACTTGACCCTAAGGCCGCCGCTGCCTGGTTACAGCACTCCTCTCACACCCGGGTCAGCCCGAACAGGTGCTGCCAGGGGCTCCATCTAAAGGATGTAGAGCAGGGGTGAAAGCGGACACGCCTGTCTTACCCCTGAGTGCAGTCCAAAAAGTTCCCCTCGGTGCCTGTTAACACAAACCGTGCTCCCCACGGCTGCATACAAATTACGCAGCCACCTAACAAAAACCTTCCCTAAACCTACTCTATCGAAAATCTTAAACATAAAGCCCCAGTGAACCCTGTCGAAGGCTTTGGCATGATTGAGGCCGACCAACATTAGGGGTTGACCTCCATCTTCCACCCAAGCGATAGCGTTCCACCTCACAAAGCGCCCAGCCGCTCCATATGTATGGTCCACGTGGACCCCATCCGGGAGGACTGTGACGGACGGTCAGCGAGGACCTTAGCCTGAAGTTTGTAGTCCACACACAGCATGGTCAATGGCCGTCAGTTATCAAGGTCAGAGGTGTTACCCTTCTTGAAAAGAAGGGAAATCACCCCCGTAGCCACCGACCCTCGAAGAGCCCCTGTCCGGAGGACCTCGGTCAGCACCTCCAGCGTGACCGCAGCAGGTCCGCTTGGGCCACGCTCTCGTAGACCTCCCGAAGCTGCGATTTAAGGAAGTCACAAGCTCGCTGGTCTACAGTGCTGCCGAGGTTCCCCACGGCGTACTCGAGCTCGAGGAGGTGTTGAGGGCGGAGCACCTCCCACTTCGCTTCACTTTTTCTATACCTAATGGCGTGAGCTTTAATCCTGTCCTTTGCCACTCCCCACCATTCTACCACTCTGGCAAAGAGAGGCCTGAGCCCCTCAAGACCCCGGACAAAGGGAACGAAGCTGCCACCAAACTCATCGTCTTCGAGGATATCAGGCCAAAATCTGGAGCACAGGACCAGAACTGAAGGAGGATCCCATCGTGGTCCAAGAAAAAGATGGGGTGCACCCGCCCCGACAGCACGCCCAAGGACCTTGTGAGAAAAACGTAGCCCAGCCTCCTGGCAATCCCCCGGTGGTTACGCCATGTCGGACCTCCCCCCATCCACCAACCCGTGCCCAGACATGAACCCCTTTACAAGGACTCCACTTGTGTCCCTCCCTATGTCCAGGTTTAAGACCCCCCAATGATTACCTGGCTTTTGGTGGCCAGGTGCGGTCCTAGACTGACCACCATCTCCCTCCTCTCCCTCATCCCCTCTGACCTATAAAATACAAAGACCCTCAAAGAAATAGTCCCATAATCAATATCCACCCCCAGCACCCTCCCCTGCACCACGACAAAAAACTCCTTCAGCCTCACCCTCCTTGTCCCACTCCCTCAAAGAAATTCCCACGTCCCTCTCATCCCTCAAATGAACCTCTTGCAGGAAACATATTGTGCATCCCAAACCCCTGACAATATCAAAATCAACCTCTTAACTGAGTCCCTCATTCCCTGGGGATCAATTGTGACAACTCCAAAACAATTTATTTTACACAGGTGATAAAAACAGAAATCATGCTCTGAAGACCCTGAAACACACAAAAAAATACCCCACCTAAACACAGCAACAATCGCAACGTCAGTAGTACATGCTCAACACCATGTCCTCCGGGCTCTTGTCCATGAGTTCCGCCCAGGAATAGGGCATGTTGTTGGGGGAAGCGGTAAAAACCCATGGCCCCCCTGCTCGTCATTCTGTAAAGGGGAGAGATATTCCTCCAAGAGGGGGTCTCCCCTCTGACCTCCGCCGCCACTCCCTCTTTTCGGGCAGCCCTCCCCAAAACCCCTCCTGCCGATTCCCTCATCTTCTTGGGGGCCTCCTTGCCCGACTGGAGGTGATCCCTCCTCTTCCTCTGGGTCGCCGCCTGGGGGCCTGACCCGGGGGAATCTGCTGGTGGTGTTGACCCTGGAGGAACCATCGCAGGAGACCCTGCCACAGATGGAGCCGCCATCGGCTGGACTGCCGCAGGGAGACCCTCCCCAGGTGCCGCCGCTGAAGGAGCAGCAGCCGCACGGGGAGCCGCCCCTGGAGGAGTTTCCACTGGAGGGGGCCCTTTGGAGGCCGCCGGCCCAGGGACCCCCGCAGTAAATGCCATCCTGGTCACCGCAGCTGCATCAGAGGCTGGTGCGGGAGGAGATGTCGCGGGAGGAGTCTTCCCAATTTTGGCCAAAACAAGGTAGTAAGCTGTCTGGTTAGCTCAGTGGGGAGAGAAGCTCTCAGTCTCAAGGTTGTGGGTTCAAGACCAACATTGAGTATTATAACCTTCAGCAAGGCCACCTGTCAATCTACTGGTGACTCCTTACTAAGCACCTGGTCACTGCTTAACACATGCATGACTACACTAGTTTCCATGGATGTGTCAGTTGTGCAGAACAGGGATAAACTGCTCTTCACAGGCAACTTCAGCCATGTGCTTCTCACCCTTCCTTCAATTGATGAGAGTTCTTCAAATGATAAGCTCACTGCTTGCTAAAACAAAGGAACACTTCTTTATCTCTGTAATGTGCTTGGCCCCATAAAAAAAAGAATATTGACAACTGTGTATCTCCAAAGAACAAGGTTACCATATCTTTAAAAGCCATTAACAGAACCCTTCTTGAAGTTCTGTTCGGGAGCATCCCAAATGCACCTTTGTGCATTACAATTCACGGTTCTCACTTGTAAAAGACCGTTTGAGCCAATTCCCCCTAGAATATCAGGCGTTTCCTTGAGAAACCTCATTACAAAGATTACCTGGGTGCTCACCTGCAAGTGATAGCACATAAATGAAAGTGTGACATTGATTTGGATTTCAACAAATAGTTTGGCTCAATCCATTAATGAGGAAGGTCAGACTACAGAGTGCCACACTTTTAATCTCAGTTTCCAGTGTTCCAGTCCCTGTTCAGACACATTCATTAATTGCATAAATTCACACAATTCATACAGGTAAACAATAGAGAGCATCCCAAGTGTCATTCCCAACTGGATGTTCATTATGGTTGATGTTGTCCTTTAAAAATCATGATAGACAGGCAATTTACATTTGGAATGTTCATTATTTGTAATACACTTCACCGGTACAGGTCGAAAAGAATGTCTTGAATTAGTATGAGAGTGGATGCAAGCGTCAACGTGCTAATATCTTGGGAATGCTGAGAATAAGAAAGCAAGGTGCCCTGTTTCATCACAGGTTAAAGCTATGCTTTTCTCATACAACAGCTGAAAGTAGAGCACAAATGCAGTCCCCCATTACCGCATACTATGCAGTTGTGATTCCCACAATTTGGGAATTTGCAGGTGTCAACACAATCAGAGTGCTTTGACATTGCCTCACACTGGGCAAATGTCCTTACTGATCAATGTATCACCCCTGCCAGTTAAGTATACCAAAGAGGTGCTTGCCTTCTCTTGTCACACTCAGCAGAAAAGAAAAGAAACCAGTTCTCTTTGGAAGACAGGCTCAGGTGAGCATCAGACTTTTATTCGGAGGGTCCAAGGTTAGAGTCCCTGCTCAGGTGTGTTGTTCTGCTGAGGAAGTTCACTTCACTTGTACAGGGGAAAATTGGAGACTATGAGTGTGCAACCTAGGATTTAGAAGCTTGGGAATTCCATCCCATCCCAAAAGCCTATCCTTTTTTCACGCCACAACTCAGGGTTTGTGTGCAAAGGAAATCCCACACAACCACAAAGTGGATCAGACTTTTAATCTGAGGGTCCAAGGTTCAAGTCCCAGTCTGTGTCACCCTGTGAAGACTCTGCCTTACCGCCACTGCATGGCAAGCAAGCCACAGGTAATATTTCTAAGTTTAATTAAATACAACATACGTTTTAAACAGAATTGTAAAGCCCCTTCTTTCATGGGGTTTGCACAACCCTGACCAGAATGAAATAGGCTTGGCCACATCTTTTGTTTTGTCTTGATATCCCCTTTTTGGAGCCATTGTGCCTGATTGTTAAAATGCCAAGCCTTTTGATTTGAAAGAGCAAGTTCACTGGAGAATGCAGGCATTGATCCTGCTACCTCTCGCATGCAAAGCAAGCGCTCTACCATTTGAGCTAATTCCCCCTAGAATGTCAAGCATTTACTTTAGAAACTTCATTACTAAGATGGGTGCTCACCTACAAGTGATTCACATTAGGGAATGCGTGCACACTGATTTGGATTTCAACAAATAGTTTGGCTAAATCCTTCCATGCGGAGCCTCACAAGCTCAGACTGCAGAATGCCCCACTTTAAATCTGAGGGTTCAAGCCCCTGCTCAGGTGTGTTGTTCGGTGTGTTGTTTCACTTCAATTGTACAGGGGAAAGTTGGAGAGCAGTCAAAGTGTCATTCTGCACTATTGCATTACAATTAAAAATTCCCATGTGTAATGGACCACTATGAGTGTGCAACGTAGCATTTAGAAGCTTGGGAATTCCATCACATCCCAATAAGCCTATGCTGTTTTCACACCACAACTCAGGGTGTGTGTGCAAAGGAAGTCGCCCACAACCACAAACACTGCAGAGAGATGCCCACATTTGCTTTGCACCACCCTGAATGATAGGCTTGGCCAAATCTTTTGTTTGGTCTAGATATCCCCCTTCTAGAGCCATTGTGCCTGATTGTTAAAATTCCAAGCACTTTGATTTGAAAGAGCATGTGTACTGGAGAATGCAGGCGTTGATCCTGCTACCTCTTGCATGCTAAGCAAGCGCTCTAACATTTGAGCTAATTCCCCCATGTGAGAGATGAACATTTCCTTGGGAAACCTCATCATTAAGACTACCTGGGTGCTCACCTCCAAGTGATAGCACATTAAGGAAAGCGTCCGCAATGATTTTGATTTCAACAAATAGTGTGGCTAAATCCTTTCATGAGGAGCCTTACAAGCTCAGACTGCAGAATGCCCCACTTTAAATCTGAATGTCCAGGGTTCAAGTCCCTGTTCAAACACATTTATTTACTGCAGAAGTTCACACAATTCATACAGTTAAACATTAGAGAGTATCCCAAGTGTCATTCCCAACTAGATAAGAAAATAAACCAGTTCTCTTTGGAAGACAGGCTCAGGTGAGCATCAGACTTTTAATCGGAGGGTCCAAGGTTAGAGTCCCTGCTCAGGTGGGTTGTTCTGCTGAGGAAGTTCACTTAACTTGTACAAGGGAAAGTTGGAGACTATGAGTGTACAACCTAGCATTTAGAAGCTTGGGAATTCCATCACATCCCAATAAGCCTATCCTTTTTTCACACCACAACTCAGGGTTTGTGTGCAAAGGAAATCCCCCACCACCACAAAGTGGTTCAGACTTTAAATCTGAGGGTCCAAGGTTCAAGTCCCTCTTCTGCTGAGGAATTCACATCACTTGTACAGGGGAGTGTTGGAGAGCAGTCAAAGTGTCATTCTGCACTAATGCATTACAATCAAAAATTCCCGTGTGTAATCGACCACTATGAGTGTGCAACCTAGCATGTAGAAGCTTGGCAATTCCATCACATCCCAATAAGCCTATCCTTTTTTCACACCACAACTCAGGGTGTGTGTGCAAAGGAAATCCCCCACAAACACAAAATAAGCAGTCAAGATGCCCACACTTGGGGGAATTTGGCCAGCAGAGTCGGATGCAATGATATTACCTCACCCTGGCACAATCAGAGTGCTATGACATAGCCTCACACTGGTCAAACGTCCTGAACAATGTTTCACCCGTGGCATGTAAGGATACCAAAAAGGTGCTTACATTCTGTCACACCCAGCAGAAAACCAAAGGAACCAGTTCTCTTTGAAAGACAGGCTCAAGAACACCCGAGGAGCTCAGCTGGCTGAGCATCAGACTTTTAATCTGAGGGTCCAGGGTTCAAGTCCCTGCTCGGGTGTGTTGTACACTTGAGAAAGTCCCCTTCACTTGTACGGTTTGAGTGCAGTCCAAGAGTTGTCTGCACTGGTGCATCACAATTAACGGTTCTCACTTGTAAAAGACCGTTTGAGCTAATTCCCCCTAGAATATCAGGCATTTCCTTGAGAAACCTCATTACAAAGATTACCTGGGTGCTCACCTGCAAGTGATTGAGGTGTCTGGAAGGTTTGAGCTGAATAGGTCACTGAGCTCCCAAAGCTGCGATATAGTGCAGTCATAATATTAACTATGTTATTATTAGATTTATTGCTTAAGAATGAGAACGTCAAGGTTCTGTTCAGAGGCCCTATGGGAGAGGAAATTTGTTTATTCCTCCAGCTCGACCAGAGGAGGAAATGTTTAGATTTATGACAGGACATAGGCTGAGCGGGCACCTATGGGTTGGAACCAGATGTGGTATGTTATCTCTGTACAGCTTTAAAAGCGAATGCAGAGCGTCACTTGGCAGAGATTCCATCCGGCTCGGGTCTCTCCCAGGACATCCATGGCAAGTCTGGTTTGATGCTGATTTGTGTAATAAAATTATTATTTTATTCAAGTCAGTGTCAGCGGTCACTCCTTCATTCTTCAGCACATCACACCCATCAAGAAACTAAACTACAAAGTGGCGTCACGAATCAGGATCTGTTGGGCCTCATCTGCCGATGCTGCCTGCTCCAGCGAACTGCCGCTCTCAGGGTGAGTGACCTCTCACAAAATTGAGCTGTTATGTGGGCTGGAGCAGTGTGTTTTTGGCAGGGAGACTGCACTGAGATTATGCGGAGATGGAGATGATGTGTTGATGTGTGAAGTGAGTTTCCGTCTAAATTGGGGTTAATTAAGATGTAAAAGATGTAAATAAGGGGAATAAGAGAATAATAAGTGAAGAAAAAGATAATTAAGTTGAAATAGAGAATAGAGACAAGAGAAATAAAAGTTAGAAGTTGAAATAGAGAATAGAGAGGAGAGAAATAAAAGCTAAAAGTTAAAAGTTGAAATAGAGAATAGGGACGAGAGAAATGAAAAATGAAGTTAAAAGTAAAAGTTAAAGGCTTAAAAGATGTTGAGAAAGTAGAAATAAAAAGTAATTGTAGAAGTGCAGAACTAGTAGCCAAAAGTTATTTAAATAACCATGCAAGATAAACGAAGACAGGGCCCGTATCTCGTTAAACAGTAAGACATGTGTACATTAAATGCTGTGTGAAAGTTGGCCGAATGAAAATATAATATAGTCAAATCTAGGTAGGAAAAAACAAGAGGAAATAACCCTGGCCAGGGGAATTGACTCAAAATAAAGTTATATGAATAAAGATGAAAAAGAAGAAAGTAAAGTGAAAAAGAGATAAAAGTTAAAAGCCTAAAGTGAGATGAAAAAGATAAAAGCAAATAAAAAGAGTTACAAGTTAAAGGCTAAAGATGAAAAATAAAGTTTGAGCTAAAGTAAGATGAAAAGGATAAAGTTAAATAAAAACAGTTACAAGTTAAAGGCTCAAAAGATGAAAAAATAAAGTTTGTAAAGAAAAGTGAGGAAAAACAGGGCAGAACCTGCTCTGGAGAACTAGTGAACATGCATGATGAGAGAATCTGATTAAAAAGAATTTGTTAAAAGTGTGGCCAAAGTAAAATTTTAAAAGTCTGGCCAAAGTGAAAATTTTGATGAAATTAGAAAAGTATAAATGAGTCGACGTAAAACATAAAGCTAAGCGCTGTTAAAGTCTCTGGGGATTAGATGTTCTGCTGGTCAGACATATCTTTTTCTTTTTTTTTTCTTTTTGTGTGTGTGAGTGTGAAAGTGCCGCGGCTGCAGAGGTAGAAGAGCTTTGTGTAATGTTTTGTGTATGTGATATAGAATATATGTGTTATTAATAGGTATACATATGTGGTGAGCATTTGAATAATACATAAAGAGAAACATTTCTTGCCCCTTTAGTGATAAACATATATGAGCCTGTTTACGGACTTTGTAAAGTTGATAAAAATATATGAGCCTTTCTTTAAGGACTTTTGATAAATATATATGAGCCTTTTTCTCTAAGGACGTTTGATAAATATATATGAGCCTTTTTTCCAAGGACGTTTGTGCATTTGATAAAGGATATGAACCTTTACAGGACTTTATATAGTTGATAACAAAATGATCCTTCTGAAGGACTAGAGCCACAGTCTGCCTACACATACATGTACACATCCAGAAAAGAAAAGAAAATCTCCTGCTCTGAATTGGAAGTGGGATTTGTGATTTGTTTGATTGGCGTGTGGGTTTTTTCTTTTTCTTTTTGTGCTTGGGGTGTGTGTGGCGGTGATTTCTGTGAGTCCTGTCTGGTTAAAAGAGCAGATGGTCTTGTTGGGGTGAAGGGAGACTCTGGTTCTTGATGCAAGAAAAGAGGTTTTGTGTTTCGACTGCTGAGAGAAAACAGTTTTAATATACGAGTGTACGTAACTGCATTGAACTGGGCTGTCCCTACGGGAGCCAAAACAGGATGTTCACTCGCTGACGACCAGTCCATACTGGAAGTCTTTGCTAAACTTAAGAGGTGGAGCAAGGGGTGGTGCTTCACACAAGAGTGGAATTTAGTTAACTCCTCCTGACAAGAGGGGCTGGTGAGCCCCCTCTCTACTCTTTTCTCTCAGTAGTTAGAAGAAAGAATAAAAAGGATAAAATACAATTAAATAGATAAATAGAATAAAAATAATTAAATAAAATAAAAATAAATAGATAAATAGAATAAAAATAACTAATTAAAAGTGATATCAGATTGACTAATATATTCTTTGGACTTTAAATGCATTGCATGATTAAAAGTAACCATTGCTTTATTTCAAGTGTGCGCAAAATAAAAAAGCTGATAATGTATGTCACACTGAATTGTATCACAGTGTGTATAAGAATTTAGAGTGAGCCTAAGGCATTGAACTCTTCTGTTATTCTTTTTCTTTTTTCTTTCTTCCTCTCTTTTACTATGCTGAGTGAAAGCTGAGTGAAAGCTGGGGGAAAGACAGAGAAGATGGAATGAGTCTGAACTGAATCATCCATAGGGCAGATGACAAGACATCTGGCAGATCTTCACAGACACTGAGGCTTGCGGATGACAACGTTCTGGAATCCTGAATCCATCCAAACCAATTAAAGGCCAGTACGGTTTTATCCACAAACTCTTTCAACAGACCTCACCTGCATTTACCTATATACCTATAAATTTAGATATAATAAATGTGTTTAGCTTGTCTTCACATATGCGTTTGTAGTAGTTCTTTTTCATACATTGCATTTGCAATTATTTAGTGAGAGACTTGGCAACGGACTGACCAATTAAGGCATTTGCCTAATTAATAGGGTATTATTGACTGATTGATTGATTGATCATGTGGAAAAGCTGATTTGATTTAAATACTGTTCTGTGAATATTGGTTTCATTATCTGGGTATGATTTATCTATGCTGTTTTGAGAATGAACACTGATATCATTTTGATAATTGAACATAAATGAGTGTGAATGATAGTGAACAAGTGAATTGGCTTTCACAAGTGGGAAGCGATTGGTCTCCTTTGGGGTTGGCAAATTCAGCTGTTGTTGGTTGAGTGTGATTACACGGTGCTTTATAAAGACATTTTTAAAATAATTCAATTTGATTTACAATAAAAGAAAAATAAGAGAGTCATTAGGATGTCAAAAATGGATACTAAAATTAAAAAGTAATCACTCCTATTGATGTAGTGCAAAAGAACAATCCCCTTATTAAAGATATTGCAAAAATATCAGGAAAATGGAGCAAGCGTTGGCCGGACATTGAACAACCATGGCCAGTTGAAGGAACTCTTAACCCGGATGTGATTAAAACAATGCAGGTGCTTGTGTCCACATATAAAGTAAATCAAAAGAAAGGCAAGAAAGGAATGAGACGCACGGAGAAAAGACAAACAGAATTTGGCATTCTGCAACTGTTTGCAAAGGAGGGACAGACATGGTTCGAAGCTGCAAAGGAAAAAAGAGAACAAAGTAGACAAGAAATAAAGAAAAATGAAAAGGAAACAGAAAAATTGATGGAGAAGATTACCACGCCCTTCTCACATACAGCATCTTTACAGAAGCCCCCGCCTTATGAGAAGGAGGTGAAGTTCACTGATGTTTATCCCCAGCTCCCAGTGATTACACAGGAAGGCAACTATCTCTGCAAAGATGAGGATGAACAAATAATAGAGATGGGCAAGGCTAAAACAACCATGAAGATGTACCCGAGCTCCAACAGTACAAAGAAGAAGGAACAGGATCAGGAGACTCTCAGAAAAGTCAACCAAATACAGTTGGTGGATAATAAGAAGAAGAAAAAGAAACAAGCTGTGGTTATGCAGAGCCAGTCACAACTAAATCAATTACCACCACAACCACAGCAAGGACAGATTCAGGTACTTCCACCTGTGGTCTTCACTGTCTCCTTTCCACAGCCAGTTTTTGACCAACCACAAACATGGAGAGGAAGAGGTCAAGGAAATATAGGAAGAGGAAGAGGAGGAAATTTCCAACAGTCTCAAGGAGCGTGTCATAATTGTGGACAACAAGGTCATTTTGCACGTGACTGCTACAGGTTCAGAGGAGGCTTCAGAGGAGGCTTCAGAAGAGGCTTCAGAGGACAACCACAGCCACCCAGGGGACCAGCGAACCCTTACAGGGGTCCAGAACCTGGTTTCTAGGGGTGCCCAGAAGACTCGAAAGGGAGGTGTCAGCTGGTAGTATCAGGGCCGGAGCAAGATCCAAAAATAGAGGTGAAAATAAATGATAAGTCATTGGAAGTAATGGCAGATTGCGGAGCAGCTTTCACCTGTGTTCGGCCTGAAGATGCTATACATCTCCCCATGTCTGACCAATTGGTACGGACAATCGGGTTTGAGGGTGTGAAACAGCTGATTCCTCTCACAAAACCAATTGAGCTCTGCTGTAGAAATCGGAAAATCACACTACCTATTTTGGTGTCAGAACATACGTCCATTGCACTCTTGGGAAGAGATGCTATGTGCAAACTAAATTGCACAATACGGTGTACACCGGACAGCTGTCTGGTGGATGTGCCACCTGATGTCTACCACCAATTATTTAGCGCACCAGAGACCGAGACTTCTTCAGTATATTGGATTGGAAATCTTAGTCCAGAGCTATTAGAGCCAGCCAAGCCGTGGGAGAAGTTCATTGTGGCAAATATGCCTGATGCTAAGCCCCCTGAGTATCCACATCATTGCACGTTGAACTATTTCAAGAAAGCTGACCAATTGGATCCAGAAGAATGGTTGAGTAGTCAACCGAAGCATGTTCAGCTGATCTCATGCTGCATAATTGTGGGACCACAAGGAGCAGCTATGAAGATAAACACCAATGAATATCTTGAGAAAGAGTATGACATTGTGAAAAGTGTGCCACATGTGACTTTAATGGTGGCTGAAGGATTTGAGCAGAAGCAAATAGGAGAAATGATGGCAGAAGCTGAGGAAGCCATTTTTTCACCCATAAAGGAGAATCTTGCTATCTGGATAAGTGAAGAACAGAAGTTCAGGAAAATCCTGATTTCAGCTCAAGGACAAGGACAACCAAAAGTGATACAGATGACACATGAGTCAATGTTCAGCGCTAAATTGGACTCAGACAGCATGAGAGAGGAGATGCTGCAACAAATTCCAGAATGTTTGTGGTCACGACATAGTACTGACATCGGACTTGTGAAGTCAGCCCAACCGGTGAGAGTTGAACTGAGACCAGGAACCAAACCTCCTTGGAAGAACCAATATCCACTAAAGGAAGAGGCAATCAAAGGGATTGAACCACAAATTGAAGGACTGTTAAAAGCAGGTGTAGTGGAAATATGTTTGGATCCTCAGAGCAATACACCTATATTGCCTTTAAAGAAACCAGATGAGTCCTATCGCTTGGTACATGATTTAAGAGCGATAAATGAAGTGGTGCAGGATTTTCCAGCAGATGTACCAGATCCACATACCTTGTTAGCCCAAATCCCTCCAGAGGCTACACACTTCACAGTGTTGGATTTGTGTGGAGCATTTTTCAGTGTTCCACTGAGCGAAGAAAGTCAAGGATTGTTTGGATTCACGTACAAAGGACAAACCTTCAAGTACAAGAGGCTCCCTCAAGGATTCAAACATAGCCCTCACATTTTCAATAAAGTATTGCAGGATGACTTGGCTGGGATTGATCAGATCTTGAAAAGTACTGTCATTCAGTATGTGGACGACATCGTCATCTGTTCACCGGATAAGGAAACATGCCATGAGGATTCAATCAAACTGTTACAGCTATTGGCAGACAAAGGACACAAGGCCTCTCAGAAGAAGCTACAGTATTGTCAAGAAAAAGTTGTTTATTTGGGTCAAACAATAACCCATGGACACAGAAGCATCTCTGAGAGTCATTTGGAAGCCATTCGAACGGCACCAAAGCCTAGAACAGTCAGAGAGATGATGACATTTCTTGGCATTGCGGGATATTCTTCAGCCTGGGTAGAAGATTATGCCTGCCTAACAGGGCCTTTGAGAGCCATGATAAAAGAGACTGGGAATGCTCAACTCCATTGTAACCTCACCTGGACCCAAGAAGGTCTTATGGCATTTGAAACGATCAAACAGAGGCTACAAGAAGCTCCAGCGCTAGCGCTGCCAGACTACTCTAAGAACCTTTTTGCTGTATGTGGCTACGTCCACTGGAGGCAAATATGCATGTGCAGTTCTTTGTCAGCCAACAGGTACAGGGACAAGTCCTCAACCTGTGTCGTATTATTCTACTGCCTATTCAGAAGTAGAATCGGGGCTACCACTGTGCTACAGAGCAATTGGTGGGAGTTTATCTAATGTATGAGAAAGCATCATCAGTAACTATGGGTTACCCAGTGACAATTCTTACCCATCATAGTCTCAGAAATCTTTTGAACTTCGGTAAATGTACATTGACTATGTCTAGGCTAAGAGACTATCATAGGCTCTTAGAGCAGGAAGATGTCACCTTAGTAAGGTGCGTCACGGTAAATCCAGCTGATAATTTACCAACACCAGGGGATGAAGAGCCACATGATTGTATTCAGGAAGTAGAGAGATATGCAAAGCTCAGATCAGACTTGCAAGCTTTCCCACTGCATGTGTCAGATGTGGAGTATTGGACTGACGGGTCCTGCTATCGAATAGGAGACACATTGAGTGCTGGTTATGCAGTAGTCAAAGCCCAGGGAACTGAATTTGTTGTTGAGAAAGCAGAAGTAATACCACAACCTGCTTCTGCACAGCTTGCTGAGCTTGTGGGCCTGACTGAAGCTTGTCTATTGGCTGAAGGCAAGCGAGTGACAATATATACAGATTCGGCATATGCACATAATGTGTGTCGTTTATTTGGATCAGTATGGAAAAATCGAGGATTTAAGAAAACCGATGGTTCTCCGATACAGCATCATGCCCAAATAATAAAATTGTTGCATGCAATGATGAAACCAAAGGAAATAGCTGTAGCTAAGTGTGCAGCACACAAAATAGACACGTCAAGGGTCACACAAGGTAACAAAGCGGCTGATGAGGCTGCTAAAGCAGTTACAGGAGCAAACAAAGCAGGCAAGGTTCTTCTGGTCACTCATGAAGTGGACTTGGAAGATAAAATCACGCTCAGAGATGTGATCGCGATGCAAGAAGCGGCGTCAGCCATCGATAAACAATTATGGTTGGACCGAGGGGCCACACAAGATTCTGCTGGTCTGTGGAGAAATCATGAAGGACTGATGGTAGCACCCCCTGACCTACTAGGTCTGATGATTCAGGAAGCACATGGGTTAGCCCATGTTGCAAGGGGGGAGGTAAGGAGAAAGATCACGAAAGAGTATGGTTTTTGGGCACCGTACTTGCTTGAGCAAATTGATTATGTCATAGGCAGATGCACAATCTGTCTTAAAAATAACGTTCGGAGGGGTGTGTTGAGTCCACCCGGTCACATTCCAACTCCGACAGGTCCTATGCGTGAGTTGGTTGTGGATTTTGTTGACATGATAAGACCAATAGGAGGTAAAAGATACATGCTAGTCGTCGTGGATAGATTTTCACGGTGGCCTGAGGCATGTCCAACCAAGCGTAAAGATGCTCAGTCGTTTGCCAAGTTCTTGTGTCGTGAGGTCATAAGCAGGTGGGGACTTCCAGATCGGATATCCTCAGATAATGGGAAAGAGTTCGAGGATAGAACAGTCAAATTAATTCAGCAAAAATTGGGAATTAAACAACGTTTAGGAGCTGTTTATCATCCACAAAGCCAAGGAATTCGTGTAAAAATGAATGGTGTGCTGAAAAATCGCATTGTTAAAATCTGTCAGCATACAGGTCTGAATTGGGTAGAGGTGTGTAGTTAGGAGCTAACACTAGTAGAGAATATCCCATTTTGAATATCTGATTCCATCATTTACTCAACACTATTGTTAACAAGGGAAATACATGGACAAAGGGGGGAAAAGAAAAAAAGTTAATCATATATTGGAATAATGTTAAAGTATAATGCAAAAGTGAAATTATTATACTGTATTTGATGTTTGTGCAAGATACTGGCTGGTGATTCTTTCTTTCAGGACCAGTCAGAGGATGGCTGTGTCCAGAGATCCTAACAGCCTAATGGACTTGAACATTCAAACATGGACACTCGAAAATGGACGGCGGACCCTGAATGAAGACATCATGATCAGGAGTGTCGAGTGAAATATCATTAAAAGTTGATGGTGTTAAAAAGCAACAGTTTAATACATACATGTGTGTCCTGAATGTGTTTATAATATTGGAGTTTGTTTACTACAATGTAACCTGTATTATTGATAAATATCCTGTACTCTACGCTAGATATTTTTAGCAAGACATATTACTTTGATTTGCTATTGTTTTCTTTGAGTTGTCTGTAGTAGGATGAAGTGAATACATTGGGACCTCAGGTATTTTCTTTTTTTGCGGTTTTTGAGGGACATTGGTGCTAGGCAGGGAAAGGTCCACTGGAAGGTCCGATGGGTCGACCAGCCTGACTTTGGACTCATTTTTGATTTATTTCTGAGGCTCTAAATGTATGCATGTATATGTAACATCCTATACAGTAGTCTAAACCCTTCGTCTTTTTCTGTTAATTGATTTGGAGTACCTTAGGTGGTTGCCTGGGGCAGAGGGACCGTGAGAGAATTTTCCTGTCTTGATTGATTGATGGATGTTCTAAAAAATGAAGCTGCCAGATGGGTTTTTCGCTCTCACACTCCACAAATTTGCTGTATTGCTATGACTAAGCATGGTCAGAAGGGTATATTATAACCAATTGTGTTTGTTATTAAGTGATTTCTATTAAGCCAATTAACATCGTATGTTCAATTACTCTTCTCTCTGTCGAGACTTTGTGTAGTCTCGAAGGGGGGAATATGAGGTGTCTGGAAGGTTTGAGCTGAATAGGTCACTGAGCTCCCAAAGCTGAGATATAGTGCGGTCATAATATTAACTATGTTATTATTAGATTTATTGCTTAAGAATGAGAACGTCAAGGTTCTGTTCAGAGGCCCTATGGGAGAGGAATTTTGTTTATTCCTCCAGCTCGACCAGAGGAGGAAATGTTTAGATTTATGACAGGACATAGGCTGAGCAGGCACCTATGGGTTGGAACCAGATGTGGTATGTTATCTCTGTACAGCTTTAAAAGCGAATGCAGAGCGTCACTTGGCAGAGATTCCATCCGGCTCGGGTCTCTCTGATCATCTTAACAGGAGATCCAGGGTTGATGTCCCAGCAGCGCTTTTCGGACTTGAATGCCGTTCAGTGGAGGCAGTATACATACCACGATAATATATTTTAATGAAAAACCAGACAATAGAGGCTCTGTAGCGCAATGGATAGCGCATTGGACTTCTAGGACTTGTTCACAAGCAATTCAAAGGTTGTGGGTTCAAGTCCCACCAGAGTCAAATGGCTGTCTCACTAGTTTTCACTCCATTCCTGAAGTTCTGAATGCTTGTCAACATCATCTGACTGTAAAAAAAAACCCACAGTAACATCAGTTGCTTTTCCTCAGAACTTACACAATTTGATTGAGTTTGTTACAAATGCTTGTTTTGAGGATGTGCCACACCCCTTCCAATGAGGTGGTGCAGTGTTGATGGCCATGGGCTGCTCATCCATTGTGCTCTGCATGTATTGGTACAAGTCCCCTCTACATTTGTGGCTGGTGCTTTAACATTTGGTTAAAGGATGATGGATTTAAATCTTTGCACTGTTAGTTTACTTATTTCGGTCAATATGCATTTTAACACAGTTGTATCTCCATTTTCGGATGTAGCGCCTGGTGCTGTGGCTTACTGGGTTGAACAGCCCACCTAGTTAACAGGAGATGCTGGGGTTGAAGTCTCTGTTTGGATTTGAATTATTTTCAGTGGAGGCAGTATGCATATCATAAGAATATATACCAGTGAAAATATTTCCTGAAGTGGCTCTTGAGTGTAATTTGAATAATAGGCGTCGCAAGCAAGTAATTCCCCGCTTGTGGTTCGAGTCCCTCTAGATTCACTTGTCTTGCTTATTATGTTTTACTTAATTCTTAAAATTAACATCCTACGTACTATGGCCTTAGTATGGTCTTCTGACTGTCAAGAAAACTCTATGCTCTAAATTCCTTTACAAAATGAGGAAAATGTTACACATGGTTGTATTTGAGAATGCAATACACCTTTACAGACAAGGATGCCTTGTGATTAAGGCAGTGTGCTGCAAAACTGTTGTGCTGTGCATGCATTTGTTCAAGTCCCATCCACCTTGTGGCTGGCAAGCTACATTTGGTAAAGGGATCCTGCATTTAAATCCCTGCAGTGTTGCAGTTATTTCTTTCAATATGCATTTTGAACAGAGTTGTGTCTTCATTTCCATGTGTAGTGCATAGTGCTGTGGCTTCGTTGGTGAATGCGCCTGTCTAACAGGAGATCCAGGGTTGATGTCCCAGCAGCGCTTTTCGGACTTGAATGCCGTTCAGTGGAGGCAGTATACATACCACGATAATATATTTTAATGAAAAACCAGACAGAAGAGGCTTTGTAGCGCAATGGACTTCTAGGACTTGCTCACAAGCAATTCAAAGATTGTGGGTTCAAGTCCCACCAGAGTCAAATGGCTGTCTCACTAGTTTTCACTCCATTCCTGAAGTTCTGAATCCTTGTCAACATCATCTGACTGTAAAAAAACCCCACAGTAACATCAGTTGCTTTTCCTCAGAACTGACACAATTTGATTGAGTATATTACAAATGCTTGTTTTGAGGATGTGCCACACCCCTTCCAATGAGGTGGTGCAGCGTTGATGGCCGTGGGCTGTTCATCCATTGTGCTCTGCATGTATTGGTAAAAAACCCCTCTACATTTTTGGCTGGTGCTTTAACATTTGGTTAAAGGATGATGGATTTAAATCTTTGCACTGTTAGTTTACTTATTTCGGTCAATATGCATTTTAACACAGTTGTATCTCCATTTTCGGATGTAGCGCCTGGTGCTTTTGCTTACTGGGTTAAATAGCCCGCCTAGTTAACAGGAGATGCTGGGGTTGAAGTCTCTGTTTGGATTTGAATTATTTTCAGTGGAGGCAGTATGCATATCATATGAATATATATCAGTGAAAATATTTCCTGAAGTGGCTCTTGAGTGTAATTTGAATTATAGGCGTCGCAAGCAAGTAATTCCCCGCTTGTGGTTCGAGTCCCTCTAGATTCACTTGTCTTGCTTATTATGTTTTACATAATTCTTAAAATTAACATCCTACGTACTATGGCCTTAGTATGGTCTTCTGACTGTCAAGAAAACTCTATGCTCTAAATTCCTTTACAAAATGAGGAAAATGTTACACATGGTTGTATTTGAGAATGCAATACACCTTTACAGACAAGGATGCCTCGTGATTAAGGCAGTGTGCTGCAAAACTGTTGTGCTGTGCATGCATTTGTTCAAGTCCCATCCACCTTGTGGCTGGCAAGCTACATTTGGTAAAGGGATCCTGCATTTAAATCCCTGCAGTGTTGCAGTTATTTCTTTCAATATGCATTTTGAACAGAGTTGTGTCTTCATTTCCAGGTGTAGTGCATAGTGCTGTGGCTTCGTTGGTGAATGCGCCTGTCTAACAGGAGATCCAGGGTTGATGTCCCAGCAGCGCATATCGGACTTGAATGCTCTTCAGTGGAGGCAGTATACATACCACGATAATATTTTTCGATGAAAAAGCAGCCAAAAGAGGCTCTGTAGCGCAATGGACTTCTAAGACTTGCTCACAAGCAATTCAAAGATTGTGGGTTCAAGTCCCACCAGAGTCAAATGGCTGTCTCACTAGTTTTCACTCCATTCCTGAAGTTCTGAATGCTTGTCAACATCATCTGACTGTAAAAAAAACCCACAGTAACATCAGTCGCATTTCCTCAGAACTTACACAATTTGATTGAGTATGTTACAAACACTTGTTTTGAGGATGTGCCACACCCCTTCCAATGAGGTGGTGCAGTGTTGATGGCCATGGGCTGCTCATCCATTGTGCTCTGCATGTATTGGTACAAGTCCCCTCCACATTTGTGGCTGGTGCTTCAACATTTGGTTAAAGGATGATGGATTTAAATCCTTGCACTGTAATTTTACTTATTTCGGTCAACATGCATTTTAACACAGTTGTATCTCTATTTTCAGATGTAGCTCCTGGTGCTGTGGCTTACTGGGTTAAACAGCCCGCCTAGTTAACAGGAGATGCTGGGGTTGAAGTCTCTGTTTGGATTTGAATTATTTTCAGTGGAGGCAGTATGCATATCATAAGAATATATATCAGTGAAAATATTTCCTGAAGTGGCTCTTGAGTGTAATTTGAATTATAGGCGTCGCAAGCAAGTAATTCCCCGCTTGTGGTTCGAGTCCCTCTAGATTCACTTGTCTTACTTATTATGTTTTACTTAATTCTTAAAATTAACATCCTACGTACTATGGCCTTAGTATGGTCTTCTGACTGTCAAGAAAACTCTATGCTCTAAATTCCTTTACAAAATGAGGAAAATGTTACACATGGTTGTATTTGAGAATGCAATACACCTTTACAGACAAGGATGCCTCGTGATTAAGGCAGTGTGCAGCAAAACTGTTGTGCTGTGCATGCATTTGTTCAAGTCCCATCCACCTTGTGGCTGGCAAGCTACATTTGGTCAAGGGATCCTGCATTTAAATCCCTGCAGTGTTGCAGTTATTTCTTTCAATATGCATTTTGAACAGAGTTGTGTCTTCATTTCCAGGTGTAGTGCATAGTGCTGTGGCTTCGTTGGTGAATGAGCCTGTCTAACAGGAGATCCAGGGTTGATGTCCCAGCAGCGCTTTTCGGACTTGAATGCCGTTCAGTGGAGGCAGTATACATACCACGATAATATATTTTAATGAAAAACCAGCCAAAAGAGGCTCTGTAGCGCAATGGATAGCGCATTGGACTTCTAGGACTTGTTCACAAGCAATTCAAAGGTTGTGGGTTCAAGTCCCACCAGAGTCAAATGGCTGTCTCACTAGTTTTCACTGAAGTTCTGAATGCTTGTCAACATCATCTGACTGTAAAAAAAACCCACAGTAACATCAGTCGCTTTTCCTCAGAACTTACACAATTTGATTGAGTATGTTACAAATGCTTGTTTTGAGGATGTGCCACACCCCTTCCAATGAGGTGGTGCAGTGTTGATGGCCATGGGCTGCTCATCCATTGTGCTCTGCATGTATTGGTACAAGTCCCCTCCACATTTGTGGCTGGTGCTTCAACATTTGGTTAAAGGATGATGGATTTAAATCCTTGCACTGTTATTTTACTTATTTCGGTCAACATGCATTTTAACACAGTTGTATCTCTATTTTCAGATGTAGCTCCTGGTGCTGTGGCTTACTGGGTTAAACAGCCCGCCTAGTTAACAGGAGATGCTGGGGTTGAAGTCTCTGTTTGGATTTGAATTATTTTCAGTGGAGGCAGTATGCATATCATAAGAATATATATCAGTGAAAATATTTCCTGAAGTGGCTCTTGAGTGTAATTTGAATTATAGGCGTCGGAGGCAAGTAATTCCCCGCCTTTGGTTCGAGTCCCTATAGATTCACTTGTCTTGCTTATTATGTTTTACTTAATTCTTAAAATTAACATCCTACGTACTATGGCCTTAGTATGGTCTTCTGACTGTCAAGAAAACTCTATGCTCTAAATTCCTTTACAAAATGAGGAAAATGATACACATGGTTGTTTTTGAGAATGCAATACACCTTTACAGACAAGGATGCCTCGTGATTAAGGCAGTGTGCAGCAAAACTGTTGTGCTGTGCATGCATTTGTTCAAGTCCCATCCACCTTGTGGCTGGCAAGCTACATTTGGTAAAGGGATCCTGCATTTAAATCCCTGCAGTGTTGCAGTTATTTCTTTCAATATGCATTTTGAACAGAGTTGTGTCTTCATTTCCAGGTGTAGTGCATAGTGCTGTGGCTTCGTTGGTGAATGCGCCTGTCTAACAGGAGATCCAGGGTTGATGTCCCAGCAGCGCATTTCGGACTTGAATGCCGTTCAGTGGAGGCAGTATACATATCACGATAATATATTTTAATGAAAAACCAGACAAAAGAGGCTCTGTAGCGCAATGGATAGTGCATTGGACTTCTAGGACTTGTTCACAAGCAATTCAAAGGTTGTGGGTTCAAGTCCCACCAGAGTCAAATGGCTGTCTCACTAGTTTTCACTCCATTCCTGAAGTTCTGAATCCTTGTCAACATCATCTGACTGTAAAAAAACCCCACAGTAACATCGGTCGCATTTCCTCAGAACTTACACAATTTGATTGAGTATGTTACAAATGCTTGTTTTGAGGATGTGCCACACCCCTTCCAATGAGGTGGTGCAGTGTTGATGGCCATGGGCTGCTCATCCATTGTGCTCTGCATGTATTGGTACAAGTCCCCTCCACATTTGTGGCTGGTGCTTCAACATTTGGTTAAAGGATGATGGATTTAAATCCTTGCACTGTTATTTTACTTATTTCGGTCAACATGCATTTTAACACAGTTGTATCTCTATTTTCAGATGTAGCTCCTGGTGCTGTGGCTTACTGGGTTAAACAGCCCGCCTAGTTAACAGGAGATGCTGGGGTTGAAGTCTCTGTTTGGATTTGAATTATTTTCAGTGGAGGCAGTATGCATATCATAAGAATATATATCAGTGAAAATATTTCCTGAAGTGGCTCTTGAGTGTAATTTGAATTATAGGCGTCGGAGGCAAGTAATTCCCCGCCTTTGGTTCGAGTCCCTCTAGATTCACTTGTCTTGCTTATTATGTTTTACTTAATTCTTAAAATTAACATCCTACGTACTATGGCCTTAGTATGGTCTTCTGACTGTCAAGAAAACTCTATGCTCTAAATTCCTTTACAAAATGAGGAAAATGTTACACATGGTTGTATTTGAGAATGCAATACACCTTTACAGACAAGGATGCCTTGTGATTAAGGCAGTGTGCTGCAAAACTGTTGTGCTGTGCATGCATTTGTTCAAGTCCCATCCACCTTGTGGCTGGCAAGCTACATTTGGTAAAGGGATCCTGCATTTAAATCCCTGCAGTGTTGCAGTTATTTCTTTCAATATGCATTTTGAACAGAGTTGTGTCTTCATATCGCCATGGCGATAGTGGCCCGCCCCTAGCGGTCGCCTGCGCCGGCGCTCCGGTTACTCTCTTACCTTTTTAGTATTTTTTTCCTTTTTTTATCATAATGTCTGCCAAAAAACATCAACAGTCTACGACCGCGATGCAATCATAGATATAAAAATTTCCCTAAACGAACAACTTTGGGACTTTTTATCCGTGGGAGCAGAGTGGCCGGCGGAAATCCTACGCGGGAACACTTTCAACAACAACAACAATAACAAGAATGGAGCCGCTGTTCCACGAGCGGGCCCACGGAGGAAGCACCAAGGTAAACGAGGCGGCATTCGGGTCAGAATGAGGGCGCAACCTTACCGTCCACCTCTGCCAAGCATCCTTCTTGCTTACGTCCAGTCCCTGGAGAACAAGATGGATGAACTTCGAGCGAGGATTCAATTCCAGCGAGACACGAGGAACTGTTGCGTCCTCTGCCTGACGGAAACATGGCTGAACCCACTGGTGCTGGATGAAGCCATTCGTCCAGCAGAGACCTTCTCCGTGTTACGCGGCGACAGAACGGGAGAGTCGGGGAAATCCAAGAGGCTTCTGCCTAATGGTAAACAACCGCTGGTGTAACGCCAACAACACCAGATTCCTCTCCCACTCCTGCTCGCCGAACCTGGAACAATTGACCATACTATGCCGTCCATTTTATCTCCCCCGGGAATTCAGCACGGTCATCATTACAGCCGTTTATATCCCACCGCAAGCGGACACCGACGCAGCTCTGTCGGTTCTGTACGATGTGTTGTGCGGATTTCAGAACAGACATCCCGACACGGCTGTGGTGGTGACTGGGGACTTTAACAGGGCCAACCTTAAAAAAGTTCTGCCGAATTTCCACCAACACATCACGTGTGCCACCAGGGGAGACAGAACTCTGGACCATTGTTACACACCTTACAAGAACGGACACAAGCCCGTCTCGCTCCCTGCTTTCGGGAAATCAGATCACGCCGCGATCTCGCTGCTTCCTGTTTACAGGCCTCTGATCGCGCGGGATCTGGTGATGACGAGGGAAGTGAAGCGGTGGACGGACCAATCAGAGGCTGCGCTTCAGCACGCTCTGACTGACGTAGACTGGGACGTGTTCCAAACAAGTTCAAGTGACGTCAGCGAGTTTACGGAGGTTGTAGTAAATTTTGTGGCTACGCTAGCGGATGAAACCGTTCCCACGGTGAAAGTTCGGATATTTCCAAACCAGAAACCATGGGTTGATAAATCCATCCGCTGCGCTCTGAATGATCGTACGGCCGCTTACAACGACGGTCTTGTATCTGGTAATATGGACAATTACAATGCGGCGTCGTACAATCTGCAGAGAGCGGTGAGGGACGCCAAACGGACGTACAGAGAGACCGTGGAGCTACAGATGGAGCGGGGGGACACCAGATGCTTGTGGGAGGGGCTGGGAACAATCACAAACTACAAGAGCAGCTCCTCCCCAGCCACGAGTGTGGGCGCCTCCCTGGCCAACCAACTGAACTCCTTTTATGCGCGGTTCTAGTCTGGCAGCAACACCGCTAGCTCACCGGCTAATTGGAGTTACACCGCTGGGGATGGGCGCGCACTCTCAGGAGAGCTTTGATGCGGGTGAACACCAGGAAAGCTGCGGGCCAAGATGGCATATCTGGGCGAGTACTGAAGACCTGTGCTAACCAGCTAGCTCCGGTGTTCACTACAATATTCAACATCTCACTGGCTGAATTAGTGGTCCCGTCCTGCTTCAAGAGGTCCACCGTCGTTCCTGTGCCGAAGATCGCCTCTCCTTCCTGCCTGAATGACTACCGTCCGGTGGCCCTCATCTCGGTGGTCATGAAGTGTTTCAAGAGGCTGATTAAGCATTACATCTGTGCCTCCCTTCCCCGCACCTTGGACCCGTTGCAGTTCGCGTCCCGGCAAAACAGATCCACGGATGACGCGGTCTCCCAGGTACTGCACACCACGCTCACGCACCTGGATGGCCAGAAGGGGGCCTATATGAGAATGCTGTTCATCGATTATAGTTCAGCTTTCAACACCATAGTCCCCACCAGACTGGCTGTCAAGCTAAAGGAGCTCGGATTGAAGGGTCCGCTGTGCACCTGGATCCTGGACTTCCTCACAGGCTGCCCCCAGGTGGGGAAGTACATGTCCAGCTCCCTCACCCTGAATACAGGATCCCCCCAGGGCTGCGTCCTCAGCCCCCTACTGTACTCCCTGTACACACATGACTGTGTGGCCAGGTCCAGCTCCAACACCATCATCAAGTTTGCTGACGACACCGTGGTCGTGGGCCTGATCATCGACTGCGATGAGAAGGCCTACCGCGAGGAGGTGGCTGACCTGTCACTCTGGTGCCAGGACAACAGCCTACACCTGAACGTCAGCAAAACCATGGAGCTGATTGGGGACTTTAGGCGTGGATCACAATCTAGGACGCACGCGCCCTTGTGGATTAATGGGACTTCTGTCGATAGGGTGAGCAGCTTCAGATATCTGGGAGTCCACATCACAGAGGACTTAACATGGACTGTACACACGGACACTCTGGTGAGAAAGGCGAGGCAGCGTCTCTACCACCTCAGGCAGCTGAGGAAATTCCGGGTCTCGGTGAGGACCCGGAGGAGTCCTTCTACTCTGGAGCAGTGGAGAGCATCCTGACAGGCAACATCACTACCTGGTTTGGGAACTGTACTGCTCAGGACAGGCGGGCCCTGCAGAGGGTGGTGCGTTCAGCTGAACGTACCACTGGAACTACCCTCCCCCCCTTGCAGGAGCTATACACCAGGAGGTGTAGTGGCAGAGCCCACAGGATCATGAAGGATCCTCATCACCCCAACAACGGACTGTTTCAGCTGCTGCAGTCAGGCAAGCGCCTCCGCAGTCACACAGCGAGAACAGAGAGACTGAGACAGAGTTTTTTCCCGTTTTTTCCCCATTAGAACTGTCAATGCTGACCTCACCAGGGGTCCTAACCGAGCCATACACTAGGCTCCACTACCTACGGTACTGTATGTAGCATACTGTATCGCATACTGTGTCACTGTTCAGGGTTGTTCGTGATGCCGTATTGCTGCGCCGTACTGTTGTATACTGTGCTGTATTATCCCAAACACTACCTCACTCTATTCCCATTCACATGCCACTTTAATTCACATGCCACTTTAATTGCACATATCTGTACATACATAGGCATATTCCCTCTATCTATTCCATTTTATTTCATTTTATTTTTATTGTATTTTATTCTTTCTCTTTTTATCTTATTCTATAAGTATTCAACTTACTGTATTACGTTTTAGGAGTCAGTTAGTCGGTCAATTAGAAAGGAATTCTTTACTTTTATTTATTTTTTTCCTAGGACATATTGTGTGCTATCACCGGGTGCGTTGCATTACATTTCACTGCATATATGTATGAAAGTATGTATATGTATGTGACATATAAAAAAAAACAATCTTGAATTTCCAGGTGTAGTGCATCAGTTGTGCTCTGTATGAAAGTATTTATTTCAGTGAATATGCATTTTTAACAGAGTTCTATTTTCATTTCTGGGTGTAGTGCAAGGTGCCGTGGCTTTTATGGTCGAAGCACTTGCCTAGCAAACAGGTGATCCTGGATTCAAGTCCCAGCATCCCCTTTGGGCTTGAATGATATTCAGTTGAGGCAGAATACATACGACAGTAATATATCTCAGCAAAACATTTAATTGAAGTGGCTCTGTAGCCCAAGGGGGAGCGCTTTGGAATTCCAGGCCCCCTCAACAAGCATAGTCATGTATTTATGAGCAGGGACCAGTTAGTCAATACAAATATATTGACAGGCAACCCTGATGGTGAAGGAGATGTCCACCCAATGTGGGGTTCCAACCCACGGCCCTGAGAAGGAGAGTCTCATGCTCTACAGATTGAGCTGACCATACAGTAGACTGTCCTGTTCTGGCCATACACAATTTTAAAGGCTTCCTTTTTACAAAAAACAATTTATTGTTCACTTGCTTGTATTAATTCATTTGAAAAACATGGCATGGGATGGAGAGTAAGAAGTCAAGTTAAGGACAGGGCATCACCCAGAATTCTTTGCACACCTTGGCTGTCATAATCGTAACCAGCCATTATAACATTTAGCACGTCCGTTTTCCACCTCACTTTTACCTACATCGGTGTGATATGGTATGAACGTGGTCCATCATATTGTTCTAGAAATATAAATGCTTTAAAAAAATACATATCCAAACGGAAATGAGGAGAGCACCATATGTGTGTCAGCCAAACCTCAGTGTGGACATGAACGGCTGAAGCCCCCTATTTCATTCTTTTGCAGAGCAACATCAAAGTCTACGAAGTCAATCTGATATGTGATTATTGCTTGTTGGCAACTTAGCCCGGTTTCCAGCAAGGTGGACTTGAAATACAGTCCACCATGGCAATTTTTGCTGGTCTCCAAGGAGATGTGCACCATGGTGAAAAGTAATGTTTTGCTCCATAGCCTGGGAACAGTGTCCTGTTTTTCTGCTACTGTAGCCCTTCACAACAAGTTAAAACTGCACAATGGTAGCCAATAGAGAGACCGTAAGTGAAAACAACATTGATATCTCATCTAGACACAGCCAGGTACAGCTGTGACTTGAACTTAGGATGTCCTGCTTAAAATAAATGCTTTCGCTGGCCAAGCCAATGTACTGGTTGATGTGCCTAAATGGCATTAGCAATTCGTATGCAAGACCAAAGAACCCAATCAGCTGCTCCTGCCTTTTTATGATATGGTAACATTGCTCCAACAGGGTTATTATGAGAGATAAAGTTTTCTTTTTTTTTTTTATGGGGCCAAGCAAATGTCTACCGGGATAAAGTATTCTTTTGTTTGGTAAAGCAAGCAGTGAGCTTATCATGTAAATATGTATCATCAAACTTAGGGAGGGTGAGAAACACTTGGCTGAAGTTGCTCGCAAGGATTTTGCCTCACAATTGAGAATTCTGTGGGCACCAGAGGTAGGCCTGCATTTGTGTTGAGCAGGGGCCAGGTGATGAGTAAGTGAAAACAAGTAGAGTGACAGGTGGCCCTGCTGGTAAAGCAGATGGGTTTGACTGGGATTGAATCATTGTCCTCATACAAAATTGTAAGCAACCAAAAAATAAAGGCTTCCTTCTGTCAAAAAACAATTTATCTTTTTTTGTTCACTTGCTTATATAAATGCCATTAAAATGGCATGTTTTTTACTTGTCCATATTTTTTTAGAAAAACTTGGTAGGGGATGCAATGTAAGCAGTCAAGTCCAAACTGGATTTTTACTCCATGCATGACAGGGCATCAACCAGAATGCTTTGCACAAAGTACAGATGAACTGCTGAAGCCACAAATTTCATTCATTTTCAGAGGCAATATCATAGTCCATCTGAGATGTGATATTTAACATAATACATACAACGCACCCTGAATTATCATCAACATTTACACTCACCCCCAAAAACCTACACCAAACCAAAGCCCCCTTTCCACCTCTCTGGGACAGAATGCTGTCCCCATCTGCCCACATCTGTCCTGATCCTCCCTCTCACCTCCCCTTCCAAACTCCTGATGACCCCCTCCACTCTGCAGGCCCTACCGAGCCTGATAAGGTCCTGCCTGGCCACACACAAGCCCTGTTTGAAGAGGCTTATGAGCAGCCAGAGCAGGAAGCCTTCCCTCCTGTTACCCCTCTACCTACACCCCTCTCCGCGCTGGTCCAGGTCAGGGTGAACCCTCTCCTCACCCTCCTGAGTAGCGCTTCCGCCCTCGCCCACACCACCCCCACGAAAGGACAGTCCCACATGATGTGACAGATGGTCTCCTCCTCCGAGCATGTGGCTCAGGGGCATCAAGGGGATCTTGCCAAGCTCGGCCGGTACAAGGTGGTTCCTATCGGCAGTGCTTTCTGGAGGCAGGACCAGTTTAGGTCCTTGAGCCCATTGTCCAGGATGGGAGGCTGGACCGCGAGCCAGACTGCTGCGGGGATGCCTACGACAGCTGACGCGGTCACCCCCCACCTCGTCTCGGTGTAGAGCCTTCTCTGGTCCAGCCCCAAACCCCCGTCCAAAGCCTTGGGGTGAGCCCGAAGGCAATTTTCCGCATGGCCAAAGTGCCATCGCACCTGCTCTGACCGGGGCCCCAAGTTGCCCAATGTCCCCATCATCCTCCTCGCCTGGTCGGAGAAGAACAGCCGGAGGAAGTGTCCTGATGGGTGGACCACTGGGGAGGACAGCTCCCTCAACAAAAAGGAAACAAAATAGCCGTCCAGCTTTAGTGGGAGGTGAGACATGCCCCTTCCGCCCCTTCCCGATCGGTGCAGACATATGGGCCCTTGCCGCATACTTGCACCGGCCCTCCCACATGAAACTGAATACGAGACGTGTGAGGGGTGCCCGCATGCATGCCGCCATCGGGAAGACGTACTACAAGTAAAGTAGGGATGGCAACACATTCGCCTTCAAAACCAGCACCTTCCCTGTGAGGGTCAGTGTCCTGGATTTCCAGAGGGCAACTTTCCTCTGGACAGCTTCAATTCGCCAATTGGCGCCATGGCAAATTCCAATTTGCCATGGCGCTGTGTGCTGCCTCAAAGTTCACCCCGAGTAATCTCAGGGGTCCTACGAGACAGCCCCCCTGGTACATCCGTCCTTCCCTTCCACCGCCCATAGAACCTGACCGAGGTCGTCGCCAGATTTAACTTCATGCCAGACACTTGACCAAACTCCTGGAAGATCTACAAAGAATGGCGCATGCAGGCATCACTGTCCACACAGCTTGACCCTAAGGCCGCCGCTGCCTGGTTACAGCACTCCTCTCACACCCGGGTCAGCCCGAACAGGTGCTGCCAGGGGCTCCATCTAAAGGATGTAGAGCAGGGGTGAAAGCGGACACGCCTGTCTTACCCCTGAGTGCAGTCCAAAAAGTTCCCCTCGGTGCCTGTTAACACAAACCGTGCTCCCCACGGCTGCATACAAATTACGCAGCCACCTAACAAAAACCTTCCCTAAACCTACTCTATCGAAAATCTTAAACATAAAGCCCCAGTGAACCCTGTCGAAGGCTTTGGCATGATTGAGGCCGACCAACATTAGGGGTTGACCTCCATCTTCCACCCAAGCGATAGCGTTCCACCTCACAAAGCGCCCAGCCGCTCCATATGTATGGTCCACGTGGACCCCATCCGGGAGGACTGTGACGGACGGTCAGCGAGGACCTTAGCCTGAAGTTTGTAGTCCACACACAGCATGGTCAATGGCCGTCAGTTATCAAGGTCAGAGGTGTTACCCTTCTTGAAAAGAAGGGAAATCACCCCCGTAGCCACCGACCCTCGAAGAGCCCCTGTCCGGAGGACCTCGGTCAGCACCTCCAGCGTGACCGCAGCAGGTCCGCTTGGGCCACGCTCTCGTAGACCTCCCGAAGCTGCGATTTAAGGAAGTCACAAGCTCGCTGGTCTACAGTGCTGCCGAGGTTCCCCACGGCGTACTCGAGCTCGAGGAGGTGTTGAGGGCGGAGCACCTCCCACTTCGCTTCACTTTTTCTATACCTAATGGCGTGAGCTTTAATCCTGTCCTTTGCCACTCCCCACCATTCTACCACTCTGGCAAAGAGAGGCCTGAGCCCCTCAAGACCCCGGACAAAGGGAACGAAGCTGCCACCAAACTCATCGTCTTCGAGGATATCAGGCCAAAATCTGGAGCACAGGACCAGAACTGAAGGAGGATCCCATCGTGGTCCAAGAAAAAGATGGGGTGCACCCGCCCCGACAGCACGCCCAAGGACCTTGTGAGAAAAACGTAGCCCAGCCTCCTGGCAATCCCCCGGTGGTTACGCCATGTCGGACCTCCCCCCATCCACCAACCCGTGCCCAGACATGAACCCCTTTACAAGGACTCCACTTGTGTCCCTCCCTATGTCCAGGTTTAAGACCCCCCAATGATTACCTGGCTTTTGGTGGCCAGGTGCGGTCCTAGACTGACCACCATCTCCCTCCTCTCCCTCATCCCCTCTGACCTATAAAAAACAAAGACCCTCAAAGAAATAGTCCCATAATCAATATCCACCCCCAGCACCCTCCCCTGCACCACGACAAAAAACTCCTTCAGCCTCACCCTCCTTGTCCCACTCCCTCAAAGAAATTCCCACGTCCCTCTCATCCCTCAAATGAACCTCTTGCAGGAAACATATTGTGCATCCCAAACCCCTGACAATATCAAAATCAACCTCTTAACTGAGTCCCTCATTCCCTGGGGATCAATTGTGACAACTCCAAAACAATTTATTTTACACAGGTGATAAAAACAGAAATCATGCTCTGAAGACCCTGAAACACACAAAAAAATACCCCACCTAAACACAGCAACAATCGCAACGTCAGTAGTACATGCTCAACACCATGTCCTCCGGGCTCTTGTCCATGAGTTCCGCCCAGGAATAGGGCATGTTGTTGGGGGAAGCGGTAAAAACCCATGGCCCCCCTGCTCGTCATTCTGTAAAGGGGAGAGATATTCCTCCAAGAGGGGGTCTCCCCTCTGACCTCCGCCGCCACTCCCTCTTTTCGGGCAGCCCTCCCCAAAACCCCTCCTGCCGATTCCCTCATCTTCTTGGGGGCCTCCTTGCCCGACTGGAGGTGATCCCTCCTCTTCCTCTGGGTCGCCGCCTGGGGGCCTGACCCGGGGGAATCTGCTGGTGGTGTTGACCCTGGAGGAACCATCGCAGGAGACCCTGCCACAGATGGAGCCGCCATCGGCTGGACTGCCGCAGGGAGACCCTCCCCAGGTGCCGCCGCTGAAGGAGCAGCAGCCGCACGGGGAGCCGCCCCTGGAGGAGTTTCCACTGGAGGGGGCCCTTTGGAGGCCGCCGGCCCAGGGACCCCCGCAGTAAATGCCATCCTGGTCACCGCAGCTGCATCAGAGGCTGGTGCGGGAGGAGATGTCGCGGCAGGAGTCTTCCCAATTTTGGCCAAAACAAGGTAGTAAGCTGTCTGGTTAGCTCAGTGGGGAGAGAAGCTCTCAGTCTCATGGTCGTGGGTTCAAGACCAACATTGAGTATTATAACCTTCAGCAAGGCCACCTGTCAATCTACTGGTGACTCCTTACTTAGCACCTGGTCACTGCTTAACACATGCATGACTACACTAGTTTCCATGGATGTGTCAGTTGTGCAGAACAGGGATAAACTGCTCTTCACAGGCAACTTCAGCCATGTGCTTCTCACCCTTCCTTCAATTGATGAGAGTTCTTCAAATGATAAGCTCACTGCTTGCTAAAACAAAGGAACACTTCTTTATCTCTGTAATGTGCTTGGCCCCATAAAAAAAAGAATATTGACAACTGTGTATCTCCAAAGAACAAGGTTACCATATCTTTAAAAGCCATTAACAGAACCCTTCTTGAAGTTCTGTTCGGGAGCATCCCAAATGCACCTTTGTGCATTACAATTCACGGTTCTCACTTGTAAAAGACCGTTTGAGCCAATTCCCCCTAGAATATCAGGCGTTTCCTTGAGAAACCTCATTACAAAGATTACCTGGGTGCTCACCTGCAAGTGATAGCACATAAATGAAAGTGTGACATTGATTTGGATTTCAACAAATAGTTTGGCTCAATCCATTAATGAGGAAGGTCAGACTACAGAGTGCCACACTTTTAATCTCAGTTTCCAGTGTTCCAGTCCCTGTTCAGACACATTCATTAATTGCATAAATTCACACAATTCATACAGGTAAACAATAGAGAGCATCCCAAGTGTCATTCCCAACTGGATGTTCATTATGGTTGATGTTGTCCTTTAAAAATCATGATAGACAGGCAATTTACATTTGGAATGTTCATTATTTGTAATACACTTCACCGGTACAGGTCGAAAAGAATGTCTTGAATGAGTATGAGAGTGGATGCAAGCGTCAACGTGCTAATATCTTGGGAATGCTGAGAATAAGAAAGCAAGGTGCCCTGTTTCATCACAGGTTAAAGCTATGCTTTTCTCATACAACAGCTGAAAGTAGAGCACAAATGCAGTCCCCCATTACCGCATACTATGCAGTTGTGATTCCCACAATTTGGGAATTTGCAGGTGTCAACACAATCAG
This sequence comes from Zeus faber, assembly GCF_960531495.2. Lineage (NCBI taxonomy): Eukaryota > Metazoa > Chordata > Actinopteri > Zeiformes > Zeidae > Zeus > Zeus faber. The sequence goes on along the minus strand of NC_137198.1, from coordinate 26,922,732 downwards.
AGTGCTTTGACATTGCCTCACACTGGGCAAATGTCCTTACTGATCAATGTATCACCCCTGCCAGTTAAGTATACCAAAGAGGTGCTTGCCTTCTCTTGTCACACTCAGCAGAAAAGAAAAGAAACCAGTTCTCTTTGGAAGACAGGCTCAGGTGAGCATCAGACTTTTATTCGGAGGGTCCAAGGTTAGAGTCCCTGCTCAGGTGTGTTGTTCTGCTGAGGAAGTTCACTTCACTTGTACAGGGGAAAATTGGAGACTATGAGTGTGCAACCTAGGATTTAGAAGCTTGGGAATTCCATCCCATCCCAAAAGCCTATCCTTTTTTCACGCCACAACTCAGGGTTTGTGTGCAAAGGAAATCCCACACAACCACAAAGTGGATCAGACTTTTAATCTGAGGGTCCAAGGTTCAAGTCCCAGTCTGTGTCACCCTGTGAAGACTCTGCCTTACCGCCACTGCATGGCAAGCAAGCCACAGGTAATATTTCTAAGTTTAATTAAATACAACATACGTTTTAAACAGAATTGTAAAGCCCCTTCTTTCATGGGGTTTGCACAACCCTGACCAGAATGAAATAGGCTTGGCCACATCTTTTGTTTTGTCTTGATATCCCCTTTTTGGAGCCATTGTGCCTGATTGTTAAAATGCCAAGCCTTTTGATTTGAAAGAGCAAGTTCACTGGAGAATGCAGGCATTGATCCTGCTACCTCTCGCATGCAAAGCAAGCGCTCTACCATTTGAGCTAATTCCCCCTAGAATGTGAAGCATTTAATTGAGAAACTTCATTACTAAGATTACCTGGGTGCTCACCTACAAGTGATTCACATTAGGGAATGCGTGCACACTGATTTGGATTTCAACAAATAGTTTGGCTAAATCCTTCCATGCGGAGCCTCACAAGCTCAGACTGCAGAATGCCCCACTTTAAATCTGAGGGTCCAAGGTTCAAGTCCCTGCTCAGGTGTGTTGTTCGGCTGAGGAAGTTCACTTCAATTGTACAGGGGAAAGTTGGAGAGCAGTCAAAGTGTCATTCTGCACTATTGCATTACAATTAAAAATTCCCATGTGTAATGGACCACTATGAGTGTGCAATGTAGCATTTAGAAACTTGGGAATTCCATCACATCCCAATAAGCCTATGCTGTTTTCACACCACAACTCAGGGTGTGTGTGCAAAGGAAACAAACAAAACAAAGGCACAAAAAGGTGCTTACATTCTGTCACACCCAGCAGAAAACCAAAGAAACCAGTCCTCTTTGAAAGACAGGCTCAAGAACACCTGAGTAGCTCAGCTGGCAGAGCTACTCAGGAAGTCGCCCACAACCACAAACACTGCAGTTGGGATGCCCACATTTGGTTTGCACCACCCTGAATGATAGGCTTGGCCAAATCTTTTGTTTAGTCTAGATATCCCCCTTCTAGAGCCATTGTGCCTGATTGTTAAAATTCCAAGCCCTTTGATTTGAAAGAGCATGTGTACTGGAGAATGCAGGCGTTGATCCTGCTACCTCTCGCATGCTAAGCAAGCGCTCTACCATTTGAGCTAATTCCCCCATGTGAGAGATGAACATTTCCTTGGGAAACCTCATCATTAAGACTACCTGGGTGCTCACCTACAAGTGATAGCACATAACGGAAAGTGTCCACACTGATTTGGATTTCAACAAATAGTGTGGCTAAATCCTTTCATGAGGAGCCTCACAAGCTCAGACTGCAGAATGCCACACTTCAAATCTGAGTGTCACTTTTTATCTCAGTGTCCAGTGTTTCAGTCCCTGTTCAGACATTCATTAATTGCAGAAGTTCACACAATTCATACAGGTAAACATTAGAGAGCATCCCAAGTGTCATTCCCAACTGGATGTTCATTATGGTTGACGTTGTCCTTTAAAAATCATGATAGACAGGTAGTTTACATTTGGAATGTTCATAATTTGTAATACACTTCACCGGTACAGGTCGAAAAGAATGTCTTGAATTAGTATGAGAGTGGATGCAAGCATCAACGTGCTAATATCTTGGGAATGCTGAGAATAAGAAAGCAAGGTGCCCTGTTTCATCACAGGTTAAAGCTATGCTTTTGTCATACAACAGCTGAAAGTAGAGCACAAATGCAGTCCCCCATTACCGCATACTATGCAGTTGTGATTCCCACAATTTGGGAATTTGCAGGGGTCAACACAATCAGAGTGCTTGGACAATGCCTCACAATGGGCAAACGTCCTTACTGATCAATGTATCACCCCTGCCAGTTAAGTATACCAAAGAGGTGCTTGCCTTCTCTTGTCACACTCAGCAGAAAAGAAAAGAAACCAGTTCTCTTTGGAAGACAGGCTCAGGTGAGCATCAGACTTTTATTCGGAGGGTCCAAGGTTAGAGTCCCTGCTCAGGTGTGTTGTTCTGCTGAGGAAGTTCACTTCACTTGTACAGGGGAAAATTGGAGACTATGAGTGTGCAACCTAGGATTTAGAAGCTTGGGAATTCCATCACATCCCAAAAGCCTATCCTTTTTTCACGCCACAACTCAGGGTTTGTGTGCAAAGGAAATCCCACACAACCACAAAGTGGATCAGACTTTTAATCTGAGGGTCCAAGGTTCAAGTCCCAGTCTGTGTCACCCTGTGAAGACTCTGCCTTACCCCCACTGCATGGCAAGCAAGCCACAGGTAATATTTCTAAGTTTAATTAAATACAACATACGTTTTAAACAGAATTGTAAAGCCCCTTCTTTCATGGGGTTTGCACAACCCTGACCAGAATGAAATAGGCTTGGCCACATCTTTTGTTTTGTCTTGATATCCCCTTTTAGGAGCCATTGTGCCTGATTGTTAAAATGCCAAGCCTTTTGATTTGAAAGAGCAAGTTCACTGGAGAATGCAGGCATTGATCCTGCTACTTCTCGCATGCAAAGCAAGCGCTCTACCATTTGAGCTAATTCCCCCTAGAATGTCAAGCATTTACTTGAGAAACTTCATTACTAAGATTACCTGGGTGCTCACCTACAAGTGATTCACATTAGGGAATGCGTGCACACTGATTTGGATTTCAACAAATAGTTTGGCTAAATCCTTCCATGCGGAGCCTCACAAGCTCAGACTGCAGAATGCCCCACTTTAAATCTGAGGGTTCAAGTCCCTGCTCAGGTGTGTTGTTCGGCTGAGGAAGTTCACTTCAATTGTACAGGGGAAAGTTGGAGAGCAGTCAAAGTGTCATTCTGCACTATTGCATTACAATCAAAAATTCCCATGTGTAATGGACCACTATGAGTGTGCAACGTAGCATTTAGAAGCTTGGGAATTCCATCACATCCCAATAAGCCTATGCTGTTTTCACACCACAACTCAGGGTGTGTGTGCAAAGGAAGTCGCCCACAACCACAAACACTGCAGTTGAGATGCCCACATTTGGTTTGCACCACCCTGAATGATAGGCTTGGCCAAATCTTTTGTTTAGTCTAGATATCCCCCTTCTAGAGCCATTGTGCCTGATTGTTAAAATTCCAAGCCCTTTGATTTGAAAGAGCATGTTTACTGGAGAATGCAGGCGTTGATCCTGCTACCTCTCGCATGCAAAGCAAGCGCGATAACCATTTGAGGTAATTCCCCCATGTGATAGATGAACATTTCCTTGGGAAACCTCATCATTAAGACTACCTGGGTGCTCACCTCCAAGTGATAGCACATTAAGGAAAGGGTCCGCAATGATTTTGATTTCAACAAATAGTGTGGCTAAATCCTTTCATCCACTTTAAATCTGAGTGTCCAGGGTTCAAGTCCCTGTTCAAACACCTTTATTTACTGCAGAAGTTCACACAATTCATACAGGTAAACATTAGAGAGTATCCCAAGTGTCATTCCCAACTAGATAAGAAAATAAACCAGTTCTCTTTGGAAGACATGCTCAGGTGAGCATCAGACTTTTAATCGGAGGGTCCAAGGTTAGAGTCCCTGCTCAGGTGTGTTGTTCTGCTGAGGAAGTTCACTTCACTTGTACAGGGGAAAGTTGGAGACTATGAGTGTGCAACGTAGCATTTAGAAGCTTGGGAATTCCATCACATCCCAATAAGCCTATCCTTTTTTCACACCACAACTCAGGGTTTGTGTGCAAAGGAAATCCCCCACAACCACAAAGTGGTTCAGACTTTTAATCTGAGGGTCAAGGTTCAAGTCCCTGTTCTGCTGAGGAATTCACTTCACTTGTACAGGGGAGTGTTGGAGAGCAGTCAAAGTGTCATTCTGCACTAATGCATTACAATCAAAAATTCCCATGTGTAATCGACCACTATGAGTGTGCAACCTAGCATTTAGAAGCTTGGCAATTCCATCACATCCCAATAAGCCTATCCTTTTTTCACACCACAACTCAGGGTGTGTGTGCAAAGGAAATCCCCCACAACCACAAAATAAGCAGTCAAGATGCACACACTTGGGGGAATTTGACCAGCAGTGTCGGATGCAATGATATTACCTCACCCTGGCACAATCAGAGTGCTATGACATAGCCTCACACTGGGCAAACGTCCTGAACAATGTTTCACCCGTGCCATGTAAGGATACCAAAAAGGTGCTTACATTCTGTCACACCCAGCAGAAAACCAAAGAAACCAGTCCTCTTTGAAAGACAGGCTCAAGAACACCTGAGTAGCTCAGCTGGCAGAGCATCAGACTTTTAATCTGAGGGTCCAGGGTTCAAGTCCCTGCTCGGGTGTGTTGTACACTTGAGAAAGTCCCCTTCACTTGTACGGTTTGAGAGCAGTCCAAGTGTTGTCTGCACTGGATCATTACAATTAATGGTTCTCACTTGTAAAAGACTGTTTGAGCTAATTCCCCCTAGAATATCAGGCATTTCCTTGAGAAACCTCATTACAAAGATTACCTGGGTGCTCACCTGCAAGTGATAGCACATAAATGAAAGTGTGACATTGATTTGGATTTCAACAAATAGTTTGGCTCAATCCATTAATGAGGAAGGTCAGAGTGCCACACTTTTTATCTCAGTTTCCAGTGTTCCAGTCCCTGTTCAGACACATTCATTAATTGCATAAATTCACACAATTCATACAGGTAAACAATAGAGAGCATCCCAAGTGTCATTCCCAACTGGATGTTCATTATGGTTGATGTTGTCCTTTAAAAATCATGATAGACAGGCAATTTACATTTGGAATGTTCATTATTTGTAATACACTTCACCGGTACAGGTCGAAAAGAATGTCTTGAATGAGTATGAGAGTGGATGCAAGCGTCAACGTGCTAATATCTTGGGAATGCTGAGAATAAGAAAGCAAGGTGCCCTGTTTCATCACAGGTTAAAGCTATGCTTTTCTCATACAACAGCTGAAAGTAGAGCACAAATGCAGTCCCCCATTACCGCATACTATGCAGTTGTGATTCCCACAATTTGGGAATTTGCAGGTGTCAACACAATCAGAGTGCTTTGACATTGCCTCACACTGGGCAAATGTCCTTACTGATCAATGTATCACCCCTGCCAGTTAAGTATACCAAAGAGGTGCTTGCCTTCTCTTGTCACACTCAGCAGAAAAGAAAAGAAACCAGTTCTCTTTGGAAGACAGGCTCAGGTGAGCATCAGACTTTTATTCGGAGGGTCCAAGGTTAGAGTCCCTGCTCAGGTGTGTTGTTCTGCTGAGGAAGTTCACTTCACTTGTACAGGGGAAAATTGGAGACTATGAGTGTGCAACCTAGCATTTAGAAGCTTGGGAATTCCATCCCATCCCAAAAGCCTATCCTTTTTTCACGCCACAACTCAGGGTTTGTGTGCAAAGGAAATCCCACACAACCACAAAGTGGTTCAGACTTTTAATCTGAGGGTCCAAGGTTCAAGTCCCAGTCTGTGTCACCCTGTGAAGACTCTGCCTTACCCCCACTGCATGGCAAGCAAGCCACAGGTAATATTTCTCAGTTTAATTGAATACAACATACCTTTTAAACAGAATTGTAAAGCCCCTTCTTTCATGGGGTTTGCACAACCCTGACCAGAATGAAATAGGCTTGGCCACATCTTTTGTTTTGTCTTGATATCGCCATTTGAGAGCCATTGTGCCTGATTGTTAAAATGCCAAGCCGTTTGATTTTCCCTAGAATGTCAAGTATTTCCTTGGGAAACCTCATCATTAAGACTACCTGGGTGCTCACCTACAAGTGATAGCACATAACGGAAAGTGTCCACACTGATTTGGATTTCAACAAATAGTGTGGCTAAATCCTTTCATGAGGAGCCTCACAAGCTCAGACTGCACAATGCCACACTTCAAATCTGAGTGTCACTTTTTATCTCAGTGTCCAGTGTTCCAGTCCCTGTTCAGACATTCATTAATTGCAGAAGTTCACACAATTCATACAGGTAAACATTAGAGAGCATCCCAAGTGTCATTCCCAACTGGATGTTCATTATGGTTGACGTTGTCCTTTAAAAATCATGATAGACAGGTAGTTTCCATTTGGAATGTTCATTATTTGTAATACACTTCACCGGTACAGGTCGAAAAGAAAGTCTTGAATTAGTATGAGAGTGGATGCAAGCATCAACGTGCTAATATCTTGGGAATGCTGAGAATAAGAAAGCAAGGTGCCCTGTTTCATCACAGGTTAAAGCTATGCTTTTCTCATACAACAGCTGAAAGTAGAGCACAAATGCAGTCCCCCATTACCGCATACTATGCAGTTGTGATTCCCACAATTTGGGAATTTGTGTAGTGGAAAAAACTGCATCTAACAATTAAACTGAAGAAGAGAAGTTCGAGAGAGTCGAGGTCTGAAGATATAAGACTTTATTATCACTTGCAAGAAGTGACAACAGAATCTGAGTTGGTTTGGCAAAGAACTGCCGAGCCCCTCATGGACTCCTCCTTTTAACCTCTTTCTGTTGGTCGAGAATGTAAATCTGTTTACTCAATTAGGATCCCTTCCTTCCTCCTATACGGTCAATAGTGCAAAGAAGCCATTTGTCTGCATTCTTTGACATCAGTTACAACAACAAACCTCCCGACACTAGTCCAGGCCACATTTTATGAGGGGATGTTTGCATTCACACACCTTCCCATATCACATGGCCCACAGTCAACAAAGCACTTATTCATGTCTTTGCTGACCCCTGTCTCACACACACTTACTTCATTCATATAGCATATGGGCAAGATAACGAATGCTCTTTCTTATTTAATGGTAGAATATAATGAACATATTTATTTTAAATGTACTAGTACATTTCTCCCATATATCCCCCCTTTGGGACTTATTAAGTCCCAATGTCAATTACCATTATCTTTAATAACCCAAATTTACAAATGATTACTTGCCGGACTGCTAGATAAACGAACAGTATTCACATTTGATTACCTGGAAAAAACGTCTTGCTTTCTTATCATCACAGGAATTTCAACCTGTTTCAGGGTTTTCAACCTGAACCTTCTGCTTAAGCAAGTTAAAAAAGGTTACCAAATGTGCGATACCCTATAAGTGTTTCAATCCTCTGAGTTGGTACCCATAATGAAATATATAATCGAATATAAAAACATGCAATACAAAAATTAAAAGTTAACATAAAAACCTTTAGCATACCTATATCAAATTGCATATTATTGGAAAACATCTTACCATGAGTACAAGTTAACTTAGTAAATCACTTAGCATAGTGAGTTCAGTTATAAATGTCATGTAAGTGGCAGCCTGTTATTTAAGTAGAGTCTTGCATGTGTTGTTTCCTCTATAAATCGTGAAAAACATCTAAATCATTATCTCTCCACAACCCATAACCTAGATAAACATCATATAAGTACTTCAACAAATGCATAACACAAAATTAAACAAACTTTCAGCATGCATTGAAAGTCATCCTTAGAGGAAGTATGTAACACAGAATAAGAAATAAAACTTAAATTCTTTCAACATGCATTGTCGTGGATGATCAGGTGATCTTCATGTATTGGTGTGCTGTATGTTTGTGGGGGGTTTTGGGCATTATTGTAGTCGTTGCTTCAGCTTTCATCAGCCTCTTCATGTCTGGTTATTTGATGAGTTCAGTGTTCATCCTGCTTAACAAGGGTGTGACCCACATGGAGAGGTTACTAGCACAATCACATGTGAGCCTCCTCAAGGCCAGGTCAAACCTTGAATTTCTCCCCTTCCATGTCGTCATCATCCCCATATTCACTCAGGCTTTTATTCCCAACATATTCCCATTCTAATCCTTTCTCCTCACCTATGCCTTTGGACATAAGGAACATTTGCTTGTTTAGCCTAGATTCTATCATGGACCTTAGTATTGGAATACAACAACAAAAAATCAGTCCCATCATTGTGAATACAATCAAAAGAACTAATCCTATTTGAGCCAATATTGTTCCCCATTTTCCCATACGCAGTTCTAGCCATGACATCCAATCATTCCCATGTCCCGCATTGTCTTTAACCTCCTGTCTTAGCTTTTTAAGTTTATTCATGGCAGGTGTGAATGTTCCGTTCGGTGAAGTATTATTTGGGATAAAGGTACAACACATTTCGCCTATGAGTTCACACACTCCTCCATTTTCCGCTAAGAGCCAATCTAATGCTTGCCTGTTTTGCCAAGCCACAGCGCTTGTGGCTTCCAACTGTTGACCTAGGGCGGATAGAGCATCATGCGTATAGTTGATAAATCGTTGTTGATTGTAATAAATGTAGTTAATCCATTCTGTGTTTTTTACTAATCCTATCATTGGCATAATGGCTTCAAATCCTGCAGCTACTTCGTTCCTGGCCTTGTATATGCTTGGTATACCTCTGGGTTGTCCTATTTTATCAATTCTAATTCCCTCATCCGGTTTGTATTCTCTTTTTTTCCTATCTAATCTATTGGTCTTTAAATTTTCGACATCCCTGTCTAATGCCGGAAGTAACACAATTTCCGTTATGACTCGTACTCTTGCACACCTTCCATACCATTGCACAGGTAGCATGACACGAATAATTTTGGTCCCACAGATCCAAAAATGGTCTGCTATTACTTTATCCTGCTCTAGTAGTACACCTTCATACCACATGTTTGCCATAAATGATTCTGCTGCTATTCGGGCAGGGTCTGTTGGATGTTTATCACTTTTTATCATCGGTGGTTGGCTTTTGTCGGTCTCATACATGGCAACATTCCAGATTGTCTTACATTTAGCTTCTTCCATATAGCCCACATCTACGGCCTTATCTAGCTTTTTGTCGTTTTGATAACAGTCTAATCCTTCCTCTACGTAAAAATCTGTTCCTAACGGAAGTGTTGCCTTGCCTACTTCGTGGGTCAGAGTTACATCCATTTCTATACATTTGTTCATTGTAATTCTCACAGGCCAGTTTTTGTTTATCAAATATTGGGAAAACCTTTCTGTTCCTAGAAACATTAAACATCGTAGCGGACACAACTCGTAATGATATTGATTCTCGTCCCAGGATATACTCGTTGTTACTCGTAATTTATTTAGTTTGGCTAGTCCTTCCATCACTTCCTCCTCTGTTCCTTGAATCTGTTTTTCGTTGGTTCTGCATTCTTCCCAATCATGTTCATAGTTTACTACGTATGATGCACTTTGACGATTTTTACTACATAAATAACAATTATCTGCATCTATCTGTTCCGCAGTAAACCTAACCCATTTGTACCAGCTATTTCCTATTGCTTGATCATACAACCTGTCTACAGTTATTACTTTAATTTTCCGTTTGAAGTGATCAGATGTATCTTGTTTAACAGATATATCCTGTTTTATGGCTCTTGTTGTTTTATTTGATTTTTTTTCAGGATGGACATCCTCTATTGCTGTCGCCTCTGTGCTTAAGACATTTTCTCTTGGAGCTATTGTGGTGATTGTCCCTTCCGTCTGAAAAATGGATACGGCATCATCTGTTGTTATCACACTACCCTTTACGGTGACGCTTGTTATATTAGTATTATTATTAATTATGTCCGAATCCATAGTTAATATTTTATTTGCCTTGGTCATATCATTATTCTCTTGTATTATACAAGAGGCATTTCGTCTTAATAAGGAAAATATTTTTGTATCTTCACGTATATTTGGAATCTGCAGTTTCGTAATTTCTAATCTGTAGTGGTTTATCTCATAGTTCCATTGATTTGTAGGTTCGACTGTAAAACACCAGTATGCATGAGTCTTTGAAATACTTATTTTGCATTGTTCTTGTCCCCAGATAATTGGTTTGAACTTCTTGAGCATCATTACCGCACATTGACGTTCTCCATCTGCCATAGCACTTAAGATAATTTGTTCATTGTCAAATTTTACTTCTTGTGGGGGTGTTTCAATATGTAAGGCATCGCTCTCTGACCTCTTTTTCCTTACACTATTTACTATTCCTGAATACCTCGGGGCTAGCCTTTCCTGCAACACTGTCATGTTTTCTCTGTTGTTACCATCTGATTCCTGGTTGTTCCAGGTCTGCTCTGTTAGTGTGATTTCATCCTTCCTCCGAATCCGTCCTTGGGCCACTGGGGTCTGCCCAAAGCCGTAGAGGATCAGGAACAGCTTCATCAGCTTCAACATCATCATCATCCTGGCTGGGCTAGGTCTGGTCTTGGGGTGGTGGGTCAGTATCGGGTGCGTCTGCATCCGACTCCTCCCCACTCTCTTCCCTCGTCCTGGGTTGCGCAGCTTTCGTGCAGTGGTTGAGGTGGTACCAGGTGGAACTCCCTTCCACCTGGATGGCAGTTGGGGTTGCATTGGTGACCTTGTATGGTCCTTCTCTCCTGGGCTTGTTCCACTTTCTCCGGAACACCCTTAGGTACACCTGGTCGCCTGGTTCCACCCCCCTTGGTGGGTCGTCTTCTGGTTCTGGTACTCGGTTCTTCTCCTGTTGGAATATATGCTTATGTATGCCAGTTAGTTGCTTGATATATTCTCTAATTTCTAATTGCAATTGTTCCAGTGGAGGACCCTTATGGGGTCCTCTGAGGATAGGTGCAGGCATGGGTCGACCCGTGAGCATTTCGTGCGGAGTTAAATGTGTCATTCTGTTAGTTTGCATGCGATAACTCATTAGTGCTAATGGGAGTGCATCTACCCAGTTCAATTTAGCACTTGCACAAATTTTGTTAATTTTTGTCTTGATTGTTCCATTCACTCTCTCCACCATTCCTTGTGATTGAGGGTGATACACACAACCCAATCTTTGTTTGACATGTAATTGCTGTATTACTTGTTTAACAGTTTTTTGGATAAACGCAGAGCCGTTGTCTGAGCTTATTTCTGTTGGAATTCCAAACCTTGGCATGACCTCTCTGGTCAAAAAATTGATTACTGTAACCGCACTCTGATCTTTTGATGGGACTGCCTCCACCCATCTGCTAAATCTGTCAATGACTACAAGCATGTATCTTTTCCCATTGACTTTTTTTAACATGTCCACATAGTCTAAGACTAGATGTCTGAATGGTCCCTATGGTGTTGGAATGTGTCCCAATGGGGTGGTGATTGTTTTTCTTACATTATTTTTCGCACATACTTCACATTCATTGAGCTGATTTTCAACCATTGTTTGCAAGTATGGTGACCAAAAACCTTGTTTTCTGATTCTCCTTACTACTTCCCCCCTTGCGCAATGGTCAAAACCATGCGCATTAGTGATAAGCAATCCTAACAACGCAGTCGGTGCCACTAACATCCCATCATGAGTTCTCCATAACCCAGTCGGAGTGCGCACCGCACCGCACCGCACCCCTCTTCAGCCACATGTTTTGCTCATAGACACCAGCCTTCTCTTGCATGCGGACAACATCATCTTCAGTAGGTGAAGCCACAGGCATAGTCAACACTGCCTGAATCAAAACACAACTGTTAGAGGCTCTCTTGGCCGCCTCATCTGCAGCACTGTTACCTTTTGTGATATAGTCATTTCCTTTCTTGTGTGCCTGACATTTGATTATCGCCACTTGCTTAGGTAGCAACAATGCCAACATCAGTTCCACAATCTGATCACAATGCATGATGGGGGACCCATCAGTCTTCTTAAAACCCCTCATTTTCCATACTGCTCCGAACAGATGACACACACCATGTGCATATGCAGAATCAGTATATATGTTCACAATTTTACCTGCCCCTTCCCGGCAGGCAGCTGTAAGAGCTCTCAATTCAGCCACCTGTGCTGAACATGGTTGTTTACAATAAGAACTTTGAATGACAGCAAAAGTTCTATCCGGGTTTTGTCGTACTACTGCAAATCCTGCATGGTTACCCAAATGATCTCTGTAGCACGAACCATCTACAAACAACTCCCCCTCAGCCCCAATTAGTGGTGTTGACAACAAATCAGGCCTTAACTTGGTAAACGTCAGAGAATCAGTCACACAGTCGTGTGACGTCCCTTCAAAATCATGCGGAATTTTTTCTGCTGGGTTCCCCGTTGAGCACCTTCTGATAGTAACATCGGGGAACGTAAGCAAGATCAAATATTCCAACAACCTCGCGTTTGTCAACACAAATAGTCCTCTATCCAATCTGAACTAAACCCTGTCATCCCCAGAAATGTCATCATTTGTCGTACCGTGTCTGGTTTAGGTGCTTTGCTAATCCCCTCGAGCTGATTGGGTGCTATGGCTTTAGTTTGGTGTGCTATCAGCCTCCCCAAGTATTCAACATCTGTCTGGCAGTATTGTAATTTTTTCCTGAACACCTTGTGCCCCCCTATTGCCAATCGTGTTAATACAGCCATGGAGTCCTCATGACACTGTTCCAATGTAGGAGAACAGATCAGGAGATCGTCCACATACTGTATCAGTGTACCATGTAGTACCAGTTCGTTCAAATCACTTTTCAACACCTGATTAAACAAATGTGGAGAATGTTTAAACCCCTGTGGCATTCTTGTATAAGTGTATTGTTTACCTTTATACGTAAATGCGAACAAATGTCTGCTTTCTTCTGCAAGAGGTACACTGAAAAATGCACCACATAAATCAATCACTGTGAAATACTTGGCATCAGGAGGAACGTTGGTCAGCATCGTGTGTGGATTTGGAACTTCAGCCTGCATGTCCTCAACAACATCATTGACAGCTCGCAAATCATGCACCAACCGCCATTTTTGTTTATCTGCTTTTAGCACAGGAAGCAAAGGAGTGTTACAGTTACTTTTTGTCTCTATTATAACACCTGCCTTTATTAGTCCTTCTATGGTGGGAGCTATGCCTGCCTCTGCCTCGGGTTTCATATAATATTGTTTTCGCCATGGTAGTTGAACGTTTGGTTTGGTTTGGATTTTTACCGCGTTAGCTGAATGCACTAAACCTACATCGGTGTCAGATTGTGACCATACCTGTCCAGGTATCGTCTCCTCCATTTCTGTCCTCAACTCCATCTGTCTGTCCCTGAGTAGTTGTCCTGCTGTTAGTGGTTCCTGTTGTTTTTGAATCACTTCCACTTCCTGTAAAACGCCTGTTATGTGTGTATAGCACAATATCTTCAAATATTTTTTACAACATGACTGGAGAATTAATTTGTTATCCGTTTCCTCCCATTCGAGTTGTTTTCATAGGACATCATTGGCCCCAGGTGTTTAGCTTCGAAACCCTTGTTTATCAGTAGGGTAATGTGTGGTGCTCTGTCAGTGTCTGTGAACCAATCTTTGATTGCTGTCGACTGATCCGCATCTTGTGCCGTCATAGCAGCACCTTGTGGTCCAATTACTATGTGTTGCGATTCAATTGCCACTTTTTTTCCTGCGGCTTTCTTTTGCCATTCTTTTTCCAATTGCGGGTCCTGCTGTGGATCATATATCAGGGTGCAATGATATCCTATCTTTGACTCTCTTGCTTGGGGAATTTGAGCTCTAATGTATTTTCCCCATTTGTCCACTGTTTTGCTGACTTGCTCGTGGATATCACCTATCCAGTAAATATTTGCAGTGTCTGGTTTTGATACCACCATTTGAGGTGCTATCCCTGTTGATTCAATCAGTATGCCTTGTGGTGTGCATAATATTTGTATTCCTAATTTACATAGTGCATCTCTTCCTAATAAATTGACCGGTGTGGTGTCTGAAACCAAGATGGGTATCGTAGCTACACGTTCATGTAGCTTTAATGTCACTGGAGCTGTCATGGGTGTTAACTGCGTTTGTCCCGAAAATCCTACAGTTTTGGCAAATTTTCCTGCCATGGGGAGATGAGAGGCATCTTTTTTACTTAGAGATGTGCAAGTAGCTCCAGTATCAACCATCATTGGTGTGCCTCTATCATTTATCAGAACCTGCAGTGTTGGTTCCGCTTCAGCATGTTTCGTAATTGCTACATGCTGACCCTCCCCCTGAGGATTCTCTGGGCACCCTTAGTACCCTTGACCCATAAACGGTCCTGTCTGTCTCCACTGACCTCTTCCTTGACCTTGCTGACCTTGCCACTGCTGTCCCTGCTGTTGTCTTGGTGAGGAGGGGTTGGTTAAACACCCGTTTCTTGTATGTCCTTCCTGGTTACATCCCCAACATACTATAGGCCCTCTGTACTGTCTCGGGGGCCCCCGTCCCATGGTGTAACTAGACTGCCCCTGCTGCTGAGCATACCTTGGATATTCTCGCTGTCCCCTATACTGGTTCTGTGTGTTTCCACCCCTCGGATTCCCACTATTCTGCGTATAAACATTAACCACAGGTGGGGTGAGTGACCCTTGGCTCTGAGGCTGTCGTGCCGGGGGGGGTAGTGTCTGTTGAAGAGGTTGGATCTGTGGCGGGGCCTGTTGGACGTTTTGCATTGTTGCAACATCTGGTTTCACCACAACCGCCTGCTTTTTCTTTTCTTTCTTCGTGAGTTCTTCTAGCTGAAGCTGAGTCAGCTTTCTCTGCACCTCTTTGCTTTGTTCTTGAATCTTCTGTTCGTTTTGTCGATATCTCTCCACTGCGTGGACCAGATGATCGCTGAACTCTTTATGGGGCATTGATGAGGTCAGTCCCACCACATCTCCTAGCTTGCTTTTGACCGGGCCAGGCAATGCTTCTATTATGGCATTTCTGAACAGCATCGAGATCAATCCATCATTTTCTGGATCTTTCTCCGTCTCCAATTGCCACCTCCTAACTTGGTTCTGCAGGAATGTTGCAGGGTTCTCTGCGTCGCCTATTGTGTGACCTCTCAGGATCTTGTGGTCAATACAGACTGGGTACTCGCATCTGAGTGCTGTCCAAGTTCTTTGTCAATAAGCGTCAAATGTGGTTCCATCAGAGGCCTCGTCCAACAGTTGGCTCAAACCCCCGTTTGTTAGTATGCTCTTCATCTTCTCTATCCCCAACACTCTGGCCAACAAAGCTTTCAGATCACCCACCGCCATTATATTCCCTATGGTGTTTTCCTCAAACATCCCTATCCACTTTGCAGCCCCTTTGTTAATATTAGGTAACTTTTTTACCAATCCTTCTAAATCTTGGGACCCCCATGGGATATATTGGGCTTGTTGTCCTTTTACCAGGATAGGATATATTCCTGAATAAGTCTTAGCTGCTCTTTTCTTCCTTTGTGATCTCCTAAGTTCCTCTTGCAAGTCGAACACTAGGGGAACTTGCGCTGATATACTGCTGCTGGGCTCGGCCCCCTCCCTTTCTTTCCCTGGTGTCCCACTCAAGCTCTCTCCCTCATGGCTGCGCTCCGCTGTCATCTCCATCTGGCTATCTTTTAACCTTCTTCCTCTATTAACCACCTCGTCTCCATCACTATCACTTCCGCTATCACTACTCCACTCGTTTGCTGTCCTTCTAAGGCTTTTATAACAGTCCATCTGTAAGGGTGGTCCTCTCTCTCTCTGTGTTCTACAAGCCTTATCCCTCTCTTTGTCCAGCTTAACCTCCCCTTTAACCTCTACCGTACCTGTTATCATTGGGTACTGTCCTGTGTTATATGGAGGTGGCTGAACCTTTTCAACTTCCTAAACTCCACTCAACATTTCCCTAGCTGTTCTTTCTCTCTGCCTCCACTTTGTACCTTCTTTTTGAAACATTGCTAATATTATCCTCTCTCTTTCTCTTTTCTCAATCGCTTTTTTCCCGGTTTTATTTATTTTGTGATTCTTCATCATCACCTCCATTTCTTCACACACCGTTGCATCAAATGTTCCTCCCTCTGGCCACTTTGTTCCCAATTTGGCAGTCCTCTTACCCCATTTGGCTGAGATTTGTATTATCTCCTCTTTATGCCTCACACGTGCCTCACAGCGAGAAGGTCCTGGGTTCGATTCCCGCCTGGGGCGCTGTTGGCACCGTGCTCCGGCGGGTTATCTTCCAAAAACAGGAGCCTTTCTGTGTGGAGTTTGCATGTTCTCCCCGTGTTCACATGGGGTTTCCTCCACCTCACGTCAGTAAGGACCCCCACCAAAAACATGCACCCATCATCGTCTGACCAGCGATGGACACTTATCACCTGGTCCCCGGGCGCGTCCACGTATGCTGCCCACTGCTCCTGGCTGTGCCCCCGGAGGAAGGACAAGCCAGGATGGGTCAAAAGCAGAGGAGCCATTTCACCGGCCACCATCAAGCATGTGCATGTGTGTGTGTGTGCAAGCATGTGTTGTGGAGTGTCGTGTGACAATTAAAGACTGTTTCTTCTTCTTCTTCTTCTTCTTCTTTATTTAAAGGGTTTTTTTTAGTCAGTATTTCCACGGCTGTAGGTGCCATGATACTAATGTATGTAACTATTAATTATCTAGTTTTACTTTATTATTATTCACCACAGTTTACGTTCACGCCTTTTTCTCTGTCTTCTCCAAGTGAATGTAAAGCTGCTCCACTCCCCTTTTTTTTCTTTTCTGACTTGCGGCTCCCCCGGAGCTCCTCGACCCCCACCTTTTCTCTTGTCTCCTCTCCTCCTTTCTAACCCCTGCTCTCTACAGGCTTCCCAAGCCACTCTGCTCGGCCCTATTATTTTAAATGTATTTTATATTAGTTGTTAATTACAATACCTTATCTTCACCTATATCTCTATCTATTACTTCTAGAACTCCTTCTCTAAGCTAATTAACTACAATAGACGAAGACAAACACAATTCTCTGACTATGCAGACCCTTTCTCTCTTGAAAGGCGGTATCCCAGATTTACCAACACATAACAAAGCTCCTAACAAACACAAAACAACACAAAATAACTCTTTCGACCAACTGGGCCCTCTCGTCAGAGGGAGAACCCCAGATTTTTAAACTTCAAAACAAACTTAAAATAGATAATCACATGAGTGATAAGCCTCTGAGCACTGTCCCTATGCTTTTAATGGACTTTCTATATGATTACCCGCAGACAAAATTAAAGAGAGATCTATACAGGACCGTTTCCACACTCTGCTACAATGTGTATAATTCACAGAGCGTTGTGTGTGCATGCATGCGTCAACTTCATTCCAAGCCACTCTCTTTCTCTCTCCTCCTTCTTTACAGATATGCTTTTGGTTCTTTTTGGAGAGACACAAAACCTACCACCGGGCATGAGAATCGGGCAGACAATGATCACACAAATTTACTAAACTAATAGGTAAGAACAATGCTTACCTTTTCAAATTGGGTGGCCACCCGTTTTTGTGTGACCCTTGCCGGTCCCCGACCCACAGCCCAGCAGCCGGCGGATCCCTGTTCTTCAATCCTGCCGACAACGCCAAATATGTAGTGGAAAAAACTGCATCTAACAATTAAACTGAAGAAGAGAAGTTCGAGAGAGTCGAGGTTTGAAGATATAAGACTTTATTATCACTTGCAAGAAGTGACAACAGAATCTGAGTTGGTTTGGCAAAGAACTGCCGAGCCGCTCATGGACTCCTCCTTTTAACCTCTTTCTGTTGGTCGAGAATGTAAATCTGTTTACTCAATTAGGATCCCTTCCTTCCTCCTATACGGTCAATAGTGCAAAGAAGCCATTTGTCTGCATTCTTTGACATCAGTTACAACAACAAACCTCCCGACACTAGTCCAGGCCACATTTTATGAGGGGATGGTTGCATTCACACACCTTCCCATGTCACATAGCCCACAGTCAACAAAACACTTATTCATGTCTTTGCTGACCGCTGTCTCACACTCACTTACTTCATTCATATAGCATATGGGCAAGATAACGAATGCTCTTTCTTATTTAATGGTGGAATATAATGAACATATTTCTTTTAAATGTACTAGTAAATTTCTCCCATAGTCCCTGCTCAGGTGTGTTGTTCGGCTGAGGAAGTTCACTTCAATTGTACAGGGGAAAGTTGGAGAGCAGTCAAAGTGTCATTCTGCACTAATGCATTACAATTAAAAATTCCCATGTGTAATGGACCACTATGAGTGTGCAACCTAGCATTTAGAAGCTTGGGAATTCCATCACATCCCAATAAGCCTATGCTGTTTTCACACCACAACTCAGGGTGTGTGTGCAAAGGAAGTCGCCCACAACCACAAACACTGCAGTTGAGATGCCCACATTTGGTTTGCACCACCCTGAATGATAGGCTTGGCCAAATCTTTTGTTTAGTCTAGATATCCCCCTTCTAGAGCCATTGTGCCTGATTGTTAAAATTCCAAGCCCTTTGATTTGAAAGAGCATGTGTACTGGAGAATGCAGGCGTTGATCCTGCTACCTCTCGCATGCTAAGCAAGCGCTCTACCATTTGAGCTAATTCCCCCATGTGAGAGATGAACATTTCCTTGGGAAACCTCATCATTAAGACTACCTGGGTGCTCACCTCCAAGTGATAGCACATTAAGGAAAGCGCCCGCAATGATTTTGATTTCAACAAATAGTGTGGCTAAATCCTTTCATGAGGAGCCTTACAAGCTCAGACTGCAGAATGCCCCACTTTAAATCTGAGTGTCCAGGGTTCAAGTCCCTGTTCAAACACATTTATTTACTGCAGAAGTTCACACAATTCATACAGGTAAACATTAGAGAGTATCCCAAGTGTCATTCCCAACTAGATAAGAAAATAAACCAGTTCTCTTTGGAAGACAGGCTCAGGTGAGCATCAGACTTTTAATCGGAGGGTCCAAGGTTAGAGTCCCTGCTCAGGTGTGTTGTTCTGCTGAGGAAGTTCACTTAACTTGTACAAGGGAAAGTTGGAGACTATGAGTGTACAACCTAGCATTTAGAAGCTTGGGAATTCCATCACATCCCAATAAGCCTATCCTTTTTTCACACCAGAACTCAGGGTTTGTGTGCAAAGGAAATCCCCCACCACCACAAAGTGGTTCAGACTTTAAATCTGAGGGTCCAAGGTTCAAGTCCCTCTTCTGCTGAGGAATTCACTTCACTTGTACAGGGGAGTGTTGGAGAGCAGTCAAAGTGTCATTCTGCACTAATGCATTACAATCAAAAATTCCCATGTGTAATCGACCACTATGAGTGTGCAACCTAGCATTTAGAAGCTTGGCAATTCCATCACATCCCAATAAGCCTATCCTTTTTTCACACCACAACTCAGGGTGTGTGTGCAAAGGAAATCCCCCACAACCACAAAATAAGCAGTCAAGATGCCCACACTTGGGGGAATTTGGCCAGCAGAGTCGGATGCAATGATATTACCTCACCCTGGCACAATCAGAGTGCTATGACATAGCCTCACACTGGTCAAACGTCCTGAACAATGTTTCACCCGTGGCATGTAAGGATACCAAAAAGGTGCTTACATTCTGTCACACCCAGCAGAAAACCAAAGGAACCAGTTCTCTTTGAAAGACAGGCTCAAGAACACCTGAGTAGCTCAGCTGGCAGAGCATCAGACTTTTAATCTGAGGGTCCAGGGTTCAAGTCCCTGCTCGGGTGTGTTCTACACTTGAGAAAGTCCCCTTCACTTGTACGGTTTGAGTGCAGTCCAAGAGTTGTCTGCACTGGTGCATTACAATTAACGTTTCTCACTTGTAAAAGACCGTTTGAGCTAATTCCCCCTAGAATATCAGGCATTTCCTTGAGAAACCTCATTACAAAGATTACCTGGGTGCTCACCTGCAAGTGATTGAGGTGTCTGGGAGGTTTGAGCTGAATAGGTCGCTGAGATATAGTGCGGTCATAATATTAACCATGTTATTATTAGATTTATTGCTTAAGAATGAGAACGTCAAGGTTCTGTTCAGAGGCCCTATGGCAGAGGAATTTTGTTTATTCCTCCAGCTCGACCAGAGGAGGAAATGTTTAGATTTATGACAGGACATAGGCTGAGCGGGCACCTATGGGTTGGAACCAGATGTGGTATGTTATCTCTGTACAGCTTTAAAAGCGAATGCAGAGCGTCACTTGGCAGAGATTCCATCCGGCTCGGGTCTCTCCCAGGACATCCATGGCAAGTCTGGTTTGATGCTGATTTGTGTAATAAAATTATTATTTTATTCAAGTCAGTGTCAGCGGTCACTCCTTCATTCTTCAGCACATCACACCCATCAAGAAACTAAACTACAAAGTGGCGTCACGAATCAGGATCTGTTGGGCCTCATCTGCCGATGCTGCCTGCTCCAGCGAACTGCCGCTCTCAGGGTGAGTGACCTCTCACAAAATTGAGCTGTTATGTGGGCTGGAGCAGTGTGTTTTTGGCAGGGAGACTGCACTGAGATTATGCGGAGATGGAGATGATGTGTTGATGTGTGAAGTGAGTTTCCGTCTAAATTGGGGTTAATTAAGATGTAAAAGATGTAAATAAGGGGAATATGAGAATAATAAGTGAAGAAAAAGATAATTAAGTTGAAATAGAGAATAGAGACAAGAGAAATAAAAGTTAGAAGTTAAAAGTTGAAATAGAGAATAGGGACGAGAGAAATGAAAAATGAAGTTAAAAGTAAAAGTTAAAGGCTTAAAAGATGTTGAGAAAGTAGAAATAAAAAGTAATTGTAGAATGGCAGAACTAGTAGCCAAAAGTTATTTAAATAACCATGCAAGATAAACGAAGACAGGGCCCGTATCTCGTTAAACAGTAAGACATGTGTACATTAAATGCTGTGTGAAAGTTGGCCGAATGAAAATATAATATAGTCAAATCTAGGTAGGAAAAAACAAGAGGAAATAACCCTGGCCAGGGGAATTGACTCAAAATAAAGTTATATGAATAAAGATGAAAAAGAAGAAAGTAAAGTGAAAAAGAGATAAAAGTTAAAAGCCTAAAGTGAGATGAAAAAGATAAAAGCAAATAAAAAGAGTTACAAGTTAAAGGCTAAAGATGAAAAATAAAGTTTGAGCTAAAGTAAGATGAAAAGGATAAAGTGAAATAAAAACAGTTACAAGTTAAAGGCTCAAAAGATGAAAAAATAAAGTTTGTAAAGAAAAGTGAGGAAAAACAGGGCAGAACCTGCTCTGGAGAACTAGTGAACATGCATGATGAGAGAATCTGATTAAAAAGAATTTGTTAAAAGTGTGGCCAAAGTAAAATTTTAAAAGTCTGGCCAAAGTGAAAATTTTGATGAAATTAGAAAAGTATAAATGAGTCGACGTAAAACATAAAGCTAAGCGCTGTTAAAGTCTCTGGGGATTAGATGTTCTGCTGGTCAGACATATCTTTTTCTTTTTTTTTTCTTTTTGTGTGTGTGAGTGTGAAAGTGCCGCGGCTGCAGAGGTAGAAGAGCTTTGTGTAATGTTTTGTGTATGTGATATAGAATATATGTGTTATTAATAGGTATACATATGTGGTGAGCAGTTGAATAATACATAAAGAGAAACATTTCTTGCCCCTTTAGTGATAAACATATATGAGCCTGTTTACGGACTTTGTAAAGTTGATAAAAATATATGAGCCTTTCTTTAAGGACTTTTGATAAATATATATGAGCCTTTTTTCCAAGGACGTTTGTGCATTTGATAAAGGATATGAACCTTTACAGGACTTTATATAGTTGATAACAAAATGATCCTTCTGAAGGACTAGAGCCACAGTCTGCCTACACATACATGTACACATCCAGAAAAGAAAAGAAAATCTCCTGCTCTGAATTGGAAGTGGGATTTGTGATTTGTTTGATTGGCGTGTGGGTTTTTTCTTTTTCTTTTTGTGCTTGGGGTGTGTGTGGCGGTGATTTCTGTGAGTCCTGTCTGGTTAAAAGAGCAGATGGTCTTGTTGGGGTGAAGGGAGACTCTGGTTCTTGATGCAAGAAAAGAGGTTTTGTGTTTCGACTGCTGAGAGAAAACAGTTTTAATATACGAGTGTGCGTAACTGCATTGAACTGGGCTGTCCCTACGGGAGCCAAAACAGGATGTTCACTCGCTGACGACCAGTCCATACTGGAAGTCTTTGCTAAACTTAAGAGGTGGAGCAAGGGGTGGTGCTTCACACAAGAGTGGAATTTAGTTAACTCCTCCTGACAAGAGGGGCTGGTGAGCCCCCTCTCTACTCTTTTCTCTCAGTAGTTAGAAGAAAGAATAAAAAGGATAAAATACAATTAAATAGATAAATAGAATAAAAATAATTAAATAAAATAAAAATAAATAGATAAATAGAATAAAAATAACTAATTAAAAGTGATATCAGATTGACTAATATATTCTTTGGACTTTAAATGCATTGCATGATTAAAAGTAACCATTGCTTTATTTCAAGTGTGCGCAAAATAAAAAAGCTGATAATGTATGTCACACTGAATTGTATCACAGTGTGTATAAGAATTTAGAGTGAGCCTAAGGCATTGAACTCTTCTGTTATTCTTTTTCTTTTTTCTTTCTTCCTCTCTTTTACTATGCTGAGTGAAAGCTGAGTGAAAGCTGGGGGAAAGACAGAGAAGATGGAATGAGTCTGAACTGAATCATCCATAGGGCAGATGACAAGACATCTGGCAGATCTTCACAGACACTGAGGCTTGCGGATGACAACGTTCTGGAATCCTGAATCCATCCAAACCAATTAAAGGCCAGTACGGTTTTATCCACAAACTCTTTCAACAGACCTCACCTGCATTTACCTATATACCTATAAATTTAGTTATAATAAATGTGTTTAGCTTGTCTTCACATATGCGTTTGTAGTAGTTCTTTTTCATACATTGCATTTGCAATTATTTAGTGAGAGACTTGGCAACGGACTGACCAATTAAGGCATTTGCCTAATTAATAGGGTATTATTGACTGATTGATTGATTGATCATGTGGAAAAGCTGATTTGATTTAAATACTGTTCTGTGAATATTGGTTTCATTATCTGGGTATGATTTATCTATGCTGTTTTGAGAATGAACACTGATATCATTTTGATAATTGAACATAAATGAGTGTGAATGATAGTGAACAAGTGAATTGGCTTTCACAAGTGGGAAGCGATTGGTCTCCTTTGGGGTTGGCAAATTCAGCTGTTGTTGGTTGAGTGTGATTACACAGTGCTTTATAAAGACATTTTTAAAATAATTCAATTTGATTTACAATAAAAGAAAAATAAGAGAGTCATTAGGATGTCAAAAATGGATACTAAAATTACAAAAGTAATCACTCCTATTGATGTAGTGCAAAAGAACAATCCCCTTATTAAAGATATTGCAAAAATATCAGGAAAATGGAGCAAGCGTTGGCCGGACATTGAACAACCATGGCCAGTTGAAGGAACTCTTAACCCGGATGTGATTAAAACAATGCAGGTGCTTGTGTCCACATATAAAGTAAATCAAAAGAAAGGCAAGAAAGGAATGAGACGCACGGAGAAAAGACAAACAGAATTTGGCATTCTGCAACTGTTTGCAAAGGAGGGACAGACATGGTTCGAAGCTGCAAAGGAAAAAAGAGAACAAAGTAGACAAGAAATAAAGAAAAATGAAAAGGAAACAGAAAAATTGATGGAGAAGATTACCACGCCCTTCTCACATACAGCATCTTTACAGAAGCCCCCGCCTTATGAGAAGGAGGTGAAGTTCACTGATGTTTATCCCCAGCTCCCAGTGATTACACAGGAAGGCAACTATCTCTGCAAAGATGAGGATGAACAAATAATAGAGATGGGCAAGGCTAAAACAACCATGAAGATGTACCCGAGCTCCAACAGTACAAAGAAGAAGGAACAGGATCAGGAGACTCTCAGAAAAGTCAACCAAATACAGTTGGTGGATAATAAGAAGAAGAAAAAGAAACAAGCTGTGGTTATGCAGAGCCAGTCACAACTAAATCAATTACCACCACAACCACAGCAAGGACAGATTCAGGTACTTCCACCTGTGGTCTTCACTGTCTCCTTTCCACAGCCAGTTTTTGACCAACCACAAACATGGAGAGGAAGAGGTCAAGGAAATATAGGAAGAGGAAGAGGAGGAAATTTCCAACAGTCTCAAGGAGCGTGTCATAATTGTGGACAACAAGGTCATTTTGCATGTGACTGCTACAGGTTCAGAGGAGGCTTCAGAGGAGGCTTCAGAGGACAACCACAGCCACCCAGGGGACCAGCGAACCCTTACAGGGGTCCAGAACCTGGTTTCTAGGGGTGCCCAGAAGACTCGAAAGGGAGGTGTCAGCTGGTAGTATCAGGGCCGGAGCAAGATCCAAAAATAGAGGTGAAAATAAATGATAAGTCAAGATTGAAGATTCAAGATTCAAGATTTTTATTTGTCACATACATATACATACTTCCATACATATATGCAGTGAAATGTAATGCAACGCACCCGGTGATAGCACACAATAAGTCCTAGGAAAAAGTACAAAAATAAAATAAAATAAAAAGTAGAAAATTCCTTTCTAATAGACCGACTAACTGACTCCTAAAACGTAATACAGTAAGTGGAATACTTATAGAATAAGCTAAAAAATATATAGAATAAAATACAATAAAAAAATAAATTGAAATAAAATGGAATAGGTTGAAGGAATATGGCTATGTATATACAGATATGTGCATTTAAAGTGGCATGTGAATTAAAGTGGCATGTGAATGTGAATAGTGTGAGGTAGTGTTTGGGATAATACAGCACAGTATACAACAGTACGGCGCAGCAATACGGCATCACGAACAACCCTGAACAGTGATACAGTATGCGGTACAGTATGCTACATACAGTACAGTAGGTAGTGGAGCCTAGTGCATGGCTCAGTTAAGACCCCTGGTGAGGTCAGCGTTGACAGTTCTGATGGCTTGAGGGAAGAAAATCCGTCTCAGTCTCCCTGTTCCGCTGCGTGACTGCGGAGGCGCTTGCCTGACCGCAGCAGCTGAAACAGTCCGTTGTTGGGGTGATGAGGATCCTTCATGATCCTACGGGCTCTGCTACTACACCTCCTGGTGTATAACTCCTGCAAGGGGGGGAGGGTAGTTCCAGTGGTACGTTCAGCTGAACGCACCACCCTCTGCAGGGCCCGCCTGTCCTGGGCAGTACAGTTCCCAAACCAGGCAGTGATGTTGCCTGTCAGGATGCTCTCCACTGCTCCAGAGTAGAAGGACTTGAGGATCCTCACCGAGACCCGGAATTTCCTCAGCTGCCTGAGGTGGTAGAGACGCTGCCTCGCCTTTCTCACCAGAGTGTCTGTGTGAACAGTCCATGTTAAGTCCTCTGTGATGTGGACTCCCAGATATCTGAAGCTGCTCACCCTATCGACAGAAGTCCCATTAATCCACAAGGGCGCGTGCGTCCTCGATTGTGATCCACGCCTAAAGTCCACAATCAGCTCCTTGGTTTTGCTGACGTTCAGGTGGAGGCTGTTGTCCTGGCACCAGAGTGACAGGTCAGCCACCTCCTCGCGGTAGGCCTTCTCATCGCAGTCGGTGATCAGGCCCACGACCACGGTGTCGTCAGCAAACTTGATGATGGTGTTGGAGCTGGACCTGGCCACACAGTCATGTGTGTACAGGGAGTACAGTAGGGGGCTGAGGACGCAGCCCTGGGGGGATCCTGTATTCAGGGTGAGGGAGCTTGACATGTACTTCCCCACCTTGACCACCTGGGGGCGGCCTGTGAGGAAGTCCAGGATCCAGGTGCACAGCGGAGCATTCAATCCTAGCTCCAACAACTTGACAGCCAGTCTGGTGGGGACTATGGTGTTGAAAGCTGAACTATAATCAATGAACAGCATTCTCACATAGGCCCCCTTCTGGCCATCCAGGTGCGTGAGCGTGGTGTGCAGTACCTGGGAGACCGCGTCATCCGTGGATCTGTTCTGCCGGTACGCGAACTGCAACGGGTCCAAGGTGCGGGGGAGGGAGGCGCAGATGTAATCCTTAATCAGCCTCTCGAAACACTTCATGACCACCGAGGTGAGGGCCACCGGACGGTAGTCATTCAGGCAGGTTGGAGAGGCGATCTTCGGGACAGGAACGACGGTGGACCTCTTGAAACAGGATGGGACCACTGATTCAGCCAGGTAGATGTTGAATATTGTGGTGAACACCGGAGCTAGCGCGTTAGTACAGGTCTTCAGTACTCGTCCAGATACGCCATCTGGGCCCGCAGCTTTCCTGGTGTTCACCCGCATCAAAGCCCTCCTGACCTCGTGCACGGACACTGAGAGTGCGCGCTCGTCCCCAGCGGTGTAGCTCCAATTAGCCGGCGAGCTAGCGGTGCTGCTGCCAGACTCGAACCGCGCATAAAAGGAGTTCAGTTGGTTGGCCAGGGAGGCGTCCGCACTCGTGGCTGGGGAGGAGCTGCTCTTGTAGTTTGTTATTGTTCGCAGCCCCTCCCACAAGCGTCTTGTGTCCCCCCGCTCCATCTGCAGCTCCAGGGTGTCTCTGTACGTCCGTTTAGCGTCCCTCACCGCCCTCCGCAGATTGTACGACGCCGCTTTGTAATTGTCCATGTTACCAGATACAAGTCCGTCGTTGTAAGCGGCCGTGCGCGCATTCAGAGCGCAGCGGATGGATTTATCAACCCATGGTTTCTGGTTTGGAAATATCCGAACTTTCACCGTAGGAACGATTTCATCCGCGAGCGTAGCCACAAAACTCACTACAACCTCCGTAAACTCGCTGACGTCACTTGAACTCGCTCGGAACATGTCCCAGTCTACGTCAGTCAGAGCGTCCTGAAGCGCAGCCTCTGATTGGTCCGTCCACCGCTTCACTTCCCTCGTCATCACCAGATCCCGCGCGATCAGAGGCCTGTAAACAGGAAGCAGCGAGATTGCGGCGTGATCTGATTTCCCGAAAGCAGGAAGCGACACGGGCTTGTATCCGTTCTTGTAAGGAGTGTAACAATGGTCCAGAGTTCTGTCTCCCCTGGTGGCACACGTGATGTGTTGGTGGAAATTCGGCAGAACTTTTTTCAGGTTGGCCCTGTTAAAGTCCCCAGTCACCACCACAGCCGCGTCGGGATGTCTGTTCTGAAATCCGCACAACACATCGTGCAGAACCGACAGAGCTGCGTCGGTGTCCGCTTGCGGTGGGATATAAACGGCTGTAATGATGACCGTGCTGAATTCCCGGGGGAGATAAAATGGACGGCATAGTATGGTCAGCTGTTCCAGGTTCGGCGAGCAGGAGTGGGAGAGGAATTTGGTGTTGTTGGCGTTACACCAGCGGTTGTTTACCATTAGGCAGACGCCTCCACCTTTGGATTTCCCCGACTCTCCCGTTCTGTCGCCGCGGAACACGGAGAAGGCCTCGGCTGGACGTATGGCTTCATCCGGCACCAGTGGGTTCAGCCATGTTTCCGTCAGGCAGAGGACGCAACAGTTCCTTGTGTCTCGCTGGAATTGAATCCTCGCTCGAAGTTCATCCATCTTGTTCTCCAGGGACTGGACGTTAGCAAGAAGGATGCTTGGCAGAGGTGGACGGTAAGGTTGTGTCCTCATTCTGACCCGAATGCCGCCTCGTTTACCTCGGTGCTTCCTCCGTGGGCCGGCTCGTGGAACAGCGACTCCATTTTTGTTGTTGTTGCGAGTGTTCCCGCGTAGGATTTCCGCCGGCCACTCTGCTCCCACGGATAAAAAGTCCCAAAGTTGTTCGTTTAGGGAAATTTTTATATCCATGAGTGCATCGCGGCCGTATGAGTTAATTGTTGATGTTTTTCTGGCGAACATCGTGATAAAAAAAGGAAAAAAATACTAAAGAGTAAGAAAGTAACCGGAGCGCCGGCGCAGGCGACCGCTAGGGGCGGCGCCACTATCGCGCCACTATCGCCAAGTCATTGGAAGTAATGGCAGATTGCGGAGCAGCTTTCACCTGTGTTCGGCCTGAAGATGCTATACATCTCACCATGTCTGACCAATTGGTACGGACAATCGGGTTTGAGGGTGTGAAACAGCTGATTCCTCTCACAAAACCAATTGAGCTCTGCTGTAGAAATCGGAAAATCACACTACCTATTTTGGTGTCAGAACATACGTCCATTGCACTCTTGGGAAGAGATGCTATGTGCAAACTAAATTGCACAATACGGTGTACACCGGACAGCTGTCTGGTGGATGTGCCACCTGATGTCTACCACCAATTATTTAGCGCACCAGAGACCGAGACTTCTTCAGTATATTGGATTGGAAATCTTAGTCCAGAGCTATTAGAGCCAGCCAAGCCGTGGGAGAAGTTCATTGTGGCAAATATGCCTGATGCTAAGCCCCCTGAGTATCCACATCATTGCACGTTGAAATATTTCAAGAAAGCTGACCAATTGGATCCAGAAGAATGGTTGAGTAGTCAACCGAAGCATGTTCAGCTGATCTCATGCTGCATAATTGTGGGACCACAAGGAGCAGCTATGAAGATAAACACCAATGAATATCTTGAGAAAGAGTATGACATTGTGAAAAGTGTGCCACATGTGACTTTAATGGTGGCTGAAGGATTTGAGCAGAAGCAAATAGGAGAAATGATGGCAGAAGCTGAGGAAGCCATTTTTTCACCCATAAAGGAGAATCTTGCTATCTGGATAAGTGAAGAACAGAAGTTCATGAAAATCATGATTTCAGCTCAAGGACAAGGACAACCACAAGTGATACAGATGACACATGAGTCAATGTTCAGCGCTAAAATGGACTCAGACAGCATGAGAGAGGAGATGCTGCAACAAATTCCAGAATGTTTGTGGTCACGACATAGTACTGACATCCGACTTGTGAAGTCAGCCCAACCGGTGAGAGTTGAACTGAGACCAGGAACCAAACCTCCTTGGAAGAACCAATATCCACTAAAGGAAGAGGCAATCAAAGGGATTGAACCACAAATTGAAGGACTGTTAAAAGCAGGTGTAGTGGAAATATGTTTGGATCCTCAGAGCACTACACCTATATTGCCTTTAAAGAAACCAGATGAGTCCTATTGCTTGGTACATGATTTAAGAGCGATAAATGAAGTGGTGCAGGATTTTCCAGCAGATGTACCAGATCCACATACCTTGTTAGCCCAAATCCCTCCAGAGGCTACACACTTCACAGTGTTGGATTTGTGTGGAGCATTTTTCAGTGTTCCACTGAGCGAAGAAAGTCAAGGATTGTTTGGATTCACGTACAAAGGACAACCCTTCAAGTACAAGAGGCTCCCTCAAGGATTCAAACATAGCCCTCACATTTTCAATAAAGTATTGCAGGATGACTTGGCTGGGATTGATCAGATCTTGAAAAGTACTGTCATTCAGTATGTGGACGACATCGTCATCTGTTCACCGGATAAGGAAACATGCCATGAGGATTCAATCAAACTGTTACAGCTATTGGCAGACAAAGGACACAAGGCCTCTCAGAAGAAGCTACAGTATTGTCAAGAAAAAGTTGTTTATTTGGGTCAAACAATAACCCATGGACACAGAAGCATCTCTGAGAGTCATTTGGAAGCCATTCGAACGGCACCAAAGCCTAGAACAGTCAGAGAGATGATGACATTTCTTGGCATTGCGGGATATTCTTCAGCCTGGGTAGAAGATTATGCCTGCCTAACAGGGCCTTTGAGAGCCATGATAAAAGAGACTGGGAATGCTCAACTCCATTGTAACCTCACCTGGACCCAAGAAGGTCTTATGGCATTTGAAACGATCAAACAGAGGCTACAAGAAGCTCCAGCGCTAGCGCTGCCAGACTACTCTAAGAACTTTTTGCTGTATGTGGCTACGTCCACTGGAGGCAAATATGCATGTGCAGTTCTTTGTCAGCCAACAGGTACAGGGACAAGTCCTCAACCTGTGTCGTATTATTCTACTGCCTATTCAGAAGTAGAATCGGGGCTACCACTGTGCTACAGAGCAATTGGTGGGAGTTTATCTAATGTATGAGAAAGCATCATCAGTAACTATGGGTTACCCAGTGACAATTCTTACCCATCATAGTCTCAGAAATCTTTTGAACTTCGGTAAATGTACATTGACTATGTCTAGGCTAAGAGACTATCATAGGCTCTTAGAGCAGGAAGATGTCACCTTAGTAAGGTGCGTCACGGTAAATCCAGCTGATAATTTACCAACACCAGGGGATGAAGAGCCACATGATTGTATTCAGGAAGTAGAGAGATATGCAAAGCTCAGATCAGACTTGCAAGCTTTCCCACTGCATGTGTCAGATGTGGAGTATTGGACTGACGGGTCCTGCTATCGAATAGGAGACACATTGAGTGCTGGTTATGCAGTAGTCAAAGCCCAGGGAACTGAATTTGTTGTTGAGAAAGCAGAAGTAATACCACAACCTGCTTCTGCACAGCTTGCTGAGCTTGTGGGCCTGACTGAAGCTTGTCTATTGGCTGAAGGCAAGCGAGTGACAATATATACAGATTCGGCATATGCACATAATGTGTGTCGTTTATTTGGATCAGTATGGAAAAATCGAGGATTTAAGAAAACCGATGGTTCTCCGATACAGCATCATGCCCAAATAATAAAATTGTTGCATGCAATGATGAAACCAAAGGAAATAGCTGTAGCTAAGTGTGCAGCACACAAAATAGACACGTCAAGGGTCACACAAGGTAACAAAGCGGCTGATGAGGCTGCTAAAGCAGTTACAGGAGCAAACAAAGCAGGCAAGGTTCTTCTGGTCACTCATGAAGTGGACTTGGAAGATAAAATCACGCTCAGAGATGTGATCGCGATGCAAGAAGCGGCGTCAGCCATCGATAAACAATTATGGTTGGACCGAGGGGCCACACAAGATTCTGCTGGTCTGTGGAGAAATCATGAAGGACTGATGGTAGCACCCCCTGACCTACTAGGTCTGATGATTCAGGAAGCACATGGGTTAGCCCATGTTGCAAGGGGGGAGGTAAGGAGAAAGATCACGAAAGAGTATGGTTTTTGGGCACCGTACTTGCTTGAGCAAATTGATTATGTCATAGGCAGATGCACAATCTGTCTTAAAAATAACGTTCGGAGGGGTGTGTTGAGTCCACCCGGTCACATTCCAACTCCGACAGGTCCTATGCGTGAGTTGGTTGTGGATTTTGTTGACATGATAAGACCAATAGGAGGTAAAAGATACATGCTAGTCGTCGTGGATAGATTTTCACGGTGGCCTGAGGCATGTCCAACCATGCGTAAAGATGCTCAGTCGTTTGCCAAGTTCTTGTGTCGTGAGGTCATAAGCAGGTGGGGACTTCCAGATCGGATATCCTCAGATAATGGGAAAGAGTTCGAGGATAGAACAGTCAAATTAATTCTGCAAAAATTGGGAATTAAACAACGTTTAGGAGCTGTTTATCATCCACAAAGCCAAGGAATTCGTGTAAAAATGAATGGTGTGCTGAAAAATCGCATTGTTAAAATCTGTCAGCATACAGGTCTGAATTGGGTAGAGGTGTGTAGTTAGGAGCTAACACTAGTAGAGAATATCCCATTTTGAATATCTGATTCCATCATTTACTCAACACTATTGTTAACAAGGGAAATACATGGACAAAGGGGGGAAA
This sequence comes from Zeus faber, assembly GCF_960531495.2. Classification (NCBI taxonomy): domain Eukaryota; kingdom Metazoa; phylum Chordata; class Actinopteri; order Zeiformes; family Zeidae; genus Zeus; species Zeus faber. The sequence continues at coordinate 26,891,032 of NC_137198.1, read as the reverse complement.
AGAAAAAAAGTTAATCATATATTGGAATAATGTTAAAGTATAATGCAAAAGTGAAATTATTATACTGTATTTGATGTTTGTGCAAGATACTGGCTGGTGATTCTTTCTTTCAGGACCAGTCAGAGGATGGCTGTGTCCAGAGATCCTAACAGCCTAATGGACTTGAACATTCAAACATGGACACTCGAAAATGGACGGCGGACCCTGAATGAAGACATCATGATCAGGAGTGTCGAGTGAAATATCATTAAAAGTTGATGGTGTTAAAAAGCAACAGTTTAATACATACATGTGTGTCCTGAATGTGTTTATAATATTGGAGTTTGTTTACTACAATGTAACCTGTATTATTGATAAATATCCTGTACTCTACGCTAGATATTTTTAGCAAGACATATTACTTTGATTTGCTATTGTTTTCTTTGAGTTGTCTGTAGTAGGATGAAGTGAATACATTGGGACCTCAGGTATTTTCTTTTTTTGCGGTTTTTGAGGGACATTGGTGCTAGGCAGGGAAAGGTCCACTGGAAGGTCCGATGGGTCGACCAGCCTGACTTTGGACTCATTTTTGATTTATTTCTGAGGCTCTAAATGTATGCATATATATGTAACATCCTATACAGTAGTCTAAACCCTTCGTCTTTTTCTGTTAATTGATTTGGAGTACCTTAGGTGGTTGCCTGGGGCAGAGGGACCGTGAGAGAATTTTCCTGTCTTGATTGATTGATGGATGTTCTAAAAAATGAAGCTGCCAGATGGGTTTTTCGCTCTCACACTCCACAAATTTGCTGTATTGCTATGACTAAGCATGGTCAGAAGGGTATATTATAACCAATTGTGTTTGTTATTAAGTGATTTCTATTAAGCCAATTAACATCGTATGTTCAATTACTCTTCTCTCTGTCGAGACTTTGTGTAGTCTCGAAGGGGGGAATATGAGGTGTCTGGAAGGTTTGAGCTGAATAGGTCACTGAGCTCCCAAAGCTGAGATATAGTGCGGTCATAATATTAACTATGTTATTATTAGATTTATTGCTTAAGAATGAGAACGTCAAGGTTCTGTTCAGAGGCCCTATGGGAGAGGAATTTTGTTTATTCCTCCAGCTCGACCAGAGGAGGAAATGTTTAGATTTATGACAGGACATAGGCTGAGCAGGCACCTATGGGTTGGAACCAGATGTGGTATGTTATCTCTGTACAGCTTTAAAAGCGAATGCAGAGCGTCACTTGGCAGAGATTCCATCCGGCTCGGGTCTCTCTGATCATCTTAACAGGAGATCCAGGGTTGATGTCCCAGCAGCGCTTTTCGGACTTGAATGCCGTTCAGTGGAGGCAGTATACATACCACGATAATATATTTTAATGAAAAACCAGACAATAGAGGCTCTGTAGCGCAATGGATAGCGCATTGGACTTCTAGGACTTGTTCACAAGCAAATCAAAGGTTGTGGGTTCAAGTCCCACCAGAGTCAAATGGCTGTCTCACTAGTTTTCACTCCATTCCTGAAGTTCTGAATGCTTGTCAACATCACCTGACTGTAAAAAAACCCCACAGTAACATCAGTTGCTTTTCCTCAGAACTTACACAATTTGATTGAGTATGTTACAAATGCTTGTTTTGAGGATGTGCCACACCCCTTCCAATGAGGTGGTGCAGTGTTGATGGCCATGGGCTGCTCATCCATTGTGCTCTGCATGTATTGGTACAAGTCCCCTCCACATTTGTGGCTGGTGCTTTAACATTTGGTTAAAGGATGATGGATTTAAACCCTTGCACTGTTATTTTACTTATTTCGGTCAACATGCATTTTAACACAGTTGTATCTCTATTTTCAGATGTAGCGCCTGGTGCTGTGGCTTACTGGGTTAAATAGCCCGCCTAGTTAACAGGAGATGCTGGGGTTGAAGTCTCTGTTTGGATTTGAATTATTTTCAGTGGAGGCAGTATGCATATCATAAGAATATATATCAGTGAAAATATTTCCTGAAGTGGCTCTTGAGTGTAATTTTAATTATAGGCGTCGCAAGCAAGTAATTCCCCGCTTGTGGTTCGAGTCCCTCTAGATTCACTTGTCTTGCTTATTATGTTTTACTTAATTCTTAAAATTAACATCCTACGTACTATGGCCTTAGTATGGTCTTCTGACTGTCAAGAAAACTCTATGCTCTAAATTCCTTTACAAAATGAGGAAAATGTTACACATGGTTGTATTTGAGAATGCAATACACCTTTACAGACAAGGATGCCTTGTGATTGAGGTAGTGTGCTGCAAAACTGTTGTGCTGTGCATGCATTTGTTCAAGTCCCATCCACCTTTTGGCTGGCAAGCTACATTTGGTAAAGGGATCCTGCATTTAAATCCCTGCAGTGTTGCAGTTATTTCTTTCAATATGCATTTTGAACAGAGTTGTGTCTTCATTTCCAGGTGAAGTGCATAGTGCTGTGGCTTCGTTGGTGAATGCGCCTGTCTAACAGGAGATCCAGGGTTGATGTCCCAGCAACGCATATCGGACTTGAATGCTGTTCAGTGGAGGCAGTATACATACCACGATAATATATTTCAATGAAAAACCAGCCAAAGAGGCTCTGTAGCGCAATGGATAGCGCATTGGACTTCTAGGACTTGTTCACAAGCAATTCAAAGGTTGTGGGTTCAAGTCCCACCAGAGTCAAATGGCTGTCTCACTAGTTTTCCCTCCGTTCTGAATGCTTGTCAACATCATCTGACTGTAAAAAAAACCCCACAGTAACATCAGTTGCTTTTCCTCAGAACTTACACAATTTGATTGAGTTTGTTACAAATGCTTGTTTTTAGGATGTGCCACACCCCTTCCAATGAGGTGGTGCAGTGTTGATGGCCATGGGCTGCTCATCCATTGTGCTCTGCATGTATTGGTACAAATCCCCTCTACATTTGTGGCTGGTGCTTTAACATTTGGTTAAAGGATGATGGATTTAAATCTTTGCACTGTTAGTTTACTTATTTCGGTCAATATGCATTTTAACACAGTTGTATCTCCATTTTCGGATGTAGCGCCTGGTGCTGTGGCTTACTGGGTTGAACAGCCCGCCTAGTTAACAGGAGATGCTGGGGTTGAAGTCTCTGTTTGGATTTGAATTATTTTCAGTGGAGGCAGTATGCATATCATAAGAATATATACCAGTGAAAATATTTCCTGAAGTGGCTCTTGAGTGTAATTTGAATAATAGGCGTCGCAAGCAAGTAATTCCCCGCTTGTGGTTCGAGTCCCTCTAGATTCACTTGTCTTGCTTATTATGTTTTACTTAATTCTTAAAATTAACATCCTACGTACTATGGCCTTAGTATGGTCTTCTGACTGTCAAGAAAACTCTATGCTCGAAATTCCTTTACAAAATGAGGAAAATGTTACACATGGTTGTATTTGAGAATGCAATACACCTTTACAGACAAGGATGCCTTGTGATTAAGGCAGTGTGCTGCAAAACTGTTGTGCTGTGCATGCATTTGTTCAAGTCCCATCCACCTTGTGGCTGGCAAGCTACATTTGGTAAAGGGATCCTGCATTTAAATCCCTGCAGTGTTGCAGTTATTTCTTTCAATATGCATTTTGAACAGAGTTGTGTCTTCATTTCCATGTGTAGTGCATAGTGCTGTGGCTTCGTTGGTGAATGCGCCTGTCTAACAGGAGATCCAGGGTTGATGTCCCAGCAGCGCATATCGGACTTGAATGCTGTTCAGTGGAGGCAGTATACATACCACGATAATATATTTCGATGAAAAAGCAGCCAAAAGAGGCTCTGTAGCGCAATGGACTTCTAAGACTTGCTCACAAGCAATTCAAAGATTGTGGGTTCAAGTCCCACCAGAGTCAAATGGCTGTCTCACTAGTTTTCACTCCATTCCTGAAGTTCTGAATGCTTGTCAACATCATCTGACTGTAAAAAAACCCCACAGTAACATCAGTCGCATTTCCTCAGAACTTACACAATTTGATTGAGTATGTTACAAACGCTTGTTTTGAGGATGTGCCACACCCCTTCCAATGAGGTGGTGCAGTGTTGATGGCCATGGGCTGCTCATCCATTGTGCTCTGCATGTATTGGTACAAGTCCCCTCCACATTTGTGGCTGCTGCTTCAACATTTGGTTAAAGGATGATGGATTTAAATCCTTGCACTGTTATTTTACTTATTTCGGTCAACATGCATTTTAACACAGTTGTATCTCTATTTTCAGATGTAGCTCCTGGTGCTTTTGCTTACTGGGTTAAATAGCCCGCCTAGTTAACAGGAGATGCTGGGGTTGAAGTCTCTGTTTGGATTTGAATTATTTTCAGTGGAGGCAGTATGCATATCATAAGAATATATATCAGTGAAAATATTTCCTGAAGTGGCTCTTGAGTGTAATTTGAATTATAGGCGTCGCAAGCAAGTAATTCCCCGCTTGTGGTTCGAGTCCCTCTAGATTCACTTGTCTTGCTTATTATGTTTTACTTAATTCTTAAAATTAACATCCTACGTACTATGGCCTTAGTATGGTCTTCTGACTGTCAAGAAAACTCTATGCTCTAAATTCCTTTACAAAATGAGGAAAATGTTACACATGGTTGTATTTGAGAATGCAATACACCTTTACAGACAAGGATGCCTCGTGATTAAGGCAGTGTGCAGCAAAACTGTTGTGCTGTGCATGCATTTGTTCAAGTCCCATCCACCTTGTGGCTGGCAAGCTACATTTGGTAAAGGGATCCTGCATTTAAATCCCTGCAGTGTTGCAGTTATTTCTTTCAATATGCATTTTGAACAGAGTTGTGTCTTCATTTCCAGGTGTAGTGCATAGTGCTGTGGCTTCGTTGGTGAATGCGCCTGTCTAACAGGAGATCCAGGGTTGATGTCCCAGCAGCGCATTTCGGACTTGAATGCCGTTCAGTGGAGGCAGTATACATATCACGATAATATATTTTAATGAAAAACCAGACAAAAGAGGCTCTGTAGCGCAATGGATAGTGCATTGGACTTCTAGGACTTGTTCACAAGCAATTCAAAGGTTGTGGGTTCAAGTCCCACCAGAGTCAAATGGCTGTCTCACTAGTTTTCACTCCATTCCTGAAGTTCTGAATGCTTGTCAACATCATCTGACTGTAAAAAAACCCCACAGTAACATCAGTCGCTTTCCCTCAGAACTTACACAATTTGATTGAGTATGTTACAAATGCTTGTTTTGAGGATGTGCCACACCCCTTCCAATGAGGTGGTGCAGTGTTGATGGCCATGGGCTGCTCATCCATTGTGCTCTGCATGTATTGGTACAAGTCCCCTCCACATTTGTGGCTGGTGCTTCAACATTTGGTTAAAGGATGATGGATTTAAATCCTTGCACTGTTATTTTACTTATTTCGGTCAACATGCATTTTAACACAGTTGTATCTCTATTTTCAGATGTAGCTCCTGGTGCTGTGGCTTACTGGGTTAAACAGCCCGCCTAGTTAACAGGAGATGCTGGGGTTGAAGTCTCTGTTTGGATTTGAATTATTTTCAGTGGAGGCAGTATGCATATCATAAGAATATATATCAGTGAAAATATTTCCTGAAGTGGCTCTTGAGTGTAATTTGAATTATAGGCGTCGGAGGCAAGTAATTCCCCGCCTTTGGTTCGAGTCCCTCTAGATTCACTTGTCTTGCTTATTATGTTTTACTTAATTCTTAAAATTAACATCCTACGTACTATGGCCTTAGTATGGTCTTCTGACTGTCAAGAAAACTCTATGCTCTAAATTCCTTTACAAAATGAGGAAAATGTTACACATGGTTGTATTTGAGAATGCAATACACCTTTACAGACAAGGATGCCTTGTGATTAAGGCAGTGTGCTGCAAAACTGTTGTGCTGTGCATGCATTTGTTCAAGTCCCATCCACCTTGTGGCTGGCAAGCTACATTTGGTAAAGGGATCCTGCATTTAAATCCCTGCAGTGTTGCAGTTATTTCTTTCAATATGCATTTTGAACAGAGTTGTGTCTTCATATCGCCATGGCGATAGTGGCCCGCCCCTAGCGGTCGCCTGCGCCGGCGCTCCGGTTACTCTCTTACCTTTTTAGTATTTTTTTCCTTTTTTTATCATAATGTCTGCCAAAAAACATCAACAGTCTACGACCGCGATGCAATCATAGATATAAAAATTTCCCTAAACGAACAACTTTGGGACTTTTTATCCGTGGGAGCAGAGTGGCCGGCGGAAATCCTACGCGGGAACACTTTCAACAACAACAACAATAACAAGAATGGAGCCGCTGTTCCACGAGCGGGCCCACGGAGGAAGCACCAAGGTAAACGAGGCGGCATTCGGGTCAGAATGAGGGCGCAACCTTACCGTCCACCTCTGCCAAGCATCCTTCTTGCTTACGTCCAGTCCCTGGAGAACAAGATGGATGAACTTCGAGCGAGGATTCAATTCCAGCGAGACACGAGGAACTGTTGCGTCCTCTGCCTGACGGAAACATGGCTGAACCCACTGGTGCTGGATGAAGCCATTCGTCCAGCCGAGCCCTTCTCCGTGTTACGCGGCGACAGAACGGGAGAGTCGGGGAAATCCAAGAGGCTTCTGCCTAATGGTAAACAACCGCTGGTGTAACGCCAACAACACCAGATTCCTCTCCCACTCCTGCTCGCCGAACCTGGAACAATTGACCATACTATGCCGTCCATTTTATCTCCCCCGGGAATTCAGCACGGTCATCATTACAGCCGTTTATATCCCACCGCAAGCGGACACCGACGCAGCTCTGTCGGTTCTGTACGATGTGTTGTGCGGATTTCAGAACCAACATCCCGACACGGCTGTGGTGGTGACTGGGGACTTTAACAGGGCCAACCTTAAAAAAGTTCTGCCGAATTTCCACCAACACATCACGTGTGCCACCAGGGGAGACAGAACTCTGGACCATTGTTACACACCTTACAAGAACGGACACAAGCCCGTCTCGCTCCCTGCTTTCGGGAAATCAGATCACGCCGCGATCTCGCTGCTTCCTGTTTACAGGCCTCTGATCGCGCGGGATCTGGTGATGACGAGGGAAGTGAAGCGGTGGACGGACCAATCAGAGGCTGCGCTTCAGCACGCTCTGACTGACGTAGACTGGGACGTGTTCCAAACAAGTTCAAGTGACGTCAGCGAGTTTACGGAGGTTGTAGTAAATTTTGTGGCTACGCTAGCGGATGAAACCGTTCCCACGGTGAAAGTTCGGATATTTCCAAACCAGAAACCATGGGTTGATAAATCCATCCGCTGCGCTCTGAATGATCGTACGGCCGCTTACAACGACGGTCTTGTATCTGGTAATATGGACAATTACAATGCGGCGTCGTACAATCTGCAGAGAGCGGTGAGGGACGCCAAACGGACGTACAGAGACACCGTGGAGCTGCAGATGGAGCGGGGGGACACCAGATGCTTGTGGGAGGGGCTGGGAACAATCACAAACTACAAGAGCAGCTCCTCCCCAGCCACGAGTGTGGGCGCCTCCCTGGCCAACCAACCGAACTCCTTTTATGCGCGGTTCTAGTCTGGCAGCAACACCGCTAGCTCACCGGCTAATTGGAGTTACACCGCTGGGGATGGGCGCGCACTCTCAGGAGAGCTTTGATGCGGGTGAACACCAGGAAAGCTGCGGGCCAAGATGGCATATCTGGGCGAGTACTGAAGACCTGTGCTAACCAGCTAGCTCCGGTGTTCACTACAATATTCAACATCTCACTGGCTGAATTAGTGGTCCCGTCCTGCTTCAAGAGGTCCACCGTCGTTCCTGTGCCGAAGATCGCCTCTCCTTCCTGCCTGAATGACTACCGTCCGGTGGCCCTCATCTCGGTGGTCATGAAGTGTTTCAAGAGGCTGATTAAGCATTACATCTGTGCCTCCCTTCCCCGCACCTTGGACCCGTTGCAGTTCGCGTCCCGGCAAAACAGATCCACGGATGACGCGGTCTCCCAGGTACTGCACACCACGCTCACGCACCTGGATGGCCAGAAGGGGGCCTATATGAGAATGCTGTTCATCGATTATAGCTCAGCTTTCAACACCATAGTCCCCACCAGACTGGCTGTCAAGCTAAAGGAGCTCGGATTGAAGGGTCCGCTGTGCACCTGGATCCTGGACTTCCTCACAGGCTGCCCCCAGGTGGGGAAGTACATGTCCAGCTCCCTCACCCTGAATACAGGATCCCCCCAGGGCTGCGTCCTCAGCCCCCTACTGTACTCCCTGTACACACATGACTGTGTGGCCAGGTCCAGCTCCAACACCATCATCAAGTTTGCTGACGACACCGTGGTCGTGGGCCTGATCATCGACTGCGATGAGAAGGCCTACCGCGAGGAGGTGGCTGACCTGTCACTCTGGTGCCAGGACAACAGCCTACACCTGAACGTCAGCAAAACCATGGAGCTGATTGGGGACTTTAGGCGTGGATCACAATCTAGGACGCACGCGCCCTTGTGGATTAATGTGACTTCTGTCGATAGGGTGAGCAGCTTCAGATATCTGGGAGTCCACATCACAGAGGACTTAACATGGACTGTACACACGGACACTCTGGTGAGAAAGGCGAGGCAGCGTCTCTACCACCTCAGGCAGCTGAGGAAATTCCGGGTCTCGGTGAGGACCCGGAGGAGTCCTTCTACTCTGGAGCAGTGGAGAGCATCCTGACAGGCAACATCACTACCTGGTTTGGGAACTGTACTGCTCAGGACAGGCGGGCCCTGCAGAGGGTGGTGCGTTCAGCTGGGTGTACCACTGGAACTACCCTCCCCCCCTTGCAGGAGCTATACACCAGGAGGTGTAGTGGCAGAGCCCACAGGATCATGAAGGATCCTCATCACCCCAACAACGGACTGTTTCAGCTGCTGCAGTCAGGCAAGCGCCTCCGCAGTCACACAGCGAGAACAGAGAGACTGAGACAGAGTTTTTTCCCGTTTTTTCCCCATTAGAACTGTCAATGCTGACCTCACCAGGGGTCCTAACCGAGCCATACACTAGGCTCCACTACCTACGGTACTGTATGTAGCATACTGTATCGCATACTGTGTCACTGTTCAGGGTTGTTCGTGATGCCGTATTGCTGCGCCGTACTGTTGTATACTGTGCTGTATTATCCCAAACACTACCTCACTCTATTCCCATTCACATGCCACTTTAATTCACATGCCACTTTAATTGCACATATCTGTACATACATAGGCATATTCCCTCTATCTATTCCATTTTATTTCATTTTATTTTTATTGTATTTTATTCTTTCTCTTTTTATCTTATTCTATAAGTATTCAACCTACTGTATTACGTTTTAGGAGTCAGTTAGTCGGTCAATTAGAAAGGAATTCTTTACTTTTATTTATTTTTTTCCTAGGACATATTGTGTGCTATCACCGGGTGCGTTGCATTACATTTCACTGCATATATGTATGAAAGTATGTATATGTATGTGACATATAAAAAAAAACAATCTTGAATTTCCAGGTGTAGTGCATCAGTTGTGCTCTGTATGAAAGTATTTATTTCAGTGAATATGCATTTTTAACAGAGTTCTATTTTCATTTCTGGGTGTAGTGCAAGGTGCCGTGGCTTTTATGGTCGAAGCACTTGCCTAGCAAACAGGTGATCCTGGATTCAAGTCCCAGCATCCCCTTTGGGCTTGAATGATATTCAGTTGAGGCAGAATACATACGACAGTAATATATCTCAGCAAAACATTTAATTGAAGTGGCTCTGTAGCCCAAGGGGGAGCGCTTTGGAATTCCAGGCCCCCTCAACAAGCATAGTCATGTATTTATGAGCAGGGACCAGTTAGTCAATACAAATATATTGACAGGCAACCCTGATGGTGAAGGAGATGTCCACCCAATGTGGGGTTCCAACCCACGGCCCTGAGAAGGAGAGTCTCATGCTTTACAGATTGAGCTGACCATACAGTAGACTGTCCTGTTCTGGCCATACACAATTTTAAAGGCTTCCTTTTTACAAAAAACAATTTATTGTTCACTTGCTTGTATTAATTCATTTGAAAAACATGGCATGGGATGGAGAGTAAGAAGTCAAGTTAAGGACAGGGCATCACCCAGAATTCTTTGCACACCTTGGCTGTCATAATCGTAACCAGCCATTAAAACATTTAGCACGTCCGTTTTCCACCTCACTTTTACCTACATCGGTGTGATATGGTATGAACGTGGTCCATCATATTGTTCTAGAAATATAAATGCTTTAAAAAAATACATATCCAAACGGAAATGAGGAGAGCACCATATGTGTGTCAGCCAAACCTCAGTGTGGACATGAACGGCTGAAGCCCCCTATTTCATTCTTTTGCAGAGCAACATCAAAGTCTACGAAGTCAATCTGATATGTGATTATTGCTTGTTGGCAACTTAGCCCGGTTTCCAGCAAGGTGGACTTGAAATACAGTCCACCATGGCAATTTTTGCTGGTCTCCAAGGAGATGTGCACCATGGTGAAAAGTAATGTTTTGCTCCATAGCCTGGGAACAGTGTCCTGTTTTTCTGCTACTGTAGCCCTTCACAACAAGTTAAAACTGCACAATGGTAGCCAATAGAGAGACCGTAAGTGAAAACAACATTGATATCTCATCTAGACACAGCCAGGTACAGCTGTGACTTGAACTTAGGATGTCCTGCTTAAAATAAATGCTTTCGCTGGCCAAGCCAATGTACTGGTTGATGTGCCTAAATGGCATTAGCAATTCGTATGCAAGACCAAAGAACCCAATCAGCTGCTCCTGCCTTTTTATGATATGGTAACATTGCTCCAACAGGGTTATTATGAGAGATAAAGTTTTCTTTTTTTTTTTTATGGGGCCAAGCAAATGTCTACCGGGATAAAGTATTCTTTTGTTTGGTAAAGCAAGCAGTGAGCTTATCATGTAAATATGTATCATCAAACTTAGGGAGGGTGAGAAACACTTGGCTGAAGTTGCTCGCAAGGATTTTGCCTCACAATTGAGAATTCTGTGGGCACCAGAGGTAGGCCTGCATTTGTGTTGAGCAGGGGCCAGGTGATGAGTAAGTGAAAACAAGTAGAGTGACAGGTGGCCCTGCTGGTAAAGCAGATGGGTTTGACTGGGATTGAATCATTGTCCTCATACAAAATTGTAAGCAACCAAAAAATAAAGGCTTCCTTCTGTCAAAAAACAATTTATCTTTTTTTGTTCACTTGCTTATATAAATGCCATTAAAATGGCATGTTTTTTACTTGTCCATATTTTTTTAGAAAAACTTGGTAGGGGATGCAATGTAAGCAGTCAAGTCCAAACTGGATTTTTACTCCATGCATGACAGGGCATCAACCAGAATGCTTTGCACAAAGTACAGATGAACTGCTGAAGCCACAAATTTCATTCATTTTCAGAGGCAATATCATAGTCCATCTGAGATGTGATATTTAACATAATACATACAACGCACCCTGAATTATCATCAACATTTACACTCACCCCCAAAAACCTACACCAAACCAAAGCCCCCTTTCCACCTCTCTGGGACAGAATGCTGTCCCCATCTGCCCACATCTGTCCTGATCCTCCCTCTCACCTCCCCTTCCAAACTCCTGATGACCCCCTCCACTCTGCAGGCCCTACCGAGCCTGATAAGGTCCTGCCTGGCCACACACAAGCCCTGTTTGAAGAGGCTTATGAGCAGCCAGAGCAGGAAGCCTTCCCTCCTGTTACCCCTCTACCTACACCCCTCTCCGCGCTGGTCCAGGTCAGGGTGAACCCTCTCCTCACCCTCCTGAGTAGCGCTTCCGCCCTCGCCCACACCACCCCCACGAAAGGACAGTCCCACATGATGTGACAGATGGTCTCCTCCTCCGAGCATGTGGCTCAGGGGCATCAAGGGGATCTTGCCAAGCTCGGCCGGTACAAGGTGGTTCCTATCGGCAGTGCTTTCTGGAGGCCGGACCAGTTTAGGTCCTTGAGCCCATTGTCCAGGATGGGAGGCTGGACCGCGAGCCAGACTGCTGCGGGGATGCCTACGACAGCTGACGCGGTCACCCCCCACCTCGTCTCGGTGTAGAGCCTTCTCTGGTCCAGCCCCAAACCCCCGTCCAAAGCCTTGGGGTGAGCCCGAAGGCAATTTTCCGCATGGCCAAAGTGCCATCGCACCTGCTCTGACCGGGGCCCCAAGTTGCCCAATGTCCCCATCATCCTCCTCGCCTGGTCGGAGAAGAACAGCCGGAGGAAGTGTCCTGATGGGTGGACCACTGGGGAGGACAGCTCCCTCAACAAAAAGGAAACAAAATAGCCGTCCAGCTTTAGTGGGAGGTGAGACATGCCCCTTCCGCCCCTTCCCGATCGGTGCAGACATATGGGCCCTTGCCGCATACTTGCACCGGCCCTCCCACATGAAACTGAATACGAGACGTGTGAGGGGTGCCCGCATGCATGCCGCCATCGGGAAGACGTACTACAAGTAAAGTAGGGATGGCAACACATTCGCCTTCAAAACCAGCACCTTCCCTGTGAGGGTCAGTGTCCTGGATTTCCAGAGGGCAACTTTCCTCTGGACAGCTTCAATTCGCCAATTGGCGCCATGGCAAATTCCAATTTGCCATGGCGCTGTGTGCTGCCTCAAAGTTCACCCCGAGTAATCTCAGGGGTCCTACGAGACAGCCCCCCTGGTACATCCGTCCTTCCCTTCCACCGCCCATAGAACCTGACCGAGGTCGTCGCCAGATTTAACTTCATGCCAGACACTTGACCAAACTCCTGGAAGATCTACAAAGAATGGCGCATGCAGGCATCACTGTCCACACAGCTTGACCCTAAGGCCGCCGCTGCCTGGTTACAGCACTCCTCTCACACCCGGGTCAGCCCGAACAGGTGCTGCCAGGGGCTCCATCTAAAGGATGTAGAGCAGGGGTGAAAGCGGACACGCCTGTCTTACCCCTGAGTGCAGTCCAAAAAGTTCCCCTCGGTGCCTGTTAACACAAACCGTGCTCCCCACGGCTGCATACAAATTACGCAGCCACCTAACAAAAACCTTCCCTAAACCTACTCTATCGAAAATCTTAAACATAAAGCCCCAGTGAACCCTGTCGAAGGCTTTGGCATGATTGAGGCCGACCAACATTAGGGGTTGACCTCCATCTTCCACCCAAGCGATAGCGTTCCACCTCACAAAGCGCCCAGCCGCTCCATATGTATGGTCCACGTGGACCCCATCCGGGAGGACTGTGACGGACGGTCAGCGAGGACCTTAGCCTGAAGTTTGTAGTCCACACACAGCATGGTCAATGGCCGTCAGTTATCAAGGTCAGAGGTGTTACCCTTCTTGAAAAGAAGGGAAATCACCCCCGTAGCCACCGACCCTCGAAGAGCCCCTGTCCGGAGGACCTCGGTCAGCACCTCCAGCGTGACCGCAGCAGGTCCGCTTGGGCCACGCTCTCGTAGACCTCCCGAAGCTGCGATTTAAGGAAGTCACAAGCTCGCTGGTCTACAGTGCTGCCGAGGTTCCCCACGGCGTACTCGAGCTCGAGGAGGTGTTGAGGGCGGAGCACCTCCCACTTCGCTTCACTTTTTCTATACCTAATGGCGTGAGCTTTAATCCTGTCCTTTGCCACTCCCCACCATTCTACCACTCTGGCAAAGAGAGGCCTGAGCCCCTCAAGACCCCGGACAAAGGGAACGAAGCTGCCACCAAACTCATCGTCTTCGAGGATATCAGGCCAAAATCTGGAGCACAGGACCAGAACTGAAGGAGGATCCCATCGTGGTCCAAGAAAAAGATGGGGTGCACCCGCCCCGACAGCACGCCCAAGGACCTTGTGAGAAAAACGTAGCCCAGCCTCCTGGCAATCCCCTGGTGGTTACGCCATGTCGGACCTCCCCCCATCCACCAACCCGTGCCCAGACATGAACCCCTTTACAAGGACTCCACTTGTGTCCCTCCCTATGTCCAGGTTTAAGACCCCCCAATGATTACCTGGCTTTTGGTGGCCAGGTGCGGTCCTAGACTGACCACCATCTCCCTCCTCTCCCTCATCCCCTCTGACCTATAAAAAACAAAGACCCTCAAAGAAATAGTCCCATAATCAATATCCACCCCCAGCACCCTCCCCTGCACCACGACAAAAAACTCCTTCAGCCTCACCCTCCTTGTCCCACTCCCTCAAAGAAATTCCCACGTCCCTCTCATCCCTCAAATGAACCTCTTGCAGGAAACATATTGTGCATCCCAAACCCCTGACAATATCAAAATCAACCTCTTAACTGAGTCCCTCATTCCCTGGGGATCAATTGTGACAACTCCAAAACAATTTATTTTACACAGGTGATAAAAACAGAAATCATGCTCTGAAGACCCTGAAACACACAAAAAAATACCCCACCTAAACACAGCAACAATCGCAACGTCAGTAGTACATGCTCAACACCATGTCCTCCGGGCTCTTGTCCATGAGTTCCGCCCAGGAATAGGGCATGTTGTTGGGGGAAGCGGTAAAAACCCATGGCCCCCCTGCTCGTCATTCTGTAAAGGGGAGAGATATTCCTCCAAGAGGGGGTCTCCCCTCTGACCTCCGCCGCCACTCCCTCTTTTCGGGCAGCCCTCCCCAAAACCCCTCCTGCCGATTCCCTCATCTTCTTGGGGGCCTCCTTGCCCGACTGGAGGTGATCCCTCCTCTTCCTCTGGGTCGCCGCCTGGGGGCCTGACCCGGGGGAATCTGCTGGTGGTGTTGACCCTGGAGAAACCATCGCAGGAGACCCTGCCACAGATGGAGCCGCCATCGGCTGGACTGCCGCAGGGAGACCCTCCCCAGGTGCCGCCGCTGAAGGAGCAGCAGCCGCACGGGGAGCCGCCCCTGGAGGAGTTTCCACTGGAGGGGGCCCTTTGGAGGCCGCCGGCCCAGGGACCCCCGCAGTAAATGCCATCCTGGTCACCGCAGCTGCATCAGAGGCTGGTGCGGGAGGAGATGTCGCGGGAGGAGTCTTCCCAATTTTGGCCAAAACAAGGTAGTAAGCTGTCTGGTTAGCTCAGTGGGGAGAGAAGCTCTCAGTCTCATGGTCGTGGGTTCAAGACCAACATTGAGTGTTATAACCTTCAGCAAGGCCACCTGTCAATCTACTGGTGACTCCTTACTAAGCACCTGGTCACTGCTTAACACATGCATGACTACACTAGTTTCCATGGATGTGTCAGTTGTGCAGAACAGGGATAAACTGCTCTTCACAGGCAACTTCAGCCATGTGCTTCTCACCCTTCCTTCAATTGATGAGAGTTCTTCAAATGATAAGCTCACTGCTTGCTAAAACAAAGGAACACTTCTTTATCTCTGTAATGTGCTTGGCCCCATAAAAAAAAGAATATTGACAACTGTGTATCTCCAAAGAACAAGGTTACCATATCTTTAAAAGCCATTAACAGAACCCTTCTTGAAGTTCTGTTCGGGAGCATCCCAAATGCACCTTTGTGCATTACAATTCACGGTTATCACTTGTAAAAGACCGTTTGAGCCAATTCCCCCTAGAATATCAGGCGTTTCCTTGAGAAACCTCATTACAAAGATTACCTGGGTGCTCACCTGCAAGTGATAGCACATAAATGAAAGTGTGACATTGATTTGGATTTCAACAAATAGTTTGGCTCAATCCATTAATGAGGAAGGTCAGACTACAGAGTGCCACACTTTTTATCTCAGTTTCCAGTGTTCCAGTCCCTGTTCAGACACATTCATTAATTGCATAAATTCACACAATTCATACAGGTAAACAATAGAGAGCATCCCAAGTGTCATTCCCAACTGGATGTTCATTATGGTTGATGTTGTCCTTTAAAAATCATGATAGACAGGCAATTTACATTTGGAATGTTCATTATTTGTAATACACTTCACCGGTACAGGTCGAAAAGAATGTCTTGAATGAGTATGAGAGTGGATGCAAGCGTCAACGTGCTAATATCTTGGGAATGCTGAGAATAAGAAAGCAAGGTGCCCTGTTTCATCATAGGTTAAAGCTATGCTTTTCTCATACAACAGCTGAAAGTAGAGCACAAATGCAGTCCCCCATTACCGCATACTATGCAGTTGTGATTCCCACAATTTGGGAATTTGCAGGTGTCAACACAATCAGAGTGCTTTGACATTGCCTCACACTGGGCAAATGTCCTTACTGATCAATGTATCACCCCTGCCAGTTAAGTATACCAAAGAGGTGCTTGCCTTCTCTTGTCACACTCAACAGAAAAGAAAAGAAACCAGTTCTCTTTGGAAGACAGGCTCAGGTGAGCATCAGACTTTTATTCGGAGGGTCCAAGGTTAGAGTCCCTGCTCAGGTGTGTTGTTCTGCTGAGGAAGTTCACTTCACTTGTACAGGGGAAAATTGGAGACTATGAGTGTGCAACCTAGCATTTAGAAGCTTGGGAATTCCATCACATCCCAAAAGCCTATCCTTTTTTCACACCAAAACTCAGGGTTTGTGTGCAAAGGAAATCCCACACAACCACAAAGTGGATCAGACTTTTAATCTGAGGGTCCAAGGTTCAAGTCCCAGTCTGTGTCACCCTGTGAAGACTCTGCCTTACCGCCACTGCATGGCAAGCAAGCCACAGGTAATATTTCTAAGATTAATTAAATACAACATACATTTTAAACAGAATTGTAAAGCCCCTTCTTTCATGGGGTTTGCACAACCCTGACCAGAATGAAATAGGCTTGGCCACATCTTTTGTTTTGTCTTGATATCCCCTTTTAGGAGCCATTGTGCCTGATTGTTAAAACGCCAAGCCTTTTGATTTGAAAGAGCAAGTTCACTGGAGAATGCAGGCATTGATCCTGCTACCTCTCGCATGCAAAGCAAGCGCTCTACCATTTGAGCTAATTCCCCCTAGAATGTCAAGCATTTACTTGAGAAACTTCATTACTAAGATTACCCGGGTGCTCACCTACAAGTGATTCACATTAGGGAATGCGTGCACACTGATTTGGATTTCAACAAATAGTTTGGCTAAATCCTTCCATGCGGAGCCTCACAAGCTCAGACTGCAGAATGCCCCACTTTAAATCTGAGGGTTCAAGCCCCTGCTCAGGTGTGTTGTTTGGCTGAGGAAGTTCACTTCAATTGTACAGGGGAAAGTTGGAGAGCAGTCAAAGTGTCATTCTGCACTATTGCATTACAATTAAAAATTCCCATGTGTAATGGACCACTATGAGTGTGCAACGTAGCATTTAGAAGCTTGGGAATTCCATCACATCCCAATAAGCCTATGCTGTTTTCACACCACAACTCAGGGTGTGTGTGCAAAGGAAACAAACAAAACAAAGGAACAAAAAGGTGCTTACATTCTGTCACACCCAGCAGAAAACCAAAGAAACCAGTCCTCTTTGAAAGACAGGCTCAAGAACACCTGAGTAGCTCAGCTGGCAGAGCTACTCAGGAAGTCGCCCACAACCACAAACACTGCAGTTGAGATGCCCACATTTGGTTTGCACCACCCTGAATGATAGGCTTGGCCAAATCTTTTGTTTAGTCTAGATATCCCCCTTCTAGAGCCATTGTGCCTGATTGTTAAAATTCCAAGCCCTTTGATTTGAAAGAGCATGTGTACTGGAGAATGCAGGGGTTGATCCTGCTACCTCTCGCATGCTAAGCAAGCGCTCTACCATTTGAGCTAATTCCCCCATGTGATAGATGAACATTTCCTTGGGAAACCTCATCATTAAGACTACCTGGGTGCTCACCTCCAAGTGATAGCACATTAAGGAAAGGGTCCGCAATGATTTTGATTTCAACAAATAGTGTGGCTAAATCCTTTCATGAGGAGCCTTACAAGCTCAGACTGCAGAATGCCCCACTTTAAATCTGAGTGTCCAGGGTTCAAGTCCCTGTTCAAACACATTTATTTACTGCAGAAGTTCACACAATTCATACAGGTAAACATTAGAGAGTATCCCAAGTGTCATTCCCAACTAGATAAGAAAATAAACCAGTTCTCTTTGGAAGACAGGCTCAGGTGAGCATCAGACTTTTAATCGGAGGGTCCAAGGTTAGAGTCCCTGCTCAGGTGTGTTGTTCTGCTGAGGAAGTTCACTTCACTTGTACAGGGGAAAGTTGGAGACTATGAGTGTGCAACGTAGCATTTAGAAGCTTGGGAATTCCATCACATCCCAATAAGCCTATCCTTTTTTCACACCACAACTCAGGGTTTGTGTGCAAAGGAAATCCCCCACAACCACAAAGTGGTTCAGACTTTTAATCTGAGGGTCAAGTTTCAAGTCCCTGTTCTGCTGAGGAATTCACTTCACTTGTACAGGGGATTGTTGGAGAGCAGTCAAAGTGTCATTCTGCACTAATGCATTACAATCAAAAATTCCCATGTGTAATCGACCACTATGAGTGTGCAACCTAGCATTTAGAAGCTTGGCAATTCCATCACATCCCAATAAGCCTATCCTTTTTTCACACCACAACTCAGGGTGTGTGTGCAAAGGAAATCCCCCACAACCACAAAATAAGCAGTCAAGATGCCCACACTTGGGGGAATTTGACCAGCAGAGTCGGATGCAATGATATTACCTCACCCTGGCACAATCACAGTGCTATGACATAGCCTCACACTGGGCAAACGTCCTGAACAATGTTTCACCCGTGCCATGTAAGGATACCAAAAAGGTGCTTACATTCTGTCACACCCAGCAGAAAACCAAAGAAACCAGTCCTCTTTGAAAGACAGGCTCAAGAACACCTGAGTAGCTCAGCTGGCAGAGCATCAGACTTTTAATCTGAGGGTCCAGGGTTCAAGTCCCTGCTTGGGTGTGTTGTACACTTGAGAAAGTCCCCTTCACTTGTACGGTTTGAGAGCAGTCCAAGTGTTGTCTGCACTGGATCATTACAATTAATGGTTCTAACTTGTAAAAGACTGTTTGAGCTAATTCCCCCTAGAATATCAGGCATTTCCTTGAGAAACCTCATTACAAAGATTACCTGGGTGCTCACCTGCAAGTGATAGCACATAAATGAAAGTGTGACATTGATTTGGATTTCAACAAATAGTTTGGCTCAATCCATTAATGAGGAAGGTCAGACTACAGAGTGCCACACTTTTTATCTCAGTTTCCAGTGTTCCAGTCCCTGTTCAGACACATTCATTAATTGCATAAATTCACACAATTCATACAGGTAAACAATAGAGAGCATCCCAAGTGTCATTCCCAACTGGATGTTCATTATGGTTGATGTTGTCCTTTAAAAATCATGATAGACAGGCAATTTACATTTGGAATGTTCATTATTTGTAATACACTTCACCGGTACAGGTCGAAAAGAATGTCTTGAATGAGTATGAGAGTGGATGCAAGCGTCAACGTGCTAATATCTTGGGAATGCTGAGAATAAGAAAGCAAGGTGCCCTGTTTCATCACAGGTTAAAGCTATGCTTTTCTCATACAACAGCTGAAAGTAGAGCACAAATGCAGTCCCCCATTACCGCATACTATGCAGTTGTGATTCCCACAATTTGGGAATTTGCAGGTGTCAACACAATCAGAGTGCTTTGACATTGCCTCACACTGGGCAAATGTCCTTACTGATCAATGTATCACCCCTGCCAGTTAAGTATACCAAAGAGGTGCTTGCCTTCTCTTGTCACACTCAGCAGAAAAGAAAAGAAACCAGTTCTCTTTGGAAGACAGGCTCAGGTGAGCATCAGACTTTTATTCGGAGGGTCCAAGGTTAGAGTCCCTGCTCAGGTGTGTTGTTCTGCTGAGGAAGTTCACTTCACTTGTACAGGGGAAAATTGGAGACTATGAGTGTGCAACCTAGCATTTAGAAGCTTGGGAATTCCATCCCATCCCAAAAGCCTATCCTTTTTTCACGCCACAACTCAGGGTTTGTGTGCAAAGGAAATCCCACACAACCACAAAGTGGTTCAGACTTTTAATCTGAGGGTCCAAGGTTCAAGTCCCAGTCTGTGTCACCCTGTGAAGACTCTGCCTTACCCCCACTGCATGGCAAGCAAGCCACAGGTAATATTTCTCAGTTTAATTGAATACAACATACCTTTTAAACAGAATTGTAAAGCCCCTTCTTTCATGGGGTTTGCACAACCCTGACCAGAATGAAATAGGCTTGGCCACATCTTTTGTTTTGTCTTGATATCGCCATTTGAGAGCCATTGTGCCTGATTGTTAAAATGCCAAGCCGTTTGATTTGAAAGAGCAAGTTTACTGGAGAATGCAGGCATTGATCCTGCTACCTCTCGCCTGCGAAGCAAGCGCTTTACCATTTGAGCTAATTCCCCCTAGAATGTCAAGTATTTCCTTGAGAAACTTCATTACTAAGATTACCTGGGTGCTCACCGACAAGTGATGCACATTAAGGAATGCGTGCACACTGATTTGGATTTCAACAAATAGTTTGGCTAAATCCTTCCATGCGGAGCCTCACAAGCTCAGACTGCAGAATGCCCCACTTCAAATCTGAGGGTTCAAGTCCCTGCTCAGGTGTGTTGTTCGGCTGAGGAAGTTCACTTCAATTGTACAGGGGAAAGTTGGAGAGCAGTCAAAGTGTCATTCTGCACTAATGCATTACAATTAAAAATTCCATTGTGTAATGGACCACTATGAGTGTGCAACCTAGCATTTAGAAGCTTGGGAATTCCATCACATCCCAATAAGCCTATGCTGTTTTCACACCACAACTCAGGGTGTGTGTGCAAAGGAAGTCGCCCACAACCACAAACACTGCAGTTGAGATGCCCACATTTGGGGGAATTTGGCCAGCAGAGTCGGATGCAATGATATTACCTCACCCTGGCCAAACTTCCTTTCTGAACAATGTAAAACACCTCCAAATTAAGTGTACTGAACAGCTTCTTGGATGTTCTCACGCTTTGCCAGCTGTCCCAACCGTTTGTGGTGTTGTCACTTGGCTATTGTCAGGCTTTGAAGACTCTGCCTTACCCCCACTGCATGGCCAGCAAGACACATGTGTGAACAAAGCCCTGTCAATATTTTTCAGTTTAATTGAATACCACACACCTTTTAAAGAGAATTGTGAAGCACCTTCTTTAATGTGCTTTGCACCACCCTGAATGATAGGCTTGGCCAAATCTTTTGTTTGGTCTAGATATCCCCCTTCTAGAGCCATTGTGCCTGATTGTTAAAATTCCAAGCCCTTTGATTTGAATGAGCATGTTTACTGGAGAATGCAGGCGTTGATCCTGCTACCTCTCGCATGCTAAGCAAGTGCTCTACCATTTGAGCTAATTCCCCCATGTGAGAGATGAACATTTCCTTGGGAAACCTCATCATTAAGACTACCTGGGTGCTCACCTACAAGTGATAGCACATAACGGAAAGTGTCCACACTGATTTGGATTTCAACAAATAGTGTGGCTATGTCCTTTCATGAGGAGCCTCACAAGCTCAGACTGCACAATGCCACACTTCAAATCTGAGTGTCACTTTTTATCTCAGTGTCCAGTGTTCCAGTCCCTGTTCAGACACATTCATTAATTGCAG
This sequence comes from Zeus faber, assembly GCF_960531495.2. Classification (NCBI taxonomy): domain Eukaryota; kingdom Metazoa; phylum Chordata; class Actinopteri; order Zeiformes; family Zeidae; genus Zeus; species Zeus faber. The sequence continues at coordinate 26,869,531 of NC_137198.1, read as the reverse complement.
AAGTTCACACAATTCATACAGGTAAACATTAGAGAGCATCCCAAGTGTCATTCCCAACTGGATGTTCATTATGGTTGACGTTGTCCTTTAAAAATCATGATAGACAGGTAGTTTACATTTGGAATGTTCATTATTTGTAATACACTTCACCGGTACAGGTCGAAAAGAATGTCTTGAATTAGTATGAGAGTGGATGCAAGCATCAACGTGCTAATATCTTGGGAATGCTGAGAATAAGAAAGCAAGGTGCCCTGTTTCATCACAGGTTAAAGCTATGCTTTTTTCATACAACAGCTGAAAGTAGAGCACAAATGCAGTCCCCCATTACCGCATACTATGCAGTTGTGATTCCCACAATTTGGGAATTTGCAGGGGTCAACACAATCAGAGTGCTTTGACTTTGCCTCACACTGGGCAAACGTCCTTACTGATCAATGTATCACCCCTGCCAGGTTAGTATACCAAAGAGGTGCTTGCCTTCTCTTGTCACACTCAGCAGATAAGAAAAGAAACCAGTTCTCTTTGGACGACAGGCTCAGGTGAGCATCAGACTTTTATTCGGAGGGTCCAAGGTTAGAGTCCCTGCTCAGGTGTGTTGTTCTGCTGAGGAAGTTCACTTCACTTGTACAGGGGAAAATTGGAGACGATGAGTGTGCAAGCTAGGATTTAGAAGCTTGGGAATTCCATCACATCCCAAAAGCCTATCCTTTTTTCACGCCACAACTCAGGGTTTGTGTGCAAAGGAAATCCCACACAACCACAAAGTGGTTCAGACTTTTAATCTGAGGGTCCAAGGTTCAAGTCCCAGTCTGTGTCACCCTGTGAAGACTCTGCCTTACCCCCACTGCATGGCAAGCAAGCCACAGGTAATATTTCTCAGTTTAATTGAATACAACAAGCCTTTTAAACAGAATTGTGAAGCACCTTCTTTAATGTGGTTTGCACAACCCTGAGCAGAATGATAGGTTTGGCCAAATGTTTTGATATCCCCCTTTAAGAGCCAGGTGCCCTGTTTCATTGTTAAAATTCCAAGCCCTTTGATTTGAAAGAGCATGTTTACTGGAGAATGCAGGTGTTGATCCTGCTACCTCTCGCATGCTAAGCAAGCGCTCTACCATTTGAGCTAATTCCCCCATGTGAGAGATGAACATTTCCTTGGGAAACCACATCATTAAGACTACCTGGGTGCTCACCTACAAGTGATAGCACATAACGGAAAGTGTCCACACTGATTTGGATTTCAACAAATAGTGTGGCTAAATCCTTTCATGAGGAGCCTCACAAGCTCAGACTGCACAATGCCACACTTCAAATCTGAGTGTCACTTTTTATCTCAGTGTCCAGTGTTCCAGTCCCTGTTCAGACATTCATTAATTGCAGAAGTTCACACAATTCATACAGGTAAACATTAGAGAGCATCCCAAGTGTCATTCCCAACTGGATGTTCATTATGGTTGACGTTGTCCTTTAAAAATCATGATAGACAGGTAGTTTCCATTTGGAATGTTCATTATTTGTAATACACTTCACCGGTACAGGTCGAAAAGAAAGTCTTGAATTAGTATGAGAGTGGATGCAAGCATCAACGTGCTAATATCTTGGGAATGCTGAGAATAAGAAAGCAAGGTGCCCTGTTTCATCACAGGTTAAAGCTATGCTTTTCTCATACAACAGCTGAAAGTAGAGCACAAATGCAGTCCCCCATTACCGCATACTATGCAGTTGTGATTCCCACAATTTGGGAATTTGTGTAGTGGAAAAAACTGCATCTAACAATTAAACTGAAGAAGAGAAGTTCGAGAGAGTCGAGGTCTGAAGATATAAGACTTTATTATCACTTGCAAGAAGTGACAACAGAATCTGAGTTGGTTTGGCAAAGAACTGCCGAGCCCCTCATGGACTCCTCCTTTTAACCTCTTTCTGTTGGTCGAGAATGTAAATCTGTTTACTCAATTAGGATCCCTTCCTTCCTCCTATACGGTCAATAGTGCAAAGAAGCCATTTGTCTGCATTCTTTGACATCAGTTACAACAACAAACCTCCCGACACTAGTCCAGGCCACATTTTATGAGGGGATGTTTGCATTCACACACCTTCCCATATCACATGGCCCACAGTCAACAAAGCACTTATTCATGTCTTTGCTGACCCCTGTCTCACACACACTTACTTCATTCATATAGCATATGGGCAAGATAACGAATGCTCTTTCTTATTTAATGGTAGAATATAATGAACATATTTATTTTAAATGTACTAGTAAATTTCTCCCATATATCCCCCCTTTGGGACTTATTAAGTCCCAATGTCAATTACCATTATCTTTAATAACCCAAATTTACAAATGATTACTTGCCGGACTGCTAGATAAACGAACAGTATTCACATTTGATTACCTGGAAAAAACGTCTTGCTTTCTTATCATCACAGGAATTTCAACCTGTTTCAGGGTTTTCAACCTGAACCTTCTGCTTAAGCAAGTTAAAAAAGGTTACCAAATGTGCGATACCCTATAAGTGTTTCAATCCTCTGAGTTGGTACCCATAATGAAATATATAATCGAATATAAAAACATGCAATACAAAAATTAAAAGTTAACATAAAAACCTTTAGCATACCTATATCAAATTGCATATTATTGGAAAACATCTTACCATGAGTACAAGTTAACTTAGTAAATCACTTAGCATAGTGAGTTCAGTTATAAATGTCATGTAAGTGGCAGCCTGTTATTTAAGTAGAGTCTTGCATGTGTTGTTTCCTCTATAAATCGTGAAAAACATCTAAATCATTATCTCTCCACAACCCATAACCTAGATAAACATCATATAAGTACTTCAACAAATGCATAACACAAAATTAAACAAACTTTCAGCATGCATTGAAAGTCATCCTTAGAGGAAGTATGTAACACAGAATAAGAAATAAAACTTAAATTCTTTCAACATGCATTGTCGTGGATGATCAGGTGATCTTCATGTATTGGTGTGCTGTATGTTTGTGGGGGGTTTTGGGCATTATTGTAGTCGTTGCTTCAGCTTTCATCAGCCTCTTCATGTCTGGTTATTTGATGAGTTCAGTGTTCATCCTGCTTAACAAGGGTGTGACCCACATGGAGAGGTTACTAGCACAATCACATGTGAGCCTCCTCAAGGCCAGGTCAAACCTTGAATTTCTCCCCTTCCATGTCGTCATCATCCCCATATTCACTCAGGCTTTTATTCCCAACATATTCCCATTCTAATCCTTTCTCCTCACCTATGCCTTTGGACATAAGGAACATTTGCTTGTTTAGCCTAGATTCTATCATGGACCTTAGTATTGGAATACAACAACAAAAAATCAGTCCCATCATTGTGAATACAATCAAAAGAACTAATCCTATTTGAGCCAATATTGTTCCCCATTTTCCCATACGCAGTTCTAGCCATGACATCCAATCATTCCCATGTCCCGCATTGTCTTTAACCTCCTGTCTTAGCTTTTTAAGTTTATTCATGGCAGGTGTGAATGTTCCGTTCGGTGAAGTATTATTTGGGATAAAGGTACAACACATTTCGCCTATGAGTTCACACACTCCTCCATTTTCCGCTAAGAGCCAATCTAATGCTTGCCTGTTTTGCCAAGCCACAGCGCTTGTGGCTTCCAACTGTTGACCTAGGGCGGATAGAGCATCATGCGTATAGTTGATAAATCGTTGTTGATTGTAATAAATGTAGTTAATCCATTCTGTGTTTTTTACTAATCCTATCATTGGCATAATGGCTTCAAATCCTGCAGCTACTTCGTTCCTGGCCTTGTATATGCTTGGTATACCTCTGGGTTGTCCTATTTTATCAATTCTAATTCCCTCATCCGGTTTGTATTCTCTTTTTTTCCTATCTAATCTATTGGTCTTTAAATTTTCGACATCCCTGTCTAATGCCGGAAGTAACACAATTTCCGTTATGACTCGTACTCTTGCACACCTTCCATACCATTGCACAGGTAGCATGACACGAATAATTTTGGTCCCACAGATCCAAAAATGGTCTGCTATTACTTTATCCTGCTCTAGTAGTACACCTTCATACCACATGTTTGCCATAAATGATTCTGCTGCTATTCGGGCAGGGTCTGTTGGATGTTTATCACTTTTTATCATCGGTGGTTGGCTTTTGTCGGTCTCATACATGGCAACATTCCAGATTGTCTTACATTTAGCTTCTTCCATATAGCCCACATCTACGGCCTTATCTAGCTTTTTGTCGTTTTGATAACAGTCTAATCCTTCCTCTACGTAAAAATCTGTTCCTAACGGAAGTGTTGCCTTGCCTACTTCGTGGGTCAGAGTTACATCCATTTCTATACATTTGTTCATTGTAATTCTCACAGGCCAGTTTTTGTTTATCAAATATTGGGAAAACCTTTCTGTTCCTAGAAACATTAAACATCGTAGCGGACACAACTCGTAATGATATTGATTCTCGTCCCAGGATATACTCGTTGTTACTCGTAATTTATTTAGTTTGGCTAGTCCTTCCATCACTTCCTCCTCTGTTCCTTGAATCTGTTTTTCGTTGGTTCTGCATTCTTCCCAATCATGTTCATAGTTTACTACGTATGATGCACTTTGACGATTTTTACTACATAAATAACAATTATCTGCATCTATCTGTTCCGCAGTAAACCTAACCCATTTGTACCAGCTATTTCCTATTGCTTGATCATACAACCTGTCTACAGTTATTACTTTAATTTTCCGTTTGAAGTGATCAGATGTATCTTGTTTAACAGATATATCCTGTTTTATGGCTCTTGTTGTTTTATTTGATTTTTTTTCAGGATGGACATCCTCTATTGCTGTCGCCTCTGTGCTTAAGACATTTTCTCTTGGAGCTATTGTGGTGATTGTCCCTTCCGTCTGAAAAATGGATACGGCATCATCTGTTGTTATCACACTACCCTTTACGGTGACGCTTGTTATATTAGTATTATTATTAATTATGTCCGAATCCATAGTTAATATTTTATTTGCCTTGGTCATATCATTATTCTCTTGTATTATACAAGAGGCATTTCGTCTTAATAAGGAAAATATTTTTGTATCTTCACGTATATTTGGAATCTGCAGTTTCGTAATTTCTAATCTGTAGTGGTTTATCTCATAGTTCCATTGATTTGTAGGTTCGACTGTAAAACACCAGTATGCATGAGTCTTTGAAATACTTATTTTGCATTGTTCTTGTCCCCAGATAATTGGTTTGAACTTCTTGAGCATCATTACCGCACATTGACGTTCTCCATCTGCCATAGCACTTAAGATAATTTGTTCATTGTCAAATTTTACTTCTTGTGGGGGTGTTTCAATATGTAAAGCATCGCTCTCTGACCTCTTTTTCCTTACACTATTTACTATTCCTGAATACCTCGGGGCTAGCCTTTCCTGCAACACTGTCATGTTTTCTCTGTTGTTACCATCTGATTCCTGGTTGTTCCAGGTCTGCTCTGTTAGTGTGATTTCATCCTTCCTCCGAATCCGTCCTTGGGCCACTGGGGTCTGACCAAAGCCGTAGAGGATCAGGAACAGCTTCATCAGCTTCAACATCATCATCATCCTGGCTGGGCTAGGTCTGGTCTTGGGGTGGTGGGTCAGTATCGGGTGCGTCTGCATCCGACTCCTCCCCACTCTCTTCCCTCGTCCTGGGTTGCGCAGCTTTCGTGCAGTGGTTGAGGTGGTACCAGGTGGAACTCCCTTCCACCTGGATGGCAGTTGGGGTTGCATTGGTGACCTTGTATGGTCCTTCTCTCCTGGGCTTGTTCCACTTTCTCCGGAACACCCTTAGGTACACCTGGTCGCCTGGTTCCACCCCCCTTGGTGGGTCATCTTCTGGTTCTGGTACTCGGTTCTTCTCCTGTTGGAATATATGCTTATGTATGCCAGTTAGTTGCTTGATATATTCTCTAATTTCTAATTGCAATTGTTCCAGTGGAGGACCCTTATGGGGTCCTCTGAGGATAGGTGCAGGCATGGGTCGACCCGTGAGCATTTCGTGCGGAGTTAAATGTGTCATTCTGTTAGTTTGCATGCGATAACTCATTAGTGCTAATGGGAGTGCATCTACCCAGTTCAATTTAGCACTTGCACAAATTTTGTTAATTTTTGTCTTGATTGTTCCATTCACTCTTTCCACCATTCCTTGTGATTGAGGGTGATACACACAACCCAATCTTTGTTTGACATGTAATTGCTGTATTACTTGTTTAACAGTTTTTTGGATAAACGCAGAGCCGTTGTCTGAGCTTATTTCTGTTGGAATTCCAAACCTTGGCATGACCTCTCTGGTCAAAAAATTGATTACTGTAACCGCACTCTGATCTTTTGATGGGACTGCCTCCACCCATCTGCTAAATCTGTCAATGACTACAAGCATGTATCTTTTCCCATTGACTTTTTTTAACATGTCCACATAGTCTAAGACTAGATGTCTGAATGGTCCCTCTGGTGTTGGAATGTGTCCCAATGGGGTGGTGATTGTTTTTCTTACATTATTTTTCGCACATACTTCACATTCATTGAGCTGATTTTCAACCATTGTTTGCAAGTATGGTGACCAAAAACCTTGTTTTCTGATTCTCCTTACTACTTCCCCCCTTGCGCAATGGTCAAAACCATGCGCATTAGTGATAAGCAATCCTAACAACGCAGTCGGTGCCACTAACATCCCATCATGAGTTCTCCATAACCCAGTCGGAGTGCGCACCGCACCGCACCGCACCCCTCTTCAGCCACATGTTTTGCTCATAGACACCAGCCTTCTCTTGCATGCGGACAACATCATCTTCAGTAGGTGAAGCCACAGGCATAGTCAACACTGCCTGAATCAAAACACAACTGTTAGAGGCTCTCTTGGCCGCCTCATCTGCAGCACTGTTACCTTTTGTGATATAGTCATTTCCTTTCTTGTGTGCCTGACATTTGATTATCGCCACTTGCTTAGGTAGCAACAATGCCAACATCAGTTCCACAATCTGATCACAATGCATGATGGGGGACCCATCAGTCTTCTTAAAACCCCTCATTTTCCATACTGCTCCGAACAGATGACACACACCATGTGCATATGCAGAATCAGTATATATGTTCACAATTTTACCTGCCCCTTCCCGGCAGGCAGCTGTAAGAGCTCTCAATTCAGCCACCTGTGCTGAACATGGTTGTTTACAATAAGAACTTTGAATGACAGCAAAAGTTCTATCCGGGTTTTGTCGTACTACTGCAAATCCTGCATGGTTACCCAAATGATCTCTGTAGCACGAACCATCTACAAACAACTCCTCCTCAGCCCCAATTAGTGGTGTTGACAACAAATCAGGCCTTAACTTGGTAAACGTCAGAGAATCAGTCACACAGTCGTGTGACGTCCCTTCAAAATCATGCGGAATTTTTTCTGCTGGGTTCCCCGTTGAGCACCTTCTGATAGTAACATCGGGGAACGTAAGCAAGGTCAAATATTCCAACAACCTCGCGTTTGTCAACACAAATAGTCCTCTATCCAATCTGAACTAAACCCTGTCATCCCCAGAAATGTCATCATTTGTCGTACCGTGTCTGGTTTAGGTGCTTTGCTAATCCCCTCGAGCTGATTGGGTGCTATGGCTTTAGTTTGGTGTGCTATCACCCTCCCCAAGTATTCAACATCTGTCTGGCAGTATTGTAATTTTTTCCTGAACACCTTGTGCCCCCCTATTGCCAATCGTGTTAATACAGCCATGGAGTCCTCATGACACTGTTCCAATGTAGGAGAACAGATCAGGAGATCGTCCACATACTGTATCAGTGTACCATGTAGTACCAGTTCGTTCAAATCACTTTTCAACACCTGATTAAACAAATGTGGAGAATGTTTAAACCCCTGTGGCATTCTTGTATAAGTGTATTGTTTACCTTTATACGTAAATGCGAACAAATGTCTGCTTTCTTCTGCAAGAGGTACACTGAAAAATGCACCACATAAATCAATCACTGTGAAATACTTGGCATCAGGAGGAACGTTGGTCAGCATCGTGTGTGGATTTGGAACTTCAGCCTGCATGTCCTCAACAACATCATTGACAGCTCGCAAATCATGCACCAACCGCCATTTTTGTTTATCTGCTTTTAGCACAGGAAGCAAAGGAGTGTTACAGTTACTTTTTGTCTCTATTATAACACCTGCCTTTATTAGTCCTTCTATGGTGGGAGCTATGCCTGCCTCTGCCTCGGGTTTCATATAATATTGTTTTCGCCATGGTAGTTGAACGTTTGGTTTGGTTTGGATTTTTACCGCGTTAGCTGAATGCACTAAACCTACATCGGTGTCAGATTGTGACCATACCTGTCCAGGTATCGTCTCCTCCATTTCTGTCCTCAACTCCATCTGTCTGTCCCTGAGTAGTTGTCCTGCTGTTAGTGGTTCCTGTTGTTTTTGAATCACTTCCACTTCCTGTAAAACGCCTGTTATATGTGTATAGCACAATATCTTCAAATATTTTTTACAACATGACTGGAGAATTAATTTGTTATCCGTTTCCTCCCATTCGAGTTGTTTTCATAGGACATCATTGGCCCCAGGTGTTTAGCTTCGAAACCCTTGTTTATCAGTAGGGTAATGTGTGGTGCTCTGTCAGTGTCTGTGAACCAATCTTTGATTGCTGTCGACTGATCCGCATCTTGTGCCGTCATAGCAGCACCTTGTGGTCCAATTACTATGTGTTGCGATTCAATTGCCACTTTTTTTCCTGCGGCTTTCTTTTGCCATTCTTTTTCCAATTGCGGGTCCTGCTGTGGATCATATATCAGGGTGCAATGATATCCTATCTTTGACTCTCTTGCTTGGGGAATTTGAGCTCTAATGTATTTTCCCCATTTGTCCACTGTTTTGCTGACTTGCTCGTGGATATCACCTATCCAGTAAATATTTGCAGTGTCTGGTTTTGATACCACCATTTGAGGTGCTATCCCTGTTGATTCAATCAGTATGCCTTGTGGTGTGCATAATATTTGTATTCCTAATTTACATAGTGCATCTCTTCCTAATAAATTGACCGGTGTGGTGTCTGAAACCAAGATGGGTATCGTAGCTACACGTTCATGTAGCTTTAATGTCACTGGAGCTGTCATGGGTGTTAACTGCGTTTGTCCCGAAAATCCTACAGTTTTGGCAAATTTTCCTGCCATGGGGAGATGAGAGGCATCTTTTTTACTTAGACATGTGTAAGTAGCTCCAGTATCAACCATCATTGGTGTGCCTCTATCATTTATCAGAACCTGCAGTGTTGGTTCCGCTTCAGCATGTTTCGTAATTGCTACATGCTGACCCTCCCCCTGAGGATTCTCTGGGCACCCTTAGTACCCTTGACCCATAAACGGTCCTGTCTGTCTCCACTGACCTCTTCCTTGACCTTGCTGACCTTGCCACTGCTGTCCCTGCTGTTGTCTTGGTGAGGAAGGGTTGGTTAAACACTCGTTTCTTGTATGTCCTTCCTGGTTACATCCCCAACATACTATAGGCCCTCTGTACTGTCTCCGGGGCCCCCGTCCCATGGTGTAACTAGACTGCCCCTGCTGCTGAGCATACCTTGGATATTCTCGCTGTCCCCTATACTGGTTCTGTGTGTTTCCACCCCTCGGATTCCCACTATTCTGCGTATAAACATTAACCACAGGTGGGGTGAGTGACCCTTGGCTCTGAGGCTGTCGTGCCGGGGGGGGTAGTGTCTGTTGAAGAGGTTGGATCTGTGGCGGGGCCTGTTGGACGTTTTGCATTGTTGCAACATCTGGTTTCACCACAACCGCCTGCTTTTTCTTTTCTTTCTTCGTGAGTTCTTCTAGCTGAAGCTGAGTCAGCTTTCTCTGCACCTCTTTGCTTTGTTCTTGAATCTTCTGTTCGTTTTGTCGATATCTCTCCACTGCGTGGACCAGATGATCGCTGAACTCTTTATGGGGCATTGATGAGGTCAGTCCCACCACATCTCCTAGCTTGCTTTTGACCGGGCCAGGCAATGCTTCTATTATGGCATTTCTGAACAGCATCGAGATCAATCCATCATTTTCTGGATCTTTCTCCGTCTCCAATTGCCACCTCCTAACTTGGTTCTGCAGGAATGTTGCACGGTTCTCTGTGTCGCCTATTGTGTGACCTCTCAGGATCTTGTGGTCAATACAGACTGGGTACTCGCATCTGAGTGCTGTCCAAGTTCTTTGTCAATAAGCGTCAAATGTGGTTCCATCAGAGGTCTCGTCCAACAGTTGGCTCAAACCCCCGTTTGTTAGTATGCTCTTCATCTTCTCTATCCCCAACACTCTGGCCAACAAAGCTTTCAGATCACCCACCGCCATTATATTCCCTATGGTGTTTTCCTCAAACATCCCTATCCACTTTGCAGCCCCTTTGTTAATATTAGGTAACTTTTTTACCAATCCTTCTAAATCTTGGGACCCCCATGGGATATATTGGGCTTGTTGTCCTTTTACCAGGATAGGATATATTCCTGAATAAGTCTTAGCTGCTCTTTTCTTCCTTTGTGATCTCCTAAGTTCCTCTTGCAAGTCGAACACTAGGGGAACTTGCGCTGATATACTGCTGCTGGGCTCGGCCCCCTCCCTTTCTTTCCCTGGTGTCCCACTCAAGCTCTCTCCCTCATGGCTGCGCTCCGCTGTCATCTCCATCTGGCTATCTTTTAACCTTCTTCCTCTATTAACCACCTCGTCTCCATCACTATCACTTCCGCTATCACTACTCCACTCGTTTGCTGTCCTTCTAAGGCTTTTATAACAGTCCATCTGTAAGGGTGGTCCTCTCCCTCTCTGTGTTCTACAAGCCTTATCCCTCTCTTTGTCCAGCTTAACCTCCCCTTTAACCTCTACCGTACCTGTTATCATTGGGTACTGTCCTGTGTTATATGGAGGTGGCTGAACCTTTTCAACTTCCTCAACTCCACTCAACATTTCCCTAGCTGTTCTTTCTCTCTGCCTCCACTTTGTACCTTCTTTTTGAAACATTGCTAATATTATCCTCTCTCTTTCTCTTTTCTCAATCGCTTTTTTCCCGGTTTTATTTATTTTGTGATTCTTCATCATCACCTCCATTTCTTCACACACCGTTGCATCAAATGTTCCTCCCTCTGGCCACTTTGTTCCCAATTTGGCAGTCCTCTTACCCCATTTGGCTGAGATTTGTATTATCTCCTCTTAATGCCTCACACGTGCCTCACAGCAAGAAGGTCCTGGGTTCGATTCCGGCCTGGGGCGCTGTTGGCACCGTGCTCCGGCGGGTTATCTTCCAAAAACAGGAGCCTTTCTGTGTGGAGTTTGCATGTTCTCCCCGTGTTCACATGGGGTTTCCTCCACCTCACGTCAGTAAGGACCCCCACCAAAAACATGCACCCATCATCGTCTGACCAGCGATGGACACTTATCACCTGGTCCCCGGGCGCGTCCACGTATGCTGCCCACTGCTCCTGGCTGTGCCCCCGGAGGAAGGACAAGCCAGGATGGGTCAAAAGCAGAGGAGCCATTTCACCGGCCACCATCAAGCATGTGCATGTGTGTGTGTGTGCAAGCATGTGTTGTGGAGTGTCGTGTGACAATTAAAGACTGTTTCTTCTTCTTCTTCTTCTTCTTCTTTATTTAAAGGGTTTTTTTTAGTCAGTATTTCCACGGCTGTAGGTGCCATGATACTAATGTATGTAACTATTAATTATCTAGTTTTACTTTATTATTATTCACCACAGTTTACGTTCACGCCTTTTTCTCTGTCTTCTCCAAGTGAATGTAAAGCTGCTCCACTCCCCTTTTTTTTATTTTCTGACTTGCGGCTCCCCCGGAGCTCCTCGACCCCCACCTTTTCTCTTGTCTCCTCTCCTCCTTTCTAACCCCTGCTCTCTACAGGCTTCCCAAGCCACTCTGCTCGGCCCTATTATTATAAATGTATTTTATATTAGTTGTTAATTACAATACCTTATCTTCACCTATATCTCTATCTATTACTTCTAGAACTCCTTCTCTAAGCTAATTAACTACAATAGACGAAGACAAACACAATTCTCTGACTATGCAGACCCTTTCTCTCTTGAAAGGCGGTATCCCAGATTTACCAACACATAACAAAGCTCCTAACAAACACAAAACAACACAAAATAACTCTTTCGACCAACTGGGCCCTCTCGTCAGAGGGAGAACCCCAGATTTTTAAACTTCAAAACAAACTTAAAATAGATAATCACATGAGTGATAAGCCTCTGAGCACTGTCCCTATGCTTTTAATGGACTTTCTATATGATTACCCGCAGACAAAATTAAAGAGAGATCTATACAGGACCGTTTCCACACTCTGCTACAATGTGTATAATTCACAGAGCGTTGTGTGTGCATGCATGCGTCAACTTCATTCCAAGCCACTCTCTTTCTCTCTCCTCCTTCTTTACAGATATGCTTTTGGTTCTTTTTGGAGAGACACAAAACCTACCACCGGGCATGAGAATCGGGCAGACAATGATCACACAAATTTACTAAACTAATAGGTAAGAACAATGCTTACCTTTTCAAATTGGGTGGCCACCCGTTTTTGTGTGACCCTTGCCGGTCCCCGACCCACAGCCCAGCAGCCGGCGGGTCCCTGTTCTTCAATCCTGCCGACAACGCCAAATATGTAGTGGAAAAAACTGCATCTAACAATTAAACTGAAGAAGAGAAGTTCGAGAGAGTCGAGGTTTGAAGATATAAGACTTTATTATCACTTGCAAGAAGTGACAACAGAATCTGAGTTGGTTTGGCAAAGAACTGCTGAGCCGCTCATGGAATCCTCCTTTTAACCTCTTTCTGTTGGTCAAGAAAGTACATCTGTATACTCAAATAGGATCCCTTCCTTCCTCCTATACGGTCAATAGTGCAAAGAAGCCATTTGTCTGCATTCTTTGACATCAGTTACAACAACAAACCTCCCGACAGTAGTCCAGGCCACATTTTATGAGGGGATGGTGGCATTCACACACCTTCCCATGTCACATAGCCCACAGTCAACAAAACACTTATTCATGTCTTTGCTGACCGCTGTCTCACACACACTTACTTCATTCATATAGCATATGGGCAAGATAACGAATGCTCTTTCTTATTTAATGGTGGAATATAATGAACATATTTCTTTTAAATGTACCAGTAAATTTCTCCCATAGTCCCTGCTCAGGTGTGTTGTTCGGCTGAGGAAGTTCACTTCAATTGTACAGGGGAAAGTTGGAGAGCAGTCAAAGTGTCATTCTGCACTATTGCATTACAATTAAAAATTCCCATGTGTAATGGACCACTATGAGTGTGCAACCTAGCATTTAGAAGCTTGGGAATTCCATCACATCCCAATAAGCCTATGCTGTTTTCACACCACAACTCAGGGTGTGTGTGCAAAGGAAGTCGCCCACAACCACAAACACTGCAGTTGAGATGCCCACATTTGGTTTGCACCACCCTGAATGATAGGCTTGGCCAAATCTTTTGTTTAGTCTAGATATCCCCCTTCTAGAGCCATTGTGCCTGATTGTTAAAATTCCAAGCCCTTTGATTTGAAAGAGCATGTGTACTGGAGAATGCAGGCGTTGATCCTGCTACCTCTCGCATGCTAAGCAAGCGCTCTACCATTTGAGCTAATTCCCCCATGTGAGAGATGAACATTTCCTTGGGAAACCTCATCATTAAGACTACCTGGGTGCTCACCTCCAAGTGATAGCACATTAAGGAAAGCGTCCGCAATGATTTTGATTTCAACAAATAGTGTGGCTAAATCCTTTCATGAGGAGCCTTACAAGCTCAGACTGCAGAATGCCCCACTTTAAATCTGAGTGTCCAGGGTTCAAGTCCCTGTTCAAACACATTTATTTACTGCAGAAGTTCACACAATTCATACAGGTAAACATTAGAGAGTATCCCAAGTGTCATTCCCAACTAGATAAGAAAATAAACCAGTTCTCCTTGGAATACAGGCTCAGGTGAGCATCAGACTTTTAATCGGAGGGTCCAAGGTTAGAGTCCCTGCTCAGGTGTGTTGTTCTGCTGAGGAAGTTCACATAACTTGTACAGGGGAAAGTTGGAGACTATGAGTGTACAACCTAGCATTTAGAAGCTTGGGAATTCCATCACATCCCAATAAGCCTATCCTTTTTTCACACGCTAACTCAGGCTTTGTGTGCAAAGGAAATCCCCCACAACCACAAAGTGGTTCAGACTTTAAATCTGAGGGTCCAAGGTTCAAGTCCCTCTTCTGCTGAGGAATTCACTTCACTTGTACAGGGGAGTGTTGGAGAGCAGTCAAAGTGTCATTCTGCACTAATGCATTACAATCAAAAATTCACCCTAGAATATCAGGCATTTCCTTGAGAAACCTCATTACAAAGATTACCTGGGTGCTCACCTGCAAGTGATTGAGTTGTCTGGAAGGTTTGAGCTGAATAGGTCACTGAGCTCCCAAAGCTGAGACATAGTGCGGTCATAATATTAACATGTTATTATTAGATTTATTGCTTAAGAATGAGAACGTCAAGGTTCTGTTCAGAGGCCCTATGGGAGAGGAATTTTGTTTATTCCTCCAGCTCGACCAGAGGAGGAAATGTTTAGATTTATGACAGGACATAGGCTGAGCGGGCACCTATGGGTTGGAACCAGATGTGGTATGTTATCTCTGTACAGCTTTAAAAGCGAATGCAGAGCGTCACTTGGCAGAGATTCCATCCGGCTCGGGTCTCTCCCAGGACATCCATGGCAAGTCTGGTTTGATGCTGATTTGTGTAATAAAATTATTATTTTATTCAAGTCAGTGTCAGCGGTCACTCCTTCATTCTTCAGCACATCACACCCATCAAGAAACTAAACTACAAAGTGGCGTCACGAATCAGGATCTGTTGGGCCTCATCTGCCGATGCTGCCTGCTCCAGCGAACTGCCGCTCTCAGGGTGAGTGACCTCTCACAAAATTGAGCTGTTATGTGGGCTGGAGCAGTGTGTTTTTGGCAGGGAGACTGCACTGAGATTATGCGGAGATGGAGATGATGTGTTGATGTGTGAAGTGAGTTTCCGTCTAAATTGGGGTTAATTAAGATGTAAAAGATGTAAATAAGGGGAATAAGAGAATAATAAGTGAAGAAAAAGATAATTAAGTTGAAATAGAGAATAGAGACAAGAGAAATAAAAGTTAGAAGTTGAAATAGAGAATAGAGAGGAGAGAAATAAAAGCTAAAAGTTAAAAGTTGAAATAGAGAATAGGGACGAGAGAAATGAAAAATGAAGTTAAAAGTAAAAGTTAAAGGCTTAAAAGATGTTGAGAAAGTAGAAATAAAAAGTAATTGTAGAATGGCAGAACTAGTAGCCAAAAGTTATTTAAATAACCATGCAAGATAAACGAAGACAGGGCCCGTATCTCGTTAAACAGTAAGACATGTGTACATTAAATGCTGTGTGAAAGTTGGCCGAATGAAAATATAATATAGTCAAATCTAGGTAGGAAAAAACAAGAGGAAATAACCCTGGCCAGGGGAATTGACTCAAAATAAAGTTATATGAATAAAGATGAAAAAGAAGAAAGTAAAGTGAAAAAGAGATAAAAGTTAAAAGCCTAAAGTGAGATGAAAAAGATAAAAGCAAATAAAAAGAGTTACAAGTTAAAGGCTAAAGATGAAAAATAAAGTTTGAGCTAAAGTAAGATGAAAAGGATAAAGTGAAATAAAAACAGTTACAAGTTAAAGGCTCAAAAGATGAAAAAATAAAGTTTGTAAAGAAAAGTGAGGAAAAACAGGGCAGAACCTGCTCTGGAGAACTAGTGAACATGCATGATGAGAGAATCTGATTAAAAAGAATTTGTTAAAAGTGTGGCCAAAGTAAAATTTTAAAAGTCTGGCCAAAGTGAAAATTTTGATGAAATTAGAAAAGTATAAATGAGTCGACGTAAAACATAAAGCTAAGCACTGTTAAAGTCTCTGGGGATTAGATGTTCTGCTGGTCAGACATATCTTTTTCTTTTTTTTTTCTTTTTGTGTGTGTGAGTGTGAAAGTGCCGCGGCTGCAGAGGTAGAAGAGCTTTGTGTAATGTTTTGTGTATGTGATATAGAATATATGTGTTATTAATAGGTATACATATGTGGTGAGCATTTGAATAATACATAAAGAGAAACATTTCTTGCCCCTTTAGTGATAAACATATATGAGCCTGTTTACGGACTTTGTAAAGTTGATAAAAATATATGAGCCTTTCTTTAAGGACTTTTGATAAATATATATGAGCCTTTTTCTCTAAGGACGTTTGATAAATATATATGAGCCTTTTTTCCAAGGGCGTTTGTGCATTTGATAAAGGATATGAACCTTTACAGGACTTTATATAGTTGATAACAAAATGATCCTTCTGAAGGACTAGAGCCACAGTCTGCCTACACATACATGTACACATCCAGAAAAGAAAAGAAAATCTCCTGCTCTGAATTGGAAGTGGGATTTGTGATTTGTTTGATTGGCGTGTGGGTTTTTTCTTTTTCTTTTTGTGCTTGGGGTGTGTGTGGCGGTGATTTCTGTGAGTCCTGTCTGGTTAAAAGAGCAGATGGTCTTGTTGGGGTGAAGGGAGACTCTGGTTCTTGATGCAAGAAAAGAGGTTTTGTGTTTCGACTGCTGAGAGAAAACAGTTTTAATATACGAGTGTGCGTAACTGCATTGAACTGGGCTGTCCCTACGGGAGCCAAAACAGGATGTTCACTCGCTGACGACCAGTCCATACTGGAAGTCTTTGCTAAACTTAAGAGGTGGAGCAAGGGGTGGTGCTTCACACAAGAGTGGACTTTAGTTAACTCCTCCTGACAAGAGGGGCTGGTGAGCCCCCTCTCTACTCTTTTCTCTCAGTAGTTAGAAGAAAGAATAAAAAGGATAAAATACAATTAAATAGATAAATAGAATAAAAATAATTAAATAAAATAAAAATAAATAGATAAATAGAATAAAAATAACTAATTAAAAGTGATATCAGATTGACTAATATATTCTTTGGACTTTAAATGCATTGCATGATTAAAAGTAACCATTGCTTTATTTCAAGTGTGCGCAAAATAAAAAAGCTGATAATGTATGTCACACTGAATTGTATCACAGTGTGTATAAGAATTTAGAGTGAGCCTAAGGCATGGAACTCTTCTGTTATTCTTTTTCTTTTTTCTTTCTTCCTCTCTTTTACTATGCTGAGTGAAAGCTGAGTGAAAGCTGGGGGAAAGACAGAGAAGATGGAATGAGTCTGAACTGAATCATCCATAGGGCAGATGACAAGACATCTGGCAGATCATCACAGACACTGAGGCTTGCGGATGACAACGTTCTGGAATCCTGAATCCATCCAAACCAATTAAAGGCCAGTACGGTTTTATCCACAAACTCTTTCAACAGACCTCACCTGCATTTACCTATATACCTATAAATTTAGTTATAATAAATGTGTTTAGCTTGTCTTCACATATGCGTTTGTAGTAGTTCTTTTTCATACATTGCATTTGCAATTATTTAGTGAGAGACTTGGCAACGGACTGACCAATTAAGGCATTTGCCTAATTAATAGGGTATTATTGACTGATTGATTGATTGATCATGTGGAAAAGCTGATTTGATTTAAATACTGTTCTGTGAATATTGGTTTCATTATCTGGGTATGATTTATCTATGCTGTTTTGAGAATGAACACTGATATCATTTTGATAATTGAACATAAATGAGTGTGAATGATAGTGAACAAGTGAATTGGCTTTCACAAGTGGGAAGCGATTGGTCTCCTTTGGGGTTGGCAAATTCAGCTGTTGTTGGTTGAGTGTGATTACACGGTGCTTTATAAAGACATTTTTAAAATAATTCAATTTGATTTACAATAAAAGAAAAATAAGAGAGTCATTAGGATGTCAAAAATGGATACTAAAATTACAAAAGTAATCACTCCTATTGATGTAGTGCAAAAGAACAATCCCCTTATAAAAGATATTGCAAAAATATCAGGAAAATGGAGCAAGCGTTGGCCGGACATTGAACAACCATGGCCAGTTGAAGGAACTCTTAACCCGGATGTGATTAAAACAATGCAGGTGCTTGTGTCCACATATAAAGTAAATCAAAAGAAAGGCAAGAAAGGAATGAGACGCACGGAGAAAAGACAAACAGAATTTGGCATTCTGCAACTGTTTGCAAAGGAGGGACAGACATGGTTCGAAGCTGCAAAGGAAAAAAGAGAACAAAGTAGACAAGAAATAAAGAAAACTGAAAAGGAAACAGAAAAATTGATGGAGAAGATTACCACGCCCTTCTCACATACAGCATCTTTACAGAAGCCCCCGCCTTATGAGAAGGAGGTGAAGTTCACTGATGTTTATCCCCAGCTCCCAGTGATTACACAGGAAGGCAACTATCTCTGCAAAGATGAGGATGAACAAATAATAGAGATGGGCAAGGCTAAAACAACCATGAAGATGTACCCGAGCTCCAACAGTACAAAGAAGAAGGAACAGGATCAGGAGACTCTCAGAAAAGTCAACCAAATACAGTTGGTGGATAATAAGAAGAAGAAAAAGAAACAAGCTGTGGTTATGCAGAGCCAGTCACAACTAAATCAATAACCACCACAACCACAGCAAGGACAGATTCAGGTACTTCCACCTGTGGTCTTCACTGTCTCCTTTCCACAGCCAGTTTTTGACCAACCAAAAACATGGAGAGGAAGAGGTCAAGGAAATATAGGAAGAGGAAGAGGAGGACATTTCCAACAGTCTCAAGGAGCGTGTCATAATTGTGGACAACAAGGTCATTTTGCACGTGACTGCTACAGGTTCAGAGGAGGCTTCAGAGGAGGCTTCAGAGGACAACCACAGCCACCCAGGGGACCAGCGAACCCTTACAGGGGTCCAGAACCTGGTTTCTAGGGGTGCCCAGAAGACTCGAAAGGGAGGTGTCAGCTGGTAGTATCAGGGCCGGAGCAAGATCCAAAAATAGAGGTGAAAATAAATGATAAGTCATTGGAAGTAATGGCAGATTGCGGAGCAGCTTTCACCTGTGTTCGGCCTGAAGATGCTATACATCTCCCCATGTCTGACCAATTGGTACGGACAATCGGGTTTGAGGGTGTGAAACAGCTGATTCCTCTCACAAAACCAATTGAGCTCTGCTGTAGAAATCGGAAAATCACACTACCTATTTTGGTGTCAGAACATACGTCCATTGCACTCTTGGGAAGAGATGCTATGTGCAAACTAAATTGCACAATACGGTGTACACCGGACAGCTGTCTGGTGGATGTGCCACCTGATGTCTACCACCAATTATTTAGCGCACCAGAGACCGAGACTTCTTCAGTATATTGGATTGGAAATCTTAGTCCAGAGCTATTAGAGCCAGCCAAGCCGTGGGAGAAGTTCATTGTGGCAAATATGCCTGATGCTAAGCCCCCTGAGTATCCACATCATTGCACGTTGAAATATTTCAAGAAAGCTGACCAATTGGATCCAGAAGAATGGTTGAGTAGTCAACCGAAGCATGTTCAGCTGATCTCATGCTGCATAATTGTGGGACCACAAGGAGCAGCTATGAAGATAAACACCAATGAATATCTTGAGAAAGAGTATGACATTGTGAAAAGTGTGCCACATGTGACTTTAATGGTGGCTGAAGGATTTGAGCAGAAGCAAATAGGAGAAATGATGGCAGAAGCTGAGGAAGCCATTTTTTCACCCATAAAGGAGAATCTTGCTATCTGGATAAGTGAAGAACAGAAGTTCATGAAAATCATGATTTCAGCTCAAGGACAAGGACAACCACAAGTGATACAGATGACACATGAGTCAATGTTCAGCGCTAAATTGGACTCAGACAGCATGAGAGAGGAGATGCTGCAACAAATTCCAGAATGTTTGTGGTCACGACATAGTACTGACATCGGACTTGTGAAGTCAGCCCAACCGGTGAGAGTTGAACTGAGACCAGGAACCAAACCTCCTTGGAAGAACCAATATCCACTAAAGGAAGAGGCAATCAAAGGGATTGAACCACAAATTGAAGGACTGTTAAAAGCAGGTGTAGTGGAAATATGTTTGGATCCTCAGAGCAATACACCTATATTGCCTTTAAAGAAACCAGATGAGTCCTATCGCTTGGTACATGATTTAAGAGCGATAAATGAAGTGGTGCAGGATTTTCCAGCAGATGTACCAGATCCACATACCTTGTTAGCCCAAATCCCTCCAGAGGCTACACACTTCACAGTGTTGGATTTGTGTGGAGCATTTTTCAGTGTTCCTCTGAGCGAAGAAAGTCAAGGATTGTTTGGATTCACGTACAAAGGACAAACCTTCAAGTACAAGAGGCTCCCTCAAGGATTCAAACATAGCCCTCACATTTTCAATAAAGTATTGCAGGATGACTTGGCTGGGATTGATCAGATCTTGAAAAGTACTGTCATTCAGTATGTGGACGACATCGTCATCTGTTCACCGGATAAGGAAACATGCCATGAGGATTCAATCAAACTGTTACAGCTATTGGCAGACAAAGGACACAAGGCCTCTCAGAAGAAGCTACAGTATTGTCAAGAAAAAGTTGTTTATTTGGGTCAAACAATAACCCATGGACACAGAAGCATCTCTGAGAGCCATTTGGAAGCCATTCGAACGGCACCAAAGCCTAGAACAGTCAGAGAGATGATGACATTTCTTGGCATTGCGGGATATTCTTCAGCCTGGGTAGAAGATTATGCCTGCCTAACAGGGCCTTTGAGAGCCATGATAAAAGAGACTGGGAATGCTCAACTCCATTGTAACCTCACCTGGACCCAAGAAGGTCTTATGGCATTTGAAACGATCAAACAGAGGCTACAAGAAGCTCCAGCGCTAGCGCTGCCAGACTACTCTAAGAACTTTTTGCTGTATGTGGCTACGTCCACTGGAGGCAAATATGCATGTGCAGTTCTTTGTCAGCCAACAGGTACAGGGACAAGTCCTCAACCTGTGTCGTATTATTCTACTGCCTATTCAGAAGTAGAATCGGGGCTACCACTGTGCTACAGAGCAATTGGTGGGAGTTTATCTAATGTATGAGAAAGCATCATCAGTAACTATGGGTTACCCAGTGACAATTCTTACCCATCATAGTCTCAGAAATCTTTTGAACTTCGGTAAATGTACATTGACTATGTCTAGGCTAAGAGACTATCATAGGCTCTTAGAGCAGGAAGATGTCACCTTAGTAAGGTGCGTCACGGTAAATCCAGCTGATAATTTACCAACACCAGGGGATGAAGAGCCACATGATTGTATTCAGGAAGTAGAGAGATATGCAAAGCTCAGATCAGACTTGCAAGCTTTCCCACTGCATGTGTCAGATGTGGAGTATTGGACTGACGGGTCCTGCTATCGAATAGGAGACACATTGAGTGCTGGTTATGCAGTAGTCAAAGCCCAGGGAACTGAATTTGTTGTTGAGAAAGCAGAAGTAATACCACAACCTGCTTCTGCACAGCTTGCTGAGCTTGTGGGCCTGACTGAAGCTTGTCTATTGGCTGAAGGCAAGCGAGTGACAATATATACAGATTCGGCATATGCACATAATGTGTGTCATTTATTTGGATCAGTATGGAAAAATCGAGGATTTAAGAAAACCGATGGTTCTCCGATACAGCATCATGCCCAAATAATAAAATTGTTGCATGCAATGATGAAACCAAAGGAAATAGCTGTAGCTAAGTGTGCAGCACACAAAATAGACACGTCAAGGGTCACACAAGGTAACAAAGCGGCAGATGAGGCTGCTAAAGCAGTTACAGGAGCAAACAAAGCAGGCAAGGTTCTTCTGGTCACTCATGAAGTGGACTTGGAAGATAAAATCACGCTCAGAGATGTGATCGCGTTGCACGAAGCGGCGTCAGCCATCGATAAACAATTATGGTTGGACCGAGGGGCCACACAAGATTCTGCTGGTCTGTGGAGAAATCATGAAGGACTGATGGTAGCACCCCCTGACCTACTAGGTCTGATGATTCAGGAAGCACATGGGTTAGCCCATGTTGCAAGGGGGGAGGTAAGGAGAAAGATCACGAAAGAGTATGGTTTTTGGGCACCGTACTTGCTTGAGCAAATTAATTATGTCATAGGCAGATGCACAATCTGTCTTAAAAATAACGTTCGGAGGGGTGTGTTGAGTCCACCCGGTCACATTCCAACTCCGACAGGTCCTATGCGTGAGTTGGTTGTGGATTTTGTTGACATGATAAGACCAATAGGAGGTAAAAGATACATGCTAGTCGTCGTGGATAGATTTTCACGGTGGCCTGAGGCATGTCCAACCAAGCGTAAAGATGCTCAGTCGTTTGCCAAGTTCTTGTGTCGTGAGGTCATAAGCAGGTGGGGACTTCCAGATCGGATATCCTCAGATAATGGGAAAGAGTTCGTGGATAGAACAGTCAAATTAATTCTGCAAAAATTGGGAATTAAACAACGTTTAGGAGCTGTTTATCATCCACAAAGCCAAGGAATTCGTGTAAAAATGAATGGTGTGCTGAAAAATCGCATTGTTAAAATCTGTCAGCATACAGGTCTGAATTGGGTAGAGGTGTGTAGTTAGGAGCTAACACTAGTAGAGAATATCCCATTTTGAATATCTGATTCCATCATTTACTCAACACTATCGTTAACAAGGGAAATACATGGACAAAGGGGGGAAAAGAAAAAAAGTTAATCATATATTGGAATAATGTTAAAGTATAATGCAAAAGTGAAATTATTATACTGTATTTGATGTTTGTGCAAGATACTGGCTGGTGATTCTTTCTTTCAGGACCAGTCAGAGGATGGCTGTGTCCAGAGATCCTAACAGCCTAATGGACTTGAACATTCAAACATGGACACTCGAAAATGGACGGCGGACCCTGAATGAAGACATCATGATCAGGAGTGTCGAGTGAAATATCATTAAAAGTTGATGGTGTTAAAAAGCAACAGTTTAATACATACATGTGTGTCCTGAATGTGTTTATAATATTGGAGTTTGTTTACTACAATGTAACCTGTATTATTGATAAATATCCTGTACTCTACGCTAGATATTTTTAGCAAGACATATTACTTTGATTTGCTATTGTTTTCTTTGAGTTGTCTGTAGTAGGATGAAGTGAATACATTGGGACCTCAGGTATTTTCTTTTTTTGCGGTTTTTGAGGGACATTGGTGCTAGGCAGGGAAAGGTCCACTGGAAGGTCCGATGGGTCGACCAGCCTGACTTTGGACTCATTTTTGATTTATTTCTGAGGCTCTAAATGTATGCATATATATGTAACATCCTATACAGTAGTCTAAACCCTTCGTCTTTTTCTGTTAATTGATTTGGAGTACCTTAGGTGGTTGCCTGGGGCAGAGGGACCGTGAGAGAATTTTCCTGTCTTGATTGATTGATGGATGTTCTAAAAAATGAAGCTGCCAGATGGGTTTTTCGCTCTCACACTCCACAAATTTGCTGTATTGCTATGACTAAGCATGGTCAGAAGGGTATATTATAACCAATTGTGTTTGTTATTAAGTGATTTCTATTAAGCCAATTAACATCGTATGTTCAATTACTCTTCTCTCTGTCGAGACTTTGTGTAGTCTCGAAGGGGGGAATATGAGGTGTCTGGAAGGTTTGAGCTGAATAGGTCACTGAGCTCCCAAAGCTGAGATATAGTGCGGTCATAATATTAACTATGTTATTATTAGATTTATTGCTTAAGAATGAGAACGTCAAGGTTCTGTTCAGAGGCCCTATGGGAGAGGAATTTTGTTTATTCCTCCAGCTCGACCAGAGGAGGAAATGTTTAGATTTATGACAGGACATAGGCTGAGCAGGCACCTATGGGTTGGAACCAGATGTGGTATGTTATCTCTGTACAGCTTTAAAAGCGAATGCAGAGCGTCACTTGGCAGAGATTCCATCCGGCTCGGGTCTCTCTGATCATCTTAACAGGAGATCCAGGGTTGATGTCCCAGCAGCGCTTTTCGGACTTGAATGCCGTTCAGTGGAGGCAGTATACATACCACGATAATATATTTTAATGAAAAACCAGACAATAGAGGCTCTGTAGCGCAATGGATAGCGCATTGGACTTCTAGGACTTGTTCACAAGCAAATCAAAGGTTGTGGGTTCAAGTCCCACTAGAGTCAAATGGCTGTCTCACTAGTTTTCACTCCATTCCTGAAGTTCTGAATGCTTGTCAACATCACCTGACTGTAAAAAAACCCCACAGTAACATCAGTCGCTTTTCCTCAGAACTTACACAATTTGATTGAGTATGTTACAAATGCTTGTTTTGAGGATGTGCCACACCCCTTCCAATGAGGTGGTGCAGTGTTGATGGCCATGGGCTGCTCATCCATTGTGCTCTGCATGTATTGGTACAAGTCCCCTCCACATTTGTGGCTGGTGCTTTAACATTTGGTTAAAGGATGATGGATTTAAATCCTTGCACTGTTATTTTACTTATTTCGGTCAACATGCATTTTAACACAGTTGTATCTCTATTTTCAGATGTAGCGCCTGGTGCTGTGGCTTACTGGGTTAAATAGCCCGCCTAGTTAACAGGAGATGCTGGGGTTGAAGTCTCTGTTTGGATTTGAATTATTTTCAGTGGAGGCAGTATGCATATCATAAGAATATATATCAGTGAAAATATTTCCTGAAGTGGCTCTTGAGTGTAATTTGAATTATAGGCGTCGCAAGCAAGTAATTCCCCGCTTGTGGTTCGAGTCCCTCTAGATTCACTTGTCTTGCTTATTATGTTTTACTTAATTCTTAAAATTAACATCCTACGTACTATGGCCTTAGTATGGTCTTCTGACTGTCAAGAAAACTCTATGCTCTAAATTCCTTTACAAAATGAGGAAAATGTTACACATGGTTGTATTTGAGAATGCAATACACGTTTACAGACAAGGATGCCTTGTGATTGAGGTAGTGTGCTGCAAAACTGTTGTGCTGTGCATGCATTTGTTCAAGTCCCATCCACCTTTTGGCTGGCAAGCTACATTTGGTAAAGGGATCCTGCATTTAAATCCCTGCAGTGTTGCAGTTATTTCTTTCAATATGCATTTTGAACAGAGTTGTGTCTTCATTTCCAGGTGAAGTGCATAGTGCTGTGGCTTCGTTGGTGAATGCGCCTGTCTAACAGGATATCCAGGGTTGATGTCCCAGCAACGCATATCGGACTTGAATGCTGTTCAGTGGAGGCAGTATACATACCACGATAATATATTTCAATGAAAAACCAGCCAAAGGAGGCTCTGTAGCGCAATGGATAGCGCATTGGACTTCTAGGACTTGTTCACAAGCAATTCAAAGGTTGTGGGTTCAAGTCCCACCAGAGTCAAATGGCTGTCTCACTAGTTTTCACTCCGTTCTGAATGCTTGTCAACATCATCTGACTGTAAAAAAAAACCCACAGTAACATCAGTTGCTTTTCCTCAGAACTTACACAATTTGATTGAGTTTGTTACAAATGCTTGTTTTGAGGATGTGCCACACCCCTTCCAATGAGGTGGTGCAGTGTTGATGGCCATGGGCTGCTCATCCATTGTGCTCTGCATGTATTGGTACAAGTCCCCTCTACATTTGTGGCTGGTGCTTTAACATTTGGTTAAAGGATGATGGATTTAAATCTTTGCACTGTTAGTTTACTTATTTCGGTCAATATGCATTTTAACACAGTTGTATCTCCATTTTCGGATGTAGCGCCTGGTGCTTTTGCTTACTGGGTTAAACAGCCCGCCTAGTTAACAGGAGATGCTGGGGTTGAAGTCTCTGTTTGGATTTGAATTATTTTCAGTGGAGGCAGTATGCATATCATATGAATATATATCAGTGAAAATATTTCCTGAAGTGGCTCTTGAGTGTAATTTGAATTATAGGCGTCGCAAGCAAGTAATTCCCCGCTTGTGGTTCGAGTCCCTCTAGATTCACTTGTCTTGCATATTATGTTTTTCTTAAAATTAACATCCTACGTACTATGGCCTTAGTATGGTCTTCTGACTGTCAAGAAAACTCTATGCTCTAAATTCCTTTACAAAATGAGGAAAATGTTACACATGGTTGTATTTGAGAATGCAATACACCTTTACAGACAAGGATGCCTTGTGATTAAGGCAGTGTGCTGCAAAACTGTTGTGCTGTGCATGCATTTGTTCAAGTCCCATCCACCTTGTGGCTGGCAAGCTACATTTGGTAAAGGGATCCTGCATTTAAATCCCTGCAGTGTTGCAGTTATTTCTTTCAATATGCATTTTGAACAGAGTTGTGTCTTCATTTCCAGGTGTAGTGCATAGTGCTGTGGCTTCGTTGGTGAATGCGCCTGTCTAACAGGAGATCCAGGGTTGATGTCCCAGCAGCGCATATCGGACTTGAATGCTGTTCAGTGGAGGCAGTATACATACCACGATAATATATTTCGATGAAAAAGCAGCCAAAAGAGGCTCTGTAGCGCAATGGACTTCTAAGACTTGCTCACAAGCAATTCAAAGATTGTGGGTTCAAGTCCCACCAGAGTCAAATGGCTGTCTCACTAGTTTTCACTCCATTCCTGAAGTTCTGAATGCTTGTCAACATCATCTGACTCTAAAAAAAACCCACAGTAACATCAGTCGCATTTCCTCAGAACTTACACAATTTGATTGAGTATGTTACAAACACTTGTTTTGAGGATGTGCCACACCCCTTCCAATGAGGTGGTGCAGTGTTGATGGCCATGGGCTGCTCATCCATTGTGCTCTGCATGTATTGGTACAAGTCCCCTCCACATTTGTGGCTGGTGCTTCAACATTTGGTTAAAGGATGATGGATTTAAATCCTTGCACTGTTATTTTACTTATTTCGGTCAACATGCATTTTAACACAGTTGTATCTCTATTTTCAGATGTAGCTCCTGGTGCTGTGGCTTACTGGGTTAAACAGCCCGCCTAGTTAACAGGAGATGCTGGGGTTGAAGTCTCTGTTTGGATTTGAATTATTTTCAGTGGAGGCAGTATGCATATCATATGAATATATATCAGTGAAAATATTTCCTGAAGTGGCTCTTGAGTGTAATTTGAATTATAGGCGTCGCAAGCAAGTAATTCCCCGCTTGTGGTTCGAGTCCCTCTAGATTCACTTGTCTTGCTTATTATGTTTTACTTAATTCTTAAAATTAACATCCTACGTACTATGGCCTTAGTATGGTCTTCTGACTGTCAAGAAAACTCTATGCTCTAAATTCCTTTACAAAATGAGGAAAATGTTACACATGGTTGTATTTGAGAATGCAATACACCTTTACAGACAAGGATGCCTCGTGATTAAGGCAGTGTGCAGCAAAACTGTTGTGCTGTGCATGCATTTGTTAAAGTCCCATCCACCTTGTGGCTGGCAAGCTACATTTGGTCAAGGGATCCTGCATTTAAATCCCTGCAGTGTTGCAGTTATTTCTTTCAATATGCATTTTGAACAGAGTTGTGTCTTCATTTCCAGGTGTAGTGCATAGTGCTGTGGCTTCGTTGGTGAATGCGCCTGTCTAACAGGAGATCCAGGGTTGATGTCCCAGCAGCGCTTTTCGGACTTGAATGCCGTTCAGTGGAGGCAGTATACATACCACGATAATATATTTTAATGAAAAACCAGCCAAAAGAGGCTCTGTAGCGCAATGGATAGCGCATTGGACTTCTAGGACTTGTTCACAAGCAATTCAAAGGTTGTGGGTTCAAGTCCCACCAGAGTCAAATGGCTGTCTCACTAGTTTTCACTGAAGTTCTGAATGCTTGTCAACATCATCTGACTGTAAAAAAACCCCACAGTAACATCAGTCGCTTTTCCTCAGAACTTACACAATTTGATTGAGTATGTTACAAATGCTTGTTTTGAGGATGTGCCACACCCCTTCCAATGAGGTAGTGCAGTGTTGATGGCCATGGGCTGCTCATCCATTGTGCTCTGCATGTATTGGTACAAGTCCCCTCCACATTTGTGGCTGGTGCTTCAACATTTGGTTAAAGGATGATGGATTTAAATCCTTGCACTGTTATTTTACTTATTTCGGTCAACATGCATTTTAACACAGTTGTATCTCTATTTTCAGATGTAGCTCCTGGTGCTGTGGCTTACTGGGTTAAACAGCCCGCCTAGTTAACAGGAGATGCTGGGGTTGAAGTCTCTGTTTGGATTTGAATTATTTTCAGTGGAGGCAGTATGCATATCATAAGAATATATATCAGTGAAAATATTTCCTGAAGTGGCTCTTGAGTGTAATTTGAATTATAGGCGTCGGAGGCAAGTAATTCCCCGCCTTTGGTTCGAGTCCCTCTAGATTCACTTGTCTTGCTTATTATGTTTTACTTAATTCTTAAAATTAACATCCTACGTACTATGGCCTTAGTATGGTCTTCTGACTGTCAAGAAAACTCTATGCTCTAAATTCCTTTACAAAATGAGGAAAATGATACACATGGTTGTTTTTGAGAATGCAATACACCTTTACAGACAAGGATGCCTCGTGATTAAGGCAGTGTGCAGCAAAACTGTTGTGCTGTGCATGCATTTGTTCAAGTCCCATCCACCTTGTGGCTGGCAAGCTACATTTGGTCAAGGGATCCTGCATTTAAATCCCTGCAGTGTTGCAGTTATTTCTTTCAATATGCATTTTGAACAGAGTTGTGTCTTCATTTCCAGGTGTAGTGCATAGTGCTGTGGCTTCGTTGGTGAATGCGCCTGTCTAACAGGAGATCCAGGGTTGATGTCCCAGCAGCGCTTTTCGGACTTGAATGCCGTTCAGTGGAGGCAGTATACATATCACGATAATATATTTTAATGAAAAACCAGACAAAAGAGGCTCGGTAGCGCAATGGATAGTGCATTGGACTTCTAGGACTTGTTCACAAGCAATTCAAAGGTTGTGGGTTCACGTCCCACCAGAGTCAAATGGCTGTCTCACTAGTTTTCACTCCATTCCTGAAGTTCTGAATGCTTGTCAACATCATCTGACTGTAAAAAAACCCCACAGTAACATCAGTCGCTTTTCCTCAGAACTTACACAATTTGATTGAGTATGTTACAAATGCTTGTTTTGAGGATGTGCCACACCCCTTCCAATGAGGTGGTGCAGTGTTGATGGCCATGGGCTGCTCATCCATTGTGCTCTGCATGTATTGGTACAAGTCCCCTCCACATTTGTGGCTGGTGCTTCAACATTTGGTTAAAGGATGATGGATTTAAATCCTTGCACTGTTATTTTACTTATTTCGGTCAACATGCATTTTAACACAGTTGTATCTCTATTTTCAGATGTAGCTCCTGGTGCTGTGGCTTACTGGGTTAAACAGCCCGCCTAGTTAACAGGAGATGCTGGGGTTGAAGTCTCTGTTTGGATTTGAATTATTTTCAGTGGAGGCAGTATGCATATCATAAGAATATATATCAGTGAAAATATTTCCTGAAGTGGCTCTTGAGTGTAATTTGAATTATAGGCGTCGGAGGCAAGTAATTCCCCGCCTTTGGTTCGAGTCCCTCTAGATTCACTTGTCTTGCTTATTATGTTTTACTTAATTCTTAAAATTAACATCCTACGTACTATGGCCTTAGTATGGTCTTCTGACTGTCAAGAAAACTCTATGCTCTAAATTCCTTTACAAAATGAGGAAAATGTTACACATGGTTGTATTTGAGAATGCAATACACCTTTACAGACAAGGATGCCTTGTGATTAAGGCAGTGTGCTGCAAAACTGTTGTGCTGTGCATGCATTTGTTCAAGTCCCATCCACCTTGTGGCTGGCAAGCTACATTTGGTAAAGGGATCCTGCATTTAAATCCCTGCAGTGTTGCAGTTATTTCTTTCAATATGCATTTTGAACAGAGTTGTGTCTTCATATCGCCATGGCGATAGTGGCCCGCCCCTAGCGGTCGCCTGCGCCGGCGCTCCGGTTACTCTCTTACCTTTTTAGTATTTTTTTCCTTTTTTTATCATAATGTCTGCCAAAAAACATCAACAGTCTACGACCGCGATGCAATCATAGATATAAAAATTTCCCTAAACGAACAACTTTGGGACTTTTTATCCGTGGGAGCAGAGTGGCCGGCGGAAATCCTACGCGGGAACACTTTCAACAACAACAACAATAACAAGAATGGAGCCGCTGTTCCACGAGCGGGCCCACGGAGGAAGCACCAAGGTAAACGAGGCGGCATTCGGGTCAGAATGAGGGCGCAACCTTACCGTCCACCTCTGCCAAGCATCCTTCTTGCTTACGTCCAGTCCCTGGAGAACAAGATGGATGAACTTCGAGCGAGGATTCAATTCCAGCGAGACACGAGGAACTGTTGCGTCCTCTGCCTGACGGAAACATGGCTGAACCCACTGGTGCTGGATGAAGCCATTCGTCCAGCCGAGCCTTTCTCCGTGTTACGCGGCGACAGAACGGGAGAGTCGGGGAAATCCAAGAGGCTTCTGCCTAATGGTAAACAACCGCTGGTGTAACGCCAACAACACCAGATTCCTCTCCCACTCCTGCTCGCCGAACCTGGAACAATTGACCATACTATGCCGTCCATTTTATCTCCCCCGGGAATTCAGCACGGTCATCATTACAGCCGTTTATATCCCACCGCAAGCGGACACCGACGCAGCTCTGTCGGTTCTGTACGATGTGTTGTGCGGATTTCAGAACAGACATCCCGACACGGCTGTGGTGGTGACTGGGGACTTTAACAGGGCCAACCTTAAAAAAGTTCTGCCGAATTTCCACCAACACATCACGTGTGCCACCAGGGGAGACAGAACTCTGGACCATTGTTACACACCTTACAAGAACGGACACAAGCCCGTCTCGCTCCCTGCTTTCGGGAAATCAGATCACGCCGCGATCTCGCTGCTTCCTGTTTACAGGCCTCTGATCGCGCGGGATCTGGTGATGACGAGGGAAGTGAAGCGGTGGACGGACCAATCAGAGGCTGCGCTTCAGCACGCTCTGACTGACGTAGACTGGGACGTGTTCCAAACAAGTTCAAGTGACATCAGCGAGTTTACGGAGGTTGTAGTAAATTTTGTGGCTACGCTAGCGGATGAAACCGTTCCCACGGTGAAAGTTCGGATATTTCCAAACCAGAAACCATGGGTTGATAAATCCATCCGCTGCGCTCTGAATGATCGTACGGCCGCTTACAACGACGGTCTTGTATCTGGTAATATGGACAATTACAATGCGGCGTCGTACAATCTGCAGAGAGCGGTGAGGGACGCCAAACGGACGTACAGAGAGACCGTGGAGCTACAGATGGAGCGGGGGGACACCAGATGCTTGTGGGAGGGGCTGGGAACAATCACAAACTACAAGAGCAGCTCCTCCCCAGCCACGAGTGTGGGCGCCTCCCTGGCCAACCAACTGAACTCCTTTTATGCGCGGTTCTAGTCTGGCAGCAACACCGCTAGCTCACCGGCTAATTGGAGTTACACCGCTGGGGATGGGCGCGCACTCTCAGGAGAGCTTTGATGCGGGTGAACACCAGGAAAGCTGCGGGCCAAGATGGCATATCTGGGCGAGTACTGAAGACCTGTGCTAACCAGCTAGCTCCGGTGTTCACTACAATATTCAACATCTCACTGGCTGAATTAGTGGTCCCGTCCTGCTTCAAGAGGTCCACCGTCGTTCCTGTGCCGAAGATCGCCTCTCCTTCCTGCCTGAATGACTACCGTCCGGTGGCCCTCATCTCGGTGGTCATGAAGTGTTTCAAGAGGCTGATTAAGCATTACATCTGTGCCTCCCTTCCCCGCACCTTGGACCCGTTGCAGTTCGCGTCCCGGCAAAACAGATCCACGGATGACGCGGTCTCCCAGGTACTGCACACCACGCTCACGCACCTGGATGGCCAGAAGGGGGCCTATATGAGAATGCTGTTCATCGATTATCGTTCAGCTTTCAACACCATAGTCCCCACCAGACTGGCTGTCAAGCTAAAGGAGCTCGGATTGAAGGGTCCGCTGTGCACCTGGATCCTGGACTTCCTCACAGGCTGCCCCCAGGTGGGGAAGTACATGTCCAGCTCCCTCACCCTGAATACAGGATCCCCCCAGGGCTGCGTCCTCAGCCCCCTACTGTACTCCCTGTACACACATGACTGTGTGGCCAGGTCCAGCTCCAACACCATCATCAAGTTTGCTGACGACACCGTGGTCGTGGGCCTGATCATCGACTGCGATGAGAAGGCCTACCGCGAGGAGGTGGCTGACCTGTCACTCTGGTGCCAGGACAACAGCCTACACCTGAACGTCAGCAAAACCATGGAGCTGATTGGGGACTTTAGGCGTGGATCACAATCTAGGACGCACGCGCCCTTGTGGATTAATGGGACTTCTGTCGATAGGGTGAGCAGCTTCAGATATCTGGGAGTCCACATCACAGAGGACTTAACATGGACTGTACACACGGACACTCTGGTGAGAAAGGCGAGGCAGCGTCTCTACCACCTCAGGCAGCTGAGGAAATTCCGGGTCTCGGTGAGGACCCAGAGGAGTCCTTCTACTCTGGAGCAGTGGAGAGCATCCTGACAGGCAACATCACTACCTGGTTTGGGAACTGTACTGCTCAGGACAGGCGGGCCCTGCAGAGGGTGGTGCGTTCAGCTGAACGTACCACTGGAACTACCCTCCCCCCCTTGCAGGAGCTATACACCAGGAGGTGTAGTGGCAGAGCCCACAGGATCATGAATGATCCTCATCACCCCAACAACGGACTGTTTCAGCTGCTGCAGTCAGGCAAGCGCCTCCGCAGTCACACAGCGAGAACAGAGAGACTGAGACAGAGTTTTTTCCCGTTTTTTCCCCATTAGAACTGTCAATGCTGACCTCACCAGGGGTCCTAACCGAGCCATACACTAGGCTCCACTACCTACGGTACTGTATGTAGCATACTGTATCGCATACTGTGTCACTGTTCAGGGTTGTTCGTGATGCCGTATTGCTGCGCCGTACTGTTGTATACTGTGCTGTATTATCCCAAACACTACCTCACTCTATTCCCATTCACATGCCACTTTAATTCACATGCCACTTTAATTGCACATATCTGTACATACATAGGCATATTCCCTCTATCTATTCCATTTTATTTCATTTTATTTTTATTGTATTTTATTCTTTCTCTTTTTATCTTATTCTATAAGTATTCAACTTACTGTATTACGTTTTAGGAGTCAGTTAGTCGGTCAATTAGAAAGGAATTCTTTACTTTTATTTATTTTTTTCCTAGGACATATTGTGTGCTATCACCGGGTGCGTTGCATTACATTTCACTGCATATATGTATAAAAGTATGTATATGTATGTGACATATAAAAAAAAACAATCTTGAATTTCCAGGTGTAGTGCATCAGTTGTGCTCTGTATGAAAGTATTTATTTCAGTGAATATGCATTTTTAACAGAGTTCTATTTTCATTTCTGGGTGTAGTGCAAGGTGCCGTGGCTTTTATGGTCGAAGCACTTGCCTAGCAAACAGGTGATCCTGGATTCAAGTCCCAGCATCCCCTTTGGGCTTGAATGATATTCAGTTGAGGCAGAATACATACGACAGTAATATATCTCAGCAAAACATTTAATTGAAGTGGCTCTGTAGCCCAAGGGGGAGCGCTTTGGAATTCCAGGCCCCCTCAACAAGCATAGTCATGTATTTATGAGCAGGGACCAGTTAGTCAATACAAATATATTGACAGGCAACCCTGATGGTGAAGGAGATGTCCACCCAATGTGGGGTTCCAACCCACGGCCCTGAGAAGGAGAGTCTCATGCTCTACAGATTGAGCTGACCATACAGTAGACTGTCCTGTTCTGGCCATACACAATTTTAAAGGCTTCCTTTTTACAAAAAACAATTTATTGTTCACTTGCTTGTATTAATTCATTTGAAAAACATGGCATGGGATGGAGAGTAAGAAGTCAAGTTAAGGACAGGGCATCACCCAGAATTCTTTGCACACCTTGGCTGTCATAATCGTAACCAGCCATTATAACATTTAGCACGTCCGTTTTCCACCTCACTTTTACCTACATCGGTGTGATATGGTATGAACGTGGTCCATCATATTGTTCTAGAAATATAAATGCTTTAAAAAAATACATATCCAAACGGAAATGAGGAGAGCACCATATGTGTGTCAGCCAAACCTCAGTGTGGACATGAACGGCTGAAGCCCCCTATTTCATTCTTTTGCAGAGCAACATCAAAGTCTACGAAGTCAATCTGATATGTGATTATTGCTTGTTGGCAACTTAGCCCGGTTTCCAGCAAGGTGGACTTGAAATACAGTCCACCATGGCAATTTTTGCTGGTCTCCAAGGAGATGTGCACCATGGTGAAAAGTAATGTTTTGCTCCATAGCCTGGGAACAGTGTCCTGTTTTTCTGCTACTGTAGCCCTTCACAACAAGTTAAAACTGCACAATGGTAGCCAATACAGAGACCGTAAGTGAAAACAAGATTGATATCTCATCTAGACACAGCCAGGTACAGCTGTGACTTGAACTTAGGATGTCCTGCTTAAAATAAATGCTTTCGCTGGCCAAGCCAATGTACTGGTTGATGTGCCTAAATGGCATTAGCAATTCGTATGCAAGACCAAAGAACCCAATCAGCTGCTCCTGCCTTTTTATGATATGGTAACATTGCTCCAACAGGGTTATTATGAGAAATAAAGTTTTCTTTTTTTTTTTTATGGGGCCAAGCAAATGTCTACCGGGATAAAGTATTCTTTTGTTTGGTAAAGCAAGCAGTGAGCTTATCATGTAAATATGTATCATCAAACTTAGGGAGGGTGAGAAACACTTGGCTGAAGTTGCTCGCAAGGATTTTGCCTCACAATTGAGAATTCTGTGGGCACCAGAGGTAGGCCTGCATTTGTGTTGAGCAGGGGCCAGGTGATGAGTAAGTGAAAACAAGTAGAGTGACAGGTGGCCCTGCTGGTAAAGCAGATGGGTTTGACTGGGATTGAATCATTGTCCTCATACAAAATTGTAAGCAACCAAAAAATAAAGGCTTCCTTCTGTCAAAAAACAATTTATCTTTTTTTGTTCACTTGCTTATATAAATGCCATTAAAATGGCATGTTTTTTACTTGTCCATATTTTTTTAGAAAAACTTGGTAGGGGATGCAATGTAAGCAGTCAAGTCCAAACTGGATTTTTACTCCATGCATGACAGGGCATCAACCAGAATGCTTTGCACAAAGTACAGATGAACTGCTGAAGCCACAAATTTCATTCATTTTCAGAGGCAATATCATAGTCCATCTGAGATGTGATATTTAACATAATACATACAACGCACCCTGAATTATCATCAACATTTACACTCACCCCCAAAAACCTACACCAAACCAAAGCCCCCTTTCCACCTCTCTGGGACAGAATGCTGTCCCCATCTGCCCACATCTGTCCTGATCCTCCCTCTCACCTCCCCTTCCAAACTCCTGATGACCCCCTCCACTCTGCAGGCCCTACCGAGCCTGATAAGGTCCTGCCTGGCCACACACAAGCCCTGTTTGAAGAGGCTTATGAGCAGCCAGAGCAGGAAGCCTTCCCTCCTGTTACCCCTCTACCTACACCCCTCTCCGCGCTGGTCCAGGTCAGGGTGAACCCTCTCCTCACCCTCCTGAGTAGCGCTTCCGCCCTCGCCCACACCACCCCCACGAAAGGACAGTCCCACATGATGTGACAGATGGTCTCCTCCTCCGAGCATGTGGCTCAGGGGCATCAAGGGGATCTTGCCAAGCTCGGCCGGTACAAGGTGGTTCCTATCGGCAGTGCTTTCTGGAGGCAGGACCAGTTTAGGTCCTTGAGCCCATTGTCCAGGATGGGAGGCTGGACCGCGAGCCAGACTGCTGCGGGGATGCCTACGACAGCTGACGCGGTCACCCCCCACCTCGTCTCGGTGTAGAGCCTTCTCTGGTCCAGCCCCAAACCCCCGTCCAAAGCCTTGGGGTGAGCCCGAAGGCAATTTTCCGCATGGCCAAAGTGCCATCGCACCTGCTCTGACCGGGGCCCCAAGTTGCCCAATGTCCCCATCATCCTCCTCGCCTGGTCGGAGAAGAACAGCCGGAGGAAGTGTCCTGATGGGTGGACCACTGGGGAGGACAGCTCCCTCAACAAAAAGGAAACAAAATAGCCGTCCAGCTTTAGTGGGAGGTGAGACATGCCCCTTCCGCCCCTTCCCGATCGGTGCAGACATATGGGCCCTTGCCGCATACTTGCACCGGCCCTCCCACATGAAACTGAATACGAGACGTGTGAGGGGTGCCCGCATGCATGCCGCCATCGGGAAGACGTACTACAAGTAAAGTAGGGATGGCAACACATTCGCCTTCAAAACCAGCACCTTCCCTGTGAGGGTCAGTGTCCTGGATTTCCAGAGGGC
Source organism: Zeus faber (assembly GCF_960531495.2). Classification (NCBI taxonomy): domain Eukaryota; kingdom Metazoa; phylum Chordata; class Actinopteri; order Zeiformes; family Zeidae; genus Zeus; species Zeus faber. Next base: position 26,833,078 of record NC_137198.1, on the reverse strand, counting down.
AACTTTCCTCTGGACAGCTTCAATTCGCCAATTGGCGCCATGGCAAATTCCAATTTGCCATGGCGCTGTGTGCTGCCTCAAAGTTCACCCCGAGTAATCTCAGGGGTCCTACGAGACAGCCCCCCTGGTACATCCGTCCTTCCCTTCCACCGCCCATAGAACCTGACCGAGGTCGTCGCCAGATTTAACTTCATGCCAGACACTTGACCAAACTCCTGGAAGATCTACAAAGAATGGCGCATGCAGGCATCACTGTCCACACAGCTTGACCCTAAGGCCGCCGCTGCCTGGTTACAGCACTCCTCTCACACCCGGGTCAGCCCGAACAGGTGCTGCCAGGGGCTCCATCTAAAGGATGTAGAGCAGGGGTGAAAGCGGACACGCCTGTCTTACCCCTGAGTGCAGTCCAAAAAGTTCCCCTCGGTGCCTGTTAACACAAACCGTGCTCCCCACGGCTGCATACAAATTACGCAGCCACCTAACAAAAACCTTCCCTAAACCTACTCTATCGAAAATCTTAAACATAAAGCCCCAGTGAACCCTGTCGAAGGCTTTGGCATGATTGAGGCCGACCAACATTAGGGGTTGACCTCCATCTTCCACCCAAGCGATAGCGTTCCACCTCACAAAGCGCCCAGCCGCTCCATATGTATGGTCCACGTGGACCCCATCCGGGAGGACTGTGACGGACGGTCAGCGAGGACCTTAGCCTGAAGTTTGTAGTCCACACACAGCATGGTCAATGGCCGTCAGTTATCAAGGTCAGAGGTGTTACCCTTCTTGAAAAGAAGGGAAATCACCCCCGTCGCCACCGACCCTCGAAGAGCCCCTGTCCGGAGGACCTCGGTCAGCACCTCCAGCGTGACCGCAGCAGGTCCGCTTGGGCCACGCTCTCGTAGACCTCCCGAAGCTGCGATTTAAGGAAGTCACAAGCTCGCTGGTCTACAGTGCTGCCGAGGTTCCCCACGGCGTACTCGAGCTCGAGGAGGTGTTGAGGGCGGAGCACCTCCCACTTCGCTTCACTTTTTCTATACCTAATGGCGTGAGCTTTAATCCTGTCCTTTGCCACTCCCCACCATTCTACCACTCTGGCAAAGAGAGGCCTGAGCCCCTCAAGACCCCGGACAAAGGGAACGAAGCTGCCACCAAACTCATCGTCTTCGAGGATATCAGGCCAAAATCTGGAGCACAGGACCAGAACTGAAGGAGGATCCCATCGTGGTCCAAGAAAAAGATGGGGTGCACCCGCCCCGACAGCACGCCCAAGGACCTTGTGAGAAAAACGTAGCCCAGCCTCCTGGCAATCCCCCCGTGGTTACGCCATGTCGGACCTCCCCCCATCCACCAACCCGTGCCCAGACATGAACCCCTTTACAAGGACTCCACTTGTGTCCCTCCCTATGTCCAGGTTTAAGACCCCCCAATGATTACCTGGCTTTTGGTGGCCAGGTGCGGTCCTAGACTGACCACCATCTCCCTCCTCTCCCTCATCCCCTCTGACCTATAAAAAACAAAGACCCTCAAAGAAATAGTCCCATAATCAATATCCACCCCCAGCACCCTCCCCTGCACCACGACAAAAAACTCCTTCAGCCTCACCCTCCTTGTCCCACTCCCTCAAAGAAATTCCCACGTCCCTCTCATCCCTCAAATGAACCTCTTGCAGGAAACATATTGTGCATCCCAAACCCCTGACAATATCAAAATCAACCTCTTAACTGAGTCCCTCATTCCCTGGGGATCAATTGTGACAACTCCAAAACAATTTATTTTACACAGGTGATAAAAACAGAAATCATGCTCTGAAGACCCTGAAACACACAAAAAAATACCCCACCTAAACACAGCAACAATCGCAACGTCAGTAGTACATGCTCAACACCATGTCCTCCGGGCTCTTGTCCATGAGTTCCGCCCAGGAATAGGGCATGTTGTTGGGGGAAGCGGTAAAAACCCATGGCCCCCCTGCTCGTCATTCTGTAAAGGGGAGAGATATTCCTCCAAGAGGGGGTCTCCCCTCTGACCTCCGCCGCCACTCCCTCTTTTCGGGCAGCCCTCCCCAAAACCCCTCCTGCCGATTCCCTCATCTTCTTGGGGGCCTCCTTGCCCGACTGGAGGTGATCCCTCCTCTTCCTCTGGGTCGCCGCCTGGGGGCCTGACCCGGGGGAATCTGCTGGTGGTGTTGACCCTGGAGGAACCATCGCAGGAGACCCTGCCACAGATGGAGCCGCCATCGGCTGGACTGCCGCAGGGAGACCCTCCCCAGGTGCCGCCGCTGAAGGAGCAGCAGCCGCACGGGGAGCCGCCCCTGGAGGAGTTTCCACTGGAGGGGGCCCTTTGGAGGCCGCCGGCCCAGGGACCCCCGCAGTAAATGCCATCCTGGTCACCGCAGCTGCATCAGAGGCTGGTGCGGGAGGAGATGTCGCGGGAGGAGTCTTCCCAATTTTGGCCAAAACAAGGTGGATATCAGGCCAAGCTGTCTGGTTAGCTCAGTGGGGAGAGAAGCTCTCAGTCTCATGGTCGTGGGTTCAAGACCAACATTGAGTGTTATAACCTTCAGCAAGGCCACCTGTCAATCTACTGGTGACTCCTTACTAAGCACCTGGTCACTGCTTAACACATGCATGACTACACTAGTTTCCATGGATGTGTCAGTTGTGCAGAACAGGGATAAACTGCTCTTCACAGGCAACTTCAGCCATGTGCTTCTCACCCTTCCTTCAATTGATGAGAGTTCTTCAAATGATAAGCTCACTGCTTGCTAAAACAAAGGAACACTTCTTTATCTCTGTAATGTGCTTGGCCCCATAAAAAAAAGAATATTGACAACTGTGTATCTCCAAAGAACAAGGTTACCATATCTTTAAAAGCCATTAACAGAACCCTTCTTGAAGTTCTGTTCGGGAGCATCCCAAATGCACCTTTGTGCATTACAATTCACGGTTCTCACTTGTAAAAGACTGTTTGAGCCAATTCCCCCTAGAATATCAGGCGTTTCCTTGAGAAACCTCATTACAAAGATTACCTGGGTGCTCACCTGCAAGTGATAGCACATAAATGAAAGTGTGACATTGATTTAGATTTCAACAAATAGTTTGGCTCAATCCATTAATGAGGAAGGTCAGACTACAGAGTGCCACACTTTTTATCTCAGTTTCCAGTGTTCCAGTCCCTGTTCAGACACATTCATTAATTGCATAAATTCACACAATTCATACAGGTAAACAATAAAGAGCATCCCAAGTGTCATTCCCAACTGGATGTTCATTATGGTTGATGTTGTCCTTTAAAAATCATGATAGACAGGCAATTTACATTTGGAATGTTCATTATTTGTAATAAACTTCACCGGTACAGGTCGAAAAGAATGTCTTGAATGAGTATGAGAGTGGATGCAAGCGTCAACATATCTTGGGAATGCTGAGAATAAGAAAGCAAGGTGCCCTGTTTCATTACAGGTTAAAGCTATGCTTTTCTCATACAACAGCTGAAAGTAGAGCACAAATGCAGTCCCCCATTACCGCATACTATGCAGTTGTGATTCCCACAATTTGGGAATTTGCAGGTGTCAACACAATCAGAGTGCTTTGACATTGCCTCACACTGGGCAAATGTCCTTACTGATCAATGTATCACCCCTGCCAGTTAAGTATACCAAAGAGGTGCTTGCCTTCTCTTGTCACACTCAGCAGAAAAGAAAAGAAACCAGTTCTCTTTGGAAGACAGGCTCAGGTGAGCATCAGACTTTTATTCGGAGGGTCCAAGGTTAGAGTCCCTGCTCAGGTGTGTTGTTCTGCTGAGGAAGTTCACTTCACTTGTACAGGGGAAAATTGGAGACTATGAGTGTGCAACCTAGGATTTAGAAGCTTGGGAATTCCATCCCATCCCAAAAGCCTATCCTTTTTTCACGCCACAACTCAGGGTTTGTGTGCAAAGGAAATCCCACACAACCACAAAGTGGATCAGACTTTTAATCTGAGGGTCCAAGGTTCAAGTCCCAGTCTGTGTCACCCTGTGAAGACTCTGCCTTACCGCCACTGCATGGCAAGCAAGCCACAGGTAATATTTCTAAGTTTAATTAAATACAACATACGTTTTAAACAGAATTGTAAAGCCCCTTCTTTCATGGGGTTTGCACAACCCTGACCAGAATGAAATAGGCTTGGCCACATCTTTTGTTTTGTCTTGATATCCCCTTTTTGGAGCCATTGTGCCTGATTGTTAAAATGCCAAGCCTTTTGATTTGAAAGAGCAAGTTCACTGGAGAATGCAGGCATTGATCCTGCTACCTCTCGCATGCAAAGCAAGCGCTCTACCATTTGAGCTAATTCCCCCTAGAATGTCAAATAGTTTGGCTAAATCCTTCCATGCGGAGCCTCACAAGCTCAGACTGCAGAATGCCCCACTTTAAATCTGAGGGTTCAAGTCCCTGCTCAGGTGTGTTGTTCGGCTGAGGAAGTTCACTTCAATTGTACAGGGGAAACTTGGAGAGCAGTCAAAGTGTCATTCTGCACTATTGCATTACAATTAAAAATTCCCATGTGTAATGGACCACTATGAGTGTGCAACGTAGCATTTAGAAGCTTGGGAATTCCATCACATCCCAATAAGCCTATGCTGTTTTCACACCACAACTCAGGGTGTGTGTGCAAAGGAAGTCGCCCACAACCACAAACACTGCAGTTGAGATGCCCACATTTGGTTTGCACCACCCTGAATGAGAGGCTTGGCCAAATCTTTTGTTTAGTATAGATATCCCCCTTCTAGAGCCATTGTGCCTGATTGTTAAAATTCCAAGCCCTTTGATTTGAAAGAGCATGTGTACTGGAGAATGCAGGCGTTGATCCTGCTACCTCTCGCATGCTAAGCAAGCGCTCTACCATTTGAGCTAATTCCCCCATGCGATAGATGAACATTTCCTTGGGAAACCTCATCATTAAGACTACCTGGGTGCTCACCCCCAAGTGATAGCACATTAAGGAAAGGGTCCGCAATGATTTTGATTTCAACAAATAGTGTGGCTAAATCCTTTCATGAGGTGCCTTACAAGCTCAGACTGCAGAATGCCCCACTTTAAATCTGAGTGTCCAGGGTTCAAGTCCCTGTTCAAACACATTTATTTACTGCAGAAGTTCACACAATTCATACAGGTAAACATTAGAGAATATCCCAAGTGTCATTCCCAACTAGATAAGAAAATAAACCAGTTCTCTTTGGAAGACAGGCTCAGGTGAGCATCAGACTTTTAATCGGAGGGTCCAAGGTTAGAGTCCCTGCTCAGGTGTGTTGTTCTGCTGAGGAAGTTCACTTCACTTGTACAGGGGAAAGTTGGAGACTATGAGTGTGCAACGTAGCATTTAGAAGCTTGGGAATTCCATCACATCCCAATAAGCCTATCCTTTTTTCACACCACAACTCAGGGTTTGTGTGCAAAGGAAATCCCCCACAACCACAAAGTGGTTCAGACTTTTAATCTGAGGGTCAAGGTTCAAGTCCCTGTTCTGCTGAGGAATTCACTTCACTTGTACAGGGGAGTGTTGGAGAGCAGTCAATGTGTCATTCTGCACTAATGCATTACAATCAAAAATTCCCATGTGTAATCGACCACTATGAGTGTGCAACCTAGCATTTAGAAGCTTGGCAATTCCATCACATCCCAATAAGCCTATCCTTTTTTCACACCACAACTCAGGGTGTGTGTGCAAAGGAAATCCCCCACAACCACAAAATAAGCAGTCAAGATGCCCACACTTGGGGGAATTTGACCAGCAGAGTCGGATGCAATGATATTACCTCACCCTGGCACAATCAGAGTGCTATGACATAGCCTCACACTGGGCAAATGTCCTGAACAAAGTTTCACCCGTGCCATGTAAGGATAACAAAAAGGTGCTTACATTCTGTCACACCCAGCAGAAAACCAAAGAAACCAGTCCTCTTTGAAAGACAGGCTCAAGAACACCTGAGTAGCTCAGCTGGCAGAGCATCAGACTTTTAATCTGAGGGTCCAGGGTTCAAGTCCCTGCTCGGGTGTGTTGTACACTTGAGAAAGTCCCCTTCACTTGTACGGTTTGAGAGCAGTCCAAGAGTTGTCTGCACTGGTGCATTACAATTCATGGTTCTCACTTGTAAAAGACTGTTTGAGCTAATTCCCCCTAGAATATCAGGCATTTCCTTGAGAAACCTCATTACAAAGATTACCTGGGTGCTCACCTGCAAGTGATAGCAAATAAATGAAAGTGTGACATATAGTGTGGCCACAAATAGTGTGGCTAAATCCTTTCATGAGGAGCTTTACAAGCTCAGACTGCAGAATGCCCCACTTTAAATCTGAGGGTCCAGGGTTCAAGTCCCTGTTCAAACACATTTATTTACTGCAGAAGTTCACACAATTCATACAGGTAAACATTAGAGAGTATCCCAAGTGTCATTCCCAACTAGATAAGAAAATAAACCAGTTCTCTTTGGAAGACATGCTCAGGTGAGCATCAGACTTTTAATCGGAGGGTCCAAGGTTAGAGTCCCTGCTCAGGTGTGTTGTTCTGCTGAGGAAGTTCACTTCACTTGTACAGGGGAAAGTTGGAGACTATGAATGTACAACCTAGCATTTAGAAGCTTGGGAATTCCATCACATCCCAATAAGCCTATCCTTTTTTCACACACTAACTCAGGCTTTGTGTGCAAAGGAAATCCCCCACAACCACAAAGCGGTTCAGACTTTAAATCTGAGGGTCCAAGGTTCAAGTCCCTGCTCGGGTGTGTTGTACACTTGAGAAAGTCCCCTTCACTTGTACGGTTTGAGAGCAGTCCAAGAGTTGTCTGCACTGGTGCATTACAATTCACGGTTCTCACTTGTAAAAGACCGTTTGAGCTAATTCCCCCTAGAATATCAGGTGTTTCCTTGAGAAGCCTCATTACAAAGATTACCTGGGTGCTCACCTGCAAGTGATAGCACATAAATTAAAGTGTGACATTTATTTGGATTTCAACAAATAGTTTGGCTCAATCCTTTAATGAGGAAGCTCAGACTACAGAGTGCCACACTTTTTATCTCAGTTTCCAGTGTTCCAGTCCCTATTCAGACACATTCATTAATTGCAGAAGTTCACACAATTCATACAGGTAAACATTAGAGAGCATCCCAAGTGTCATTCCCAACTGGATGTTCATTATGGTTGATGTTGTCCTTTAAAAATCATGATAGACAGGCAATATACATTTGGAATGTTGATTATTTGTAATACACTTCACCGGTACAGGTCGAAAAGAATGTCTTGAATGAGTATGAGAGTGGATGCAAGCGTCAACATATCTTGGGAATGCTGAGAATAAGAAAGCAAGGTGCCCTGTTTCATCACAGGTTAAAGCTATGCTTTTCTCATACAACAGCTGAAAGTAGAGCACAAATGCAGTCCCCCATTACCGCATACTATGCAGTTGTGATTCCCACAATTTGGGAATTTGCAGGTGTCAACACAATCAGAGTGCTTTGACATTGCCTCACACTGGGCAAATGTCCTTACTGATCAATGTATCACCCCTGCCAGGTATGTATACCAAAGAGGTGCTTGCCTTCTCTTGTCACACTCAGCAGAAAAGAAAAGAAACCAGTTCTCTTTGGAAGACAGGCTCAGGGGAGCATCAGACTTTTATTCGGAGGGTCCAAGGTTAGAGTCCCTGCTCAGGTGTGTTGTTCTGCTGAGGAAGTTCACTTCACTTGTACAGGGGAAAATTGGAGACTATGAGTGTGCAACCTAGGATTTAGAAGCTTGGGAATTCCATCACATCCCAAAAGCCTATCCTTTTTTCATGCCACAACTCAGGGATTGTGTGCAAAGGAAATCCCACACAACCACAAAGTGGATCAGACTTTTAATCTGAGGGTCCAAGGTTCAAGTCCCAGTCTGTGTCACCCTGTGAAGACTCTGCCTTACCGCCACTGCATGGCAAGCAAGCCACAGGTAATATTTCTAAGTTTAATTAAATACAACATACGTTTTAAACAGAATTGTAAGGCCCCTTCTTTCATGGGGTTTGCACAACCCTGACCAGAATGAAATAGGCTTGGCCACATCTTTTGTTTTGTATCCCCTTTTTGGAGTCATTGTGCCTGATTGTTAAAATGCCAAGCCTTTTGATTTGAAAGAGCAAGTTCACTGGAGAATGCAGGCATTGATCCTGCTACCTCTCGCATGCAAAGCAAGCGCTCTACCATTTGAGCTAATTCCCCCTAGAATGCGAAGCATTTACTTGAGAAACTTCATTACTAAGATTACCTGGGTGCTCACCTACAAGTGATTCACATTAGGGAATGCGTGCACACTGATTTGGATTTCAACAAATAGTTTGGCTAAATCCTTCCATGCGGAGCCTCACAAGCTCAGACTGCAGAATGCCCCACTTTAAATCTGAGGGTTCAAGTCCCTGCTCAGGTGTGTTGTTCGGCTGAGGAAGTTCACTTCAATTGTACAGGGGAAAGTTGGAGAGCAGTCAAAGTGTCATTCTGCACTATTGCATTACAATTAAAAATTCCCATGTGTAATGGACCACTATGAGTGTGCAACGTAGCATTTAGAAGCTTGGGAATTCCATCACATCCCAATAAGCCTATGCTGTTTTCACACCACAACTCAGGGTGTGTGTGCAAAGGAAGTCGCCCACAACAACAAACACTGCAGTTGAGATGCCCACATTTGGGGGAATTTGGCCAGTAGAGTCGGATTCAATGAAATAAACTCACCCTGGCCAAACTTCCTTTCTGAACAATGTATCACACCTACAAGTTAAGTGTACTTAACAGCTTCTTGGATGTTCTCATGCTTTGCCAGCTCTCCCACCAGTCTGTGGTGTTGTCACGTGGCTTTAGTCAGCCTGTGAAGACTCTGCCTTCCCCCCACTGCATGGCCAGCAAGGCACAAGTGTGAACAAAGCCCTGTCAATATTTTTCAGTTTAATTGAATACAACAAGCCTTTTAAAAGGAATTGTGAAGCACCTTCTTTAATGTGGTTTGCACAACCCTGAGCAGAATGATAGGTTTGGCCAAATGTTTTGATATCCCCCTTTAAGAGCCAGGTGCCCTGTTTCATTGTTAAAATTCCAAGCCCTTTGATTTGAAAGAGCTTGTTTACTGGAGAATGCAGGCGTTGATCCTGCTACCTCTCGCATGCTAAGCAAGCGCTCTACCATTTGAGCTAATTCCCCCATGTGAGAGATGAACATTTCCTTGGGAAACCTCATCATTAAGACTACCTGGGTGCTCACCTACAAGTGATAGCACATAACGGAAAGTGTCCACACTGATTTGGATTTCAACAAATAGTGTTGCTTAATCCTTTCATGAGGAGCCTCACAAGCTCAGACTGCACAATGCCACACTTCAAATCTGAGTGTCACTTTTTATCTCAGTGTCCAGTGTTTCAGTCCCTGTTCAGACATTCATTAATTGCAGAAGTTCACACAATTCATACAGGTAAACATTAGAGAGCATCCCAAGTGTCATTCCCAACAGGATGTTCATTATGGTTGACGTTGTCCTTTAAAAATCATGATAGACAGGTAGTTTACATTTCGAATGTTCATTATTTGTAATACACTTCACCGGTACAGGTCGAAAAGAATGTCTTGAATTAGTATGAGGGTGGATGCAAGCATCAACGTGCTAATATCTTGGGAATGCTGAGAATAAGAAAGCAAGGTGCCCTGTTTCATCACAGGTTAAAGCTATGCTTTTCTCATACAACAGCTGAAAGTAGAGCACAAATGCAGTCCCCCATTACCGCATACTATGCAGTTGTGATTCCCACAATTTGGGAATTTGCAGGGGTCAACACAATCAGAGTGCTTTGATATTGCCTCACAATGGGCAAACGTCCTTACTGATCAATGTATCACCCCTGCCAGGTAAGTACACCAAAGAGGTGCTTGCCCTCTATGTCACACTCAGCAGATAAGAAAAGAAACCAGTTCTCTTTGGAAGACAGGCTCAGGTGAGCATCAGACTTTTAATCTGAGGGTCCAAGGTTAGAGTGCCTGCTCAGGTGTGTTGTTCTGCTGAGGAAGTTCACTTCACTTGTACAGGGGAAAGTTGGAGACGATGAGTGTGCAACCTAGAATTTTGAAGCTTGGGAATTCCATCACTTCCCAATAAGCCTATCCTTTTTTCACACCAAAACTCTGAGTTTGTGTGCAAAGGAAATCCCCCACAACCACAATGTGGTTCAGACTTTTAATCTGAGGGTCCAAGGTTCAAGTCCCAGTCTGTGTCACCCTGTCTTACCCCAACTGCATGGCCAGCAAGCCACAGGTAATATATCTCATTTTAATTGAATACAACATGCCTTATAAACAGAATTGTAAAGCCCCTTCTTGAATGGGGTTTCCACAACCCTGCCCAGAATGACTTAGGCTTGTTTCTGAATGAATGAAATCTTTTGTTTAGTCTTGATATCCCCCTTTGAGAGCCATTGTGCCTGATTGTTAAAATGCCAAGCCTTTTGGTTGAAAGAGCAAGTTTACTGGTGAATGCAGGCATTGATCCTGCTACCTCTCGCATGCGAATCAAGCGCTCGACCATTTGAGAATGCTCATCTTGGGAATGCTGAGAATAAGAAAGCAAGGTGCCCGGTTTCATCACAGGTTAAAGCTATGCTTTTCTCATACAACAGCTGAAAGTAGAGCACAAATGCAGTCCCCCATTACCGCATACTATGCAGTTGTGATTCCCACAATTTGGGAATTTGCAGGGGTCAACACAATCAGAGTGCTTTGACTTTGCCTCACACTGGGCAAACGTCCTTACTGATCAATGTATCACCCCTGCCAGGTTAGTATACCAAAGAGGTGCTTGCCTTCTCTTGTCACACTCAGCAGATAAGAAAAGAAACCAGTTCTCTTTGGAAGACAGGCTCAGGTGAGGATCAGACTTTTAATCTGAGGGTCCAAGGTTAGAGTGCCTGCTCATATGTGTTGTTCTGCTGAGGAAGTTCACTTCACTTGTACAGGGGAAAGTTGGAGACTATGAGTGTGCAACCTAGCATTTAGAAGCTTGGGAATTCCATCACATCCCAATAAGCCTATGCAGTTTTCACACCAAAACTCAGGGTGTGAGTGCAAAGGAATTCCCCCACAACCACAAAGTGGTTCAGACTTTTAATCTGAGGGTCCAAGGTTCAAGTCCCAGTCTGTGTCACCCTGTCTTACCCCAACTGCATGACCAGCAAGCCATAGGTAATATTTCTCATTTTAATTGAATATAACATGCCTTTTAAACAGAATTGTAAAGCCCCTTCTTTAATGGGGTTTCCACAACCCTGACCAGAATGACATAGGCTTGTTTCTGAATGAATGACATATTTTGTTTAGTCTTGATATCCCCCTTTGAGAGCCATTGTGCCTGATTGTTAAAATGACAAGCCTTTTGATTTGAAAGAGCAAGTTAACTGGAGAATGCAGGGATTGATCCTGCTACCTCTCGCATGCGAAGCAAGCGCTCTACCATTTGAGCCAATTCCCCCTAGAATGTCAAGTATTTCCTTGAGAAACTTCATTACTAAGATTACCTGGGTGCTCGCCTACAAGTGATGCACATTAAGGAATGCGTGCACACTGATTTGGATTTCAACAAATAGTTTGGCTAAATCCTTCCATGCGGAGCCTCACAAGCTCAGACTGCAGAATGCCCCACTTTAAATCTGAGGGTCCAAGGTTCAAGTCCCTACTCGAGTGTGTTGTTCGGCTGAGGAAGTTCACTTCAATTGTACAGGGGAAAGTTGGAGAGCAGTCAAAGTGTCATTCTACACTAATGCATTACAATTAAAAATTCCCATGTGTAATCGACCACTATGAGTGTGCAACCTAGCATTTTGAAGCTTGGGAATTCCATCACATCTCAATAAGCCTATGCTGTTTTCACACCACAACTCAGGGTGTGAGTGCAAAGGAAATCCCCCACAACCACAAAATCTGCAGTCAAGATGCCCACATTTGGGGGAATTTGGCCAGCAGAGTCGGATTCAATGAAATAAGCTCACCCTGGCCAAACTTCCTTTCTGAACAATGTATCACACCTACAAGTTAAGTGTACTTAATAGCTTCTTGGATGTTCTCATGCTTTGCCAGCTCTCCCACCAGTCTGTGGTGATGTCACTTGGCTTTTGTCAGCCTGTGAAGACTCTGCCTTCCCCCCACTGCATGGCCAGCAAGGCACAAGTGTGAACAAGGCCCTGTCAATATTTTTCAGTTTAATTGAATACAACAAGCCTTTTAAAAGGAATTGTGAAGCACCTTCTTTAATGTGGTTTGCACAACCCTGAGCAGAATGATAGGTTTGGCCAAATGTTTTGATATCCCCCTTTAAGAGCCAGGTGCCCTGTTTCATTGTTAAAATTCCAAGCCCTTTGATTTGAAAGAGCATGTTTACTGGAGAATGCAGGCGTTGATCCTGCTACCTCTCGCATGCTAAGCAAGCGCTCTAACATTTGAGCTAATTCCCCCATGTGAGAGATGAACATTTCCTTGGGAAACCTCATCATTAAGACTACCTGGGTGCTGTTGGATGTAGTATAGCGCACAAAATGGCGGCAAATAGAAATAACAGGGCATTTTACTTAAAATGGTGCCCAACATATAAAATGTCTCTTTATGACATCTCTCATCCAAATAGCCTTTTTGACGACTTGCAAAATAACCTTTATGACAACTGGCCTAGCAGGATATATATATAGGAGTGTGTCTAAAGACTCGAGCTCTCTCTCGCTTGGTCGCTCCTGCTTTGGGGTCGTCTCCTGGTCTTTGTCATTGTGCCAATAAAGGATCCATTCTGCATCGCATCCGTCTCCATCTGATTGAAGAATCTCTCGACATCAACAAACCTGGGAGGGATCGGTTTCCCAGATCCCAACAGTTTTGGGGGCTCGTCCGGGATGTCGAGGAGATTTTAGAGATTGACAGACTGAAAGTTGCCCCGGACCTTTGCCTACGGATGACTCTGGTCGACCACATCTAAAAGGTAAGCACTGGCCTGTTACATCGAACCTGTGCAAATTGGACTTTGTCAAATTTTGAGTCGGAAGTAAAAGGGGGTCCGGGAGAGAAATTAAAGCTAAGCAACGATTGAGGTGGATGCAATGTTTGCAATGTACAATTTTATGCAGTGATGTGCGCTGGTTGTGAAACACACGGACATGTATTAAAACTATTTGTGGGACTGGGATAGAACCCCCAGTAGTCGGCCGCAGTTTTCTCAGGAAGCTGTAGAAGCTTGCCGATTAGGTCCCGGAATAGGGCATTGCGTCCATACATGGTCTGTTGATCACGTGGAAGAATTTTGAAGTTTGTGGCGGTTAGTACATATGTGGTGAAGTGGTGGCCGGCCTGTTCCCTCGTGCCTCTCTGGTAATACATGCATGTATGAGCTTGTATACGGATAAGAATCTATGAGCCTTTTTATAGGACGTTTATAAATTTGCCCCCTAATCGATTGATAATAAATCTATGAGCCTTCCCCAGGACGTTTATAAGATTGCCCCATAGTCAACTGATAAAAATCTATGAGCCTTGCCCAGGATGTTTATAAATTTAATTGATGAGTATATGAGCCGTTTTTCAGGACATTTATGAAAACATATATGGGAAACAAGGAACTTGGCCTTTTTGTCTGCGTTGCGGAGGATTGGGGGGGTCTCGTCTGCATGTGCGCATGGGCGTAGCACGGACGTGTGGTTGAACTTGGCCTTTTGATCTGAGTTACGGAGAATTTGGGGTCTCTCAAATCCCGGCCGGGTAATAGAACAGGCGGACAACAGACATCGTTTTACTGTTACAGGCGGACATTAGATACCGTTATACTGTAGCAGGCGGACAACAGATACCGTTATACTGTTAAAATTGTTTAAATAGAAGAGGCGGACAACAGACATCGTTATACTGTTATAGGCGGACAACAAAGACACCGTTATACTATAGCAGGCGGACAACAGATACCATTATACTGTCAAAATTGTTTAAATAGAACAGGCGGACAACAGACATCGTTATACTGTTATAGGCGGACAACAAAGACACCGTTATACTATAGCAGGCGGACAACAGATACCGTTATACTGTCAAAATTGTTTGGATAAAACAGGCGGACAACAGACATCGTTATACTGATACAGGCAGACAACAAAGACACCGTTATACTGTGGCAGGCGGACAACGGATACCGTTATACTGTTAAAATTGTTTCGATAAAACAGGCGGACAACAGAAATCGTTATACTGTAGCAGGACAAATATTGTTACAGGCGGACAACGGATACCGTTATACTGTTAAAATTTTAACCATTAGGCTAAGGGGATTCCTGTTTTTTCTGTGACGTGGACCGGGAGGTTGGTTTTGGCCGAGTGTCTGTGTGGCCTGTGTGTGTGTGTGTGTGTAGAGCACCCCTGTTTTTTCTGTGGTGAGGACAGAGAGGTAAAGTTGGACAATATGTCGACGGCAGGATATAAACCAATTAGTGCACAAGTGGAGTTGTTGTTGACGGCTCTGGAAGGGGCCAAAAAGACGGAATGGGGTCCTAGGAAGGACATGAAAGACGAGTTAAATCTCGCACTGGGGCGACAGGGAGTAAACCAAGATGACGAATTGCCTTTGGGGCCAGTGTTGTGGTAGAGGGAAAAAGAGTATAAGAAAGCGGTAGAAGACGCGGAGGAGGCCGCCAAGGGCAAGTTGTGATTGTCACGAAAGAAGTTGCATAAGGTCAGAGACGAGGAAGAGGGACACAGATGCAAGTGGTTTTCGTGGGCATTGTTTTGGCAGGGGATAGCTCATCAGTTGAAGAACAAACAATTAAAACAACAAGTAAAATGGAGGAAGAGGCCTCTTTGCAGCAGAAGGCCGAAGCGGCACCGACCGCGCCTCCGTTGCCCAGTGCGATGTATCCAATATTGGAAATAGACTCGGGCAGATTCCAAATAGAGGTAGAGAATGGTCCTGAAAGGGGGTCTGACGGGTGTGGGACAGGGACTCCACCGATGAGGGCTGAGGAAAAGGGAGGGACGATTGGAACCCACAGAGGGGTGGTGAGAGTGACGGATGGCTCCTCCCAGGAGGGCAGTTCCGATGATGACACAGAGGACGAGGAAACTAAGGTGTTAAGGGAAATAGCGGACTTGGGAAAAAAGATTGGGACGTCGCACAAACACATGCCCACCCCGCGCCCCAAAGATACAGTCGCACCGGACTACCCTACGGGCCCGAAGGCCCACAGTCCCGCTTAATGTTACCCCTAATGCAGGAAAGTGGAGGTCCTCCGGTGTACCGACCGTACGGGCTGAGTGACCTCCAGGCCCTAGCGGACAAATTACCGCCCCTACACGAGGGGGGCATGGTGTGGTTGGAAAAATTAAGCGGCCTAACGGCAGGCCACACCCTGGCCCTTGGCGATTACTGTGGGGTGGCGTCGCGGTGTATGACTCCGGGGGAGGCGCAAGAGATCAAACGCGACGCTAAAACCACGCATGCGGCCGATCAGGAACCGTTACACATGATTGCCCTAATGATGCCATACGTAAGCGGTTTCCTCCTACTGTGGCCCCCACCATCCCTAAGTTTCCCTGGTAGGAAGGACGGTCCCCTAGAGAGCACCTGACGGCATGTAAGGACGAATGGACTCGTTTGACCGGTAGTCACCCTGAAAAGGACCGAAACTCGATCGAATGGTATCGGAGGGCGGTGTTAGAGGGGGCTGAGGGGACAGTAAAGGACGCAATGATGGCCAATCCCGACATCCCGGGATGCCCCTCTACGACCTGGGAAAGACATTTTGTACACCACATGCAGCGAGCGCTCGACTCCAAGGAGAAGGAGGCCTCTGCGGTTAAGGACCTGCAGCTGCAACTACTAAAATTAGAACTAGACAAGGCCCGACGGGATGCGACCGATAAAAAGAAGGCGGGGACCGCCAAACAAATGTCTGCGCAGGCCGGCCCACCGGGTCCAGCCACTCCTGATTTGCACCCGATCCCATTATGGGAGGAACAAGGCCCCTACCCTCCAGGGCCTCAAAGGCGTGGATGGGGCCAGGGGCGGGGCTATGGGGCTCGACCATGGGGACAGCGAGGTATGAGAGGGGGACCTCCGGGGCGTCCGACGCAAGACGGATGCTACGCGTGTGGAGAAAGAGGCCATTGGTCAAGGGAATGTCCATACCAAGGGCAGGAGCCCCAACACCCGCGGGGAATGCGTGGGTCCAGAGGACCTTACCGAGGGGGTCGAGTGGCCCCCAACCCACGTTGGGCGCCTGGCCCTGCGGCAGGAGCCTTCCCGCTCCGGGATTATGGATGGGAAGACCCTGAGAACCAGCAGTGACACACCCCACAGAGAAAGCCAAGAGCAGGGGGCCAGGCAGACCCCATGCTCCCGATGGAAGTGCTAGGCGAATCACTGCCGTTCTTGGTAGACACAGGGGCCACCCATTCAACTCTGAACCGGCCTCTGTCGCCTCACCATATGTCGCGCAACACCGTGAACGTTGTGGGTTTCTCTGGGATAGGACAACAACTGCCCGTTACCAAGCCATTATCAACCAGACTGGGGAATCAACGGCTACTCCACCCGTATGTCATGTCTCCCCAAGTGCCCGTGAACCTCATGGGTCGTGATCTACTAATACGATTGGGGGCCAGCGTGTTGTGCCCTACAGATGGACTAATTGTGACTCTCCCTGATGGAACTGAACTGGCCTGCGGCCATGCCCTGACAGAAGGGGGCCAGTGGCTATTGGCCTCCCCCGAACCCCAAATGGCAGATATCTACTGGGGTTTAATTGTTACCCCCGGCAGACCACATCCTGAAGGGATCCTCGCCCAGTACGCCCGGTGGAAACCCTGGATTTCTCTGCTGGCACCCTACCTCGTTCCCCCCGACCCGCCCCATGTCACATTATTCTACGATCGAGACCAAACCGAAGTATACGCGGATTTGTTCAGAGATATTGAGAATACTGAGTGGGAAATTGTCACTCACAATATTTACGTAGGTCCCCTAGGTGTCGCAACCGCGGTGGACCTCACGCCCGAGCAGGCGGTCTGGTATCAAATGGCTCCCACCGCGGTTCCCCATGTCTCCTTAGCAATACACCCCAACCATGACGCTAAGGACCTAGGGCCCATGACGAAGACCGCTGTGTCACTGACCGATTGGACTCAGACACAGATCCCCCAGGTGTGTTACTCCCCCTCGACCAAGATATATCGAATCTCACTCACAGGTCGCGATGCCGTCCGTCTAGAACACGACGAAGTAGCTCGTGACCACGGCTGTGAGAGAACTGACCACCCGAGGTTGGCACAGGCTCTGGAAACTTTGCCTCCCCACCTGTGGTCGACCGGACCGACGGACGTTGGCCTGGCTTCTTGCCCCCCGGTGACCTTTGAGGTGACCCCGGGGGGCCCCATTTGGCTCCCTCAGTACTCCAGGAAACCGGAGGCTGAAGCAGGGATAGCAGAGACGATAGAAGGACTAAAAGCCTCTGGGGTGTTAGAACCCTCCACCTCTCCATGGAACACACCTATTCTCCCGGTGGAGAAAGCAGGAACAGGGAAATACCGCATGGCACATGATCTCCGCGCAATCAATAACATCCTCAAAACCCCGATCATACCGGTTCCGAACCCTTACACCGCGCTAAATAGTCTCAGTCCCACGCATAAGTATTTCACTTGCATTGACTTGGCCAATGCGTTTTTCTGTCTACCCCTAGCGCAGGGATGTCGGGATTTTTTCTCGTTCACCTACAAAGGTGAACAATTACGCTACACCAGGATGCCACAGGGGTTTGCGGCGTCCCCAGGCCTTTTTAATCAGGCCCTGCGCGAGGCACTGGACGAGTGCCCCCTCCCGGAGGGCTGCACGTTGATCCAGTATGTTGATGATCTCCTACTGGCCGCCCCCGACGCCGACTCCTGCTTAGCCGCCACGTTGACGGTTCTCCACCGATTGGCAGACACGGGGTTCAAAGTGAGCAAAACCAAACTACAAGGCGTCCGCCAAACGGTCACCTTCTTGGGCCGCGTGGTTTCCAAAACAGGCGCGGGCCTCACCACGAGTCATCGAGACTCCATATTACATCACGCGCGCCCTCAGACGGTGAAACAAATGCTATCCTTCTTAGGATTGACCGGATATAGTCGCGCCTATATTCCAGATTACGCGGGCCGCACACGCCCGTTCCGTGCGCTCGTTAACGCACAAGGCATGCGCAATTTGCGGGCTCCGTTGGTCTGGACCGAACAGGCCGAAGAATCGTTTATCGCACTAAAGCAGGCCCTCGCGTGCGCAACCGACCTGGCCGTCCCAGATTACACTCAGCCGTTTTTCCTCGATGTTTCTGAAACACCAGGCGTCGCTAACGGGGTGTTGTTTCAGAAAAAAGGGGGAGGGAGGAAAGTGCTAATGTACGCCAGCAGCATGCTCGACGAAACCGAGAAACGCCATCCACCGTGCACAAGACATGCCGCAGGTGTTGCGAAGATATTACAGAAAACCGCGCACCTGGTCATGGGCCACCCGCTAACAGTGTTAACCACGCACAGCGTTGTGGCCTACGTGAATTCGGTAAAATTCACCCTCACCCCTCTAAAACAACACCGATTGAGCCGTTTTTTGACCGAACCAAACTTAGTGTTCACGCACGAGGGCATCAATATGGCAGACCACATGGATGTAGAGGGAGGAAAGCCCCACCATTGTGAGGCGCTGGTACAGACAGAGCTCAAAATACGACCCGACCTTGAGACTGACCCGATCCCCGACTCCGAACAACTGTTCACAGACGGCTGCTGTTACAAACACGACACCTACGGACTACAGGCGGGATACGCGGTAGTCCGACTGACCCCGACTGGACACGAGACGATACGATCAGTTAAAATGGAAGGGCAGCAATCGGCCCAGAGGGCGGAAGTCATGGGATTCATTGCGGCCCTGGAGTGGGCAGAGGGGAAAGCTGTGACCATTTATACCGATTCGGCCTACGCAGTAGGGGCAGCCCAGGTGGAGTTGACATTATGGAAACGGGGAGATTACCGCACAGCAGGCGGAAAACCCATCAGACATGCTCGTGAGATGCAGGACCTAGAAAAGGCGCTCCTCCTCCCGCGTAAGGTGGCAGTGGTGAAATGCCGAGGGCATGGGGTAGGAAACAGTGAGGTAGCGAGAGGGAACAGGCAGGCAGACGCCGCGGCAAAGGCTGCAGCCGGCTACCACGTGGCGTTTCAGATGGTGTGTGAGGATGGCCTCATGGGAGAAGAGTTAGACGAAGACACGGTTAGTGAGGCCCAAAAGGGGGCGACGGACCGGGAGAGGACATTGTGGACCCAAAGGGGAGCGACATGTGGGGGAGAATTGTGGAGAAGCCCGGATGGTCGGGTAGTGTTACCACCGGGACTCCAACAGAGTGTGGTGGGAGAAGCCCACGGGTTGGGACATGTGGGAGTGGCTCAGGTGAAACGGAACCTTTGCCACTGGTGGCACCCCTATTTGGACGAAATAATCAAGGAGTATGTGCGGTCCTGCCCGGTGTGCACCATGTACAACCCCCGGCCGGGGATCCGGCCGGAAATGGGAAAGTTCCCGCTTCCCGAGTGCCCAGGGGGAGAAATCGTGATTGACTACACCGACATGATGGTCCCGGTGAGGGGACAGCGGTACCTCCTCGTGTGTGTGGATGCTCTGACCGGCTGGCCGGAAGCATGCCCCACCAAGAGGGAGGACAGCGCCACGGTGGTCAAGTTCCTCATAAATCAGTACATCCCCCGGCACGGGTTCCCGCGCAAAGTCCGAAGTGACAACGGGACCCATTTTAAGAATAAAGACCTCCAGAGGGTGGAGGCGGCACTAGGTCTCAGACACGCGTTCGGGACGGTGTACCACCCACAGTCGCAGGGAAAAGTTGAAAGAATGAATCAGACACTAAAAACAAAATTGGCCAAAATATGTGCACAGACCTCCCTCAACTGGGTGGACGCCCTCCCAATCGCGCTGATGTCCATACGGAGTTCACTTAATAGGGGAACCGGGTTCACGCCGTATGAGTTACTTACCGGGCGCCAGTTCCCTGGGCCCAGCGCAGCGCCAAAGTGGGGGGAGGAACAGGAAATGTTGCTAAGAAAAGCATACTTTAACGACCTGCGAGCCCTTGTTGCCAGTTTTGCCTCACAGGTGGAAGAGACGAGGGGAAGCCCAGGTGACTCCGAGCTCCACACGGCAGAGTGGGTCCTGCTGAGGGTCATCAAGCGAAAGTGGGCGGACCCCCGGTGGACGGGACCACATCGGGTCACCGAGCGCACCTCCCGCGCCGTCCGGCTCGAGGGAAAAGGGGACACGTGGTATCACTGGAGCCAGTGTGCCCCAGCCTTCAACCCGGGCAGCCAACGACCAGATCCTCACAGCACCACAACACAGCCCGACCTCAGAGGAACGGGCGGCAGCCGCCCAATCGAGGCACTCACTGTTAGCTGCAAGGGTGATAGTGCTGGAAACCTCTCCCCTAGGTCATAGAGGAGCGAGGCGGGACGGTCACCATTCCCCGCCCAGAAGCAGACTGTCCAACTGCATGGAACCCCAGCTGCTTCTCCTTCTGAGTGGTTTATGGTCCATGGTGTGGTTGAGAGTTTGTGTGTGGATGTTTATAATTTTATTGATTTTTGTGCTGGTTTTGTTGACATTGGAACTGACCGGCAACATCCAGCTGTACTAGACGCTAATCGCAACAATGAAGGTTGGGGGACTAGCCCTGTTCACGGCCCTCCTCTTGTTCGGGGAACAGATCGAAACCGCGGCGGGGCCTGAGAAGGACGCGTGTTTGAATAAATATGGGGGGCTAGAGTTGAACTACACACTGGGGCACAAAACGACCTTTGTGTTTGATTTATGCATGGTTATTAATTGTGGGCCCCAACCATGGACCCAGGCAAAGACGTGGTGGGGCTATAAACTGTATGCCTGTTTTGACTCCAGCGTACATCGCCAATGCGCGACAAGAGGTTATACGAGCGGGCCTTGGTGTAGAACCTGGAGCCAGGTGGTAGCGTATACCAGCGGTTCCTGAACCTCCACTAAAAGGGCCAGGAAACTGGGAGGAGACATATGGGACAAATTAGAGCTACAACGAAATTACGACTGGATTTCGAATCCCGTGGCCCTTTCATTGGAGTGGGATGTTTCCCCCGCCCAGACCCCGTCCAATAGTAGTTTGTACCTGGTCGTAGGGGTGGAATTAACCGGAAAGGATACCATGGGGCTGATCAAAATCAATTTCTTGCCCCCTCAGCGCACCCCCAACACCCCTGAGGCTAGCAAAGATCATTTCATGCCTCCGCCTGACCGGGCTCCAGCTCGAGCCGTGGCCATAATCGATGGTACTTTGAAACCCCTAGACGTGATTCAGATGGCCACCGGATACCGAGAGAGTAATCTCTGGTTGAGTTGGATGGCCCAGACAGCCCGAGAGCAGGGGCTGGGGAACTGCATAGCGTGTGCGGCGGCTCGACCTTACCTAGTCACGGATCCTGCGCCGTTATATCCTCAGGACGCCTGGGGATACGGTTGTATGCTCCGATTGACCCGCGAGGCGACTCCACCAAAGTGCAACACCTTAGCTAGACTGTTCCCGCCCATGGACAACAAAACACTTTCGGGACCATTTACGCCCCATAAGGGCGCAGGTAATTACACCTGTTTCAATTTGACCCACGACAAACCCCAGTTTCAACTAGGACAGATCCCGGAGGACTGGTGTAACACCACCCGAGCGGGAAATGGCGCTATTGATCGAGCTCTCTGCATGCGCCTGATAATCACGGCAGTGGAAAAGAGGGACAGCACGGTCCCCCACGTACAGATAATGCCGTTGTTGGCCGAGAACTGGGTGGATGACTCCGAGAGAGAGGAGAACCCCCGCGTGGACGAGCAGATGATGTCGTTCTCGATCGAACCCCGGGCAGATGACTCCTATTTGTATGAGCTGGAAAGACCTCATTTTAGATGTGACCCCTAGGAGGAAAAGGACATGTAAGCCGGAGTGTTTGTGGGTTTCTAGCGCACAATAGTCGGGTAAGGCTGTAAGAGTCTCCGACTGGGTGTGGATGAAAGTGGTGAAAATGACAACCGCCTTTAGTCGACCCGGGTTCAAGAGAGAAAGGTCAAAACAGCGGAGTAAGCACACCTCGCATGAGGTTAAGAGCAGAAAAACTGTGAGACCCAGTATCACACCCAGGGAGACACTGTTCCATAAGAAATCACCCGGTACTTTTTGTTTGCTCATTAAATAAATGCTTAAGTTTAGTATAAGGTTAATAAATGTTTACATTTAGTATAAGGTTAACGAAAGTTTAATAATAAGTTTAGTATAAGGTAAAAGAGAGTTAGATCTGTGCAGTTGGTTGAAGATTTTGTTGTTAAACATGGTCCAGGTGGTGAGTGAATGCCATCCTCGCGTTCAGTAATATGGATGTTGGTAGGTTTTCCCACTAAGACAAATGGGGTTTTCCCTACCAATCACTCCTGGTGCCATGCATTGTCATGAATTGTGTAGTGTTTGTTGTACATGTCATTGCGATGTTGTATTTGTTTTCCCCATGGTTATTATATGTTGTAATTACTGTTTTAGAGTGACCTCATATTTAATGAGGTCAAAAGGGGGATTGTTGGATGTAGTATAGCGCACAAAATGGCGGCAAATAGAAATAACAGGGCATTTTACTTAAAATGGTGCCCAACATATAAAATGTCTCTTTATGACATCTCTCATCCAAATAGCCTTTATGACGACTTGCAAAATAACCTTTATGACAACTGGCCTAGGACGATATATATATAGGAGCGTGTCCAAAGACTCGAGCTCTCTCTCGCTTGGTCGCTCCTGCTTTGGGGTCGTCTCCTGGTCTTTGTCATTGTGCCAATAAAGGATCCATTCTGCATCGCATCCATCTCCATCTGATTGAAGAATCTCTCGACATCAACAAACCTGGGAGGGATCGGTTTCCCAGATCCCAACAGTGCTCACCTACAAGTGATAGCACATAACGGAACGTGTCCACACTGATTTGGATTTCAACAAATAGTGTGGCTAAATCCATTCATGAGGAGCCTCACAAGCTCAGACTGCAGAATGCCACACTTCAAATCTGAGTGTCACTTTTTATCTCAGTGTCCAGTGTTCTAGTCCCTGTTCAGACATTCATTAATTGCAGAAGTTCACACAATTCATACAGGTATACATTAGAGAGCATCCCAAGTGTCATTCCCAACTGGATGTTCATTATGGTTGACGTTGTCCTTTAAAAATCATGATAGACAGGTAGTTTACATTTGGAATGTTCATTATTTGTAATACACTTCACCGGTACAGGTCGAAAAGAATGTCTTGAATTAGTATGAGAGTGGATGCAAGCATCAACGTGCTAATATCTTGGGAATGCTGAGAATAAGAAAGCAAGGTGCCCTGTTTCATCACAGGTTAAAGCTATGCTTTTTTCATACAACAGCTGAAAGTAGAGCACAAATGCAGTCCCCCATTACCGCATACTATGCAGTTGTGATTCCCACAATTTGGGAATTTGCAGGGGTCAACACAATCAGAGTGCTTTGACTTTGCCTCACACTGGGCAAACGTCCTTACTGATCAATGTATCACCCCTGCCAGGTAAGTATACCAAAGAGGTGCTTGCCTTCTCTTGTCACACTCAGCAGATAAGAAAAGACACCAGTTTTCTTTGGAAGACAGGCTCAGGTGAGCATCAGACTTTTAATCTGAGGGTCCAAGGTTAGAGTGCCTGCTCAGGTGTGTTGTTCTGCTGAGGAAGTTCACTTCACTTGTACAGGGGAACGTTGGAGACTATGAGTGTGCAACGTAGCATTTAGAAGCTTGGGAATTCCATCACATCCCAATAAGCCTATCCTTTTTTCACACCACAACTCAGGGTTTGTGTGCAAAGGAAATCCCCCACCACCACAAAGTGGTTCAGACTTTAAATCTGAGGGTCCAAGGTTCAAGTCCCTCTTCTGCTGAGGAATTCACATCAGTTGTACAGGGGAGTGTTGGAGAGCAGTCAAAGTGTCATTCTGCACTAATGCATTACAATCAAAAATTCCCATGTGTAATCAACCACTATGAGTGTGCAACCTAGCATTTAGAAGCTTGGCAATTCCATCACATCCCAATAAGCCTATCCTTTTTTCACACCACAACTCAGGGTGTGTGTGCAAAGGAAATCCCCCACAACCACAAAATAAGCAGTCAAGATGCCCACACTTGGGGGAATTTGGCCAGCAGAGTCGGATGCAATGATATTACCTCACCCTGGCACAATCAGAGTGCTATGACATAGCCTCACACTGGTCAAACGTCCTGAACAATGTTTCACCCGTGGCATGTAAGGATACCAAAAAGGTGCTTACATTCTGTCACACCCAGCAGAAAACCAAAGGAACCAGTTCTCTTTGAAAGACAGGCTCAAGAACACCTGAGTAGCTCAGCTGGCAGAGCATCAGACTTTTAATCTGAGGGTCCAGGGTTCAAGTCCCTGCTCGGGTGTGTTGTACACTTGACAAAGTCCCCTTCACTTGTACGGTTTGAGTGCAGTCCAAGAGTTGTCTGCACTGGTGCATCACAATTAACGGTTCTCACTTGTAAAAGACCGTTTGAGCTAATTCCCCCTAGAATATCAGGCATTTCCTTGAGAAACCTCATTACAAAGATTACCTGGGTGCTCACCTGCAAGTGATTGAGGTGTCTGGAAGGTTTGAGCTGAATAGGTCACTGAGCTCCCAAAGCTGAGATATAGTGCGGTCATAATATTAACTATGTTATTATTAGATTATTAGATAAGAATGAGAACGTCAGGACATAGGCTGAGCGGGCACCTATGGGTTGGAACCAGATGTGGTATGTTATCTCTGTACAGCTTTAAAAGCGAATGCAGAGCGTCACTTGGCAGAGATTCCATCCGGCTCGGGTCTCTCCCAGGACATCCATGGCAAGTCTGGTTTGATGCTGATTTGTGTAATAAAATTATTATTTTATTCAAGTCAGTGTCAGCGGTCACTCCTTCATTCTTCAGCACATCACACCCATCAAGAAACTAAACTACAAAGTGGCGTCACGAATCAGGATCTGTTGGGCCTCATCTGCCGATGCTGCCTGCTCCAGCGAACTGCCGCTCTCAGGGTGAGTGACCTCTCACAAAATTGAGCTGTTATGTGGGCTGGAGCAGTGTGTTTTTGGCAGGGAGACTGCACTGAGATTATGCGGAGATGGAGATGATGTGTTGATGTGTGAAGTGAGTTTCCGTCTAAATTGGGGTTAATTAAGATGTAAAAGATGTAAATAAGGGGAATAAGAGAATAATAAGTGAAGAAAAAGATAATTAAGTTGAAATAGAGAATAGAGACAAGAGAAATAAAAGTTAGAAGTTGAAATAGAGAATAGAGAGGAGAGAAATAAAAGCTAAAAGTTAAAAGTTGAAATAGAGAATAGGGACGAGAGAAATGAAAAATGAAGTTAAAAGTAAAAGTTAAAGGCTTAAAAGATGTTGAGAAAGTAGAAATAAAAAGTAATTGTAGAATGGCAGAACTAGTAGCCAAAAGTTATTTAAATAACCATGCAAGATAAACGAAGACAGGGCCCGTATCTCGTTAAACAGTAAGACATGTGTACATTAAATGCTGTGTGAAAGTTGGCCGAATGAAAATATAATATAGTCAAATCTAGGTAGGAAAAAACAAGAGGAAATAACCCTGGCCAGGGGAATTGACTCAAAATAAAGTTATATGAATAAAGATGAAAAAGAAGAAAGTAAAGTGAAAAAGAGATAAAAGTTAAAAGCCTAAAGTGAGATGAAAAAGATAAAAGCAAATAAAAAGAGTTACAAGTTAAAGGCTAAAGATGAAAAATAAAGTTTGAGCTAAAGTAAGATGAAAAGGATAAAGTTAAATAAAAACAGTTACAAGTTAAAGGCTCAAAAGATGAAAAAATAAAGTTTGTAAAGAAAAGTGAGGAAAAACAGGGCAGAACCTGCTCTGGAGAACTAGTGAACATGCATGATGAGAGAATCTGATTAAAAAGAATTTGTTAAAAGTCTGGCCAAAGTGAAAATTTTGATGAAATTAGAAAAGTATAAATGAGTCGACGTAAAACATAAAGCTAAGCGCTGTTAAAGTCTCTGGGGATTAGATGTTCTGCTGGTCAGACATATCTTTTTCTTTTTTTTTTCTTTTTGTGTGTGTGAGTGTGAAAGTGCCGCGGCTGCAGAGGTAGAAGAGCTTTGTGTAATGTTTTGTGTATGTGATATAGAATATATGTGTTATTAATAGGTATACATATGTGGTGAGCATTTGAATAATACATAAAGAGAAACATTTCTTGCCCCTTTAGTGATAAACATATATGAGCCTGTTTACGGACTTTGTAAAGTTGATAAAAATATATGAGCCTTTCTTTAAGGACTTTTGATAAATATATATGAGCCTTTTTCTCTAAGGACGTTTGATAAATATATATGAGCCTTTTTTCCAAGGACGTTTGTGCATTTGATAAAGGATATGAACCTTTACAGGACTTTATATAGTTGATAACAAAATGATCCTTCTGAAGGACTAGAGCCACAGTCTGCCTACACATACATGTACACATCCAGAAAAGAAAAGAAAATCTCCTGCTCTGAATTGGAAGTGGGATTTGTGATTTGTTTGATTGGCGTGTGGGTTTTTTCTTTTTCTTTTTGTGCTTGGGGTGTGTGTGGCGGTGATTTCTGTGAGTCCTGTCTGGTTAAAAGAGCAGATGGTCTTGTTGGGGTGAAGGGAGACTCTGGTTCTTGATGCAAGAAAAGAGGTTTTGTGTTTCGACTGCTGAGAGAAAACAGTTTTAATATACGAGTGTGCGTAACTGCATTGAACTGGGCTGTCCCTACGGGAGCCAAAACAGGATGTTCACTCGCTGACGACCAGTCCATACTGGAAGTCTTTGCTAAACTTAAGAGGTGGAGCAAGGGGTGGTGCTTCACACAAGAGTGGAATTTAGTTAACTCCTCCTGACAAGAGGGGCTGGTGAGCCCCCTCTCTACTCTTTTCTCTCAGTAGTTAGAAGAAAGAATAAAAAGGATAAAATACAATTAAATAGATAAATAGAATAAAAATAATAAAATAAAATAAAAATAAATAGATAAATAGAATAAAAATAACTAATTAAAAGTGATATCAGATTGACTAATATATTCTTTGGACTTTAAATGCATTGCATGATTAAAAGTAACCATTGCTTTATTTCAAGTGTGCGCAAAATAAAAAAGCTGATAATGTATGTCACACTGAATTGTATCACAGTGTGTATAAGAATTTAGAGTGAGCCTAAGGCATTGAACTCTTCTGTTATTCTTTTTCTTTTTTCTTTCTTCCTCTCTTTTACTATGCTGAGTGAAAGCTGAGTGAAAGCTGGGGGAAAGACAGAGAAGATGGAATGAGTCTGAACTGAATCATCCATAGGGCAGATGACAAGACATCTGGCAGATCTTCACAGACACTGAGGCTTGCGGATGACAACGTTCTGGAATCCTGAATCCATCCAAACCAATTAAAGGCCAGTACGGTTTTATCCACAAACTCTTTCAACAGACCTCACCTGCATTTACCTATATACCTATAAATTTAGTTATAATAAATGTGTTTAGCTTGTCTTCACATATGCGTTTGTAGTAGTTCTTTTTCATACATTGCATTTGCAATTATTTAGTGAGAGACTTGGCAACGGACTGACCAATTAAGGCATTTGCCTAATTAATAGGGTATTATTGACTGATTGATTGATTGATCATGTGGAAAAGCTGATTTGATTTAA
The DNA here is from genome assembly GCF_960531495.2 of Zeus faber. Lineage (NCBI taxonomy): Eukaryota > Metazoa > Chordata > Actinopteri > Zeiformes > Zeidae > Zeus > Zeus faber. The sequence goes on along the minus strand of NC_137198.1, from coordinate 26,805,202 downwards.
ATACTGTTCTGTGAATATTGGTTTCATTATCTGGGTATGATTTATCTATGCTGTTTTGAGAATGAACACTGATATCATTTTGATAATTGAACATAAATGAGTGTGAATGATAGTGAACAAGTGAATTGGCTTTCACAAGTGGGAAGCGATTGGTCTCCTTTGGGGTTGGCAAATTCAGCTGTTGTTGGTTGAGTGTGATTACACGGTGCTTTATAAAGACATTTTTAAAATAATTCAATTTGATTTACAATAAAAGAAAAATAAGAGAGTCATTAGGATGTCAAAAATGGATACTAAAATTACAAAAGTAATCACTCCTATTGATGTAGTGCAAAAGAACAATCCCCTTATTAAAGATATTGCAAAAATATCAGGAAAATGGAGCAAGCGTTGGCCGGACATTGAACAACCATGGCCAGTTGAAGGAACTCTTAACCCGGATGTGATTAAAACAATGCAGGTGCTTGTGTCCACATATAAAGTAAATCAAAAGAAAGGCAAGAAAGGAATGAGACGCACGGAGAAAAGACAAACAGAATTTGGCATTCTGCAACTGTTTGCAAAGGAGGGACAGACATGGTTCGAAGCTGCAAAGGAAAAAAGAGAACAAAGTAGACAAGAAATAAAGAAAAATGAAAAGGAAACAGAAAAATTGATGGAGAAGATTACCACGCCCTTCTCACATACAGCATCTTTACAGAAGCCCCCGCCTTATGAGAAGGAGGTGAAGTTCACTGATGTTTATCCCCAGCTCCCAGTGATTACACAGGAAGGCAACTATCTCTGCAAAGATGAGGATGAACAAATAATAGAGATGGGCAAGGCTAAAACAACCATGAAGATGTACCCGAGCTCCAACAGTACAAAGAAGAAGGAACAGGATCAGGAGACTCTCAGAAAAGTCAACCAAATACAGTTGGTGGATAATAAGAAGAAGAAAAAGAAACAAGCTGTGGTTATGCAGAGCCAGTCACAACTAAATCAATTACCACCACAACCACAGCAAGGACAGATTCAGGTACTTCCACCTGTGGTCTTCACTGTCTCCTTTCCACAGCCAGTTTTTGATCAACCACAAACATGGAGAGGAAGAGGTCAAGGAAATATAGGAAGAGGAAGAGGAGGAAATTTCCAACAGTCTCAAGGAGCGTGTCATAATTGTGGACAACAAGGTCATTTTGCACGTGACTGCTACAGGTTCAGAGGAGGCTTCAGAGGAGGCTTCAGAGGAGGCTTCAGAAGAGGCTTCAGAGGACAACCACAGCCACCCAGGGGACCAGCGAACCCTTACAGGGGTCCAGAACCTGGTTTCTAGGGGTGCCCAGAAGACTCGAAAGGGAGGTGTCAGCTGGAAGTATCAGGGCCGGAGCAAGATCCAAAAATAGAGGTGAAAATAAATGATAAGTCATTGGAAGTAATGGCAGATTGCGGAGCAGCTTTCACCTGTGTTCGGCCTGAAGATGCTATACATCTCCCCATGTCTGACCAATTGGTACGGACAATCGGGTTTGAGGGTGTGAAACAGCTGATTCCTCTCACAAAACCAATTGAGCTCTGCTGTAGAAATCGGAAAATCACACTACCTATTTTGGTGTCAGAACATACGTCCATTGCACTCTTGGGAAGAGATGCTATGTGCAAACTAAATTGCACAATACGGTGTACACCGGACAGCTGTCTGGTGGATGTGCCACCTGATGTCTACCACCAATTATTTAGCGCACCAGAGACCGAGACTTCTTCAGTATATTGGATTGGAAATCTTAGTCCAGAGCTATTAGAGCCAGCCAAGCCGTGGGAGAAGTTCATTGTGGCAAATATGCCTGATGCTAAGCCCCCTGAGTATCCACATCATTGCACGTTGAACTATTTCAAGAAAGCTGACCAATTGGATCCAGAAGAATGGTTGAGTAGTCAACCGAAGCATGTTCAGCTGATCTCATGCTGCATAATTGTGGGACCACAAGGAGCAGCTATGAAGATAAACACCAATGAATATCTTGAGAAAGAGTATGACATTGTGAAAAGTGTGCCACATGTGACTTTAATGGTGGCTGATGGATTTGAGCAGAAGCAAATAGGAGAAATGATGGCAGAAGCTGAGGAAGCCATTTTTTCACCCATAAAGGAGAATCTTGCTATCTGGATAAGTGAAGAACAGAAGTTCAGGAAAATCCTGATTTCAGCTCAAGGACAAGGACAACCAAAAGTGATACAGATGACACATGAGTCAATGTTCAGCGCTAAATTGGACTCAGACAGCATGAGAGAGGAGATGCTGCAACAAATTCCAGAATGTTTGTGGTCACGACATAGTACTGACATCGGACTTGTGAAGTCAGCCCAACCGGTGAGAGTTGAACTGAGACCAGGAACCAAACCTCCTTGGAAGAACCAATATCCACTAAAGGAAGAGGCAATCAAAGGGATTGAACCACAAATTGAAGGACTGTTAAAAGCAGGTGTAGTGGAAATATGTTTGGATCCTCAGAGCAATACACCTATATTGCCTTTAAAGAAACCAGATGAGTCCTATCGCTTGGTACATGATTTAAGAGCGATAAATGAAGTGGTTCAGGATTTTCCAGCAGATGTACCAGATCCACATACCTTGTTAGCCCAAATCCCTCCAGAGGCTACACACTTCACAGTGTTGGATTTGTGTGGAGCATTTTTCAGTGTTCCACTGAGCGAAGAAAGTCAAGGATTGTTTGGATTCACGTACAAAGGACAAACCTTCAAGTACAAGAGGCTCCCTCAAGGATTCAAACATAGCCCTCACATTTTCAATAAAGTATTGCAGGATGACTTGGCTGGGATTGATCAGATCTTGAAAAGTACTGTCATTCAGTATGTGGACGACATCGTCATCTGTTCACCGGATAAGGAAACATGCCATGAGGATTCAATCAAACTGTTACAGCTATTGGCAGACAAAGGACACAAGGCCTCTCAGAAGAAGCTACAGTATTGTCAAGAAAAAGTTGTTTATTTGGGTCAAACAATAACCCATGGACACAGAAGCATCTCTGAGAGTCATTTGGAAGCCATTCGAACGGCACCAAAGCCTAGAACAGTCAGAGAGATGATGACATTTCTTGGTATTGCGGGATATTCTTCAGCCTGGGTAGAAGATTATGCCTGCCTAACAGGGCCTTTGAGAGCCATGATAAAAGAGACTGGGAATGCTCAACTCCATTGTAACCTCACCTGGACCCAAGAAGGTCTTATGGCATTTGAAACGATCAAACAGAGGCTACAAGAAGCTCCAGCGCTAGCGCTGCCAGACTACTCTAAGAACTTTTTGCTGTATGTGGCTACGTCCACTGGAGGCAAATATGCATGTGCAGTTCTTTGTCAGCCAACAGGTACAGGGACAAGTCCTCAACCTGTGTCGTATTATTCTACTGCCTATTCAGAAGTAGAATCGGGGCTACCACTGTGCTACAGAGCAATTGGTGGGAGTTTATCTAATGTATGAGAAAGCATCATCAGTAACTATGGGTTACCCAGTGACAATTCTTACCCATCATAGTCTCAGAAATCTTTTGAACTTCGGTAAATGTACATTGACTATGTCTAGGCTAAGAGACTATCATAGGCTCTTAGAGCAGGAAGATGTCACCTTAGTAAGGTGCGTCACGGTAAATCCAGCTGATAATTTACCAACACCAGGGGATGAAGAGCCACATGATTGTATTCAGGAAGTAGAGAGATATGCAAAGCTCAGATCAGACTTGCAAGCTTTCCCACTGCATGTGTCAGATGTGGAGTATTGGACTGACGGGTCCTGCTATCGAATAGGAGACACATTGAGTGCTGGTTATGCAGTAGTTAAAAGCCCAGGGAACTGAATTTGTTGTTGAGAAAGCAGAAGTAATACCACAACCTGCTTCTGCACAGCTTGCTGAGCTTGTGGGCCTGACTGAAGCTTGTCTATTGGCTGAAGGCAAGCGAGTGACAATATATACAGATTCGGCATATGCACATAATGTGTGTCGTTTATTTGGATCAGTATGGAAAAATCGAGGATTTAAGAAAACCGATGGTTCTCCGATACAGCATCATGCCCAAATAATAAAATTGTTGCATGCAATGATGAAACCAAAGGAAATAGCTGTAGCTAAGTGTGCAGCACACAAAATAGACACGTCAAGGGTCACACAAGGTAACAAAGCGGCTGATGAGGCTGCTAAAGCAGTTACAGGAGCAAACAAAGCAGGCAAGGTTCTTCTGGTCACTCATGAAGTGGACTTGGAAGATAAAATCACGCTCAGAGATGTGATCGCGATGCAAGAAGCGGCGTCAGCCATCGATAAACAATTATGGTTGGACCGAGGGGCCACACAAGATTCTGCTGGTCTGTGGAGAAATCATGAAGGACTGATGGTAGCACCCCCTGACCTACTAGGTCTGATGATTCAGGAAGCACATGGGTTAGCCCATGTTGCAAGGGGGGAGGTAAGGAGAAAGATCACGAAAGAGTATGGTTTTTGGGCACCGTACTTGCTTGAGCAAATTGATTATGTCATAGGCAGATGCACAATCTGTCTTAAAAATAACGTTCGGAGGGGTGTGTTGAGTCCACCCGGTCACATTCCAACTCCGACAGGTCCTATGCGTGAGTTGGTTGTGGATTTTGTTGACATGATAAGACCAATAGGAGGTAAAAGATACATGCTAGTCGTCGTGGATAGATTTTCACGGTGGCCTGAGGCATGTCCAACCAAGCGTAAAGATGCTCAGTCGTTTGCCAAGTTCTTGTGTCGTGAGGTCATAAGCAGGTGGGGACTTCCAGATCGGATATCCTCAGATAATGGGAAAGAGTTCGAGGATAGAACAGTCAAATTAATTCTGCAAAAATTGGGAATTAAACAACGTTTAGGAGCTGTTTATCATCTACAAAGCCAAGGAATTCGTGTAAAAATGAATGGTGTGCTGAAAAATCGCATTGTTAAAATCTGTCAGCATACAGGTCTGAATTGGGTAGAGGTGTGTAGTTAGGAGCTAACACTAGTAGAGAATATCCCATTTTGAATATCTGATTCCATCATTTACTCAACACTATTGTTAACAAGGGAAATACATGGACAAAGGGGGGAAAAGAAAAAAAGTTAATCATATATTGGAATAATGTTAAAGTATAATGCAAAAGTGAAATTATTATACTGTATTTGATGTTTGTGCAAGATACTGGCTGGTGATTCTTTCTTTCAGGACCAGTCAGAGGATGGCTGTGTCCAGAGATCCTAACAGCCTAATGGACTTGAACATTCAAACATGGACACTCGAAAATGGACGGCGGACCCTGAATGAAGACATCATGATCAGGAGTGTCGAGTGAAATATCATTAAAAGTTGATGGTGTTAAAAAGCAACAGTTTAATACATACATGTGTGTCCTGAATGTGTTTATAATATTGGAGTTTGTTTACTACAATGTAACCTGTATTATTGATAAATATCCTGTACTCTACGCTAGATATTTTTAGCAAGACATATTACTTTGATTTGCTATTGTTTTCTTTGAGTTGTCTGTAGTAGGATGAAGTGAATACATTGGGACCTCAGGTATTTTCTTTTTTTGCGGTTTTTGAGGGACATTGGTGCTAGGCAGGGAAAGGTCCACTGGAAGGTCCGATGGGTCGACCAGCCTGACTTTGGACTCATTTTTGATTTATTTCTGAGGCTCTAAATGTATGCATATATATGTAACATCCTATACAGTAGTCTAAACCCTTCGTCTTTTTCTGTTAATTGATTTGGAGTACCTTAGGTGGTTGCCTGGGGCAGAGGGACCGTGAGAGAATTTTCCTGTCTTGATTGATTGATGGATGTTCTAAAAAATGAAGCTGCCAGATGGGTTTTTCGCTCTCACACTCCACAAATTTGCTGTATTGCTATGACTAAGCATGGTCAGAAGGGTATATTATAACCAATTGTGTTTGTTATTAAGTGATTTCTATTAAGCCAATTAACATCGTATGTTCAATTACTCTTCTCTCTGTCGAGACTTTGTGTAGTCTCGAAGGGGGGAATATGAGGTGTCTGGAAGGTTTGAGCTGAATAGATCACTGAGCTCCCAAAGCTGAGATATAGTGCGGTCATAATATTAACTATGTTATTATTAGATTTATTGCTTAAGAATGAGAACGTCAAGGTTCTGTTCAGAGGCCCTATGGGAGAGGAATTTTGTTTATTCCTCCAGCTCGACCAGAGGAGGAAATGTTTAGATTTATGACAGGACATAGGCTGAGCAGGCACCTATGGGTTGGAACCAGATGTGGTATGTTATCTCTGTACAGCTTTAAAAGCGTTTGCAGAGCGTCACTTGGCAGAGATTCCATCCGGCTCGGGTCTCTCTGATCATCTTAACAGGAGATCCAGGGTTGATGTCCCAGCAGCGCTTTTCGGACTTGAATGCCGTTCAGTGGAGGCAGTATACATACCACGATAATATATTTTAATGAAAAACCAGACAATAGAGGCTCTGTAGCGCAATGGATAGCGCATTGGACTTCTAGGACTTGTTCACAAGCAAATCAAAGGTTGTGGGTTCAAGTCCCACCAGAGTCAAATGGCTGTCTCACTAGTTTTCACTCCATTCCTGAAGTTCTGAATGCTTGTCAACATCACCTGACTGTAAAAAAAACCCACAGTAACATCAGTCGCTTTTCCTCAGAACTTACACAATTTGATTGAGTATGTTACAAATGCTTGTTTTGAGGATGTGCCACACCCCTTCCAATGAGGTGGTGCAGTGTTGATGGCCATGGGCTGCTCATCCATTGTGCTCTGCATGTATTGGTACAAGTCCCCTCCACATTTGTGGCTGGTGCTTTAACATTTGGTTAAAGGATGATGGATTTAAATCCTTGCACTGTTATTTTACTTATTTCGGTCAACATGCATTTTAACACAGTTGTATCTCTATTTTCAGATGTAGCGCCTGGTGCTGTGGCTTACTGGGTTAAATAGCCCGCCTAGTTAACAGGAGATGCTGGGGTTGAAGTCTCTGTTTGGATTTGAATTATTTTCAGTGGAGGCAGTATGCATATCATAAGAATATATATCAGTGAAAATATTTCCTGAAGTGGCTCTTGAGTGTAATTTGAATTATAGGCGTCGCAAGCAAGTAATTCCCCGCTTGTGGTTCGAGTCCCTCTAGATTCACTTGTCTTGCTTATTATGTTTTACTTAATTCTTAAAATTAACATCCTACGTACTATGGCCTTAGTATGGTCTTCTGACTGTCAAGAAAACTCTATGCTCTAAATTCCTTTACAAAATGAGGAAAATGTTACACATGGTTGTATTTGAGAATGCAATACACCTTTACAGACAAGGATGCCTTGTGATTGAGGTAGTGTGCTGCAAAACTGTCGTGCTGTGAATGCATTTGTTCAAGTCCCATCCACCTTTTGGCTGGCAAGCTACATTTGGTAAAGGGATCCTGCATTTAAATCCCTGCAGTGTTGCAGTTATTTCTTTCAATATGCATTTTGAACAGAGTTGTGTCTTCATTTCCAGGTGAAGTGCATAGTGCTGTGGCTTCGTTGGTGAATGCGCCTGTCTAACAGGAGATCCAGGGTTGATGTCCCAGCAACGCATATCGGACATGAATGCTGTTCAGTGGAGGCAGTATACATACCACGATAATATATTTCAATGAAAAACCAGCCAAAGGAGGCTCTGTAGCGCAATGGATAGCGCATTGGACTTCTAGGACTTGCTCACAAGCAATTCAAAGGTTGTGGGTTCAAGTCCCACCAGAGTCAAATGGCTGTCTCACTAGTTTTCACTCCATTCCTGAAGTTCTGAATGCTTGTCAACATCATCTGACTGTAAAAAAAACCCACAGTAACATCAGTCGCATTTCCTCAGAACTTACACAATTTGATTGAGTATGTTACAAATGCTTGTTTTGAGGATGTGCCACACCCCTTCCAATGAGGTGGTGCAGTGTTGATGGCCATGGGCTGCTCATCCATTGTGCTCTGCATGTATTGGTACAAGTCCCCTCCACATTTGTGGCTGGTGCTTCAACATTTGGTTAAAGGATGATGGATTTAAATCCTTGCACTGTTATTTTACTTATTTCGGTCAACATGCATTTTAACACAGTTGTATCTCTATTTTCAGATGTAGCTCCTGGTGCTGTGGCTTACTGGGTTAAACAGCCCGCCTAGTTAACAGGAGATGCTGGGGTTGAAGTCTCTGTTTGGATTTGAATTATTTTCAGTGGAGGCAGTATGCATATCATAAGAATATATATCAGTGAAAATATTTCCTGAAGTGGCTCTTGAGTGTAATTTGAATTATAGGCGTCGCAAGCAAGTAATTCCCCGCTTGTGGTTCGAGTCCCTCTAGATTCACTTGTCTTGCTTATTATGTTTTACTTAATTCTTAAAATTAACATCCTACGTACTATGGCCTTAGTATGGTCTTCTGACTGTCAAGAAAACTCTATGCTCTAAATTCCTTTACAAAATGAGGAAAATGTTACACATGGTTGTATTTGAGAATGCAATACACCTTTACAGACAAGGATGCCTCGTGATTAAGGCAGTGTGCAGCAAAACTGTTGTGCTGTGCATGCATTTGTTCAAGTCCCATCCACCTTGTGGCTGGCAAGCTACATTTGGTAAAGGGATCCTGCATTTAAATCCCTGCAGTGTTGCAGTTATTTCTTTCAATATGCATTTTGAACAGAGTTGTGTCTTCATTTCCAGGTGTAGTGCATAGTGCTGTGGCTTCGTTGGTGAATGCGCCTGTCTAACAGGAGATCCAGGGTTGATGTCCCAGCAGCGCATTTCGGACTTGAATGCCGTTCAGTGGAGGCAGTATACATATCACGATAATATATTTTAATGAAAAACCAGACAAAAGAGGCTCTGTAGCGCAATGGATAGTGCATTGGACATCTAGGACTTGTTCACAAGCAATTCAAAGGTTGTGGGTTCAAGTCCCACCAGAGTCAAATGGCTGTCTCACTAGTTTTCACTCCATTCCTGAAGTTCTGAATGCTTGTCAACATCATCTGACTGTAAAAAAACCCCACAGTAACATCAGTCGCTTTTCCTCAGAACTTACACAATTTGATTGAGTATGTTACAAATGCTTGTTTTGAGGATGTGCCACACCCCTTCCAATGAGGTGGTGCAGTGTTGATGGCCATGGGCTGCTCATCCATTGTGCTCTGCATGTATTGGTACAAGTCCCCTCCACATTTGTGGCTGGTGCTTCAACATTTGGTTAAAGGATGATGGATTTAAATCCTTGCACTGTTATTTTACTTATTTCGGTCAACATGCATTTTAACACAGTTGTATCTCTATTTTCAGATGTAGCTCCTGGTGCTGTGGCTTACTGGGTTAAACAGCCCGCCTAGTTAACAGGAGATGCTGGGGTTGAAGTCTCTGTTTGGATTTGAATTATTTTCAGTGGAGGCAGTATGCATATCATAAGAATATATATCAGTGAAAATATTTCCTGAAGTGGCTCTTGAGTGTAATTTGAATTATAGGCGTCGGAGGCAAGTAATTCCCCGCCTTTGGTTCGAGTCCCTCTAGATTCACTTGTCTTGCTTATTATGTTTTACTTAATTCTTAAAATTAACATCCTACGTACTATGGCCTTAGTATGGTCTTCTGACTGTCAAGAAAACTCTATGCTCTAAATTCCTTTACAAAATGAGGAAAATGTTACACATGGTTGTATTTGAGAATGCAATACACCTTTACAGACAAGGATGCCTTGTGATTAAGGCAGTGTGCTGCAAAACTGTTGTGCTGTGCATGCATTTGTTCAAGTCCCATCCACCTTGTGGCTGGCAAGCTACATTTGGTAAAGGGATCCTGCATTTAAATCCCTGCAGTGTTGCAGTTATTTCTTTCAATATGCATTTTGAACAGAGTTGTGTCTTCATATCGCCATGGCGATAGTGGCCCGCCCCTAGCGGTCGCCTGCGCCGGCGCTCCGGTTACTCTCTTACCTTTTTAGTATTTTTTTCCTTTTTTTATCATAATGTCTGCCAAAAAACATCAACAGTCTACGACCGCGATGCAATCATAGATATAAAAATTTCCCTAAACGAACAACTTTGGGACTTTTTATCCGTGGGAGCAGAGTGGCCGGCGGAAATCCTACGCGGGAACACTTTCAACAACAACAACAATAACAAGAATGGAGCCGCTGTTCCACGAGCGGGCCCACGGAGGAAGCACCAAGGTAAACGAGGCGGCATTCGGGTCAGAATGAGGGCGCAACCTTACCGTCCACCTCTGCCAAGCATCCTTCTTGCTTACGTCCAGTCCCTGGAGAACAAGATGGATGAACTTCGAGCGAGGATTCAATTCCAGCGAGACACGAGGAACTGTTGCGTCCTCTGCCTGACGGAAACATGGCTGAACCCACTGGTGCTGGATGAAGCCATTCGTCCAGCCGAGCCCTTCTCCGTGTTACGCGGCGACAGAACGGGAGAGTCGGGGAAATCCAAGAGGCTTCTGCCTAATGGTAAACAACCGCTGGTGTAACGCCAACAACACCAGATTCCTCTCCCACTCCTGCTCGCCGAACCTGGAACAATTGACCATACTATGCCGTCCATTTTATCTCCCCCGGGAATTCAGCACGGTCATCATTACAGCCGTTTATATCCCACCGCAAGCGGACACCGACGCAGCTCTGTCGGTTCTGTACGATGTGTTGTGCGGATTTCAGAACAGACATCCCGACACGGCTGTGGTGGTGACTGGGGACTTTAACAGGGCCAACCTTAAAAAAGTTCTGCCGAATTTCCACCAACACATCACGTGTGCCACCAGGGGAGACAGAACTCTGGACCATTGTTACACACCTTACAAGAACGGACACAAGCCCGTCTCGCTCCCTGCTTTCGGGAAATCAGATCACGCCGCGATCTCGCTGCTTCCTGTTTACAGGCCTCTGATCGCGCGGGATCTGGTGATGACGAGGTAAGTGAAGCGGTGGACGGACCAATCAGAGGCTGCGCTTCAGCACGCTCTGACTGACGTAGACTGGGACGTGTTCCAAACAAGTTCAAGTGACGTCAGCGAGTTTACGGAGGTTGTAGTAAATTTTGTGGCTACGCTAGCGGATGAAACCGTTCCCACGGTGAAAGTTCGGATATTTCCAAACCAGAAACCATGGGTTGATAAATCCATCCGCTGCGCTCTGAATGATCGTACGGCCGCTTACAACGACGGTCTTGTATCTGGTAATATGGACAATTACAATGCGGCGTCGTACAATCTGCAGAGAGCGGTGAGGGACGCCAAACGGACGTACAGAGACACCGTGGAGCTGCAGATGGAGCGGGGGGACACCAGATGCTTGTGGGAGGGGCTGGGAACAATCACAAACTACAAGAGCAGCTCCTCCCCAGCCACGAGTGTGGGCGCCTCCCTGGCCAACCAACTGAACTCCTTTTATGCGCGGTTCTAGTCTGGCAGCAACACCGCTAGCTCACCGGCTAATTGGAGTTACACCGCTGGGGATGGGCGCGCACTCTCAGGAGAGCTTTGATGCGGGTGAACACCAGGAAAGCTGCGGGCCAAGTTGGCATATCTGGGCGAGTACTGAAGACCTGTGCTAACCAGCTAGCTCCGGTGTTCACTACAATATTCAACATCTCACTGGCTGAATTAGTGGTCCCGTCCTGCTTCAAGAGGTCCACCGTCGTTCCTGTGCCGAAGATCGCCTCTCCTTCCTGCCTGAATGACTACCGTCCGGTGGCCCTCATCTCGGTGGTCATGATGTGTTTCAAGAGGCTGATTAAGCATTACATCTGTGCCTCCCTTCCCCGCACCTTGGACCCGTTGCAGTTCGCGTCCCGGCAAAACAGATCCACGGATGACGCGGTCTCCCAGGTACTGCACACCACGCTCACGCACCTGGATGGCCAGAAGGGGGCCTATATGAGAATGCTGTTCATCGATTATAGTTCAGCTTTCAACACCATAGTCCCCACCAGACTGGCTGTCAAGCTAAAGGAGCTCGGATTGAAGGGTCCGCTGTGCACCTGGATCCTGGACTTCCTCACAGGCTGCCCCCAGGTGGGGAAGTACATGTCCAGCTCCCTCACCCTGAATACAGGATCCCCCCAGGGCTGCGTCCTCAGCCCCCTACTGTACTCCCTGTACACACATGACTGTGTGGCCAGGTCCAGCTCCAACACCATCATCAAGTTTGCTGACGACACCGTGGTCGTGGGCCTGATCATCGACTGCGATGAGAAGGCCTACCGCGAGGAGGTGGCTGACCTGTCACTCTGGTGCCAGGACAACAGCCTACACCTGAACGTCAGCAAAACCATGGAGCTGATTGGGGACTTTAGGCGTGGATCACAATCTAGGACGCACGCGCCCTTGTGGATTAATGGGACTTCTGTCGATAGGGTGAGCAGCTTCAGATATCTGGGAGTCCACATCACAGAGGACTTAACATGGACTGTACACACGGACACTCTGGTGAGAAAGGCGAGGCAGCGTCTCTACCACCTCAGGCAGCTGAGGAAATTCCGGGTCTCGGTGAGGACCCGGAGGAGTCCTTCTACTCTGGAGCAGTGGAGAGCATCCTGACAGGCAACATCACTACCTGGTTTGGGAACTGTACTGCTCAGGACAGGCGGGCCCTGCAGAGGGTGGTGCGTTCAGCTGAACGTACCACTGGAACTACCCTCCCCCCCTTGCAGGAGCTATACACCAGGAGGTGTAGTGGCAGAGCCCACAGGATCATGAAGGATCCTCATCACCCCAACAACGGACTGTTTCAGCTGCTGCAGTCAGGCAAGCGCCTCCGCAGTCACACAGCGAGAACAGAGAGACTGAGACAGAGTTTTTTCCCGTTTTTTCCCCATTAGAACTGTCAATGCTGACCTCACCAGGGGTCCTAACCGAGCCATACACTAGGCTCCACTACCTACGGTACTGTATGTAGCATACTGTATCGCATACTGTGTCACTGTTCATGGTTGTTCGTGATGCCGTATTGCTGCGCCGTACTGTTGTATACTGTGCTGTATTATCCCAAACACTACCTCACTCTATTCACATTCACATGCCACTTTAATTCACATGCCACTTTAATTGCACATATCTGTACATACATAGGCATATTCCCTCTATCTATTCCATTTTATTTCATTTTATTTTTATTGTATTTTATTCTTTCTCTTTTTATCTTATTCTATAAGTATTCAACTTACTGTATTACGTTTTAGGAGTCAGTTAGTCGGTCAATTAGAAAGGAATTCTTTACTTTTATTTATTTTTTTCCTAGGACATATTGTGTGCTATCACCGGGTGCGTTGCATTACATTTCACTGCATATATGTATGAAAGTATGTATATGTATGTGACATATAAAAAAAAACAATCTTGAATTTCCAGGTGTAGTGCATCAGTTGTGCTCTGTATGAAAGTATTTATTTCAGTGAATATGCATTTTTAACAGAGTTCTATTTTCATTTCTGGGTGTAGTGCAAGGTGCCGTGGCTTTTATGGTCGAAGCACTTGCCTAGCAAACAGGTGATCCTGGATTCAAGTCCCAGCATCCCCTTTGGGCTTGAATGATATTCAGTTGAGGCAGAATACATACGACAGTAATATATCTCAGCAAAACATTTAATTGAAGTGGCTCTGTAGCCCAAGGGGGAGCGCTTTGGAATTCCAGGCCCCCTCAACAAGCATAGTCATGTATTTATGAGCAGGGACCAGTTAGTCAATACAAATATATTGACAGGCAACCCTGATGGTGAAGGAGATGTCCACCCAATGTGGGGTTCCAACCCACGGCCCTGAGAAGGAGAGTCTCATGCTCTACAGATTGAGCTGACCATACAGTAGACTGTCCTGTTCTGGCCATACACAATTTTAAAGGCTTCCTTTTTACAAAAAACAATTTATTGTTCACTTGCTTGTATTAATTCATTTGAAAAACATGGCATGGGATGGAGAGTAAGAAGTCAAGTTAAGGACAGGGCATCACCCAGAATTCTTTGCACACCTTGGCTGTCATAATCGTAACCAGCCATTATAACATTTAGCACGTCCGTTTTCCACCTCACTTTTACCTACATCGGTGTGATATGGTATGAACGTGGTCCATCATATTGTTCTAGAAATATAAATGCTTTAAAAAAATACATATCCAAACGGAAATGAGGAGAGCACCATATGTGTGTCAGCCAAACCTCAGTGTGGACATGAACGGCTGAAGCCCCCTATTTCATTCTTTTGCAGAGCAACATCAAAGTCTACGAAGTCAATCTGATATGTGATTATTGCTTGTTGGCAACTTAGCCCGGTTTCCAGCAAGGTGGACTTGAAATACAGTCCACCATGGCAATTTTTGCTGGTCTCCAAGGAGATGTGCACCATGGTGAAAAGTAATGTTTTGCTCCATAGCCTGGGAACAGTGTCCTGTTTTTCTGCTACTGTAGCCCTTCACAACAAGTTAAAACTGCACAATGGTAGCCAATAGAGAGACCGTAAGTGAAAACAACATTGATATCTCATCTAGACACAGCCAGGTACAGCTGTGACTTGAACTTAGGATGTCCTGCTTAAAATAAATGCTTTCGCTGGCCAAGCCAATGTACTGGTTGATGTGCCTAAATGGCATTAGCAATTCGTATGCAAGACCAAAGAACCCAATCAGCTGCTCCTGCCTTTTTATGATATGGTAACATTGCTCCAACAGGGTTATTATGAGAGATAAAGTTTTCTTTTTTTTTTTTATGGGGCCAAGCAAATGTCTACCGGGATAAAGTATTCTTTTGTTTGGTAAAGCAAGCAGTGAGCTTATCATGTAAATATGTATCATCAAACTTAGGGAGGGTGAGAAACACTTGGCTGAAGTTGCTCGCAAGGATTTTGCCTCACAATTGAGAATTCTGTGGGCACCAGAGGTAGGCCTGCATTTGTGTTGAGCAGGGGCCAGGTGATGAGTAAGTGAAAACAAGTAGAGTGACAGGTGGCCCTGCTGGTAAAGCAGATGGGTTTGACTGGGATTGAATCATTGTCCTCATACAAAATTGTAAGCAACCAAAAAATAAAGGCTTCCTTCTGTCAAAAAACAATTTATCTTTTTTTGTTCACTTGCTTATATAAATGCCATTAAAATGGCATGTTTTTTACTTGTCCATATTTTTTTAGAAAAACTTGGTAGGGGATGCAATGTAAGCAGTCAAGTCCAAACTGGATTTTTACTCCATGCATGACAGGGCATCAACCAGAATGCTTTGCACAAAGTACAGATGAACTGCTGAAGCCACAAATTTCATTCATTTTCAGAGGCAATATCATAGTCCATCTGAGATGTGATATTTAACATAATACATACAACGCACCCTGAATTATCATCAACATTTACACTCACCCCCAAAAACCTACACCAAACCAAAGCCCCCTTTCCACCTCTCTGGGACAGAATGCTGTCCCCATCTGCCCACATCTGTCCTGATCCTCCCTCTCACCTCCCCTTCCAAACTCCTGATGACCCCCTCCACTCTGCAGGCCCTACCGAGCCTGATAAGGTCCTGCCTGGCCACACACAAGCCCTGTTTGAAGAGGCTTATGAGCAGCCAGAGCAGGAAGCCTTCCCTCCTGTTACCCCTCTACCTACACCCCTCTCCGCGCTGGTCCAGGTCAGGGTGAACCCTCTCCTCACCCTCCTGAGTAGCGCTTCCGCCCTCGCCCACACCACCCCCACGAAAGGACAGTCCCACATGATGTGACAGATGGTCTCCTCCTCCGAGCATGTGGCTCAGGGGCATCAAGGGGATCTTGCCAAGCTCGGCCGGTACAAGGTGGTTCCTATCGGCAGTGCTTTCTGGAGGCAGGACCAGTTTAGGTCCTTGAGCCCATTGTCCAGGATGGGAGGCTGGACCGCGAGCCAGACTGCTGCGGGGATGCCTACGACAGCTGACGCGGTCACCCCCCACCTCGTCTCGGTGTAGAGCCTTCTCTGGTCCAGCCCCAAACCCCCGTCCAAAGCCTTGGGGTGAGCCCGAAGGCAATTTTCCGCATGGCCAAAGTGCCATCGCACCTGCTCTGACCGGGGCCCCAAGTTGCCCAATGTCCCCATCATCCTCCTCGCCTGGTCGGAGAAGAACAGCCGGAGGAAGTGTCCTGATGGGTGGACCACTGGGGAGGACAGCTCCCTCAACAAAAAGGAAACAAAATAGCCGTCCAGCTTTAGTGGGAGGTGAGACATGCCCCTTCCGCCCCTTCCCGATCGGTGCAGACATATGGGCCCTTGCCGCATACTTGCACCGGCCCTCCCACATGAAACTGAATACGAGACGTGTGAGGGGTGCCCGCATGCATGCCGCCATCGGGAAGACGTACTACAAGTAAAGTAGGGATGGCAACACATTCGCCTTCAAAACCAGCACCTTCCCTGTGAGGGTCAGTGTCCTGGATTTCCAGAGGGCAACTTTCCTCTGGACAGCTTCAATTCGCCAATTGGCGCCATGGCAAATTCCAATTTGCCATGGCGCTGTGTGCTGCCTCAAAGTTCACCCCGAGTAATCTCAGGGGTCCTACGAGACAGCCCCCCTGGTACATCCGTCCTTCCCTTCCACCGCCCATAGAACCTGACCGAGGTCGTCGCCAGATTTAACTTCATGCCAGACACTTGACCAAACTCCTGGAAGATCTACAAAGAATGGCGCATGCAGGCATCACTGTCCACACAGCTTGACCCTAAGGCCGCCGCTGCCTGGTTACAGCACTCCTCTCACACCCGGGTCAGCCCGAACAGGTGCTGCCAGGGGCTCCATCTAAAGGATGTAGAGCAGGGGTGAAAGCGGACACGCCTGTCTTACCCCTGAGTGCAGTCCAAAAAGTTCCCCTCGGTGCCTGTTAACACAAACCGTGCTCCCCACGGCTGCATACAAATTACGCAGCCACCTAACAAAAACCTTCCCTAAACCTACTCTATCGAAAATCTTAAACATAAAGCCCCAGTGAACCCTGTCGAAGGCTTTGGCATGATTGAGGCCGACCAACATTAGGGGTTGACCTCCATCTTCCACCCAAGCGATAGCGTTCCACCTCACAAAGCGCCCAGCCGCTCCATATGTATGGTCCACGTGGACCCCATCCGGGAGGACTGTGACGGACGGTCAGCGAGGACCTTAGCCTGAAGTTTGTAGTCCACACACAGCATGGTCAATGGCCGTCAGTTATCAAGGTCAGAGGTGTTACCCTTCTTGAAAAGAAGGGAAATCACCCCCGTAGCCACCGACCCTCGAAGAGCCCCTGTCCGGAGGACCTCGGTCAGCACCTCCAGCGTGACCGCAGCAGGTCCGCTTGGGCCACGCTCTCGTAGACCTCCCGAAGCTGCGATTTAAGGAAGTCACAAGCTCGCTGGTCTACAGTGCTGCCGAGGTTCCCCACGGCGTACTCGAGCTCGAGGAGGTGTTGAGGGCGGAGCACCTCCCACTTCGCTTCACTTTTTCTATACCTAATGGCGTGAGCTTTAATCCTGTCCTTTGCCACTCCCCACCATTCTACCACTCTGGCAAAGAGAGGCCTGAGCCCCTCAAGACCCCGGACAAAGGGAACGAAGCTGCCACCAAACTCATCGTCTTCGAGGATATCAGGCCAAAATCTGGAGCACAGGACCAGAACTGAAGGAGGATCCCATCGTGGTCCAAGAAAAAGATGGGGTGCACCCGCCCCGACAGCACGCCCAAGGACCTTGTGAGAAAAACGTAGCCCAGCCTCCTGGCAATCCCCCGGTGGTTACGCCATGTCGGACCTCCCCCCATCCACCAACCCGTGCCCAGACATGAACCCCTTTACAAGGACTCCACTTGTGTCCCTCCCTATGTCCAGGTTTAAGACCCCCCAATGATTACCTGGCTTTTGGTGGCCAGGTGCGGTCCTAGACTGACCACCATCTCCCTCCTCTCCCTCATCCCCTCTGATCTATAAAAAACAAAGACCCTCAAAGAAATAGTCCCATAATCAATATCCACCCCCAGCACCCTCCCCTGCACCACGACAAAAAACTCCTTCAGCCTCACCCTCCTTGTCCCACTCCCTCAAAGAAATTCCCACGTCCCTCTCATCCCTCAAATGAACCTCTTGCAGGAAACATATTGTGCATCCCAAACCCCTGACAATATCAAAATCAACCTCTTAACTGAGTCCCTCATTCCCTGGGGATCAATTGTGACAACTCCAAAACAATTTATTTTACACAGGTGATAAAAACAGAAATCATGCTCTGAAGACCCTGAAACACACAAAAAAATACCCCACCTAAACACAGCAACAATCGCAACGTCAGTAGTACATGCTCAACACCATGTCCTCCGGGCTCTTGTCCATGAGTTCCGCCCAGGAATAGGGCATGTTGTTGGGGGAAGCGGTAAAAACCCATGGCCCCCCTGCTCGTCATTCTGTAAAGGGGAGAGATATTCCTCCAAGAGGGGGTCTCCCCTCTGACCTCCGCCGCCACTCCCTCTTTTCGGGCAGCCCTCCCCAAAACCCCTCCTGCCGATTCCCTCATCTTCTTGGGGGCCTCCTTGCCCGACTGGAGGTGATCCCTCCTCTTCCTCTGGGTCGCCGCCTGGGGGCCTGACCCGGGGGAATCTGCTGGTGGTGTTGACCCTGGAGGAACCATCGCAGGAGACCCTGCCACAGATGGAGCCGCCATCGGCTGGACTGCCGCAGGGAGACCCTCCCCAGGTGCCGCCGCTGAAGGAGCAGCAGCCGCACGGGGAGCCGCCCCTGGAGGAGTTTCCACTGGAGGGGGCCCTTTGGAGGCCGCCGGCCCAGGGACCCCCGCAGTAAATGCCATCCTGGTCACCGCAGCTGCATCAGAGGCTGGTGCGGGAGGAGATGTCGCGGGAGGAGTCTTCCCAATTTTGGCCAAAACAAGGTAGTAAGCTGTCTGGTTAGCTCAGTGGGGAGAGAAGCTCTCAGTCTCATGGTCGTGGGTTCAAGACCAACATTGAGTGTTATAACCTTCAGCAAGGCCACCTGTCAATCTACTGGTGACTCCTTACTAAGCACCTGGTCACTGCTTAACACATGCATGACTACACTAGTTTCCATGGATGTGTCAGTTGTGCAGAACAGGGATAAACTGCTCTTCACAGGCAACTTCAGCCATGTGCTTCTCACCCTTCCTTCAATTGATGAGAGTTCTTCAAATGATAAGCTCACTGCTTGCTAAAACAAAGGAACACTTCTTTATCTCTGTAATGTGCTTGGCCCCATAAAAAAAAGAATATTGACAACTGTGTATCTCCAAAGAACAAGGTTACCATATCTTTAAAAGCCATTAACAGAACCCTTCTTGAAGTTCTGTTCGGGAGCATCCCAAATGCACCTTTGTGCATTACAATTCACGGTTCTCACTTGTAAAAGACCGTTTGAGCCAATTCCCCCTAGAATATCAGGCGTTTCCTTGAGAAACCTCATTACAAAGATTACCTGGGTGCTCACCTGCAAGTGATAGCACATAAATGAAAGTGTGACATTGATTTGGATTTCAACAAATAGTTTGGCTCAATCCATTAATGAGGAAGGTCAGACTACAGAGTGCCACACTTTTTATCTCAGTTTCCAGTGTTCCAGTCCCTGTTCAGACACATTCATTAATTGCATAAATTCACACAATTCATACAGGTAAACAATAGAGAGCATCCCAAGTGTCATTCCCAACTGGATGTTCATTATGGTTGATGTTGTCCTTTAAAAATCATGATAGACAGGCAATTTACATTTGGAATGTTGATTATTTGTAATACACTTCACCGGTACAGGTCGAAAAGAATGTCTTGAATGAGTATGAGAGTGGATGCAAGCGTCAACGTGCTAATATCTTGGGAATGCTGAGAATAAGAAAGCAAGGTGCCCTGTTTCATCACAGGTTAAAGCTATGCTTTTCTCATACAACAGCTGAAAGTAGAGCACAAATGCAGTCCCCCATTACCGCATACTATGCAGTTGTGATTCCCACAATTTGGGAATTTGCAGGTGTCAACACAATCAGAGTGCTTTGACATTGCCACCCACTGGGCAAATGTCCTTACTGATCAATGTATCACCCCTGCCAGTTAAGTATACCAAAGAGCTGCTTGCCTTCTCTTGTCACACTCAGCAGAAAAGAAAAGAAACCAGTTCTCTTTGGAAGACAGGCTCAGGTGAGCATCAGACTTTTATTCGGAGGGTCCAAGGTTAGAGTCCCTGCTCAGGTGTGTTGTTCTGCTGAGGAAGTTCACTTCACTTGTACAGGGGAAAATTGGAGACTATGAGTGTGCAACCTAGGATTTAGAAGCTTGGGAATTCCATCCCATCCCAAAAGCCTATCCTTTTTTCACGCCACAACTCAGGGTTTGTGTGCAAAGGAAATCCCACACAACCACAAAGTGGATCAGACTTTTAATCTGAGGGTCCAAGGTTCAAGTCCCAGTCTGTGTCACCCTGTGAAGACTCTGCCTTACCGCCACTGCATGGCAAGCAAGCCACAGGTAATATTTCTCATTTTAATTAAATACAACATACGTTTTAAACAGAATTGTAAAGCCCCTTCTTTCATGGGGTTTGCACAACCCTGACCAGAATGAAATAGGCTTGGCCACATCTTTTGTTTTGTCTTGATATCCCCTTTTTGGAGCCATTGTGCCTGATTGTTAAAATGCCAAGCCTTTTGATTTGAAAGAGCAAGTTCACTGGAGAATGCAGGCATTGATCCTGCTACCTCTCGCATGCAAAGCAAGCGCTCTACCATTTGAGCTAATTCCCCCTAGAATGTGAAGCATTTACTTGAGAAACTTCATTACTAAGATTACCTGGGTGCTCACCTACAAGTGATTCACATTAGGGAATGCGTGCACACTGATTTGGATTTCAACAAATAGTTTGGCTAAATCCTTCCATGCGGAGCCTCACAAGCTCAGACTGCAGAATGCCCCACTTTAAATCTGAGGGTCCAAGGTTCAAGTCCCTGCTCAGGTGTGTTGTTCGGCTGAGGAAGTTCACTTCAATTGTACAGGGGAAAGTTGGAGAGCAGTCAAAGTGTCATTCTGCACTATTGCATTACAATTAAAAATTCCCATGTGTAATGGACCACTATGAGTGTGCAACGTAGCATTTAGAAGCTTGGGAATTCCATCACATCCCAATAAGCCTATGCTGTTTTCACACCACAACTCAGGGTGTGTGTGCAAAGGAAACAAACAAAACAAAGGAACAAAAAGGTGCTTACATTCTGTCACACCCAGCAGAAAACCAAAGAAACCAGTCCTCTTTGAAAGACAGGCTCAAGAACACCTGAGTAGCTCAGCTGGCAGAGCTACTCAGGAAGTCGCCCACAACCACAAACACTGCAGTTGAGATGCCCACATTTGGTTTGCACCACCCTGAATGATAGGCTTGGCCAAATCTTTTGTTTAGTCTAGATATCCCCCTTCTAGAGCCATTGTGCCGGATTGTTAAAATTCCAAGCCCTTTGATTTGAAAGAGCATGTGTACTGGAGAATGCAGGCGTTGATCCTGCTACCTCTCGCAAGCTAAGCAAGCGCTCTACCATTTGAGCTAATTCCCCCAGGTGAGAGATGAACATTTCCTTGGGAAACCTCATCATTAAGACTACCTGGGTGCTCACCTCCAAGTGATAGCACATTAAGGAAAGGGTCCGCAATGATTTTGATTTCAACAAATAGTGTGGCTAAATCCTTTCATGAGGAGCCTTACAAGCTCAGACTGCAGAATGCCCCACTTTAAATCTGAGTGTCCAGGGTTCAAGTCCCTGTTCAAACACATTTATTTACTGCAGAAGTTCACACAATTCATACAGGTAAACATTAGAGAGTATCCCAAGTGTCATTCCCAACTAGATAAGAAAATAAACCAGTTCTCTTTGGAAGACAGGCTCAGGTGAGCATCAGACTTTTAATCGGAGGGTCCAAGGTTAGAGTCCCTGCTCAGGTGTGTTGTTCTGCTGAGGAAGTTCACTTCACTTGTACAGGGGAAAGTTGGAGACTATGAGTGTGCAACGTAGCATTTAGAAGCTTGGGAATTCCATCACATCCCAATAAGCCTATCCTTTTTTCACACCACAACTCAGGGTTTGTGTGCAAAGGAAATCCCCCACAACCACAAAGTGGTTCAGACTTTTAATCTGAGGGTCAAGGTTCAAGTCCCTGTTCTGCTGAGGAATTCACTTCACTTGGACAGGGGAGTGTTGGAGAGCAGTCAAAGTGTCATTCTGCACTAATGCATTACAATCAAAAATTCCCATGTGTAATCGACCACTATGAGTGTGCAACCTAGCATTTAGAAGCTTGGCAATTCCATCACATCCCAATAAGCCTATCCTTTTTTCACACCACAACTCAGGGTGTGTGTGCAAAGGAAATCCCCCACAACCACAAAATAAGCAGTCAAGATGCCCACACTTGGGGGAATATGACCAGCAGAGTCGGATGCAATGATATTACCTCACCCTGGCACAATCAGAGTGCTATGACATAGCCTCACACTGGGCAAACGTCCTGAACAATGTTTCACCCGTGCCATGTAAGGATAACAAAAAGGTGCTTACATTCTGTCACACCCAGCAGAAAACCAAAGAAACCAGTCCTCTTTGAAAGACAGGCTCAAGAACACCTGAGTAGCTCAGCTGGCAGAGCATCAGACTTTTAATCTGAGGGTCCAGGGTTCAAGTCCCTGCTCGGGTGTGTTGTACACTTGAGAAAGTCCCCTTCTCTTGTATGGTTTGAGAGCAGTCCAAGTGTTGTCTGCACTGGTGCATTACAATTAATGGTTCTCACTTGTAAAAGACTGTTTGAGCTAATTCCCCCTAGAATATCAGGCATTTCCTTGAGAAACCTCATTACAAAGATCACCTGGGTGCTCACCTGCAAGTGATAGCACATAAATGAAAGTGTGACATTGATTTGGATTTCAACAAATAGTTTGGCTCAATCCATTAATGAGGAAGGTCAGTTTTTAATCTCAGTTCCCAGTGTTCCAGTCCCTGCTCAGACACATTCATTAATTGCATAAATTCACACAATTCATACAGGTAAACAATAGAGAGCATCCCAAGTGTCATTCCCAACTGGATGTTCATTATGGTTGATGTTGTCCTTTAAAAATCATGATAGACAGACAATTTACATTTGGAATGTTCATTATTTGTAATACACTTCACCGGTACAGGTCGAAAAGAATGTCTTGAATGAGTATGAGAGTGGATGCAAGCGTCAACGTGCTAATATCTTGGGAATGCTGAGAATAAGAAAGCAAGGTGCCCTGTTTCATCACAGGTTAAAGCTATGCTTTTCTCATACAACAGCTGAAAGTAGAGCACAAATGCAGTCCCCCATTACCGCATACTATGCAGTTGTGATTCCCACAATTTGGGAATTTGCAGGTGTCAACACAATCAGAGTGCTTTGACATTGCCTCACACTGGGCAAACGTCCTTACTGATCAATGAATCACCCCTGCCAGTTAAGTATACCAAAGAGGTGCTTGCCTTCTCTTGTCACACTCAGCAGAAAAGAAAAGAAACCAGTTCTCTTTGGAAGACAGGCTCAGGTGAGCATCAGACTTTTATTCGGAGGGTCCAAGGTAAGAGTCCCTGCTCAGGTGTGTTGTTCTGCTGAGGAAGTTCACTTCACTTGTACAGGGGAAAATTGGAGACTATGAGTGTGCAACCTAGCATTTAGAAGCTTGGGAATTCCATCACATCCCAAAAGCCTATCCTTTTTTCACGCCACAACTCAGGGTTTGTGTGCAAAGGAAATCCCACACAACCACAAAGTTGATCAGACTTTTAATCTGAGGGTCCAAGGTTCAAGTCCCAGTCTGTGTCACCCTGTGAAGACTCTGCCTTACCCCCACTGCATGGCAAGCAAGCCACAGGTAATATTTCTAAGTTTAATTAAATACAACATACGTTTTAAACCAAGCTTTAAATCTGAGTGTCCAGGGTTCAAGTCCCTGTTCAAACACATTTATTTACTGCAGAAGTTCACACAATTCATACAGGTAAACATTAGAGAGTATCCCAAGTGCCATTCCCAACTAGATAAGAAAATAAACCAGTTCTCTTTGGAAGACAGGCTCAGGTGAGCATCAGACTTTTAATCGGAGGGTCCAAGGTTAGAGTCCCTGCTCAGGTGTGTTGTTCTGCTGAGGAAGTTCACTTCACTTGTACAGGGGAAAGTTGGAGACTATGAGTGTGCAACGTAGCATTTAGAAGCTTGGGAATTCCATCACATCCCAATAAGCCTATCCTTTTTTCACACCACAACTCAGGGTTTGTGTGCAAAGGAAATCCCCCACAACCACAAAGTGGTTCAGACTTTTAATCTGAGGGTCAAGGTTCAAGTCCCTGTTCTGCTGAGGAATTCACTTCACTTGTACAGGGGAGTGTTGGAGAGCAGTCAAAGTGTCATTCTGCACTAATGCATTACAATCAAAAATTCCCATGTGTAATCGACCACTATGAGTGTGCAACCTAGCATTTAGAAGCTTGGCAATTCCATCACATCCCAATAAGCCTATCCTTTTTTCACACCACAACTCAGGGTGTGTGTGCAAAGGAAATCCCCCACAACCACAAAATAAGCAGTCAAGATGCCCACACTTGGGGGAATTTGACCAGCAGAGTCGGATGCAATGATATTACCTCACCCTGGCACAATCAGAGTGCTATGACATAGCCTCACACTGGGCAAACGTCCTGAACAATGTTTCACCCGTGCCATGTAAGGATAACAAAAAGGTGCTTACATTCTGTCACACCCAGCAGAAAACCAAAGAAACCAGTCCTCTTTGAAAGACAGGCTCAAGAACACCTGAGTAGCTCAGCTGGCAGAGCATCAGACTTTTAATCTGAGGGTCCAGGGTTCAAGTCCCTGCTCGGGTGTGTTGTACACTTGAGAAAGTCCCCTTCACTTGTACGGTTTGAGAGCAGTCCAAGAGTTGTCTGCACTGGTGCATTACAATTCAAGGTTCTCACTTGTAAAAGACTGTTTGAGCTAATTCCCCCTAGAATATCAGGCATTTCCTTGAGAAACCTCATTACAAAGATTACCTGGGTGCTCACCTGGAAGTGGTAGCAAATAAATGAAAGTGTGACATATAGTGTGGCCACAAATAGTGTGGCTAAATCCTTTCATGAGGAGCTTTACAAGCTCAGACTGCAGAATGCCCCACTTTAAATCTGAGGGTCCAGGGTTCAAGTCCCTGTTCAAACACATTTATTTACTGCAGAAGTTCACACAATTCATACAGGTAAACATTAGAGAGTATCCCAAGTGTCATTCCCAACTAGATAAGAAAATAAACCAGTTCTCTTTGGAAGACATGCTCAGGTGAGCATCAGACTTTTAATCGGAGGGTCCAAGGTTAGAGTCCCTGCTCAGGTGTGTTGTTCTGCTGAGGAAGTTCACTTCACTTGTACAGGGGAAAGTTGGAGACTATGAATGTACAACCTAGCATTTAGAAGCTTGGGAATTCCATCACATCCCAATAAGCCTATCCTTTTTTCACACACTAACTCAGGCTTTGTGTGCAAAGGAAATCCCCCACAACCACAAAGCGGTTCAGACTTTAAATCTGAGGGTCCAAGGTTCAAGTCCCTGCTCGGGTGTGTTGTACACTTGAGAAAGTCCCCTTCACTTGTACGGTTTGAGAGCAGTCCAAGAGTTGTCTGCACTGGTGCATTACAATTCACGGTTCTCACTTGTAAAAGACCGTTTGAGCTAATTCCCCCTAGAATATCAGGTGTTTCCTTGAGAAGCCTCATTACAAAGATTACCTGGGTGCTCACCTGCAAGTGATAGCACATAAATTAAAGTGTGACATTTATTTGGATTTCAACAAATAGTTTGGCTCAATCCTTTAATGAGGAAGCTCAGACTACAGAGTGCCACACTTTTTATCTCAGTTTCCAGTGTTCCAGTCCCTGTTCAGACACATTCATTAATTGCAGAAGTTCACACAATTCATACAGGTAAACATTAGAGAGCATCCCAAGTGTCATTCCCAACTGGATGTTCATTATGGTTGATGTTGTCCTTTAAAAATCATGATAGACAGGCAATATACATTTGGAATGTTGATTATTTGTAATACACTTCACCGGTACAGGTCGAAAAGAATGTCTTGAATGAGTATGAGAGTGGATGCAAGCGTCAACGTGCTAATATCTTGGGAATGCTGAGAATAAGAAAGCAAGGTGCCCTGTTTCATCACAGGTTAAAGCTATGCTTTTCTCATACAACAGCTGAAAGTAGAGCACAAATGCAGTCCCCCATTACCGCATACAATGCAGTTGTGATTCCCACAATTTGGGAATTTGCAGGGGTCAACACAATCAGAGTGCTTTGACATTGCCTCACATTGGGCAAATGTCCTTACTGATCAATGAATCACCCCTGCCAGGTATGTATACCAAAGAGGTGCTTGCCTTCTCTTGTCACACTCAGCAGAAAATAAAAGAAACCAGTTCTCTTTGGAAGACAGGCTCAGGTGAGCATCAGACTTTTATTCGGAGGGTCCAAGGTTAGAATCCCTGCTCAGCTGTGTTGTTCTGCTGAGGAAGTTCACTTCACTTGTACAGGGGAAAATTGGAGACTATGAGTGTGCAACGTAGGATTTAGAAGCTTGGGATTTCCATCACATCCCAAAAGCCTATCCTTTTTTCACACCACAACTCAGGGTTTGTGTGCAAAGGAAATCCCACACAACCACAAAGTGGTTCAGACTTTTAATCTGAGGGTCAAGGTTCAAGTCCCTGTTCTGCTGAGGAATTCACTTCACTTGTACAGGGGAGTGTTGGAGAGCAGTTAAAGTGTCATTCTGCACTAATGCATTACAATCAAAAATTCCCATGTGTAATCGACCACTATGAGTGTGCAACCTAGCATTTAGAACCTTGGGAATTCCATCACATCCCAATAAGCCTATCCTTTTTTCACACCACAACTCAGGGTGTGTGTGCAAAGGAAATCCCCCACAACCACAAAGTGGTTCAGACTTTAAATCTGAGGGTCCAAGGTTCAAGTCCCTGCTCGGGTGTGTTGTACACTTGAGAAAGTCCCCTTCACTTGTACGGTTTGAGAGCAGTCCAAGAGTTGAATGCACTGGTGCATTACAATTCACGGTTCTCACTTGTAAAAGACCGTTTGAGCTAATTCCCCCTAGAATATCAGGCGTTTCCTTGAGAAACCTCATTACAAAGATTACCTGGGTGCTCAGGTGCAAGTGATAGCACATAAATGAAAGTTTGACATTGATTTGGATTTCAACAAATAGTTTGGCTCAATCCTTTAATGAGGAAGCTCAGACTACAGAGTGCCACACTTTTTATCTCAGTTTCCAGTGTTCCAGTCCCTGTTCAGACACATTCATTAATTGCAGAAGTTCACACAATTCATACAGGTAAACATTAGAGAGCATCCCAAGTGTCATTCCCAACTGGATGTTCATTATGGTTGATGTCCTTTAAAAATTATGATAGACAGGCAATTTACATTTGGAATGTTGATTATTTGTAATACACTTCACCGGTACAGGTCGAAAAGAATGTCTTGAATGAGTATGAGAGTGGATGCAAGCGTCAACGTGCTAATATCTTGGGAATGCTGAGAATAAGAAAGCAAGGTGCCCTGTTTCATCACAGGTTAAAGCTATGCTTTTCTCATACAACAGCTGAAAGTAGAGCACAAATGCAGTCCCCCATTACCGCATACTATGCAGTTGTGATTCCCACAATTTGGGAATTTGCAGGGGTCAACACAATCAGAGTGCTTTGACTTTGCCTCACACTGGGCAAACGTCCTTACTGATCAATGTATCACCCCTGCCAGGTAAGTATACCAAAGAGGTGCTTGCCTTCTCTTGTCACACTCAGCAGATAAGAAAAGAAACCAGTTCTCTTTGGACGACAGGCTCAGGTGAGCATCAGACTATTAATCTGAGGGTCCAAGGTTAGAGTCCCTGCTCAGCTGTGTTGTTCTGCTGAGGAAGTTCACTTCACTTGTACAGGGGAAAATTGGAGACGATGAGTGTGCAACCAAGCATTTAGAAGCTTGGGAATTCCATCACTTCCCAATAAGCCTATACAGGTAAACATTAGAGAGTATCCCAAGTGTCATTCCCAACTCGATAAGAAAATAAACCAGTTCTCTTTTTTCACACCAAAACTCAGGGTTTGTGTGCAAAGGAAATCCCCCACAACCACAAAGTGGTTCAGACTTTTAATCTGAGGGTCCAAGGTTCAAGTCCCAGTCTGTGTCACGCTGTCTTACCACAACTGCATGGCCAGCAAGCCATAGGTAATATTTCTCATTTTAATTGAATACAACATGCCTTTTAAACAGAATTGTAAAGCCCCTTCTTTAATGGGGTTTCCACAACCCTGACCAGAATGACATAGGCTTGTTTCTGAATGAATGACATCTTTTGTTTAGTCTTGATATCCCCCTTTGAGAGCCATTGTGCCTGATTGTTAAAATGCCAAGCCTTTTGATTTGAAAGAGCAAGTTCACTGGAGAATGCAGGCATTGATCCTGCTACCTCTAGCATGCGAAGCAAGCGCTCTACCATCTGAGCTAATTCCCCCTAGAATGTCAAGTATTTCCTTGAGAAACTTCATTACTAAGATTACCTGGGTGCTCACCGACAAGTGATGCACATTAAGGAATGCGTGCACACTGATTTGGATTTCAACAAATTGTTTGGCTAAATCCTTCCATGCGGAGCCTCACAAGCTCAGACTGCAGAATGCCCCACTTTAAATCTGAGGGTCCAAGGTTCAAGTCCCTGCTCAGGTGTGTTGTTCGGCTGAGGAAGTTCACTTCAATTGTACAGGGGAAAGTTGGAGAGCAGTCAAAGTGTCATTCTGCACTAATACATTACAATTAAAAATTCCCATGTGTAATGGACCACTATGAGTGTGCAACCTAGCATTTAGATGCTTGGGAATTCCATCACATCCCAATAAGCCTATGCTGTTTTCACACCACAACTCAGGGTGTGAGTGCAAAGGAAATCCCCCACAACCACAAAATCTGCAGTCAAGATGCCCACATTTGGGGGAATTTGTCCAGCAGAGTCGGATTCAATGAAATAAGCTCACCCTGGCCAAACTTCCTTTCTGAACAATGTATCACACCTACAAGTTAAGTGTACTTAACAGCTTCTTCGATGTTCTCATGCTTTGCCAGCTCTCCCACCAGTCTGTGGTGTTGTCACTTGGCTTTAGTCAGCCTGTGAAGACTCTGCCTTCCCCCCACTGCATGGCCAGCAAGGCACAAGTGTGAACAAAGCCCTGTCAATATTTTTCAGTTTAATTGAATACAACACACCTTTTAAACAGAATTGTGAAGCACCTTCTTTAATGTGGTTTGCACAACCCTGAGCAGAATGATAGGTTTGGCCAAATGTTTTGATATCCCCCTTTAAGAGCCAGGTGCCCTGTTTCATTGTTCAGGTAGTAGTTTACATTTGGAATGTTCATTATTTGTAATACACTTCACCGGTACAGGTCGAAAAGAATGTCTTGAATGAGTATGAGAGTGGATGCAAGCGTCAACGTGCTAATATCTTGGGAATGCTGAGAATAAGAAAGCAAGGTGCCCTGTTTCATCACAGGTTAAAGCTATGCTTTTCTCCTACAACAGCTGAAAGTAGAGCACAAATGCAGTCCCCCATTACCGCATACTATGCAGTTGTGATTCCCACAATTTGGGAATTTGCAGGGGTCAACACAATCAGAGTGCTTTGACTTTGCCTCACACTGGGCAAACGTCCTTACTGATCAATGTATCACCCCTGCCAGGTGAGTATACCAAAGAGGTGCTTGCCTTCTCTTGTCACACTCAGCAGATAAGAAAAGACAACAGTTCTCTTTGGAAGACAGGCTCAGGTGAGGATCAGACTTTTAATCTGAGGGTCCAAGGTTAGAGTGCCTGCTCAGGTGTGTTGTTCTGCTGAGAAGTTCACTTCACTTGTACAGGGGAAAGTTGGAGACGATGAGTGTGCAACCTAGCATTTAGAAGCTTGGGAATTCCGTCACTTCCCAATAAGCCTATGCTGTTTTCACACCAAAACTCAGGGTTTGTGTGCAAAGGAAATCCCCCACAACCACAAAGTGGTTCAGACTTTTAATCTGAGACCATGACAACATGCCTTTAAAACAGAATTGTAAAGCGCCTTCTTTAATGGGGTTTTCACAACCCTGACCAGAATGACATAGGCTTGTTTCTGAATGAATTACATCTTTTGTTTAGTCTTGATATGCCCCTTTGAGAGCCATTGTGCCTGATTGTTAAAATGCCAAGTCTTCTGATTCGAAAGAGCAAGTTTACTGGAGAATGCACGCATTGATCCTGCTACCTCTCGCATGCGAAGCAAGCGCTCTACCATTTGAGCTAATTCCCCCTAGAATGTCATGTATGTCCTTGAGAAACTTCATAACTAAGATTACCTGGGTGCTCACCTACAAGTGATGAACATAAAGGAATGCGTGCACACTGATTTGGATTTCAACAAATAGTTTGGCTAAATCCTTCCATGCGGAGCCTCACAAGCTCAGACTGCAGAATGCCCCACTTCAAATCTGAGGGTCCAAGTTTCAAGTCCCTGCTCAGCTGTGTTGTTCGGCTGAGGAAGTTCACTTCAATTGTACAGGGGAAAGTTGGAGAGCAGTCAAAGTGTCATTCTGCACTAATGCATTACAATTAAAAATTCCCATGTGTAATCGACCACTATGAGTGTGCAACCTAGCATTTAGAAGCTTGGGAATTCCATCACATCCCAATAAGCCTATGCTGTTCTCACACCACAACTCAGGGTGTGAGTGCAAAGGAATTCCCCCACAACCACAAAATCTGCAGTCAACATGCCCACATTTGGGGGAATTTGGCCAGTAGAGTCGGATTCAATGAAATAAGCTCACCCTGGCCAAACTTCCTTTCTGAACAATGTATCACACCTACAAGTTAAGTGTTCTTAACAGCTTCTTGGATGTTCTCATGCTTTGCCAGCTCTCCCACCAGTCTGTGTTGTTGTCACTTGGCTTTAGTCAGCCTGTGAAGACTCTGCCTTCCCCCCACTGCATGGCCAGCAAGGCACAAGTGTGAACAAAGCCCTGTCAATATTTTTCAGTTTAATTGAATACAACACACCTTTTAAACAGAATTGTGAAGCACCCTCTTTAATGTGGTTTGCACAACCCTGAGCAGAATGATAGGTTTGGCCAATGTTTTTTTATCCCCCTTTAAGAGCCAGGTGCCCTGTTTCATTGTTAAAATTCCAAGCCCTTTGATTTGAAAGAGCATGTTTACTGGAGA
Source organism: Zeus faber (assembly GCF_960531495.2). Classification (NCBI taxonomy): domain Eukaryota; kingdom Metazoa; phylum Chordata; class Actinopteri; order Zeiformes; family Zeidae; genus Zeus; species Zeus faber. The sequence continues at coordinate 26,773,842 of NC_137198.1, read as the reverse complement.
ATGCAGGCGTTGATCCTGCTACCTCTCGCATGCTAAGCAAGCGCTCTACCATTTGAGCTAATTCCCCCATGTGAGAGATGAACATTTCCTTGGGAAACCTCATCATTAAGACTACCTGGGTGCTCACCTACAAGTGAGAGCACATAACGGAAAGTGTCCACACTGATTTGGATTTCAACAAATAGTGTGGCTAAATCCTTTCATGAGGAGCCTCACAAGCTCAGACTGCACAATGCCACACTTCAAATCTGAGTGTCACTTTTTATCTCAGTGTCCAGTGTTTCAGTCCCTGTTCAGACATTCATTAATTGCAGAAGTTCACACAATTCATACAGGTAAACATTAGAGAGCATCCCAAGTGTCATTCCCAACTGGATGTTCATTATGGTTGACGTTGTCCTTTAAAAATCATGATAGACAGGTAGTTTACATTTGGAATGTTCATTATTTGTAATACACTTCACCGGTACAGGTCGAAACGAATGACTTGAATTAGTATGAGAGTGGATGCAAGCATCAACGTGCTAATATCTTGGGAATGCTGAGAATAAGAAAGCAAGGTGCCCTGTTTCATCACAGGTTAAAGCTATGCTTTTTTCATACAACAGCTGAAAGTAGAGCACAAATGCAGTCCCCCATTACCGCATACTATGCAGTTGTGATTCCCACAATTTGGGAATTTGCAGGGGTCAACACAATCAGAGTGCTTTGATATTGCCTCACACTGGGCAAACGTCCTTACTGATCAATGTATCACCCCTGCCAGTTAAGTATACCAAAGAGGTGCTTGCCTTCTCTTGTCACACTCAGCAGATAAGAAAAGAAACCAGTTCTCTTTGGAAGACAGGCTCAGGTGAGCATCAGACTTTTAATCTGAGGCTCCAAGGTTAGAGTGCCTGCTCAGGTGTGTTGTTCTGCTGAGGAAGTTCACTTCACTTGTACAGGGGAAAGTTGGAGACGATGAGTGTGCAACCTAGCATTTAGAAGCTTGGGAATTCCATCAGTTCCCAATAAGCCTATCCTTTTTTCACACCAAAACTCAGAGTTTGTGTGCAAAGGAAATCCCCCACAACCACAAAGGGGTTCAGACTTTTAACCTGAGGGTCCAAGGTTCAAGTCCCAGTCTGTGTCACCCTGTTTTACCCCAACTGCATGGCCAGCAAGCCATAGGTAATATTTCTCATTTTAATTGAATACAACACGCCTTTTAAACAGAATTGTAAAGCCCCTTCTTTAATGGGGTTTCCACAACCCTGACCAGAATGACATAGGCTTGTTTCTGAATGAATGACATCTTTTGTTTAGTCTTGATATCCCCCTTTGAGAGCCATTGTGCCTGATTGTTAAAATGCCAAGCCTTTTGATTTGAAAGAGCAAGTTTACTGGAGAATGCAGGCATTGATCCTGCTACCTCTCGAATGCGAAGCAAGCGCTCTACCATTTGAGCGAATTCCCCCTAGAATGTCAAGTATTTCCTTGAGAAACTTCATTACTAAGATTACCTGGGTGCTCACCGACAAGTGATGCACATTAAGGAATGCGTGCACACTGATTTGGATTTCAACAAATAGTTTGGCTAAATCCTTCCATGCGGAGCCTCACAAGCTCAGACTGCAGAATGCCCCACTTTAAATCTGAGGGTCCAAGGTTCAAGTCCCTGCTTAGGTGTGTTGTTCGGCTGAGGAAGTTCACTTCAATTGTACAGGGGAAAGTTGGAGATCAGTCAAAGTGTCATTCTGCACTAATGCATTACAATTAAAAATTCCCATGTGTAATCGACCACTATGAGTGTGCAACCTAGCATTTTGAAGCTTGGGAATTCCATCACTTCCTAATAAGCCTATGCTGTTTTCACACCACAACTCAGGGTGTGAGTGCAAAGGAAATCCCCCACAACCACAAAATCTGCAGTCAAGGTGACCACATTTGGGGGAATTTGGCCAGTAGAGTCGGATTCAATGAAATAAGCTCACCCTGGCCAAACTTCCTTTCTGAACAATGTATCACACCTACAAGTTAAGTGTACTTAACAGCTTCTTGGATGTTCTCATGCTTTGCCAGCTCTCCCACCAGTCTGTGGTGATGTCACTTGGCTTTAGTCAGCCTGTGAAGACTCTGCCTTCCCCCCACTGCATGGCCAGCAAGGCACAAGTGTGAACAAGGCCCTGTCAATATTTTTCAGTTTAATTGAATGCAACACACCTTTTAAACAGAATTGTGAAGCATCTTCTTTAATGTGGTTTGCACAACCCTGAGCAGAATGATAGGCTTGGCCAAATCTTTTGTTATCCCCCTTTAAGAGCCAGGTGCCCTGTTTCATTGTTAAAATTCCAAGACCTTTGATTTAACAGCACATGTTTACTGGAGAATGCAGGCGTTGATCCTGCTACCTCTCGCATGCTAAGCAAGCGCTCTACCATTTGAGCTAATTCCCCCATGTGAGAGATGAATATTTCCTTGGGAAACCTCATCATTAAGACTACCTGGGTGCTCACCTACAAGTGAGAGCACATAACGGAAAGTGTCCACACTGATTTGGATTTCAACAAATAGTGTGGCGAAATCCTTTCATGAGGAGCCTCACAAGCTCAGACTGCAGAATGCCACACTTCAAATCTGAGTGTCCAGGGTTCAAGTCCCTGTTCATACACATTTATTTACTGCAGAAGTTCACACAATTCATACAGGTAAACATTAAAGAGTATCCCACGTGTCATTCACAACTAGATAAGAAAATAAACCAGTTCTCTTTGGAAGAAAGGCTCAGGTGAGAATCAGACTTTTAATCGGAGGGTCCAAGATTAGAGTCCCTGCTCAGGTGTGTTCTTCTGCTGAGGAAGTTCACTTCACTTGTACAGGGGAAAGTTGGAGACTATGAGTGTGCAACGTAGCATTTAGAAGCTTGGGAATTCCATCACATCCCAAAAGCCTATCCTTTTTTCACGCCACAACTCAGGGTTTGTGTGCAAAGGAAATCCCACACAACCACAAAGTGGTTCAGACTTTTAATCTGAGGGTCCAAGGTTCAAGTCCCAGTCTGTGTCACCCTGTGAAGACTCTGCCTTACCCCCACTGCATGGCAAGCAAGCCACAGGTAATATTTCTAAGTTTAATTAAATACAACATACGTTTTAAACATTTTGTAAAGCCCCTTCTTTCATGGGGTTTGCACAACCCTGACCAGAATGAAATAGGCTTGGCCACATCTTTTGTTTTGTCTTGATATCCCCTTTTAGGAGCCATTGTGCCTGATTGTTAAAATGCCAAGCCTTTTGATTTGAAAGAGCAAGTTCACTGGAGAATGCAGGCATTGATCCTGCTACCTCTCGCATGCAAAGCAAGCGCTCTACCATTTGAGCTAATTCCCCCTAGAATGTCAAGTAGTTCCTTGAGAAACTTCATTACTAAGATTACCTGGGTGCTCACCGACAAGTGATGCACATTAAGGAATGCGTGCACACTGATTTGGATTTCAACAAATAGTTTGGCTAAATCCTTCCATGCGGAGCCTCACAAGCTCAGACTGCAGAATGCCCCACTTTAAATCTGAGGGTCCAAGGTTCAAGTCCCTGCTCAGGTGTGTTGTTCGGCTGAGGAAGTTCACTTCAATTGTACAGGGGAAAGTTGGAGAGCAGTCAAAGTGTCATTCTGCACTATTGCATTACAATTAAAAATTCCCATGTGTAATGGACCACTATGAGTGTGCAACGTAGCATTTAGAAGCTTGGGAATTCCATCACATCCCAATAAGCCTATGCTGTTTTCACACCACAACTCAGGGTGTGTGTGCAAAGGAAACAAACAAAACAAAGGAACAAAAAGGTGCTTACATTCTGTCACACCCAGCAGAAAACCAAAGAAACCAGTCCTCTTTGAAAGACAGGCTCAAGAACACCTGAGTAGCTCAGCTGGCAGAGCTACTCAGGAAGTCGCCCACAACCACAAACACTGCAGTTGAGATGCCCACATTTGGTTTGCACCACCCTGAATGATAGGCTTGGCCAAATCTTTTGTTTAGTCTAGATATCCCCCTTCTAGAGCCATTGTGCCTGATTGTTAAAATTCCAAGCCCTTTGATTTGAAAGAGCATGTGTACTGGAGAATGCAGGCGTTGATCCTGCTACCTCTCGCATGCTAAGCAAGCGCTCTACCATTTGAGCTAATTCCCCCATGCGATAGATGAACATTTCCTTGGGAAACCTCATCATTAAGACTACCTGGGTGCTCACCTCCAAGTGATAGCACATTAAGGAAAGGGTCCGCAATGATTTTGATTTCAACAAATAGTGTGGCTAAATCCTTTCATGAGGAGCCTTACAAGCTCAGACTGCAGAATGCCCCACTTTAAATCTGAGTGTCCAGGGTTCAAGTCCCTGTTCAAACACATTTATTTACTGCAGAAGTTCACACAATTCATACAGGTAAACATTAGAGAGTATCCCAAGTGTCATTCCCAACTAGATAAGAAAATAAACCAGTTCTCTTTGGAAGACAGGCTCAGGTGAGCATCAGACTTTTAATCGGAGGGTCCAAGGTTAGAGTCCCTGCTCAGGTGTGTTGTTCTGCTGAGGAAGTTCACTTCACTTGTACAGGGGAAAGTTGGAGACTATGAGTGTGCAACGTAGCATTTAGAAGCTTGGGAATTCCATCACATCCCAATAAGCCTATCCTTTTTTCACACCACAACTCAGGGTTTGTGTGCAAAGGAAATCCCCCACAACCACAAAGTGGTTCAGACTTTTAATCTGAGGGTCAAGGTTCAAGTCCCTGTTCTGCTGAGGAATTCACTTCACTTGTACAGGGGAGTGTTGGAGAGCAGTCAAAGTGTCATTCTGCACTAATGCATTACAATCAAAAATTCCCATGTGTAATCGACCACTATGAGTGTGCAACCTAGCATTTAGAAGCTTGGCAATTCCATCACATCCCAATAAGCCTATCCTTTTTTCACACCACAACTCAGGGTGTGTGTGCAAAGGAAATCCCCCACAACCACAAAATAAGCAGTCAAGATGCCCACACTTGGGGGAATTTGACCAGCAGAGTCGGATGCAATGATATTACCTCACCCTGGCACAATCAGAGTGCTATGACATAGCCTCACACTGGGCAAACGTCCTGAACAATGTTTCACCCGTGCCATGTAAGGATAACAAAAAGGTGCTTACATTCTGTCACACCCAGCAGAAAACCAAAGAAACCAGTCCTCTTTGAAAGACAGGCTCAAGAACACCTGAGTAGCTCAGCTGGCAGAGCATCAGACTTTTAATCTGAGGGTCCAGGGTTCAAGTCCCTGCTCGGGTGTGTTGTACACTTGAGAAAGTCCCCTTCACTTGTACGGTTTGAGAGCAGTCCAAGAGTTGTCTGCACTGGTGCATTACAATTCAAGGTTCTCACTTGTAAAAGACTGTTTGAGCTAATTCCCCCTAGAATATCAGGCATTTCCTTGAGAAACCTCATTACAAAGATCACCTGGGTGCTCACCTGCAAGTGATAGCAAATTAATGAAAGTGTGGCCACAAATAGTGTGGCTAAATCCTTTCATGAGGAGCTTTACAAGCTCAGACTGCAGAATGCCCCACTTTAAATCTGAGGGTCCAGGGTTCAAGTCCCTGTTCAAACACATTTATTTACTGCAGAAGTTCACACAATTCATACAGGTAAACATTAGAGAGTATCCCAAGTGTCATTCCCAACTAGATAAGAAAATAAACCAGTTCTCTTTGGAAGACATGCTCAGGTGAGCATCAGACTTTTAATCGGAGGGTCCAAGGTTAGAGTCCCTGCTCAGGTGTGTTGTTCTGCTGAGGAAGTTCACTTCACTTGTACAGGGGAAAGTTGGAGACTATGAATGTACAACCTAGCATTTAGAAGCTTGGGAATTCCATCACATCCCAATAAGCCTATCCTTTTTTCACACACTAACTCAGGCTTTGTGTGCAAAGGAAATCCCCCACAACCACAAAGCGGTTCAGACTTTAAATCTGAGGGTCCAAGGTTCAAGTCCCTGCTCGGGTGTGTTGTACACTTGAGAAAGTCCCCTTCACTTGTACGGTTTGAGAGCAGTCCAAGAGTTGTCTGCACTGGTGCATTACAATTCACGGTTCTCACTTGTAAAAGACCGTTTGAGCTAATTCCCCCTAGAATATCAGGTGTTTCCTTGAGAAGCCTCATTACAAAGATTACCTGGGTGCTCACCTGCAAGTGATAGCACATAAATTAAAGTGTGACATTTATTTGGATTTCAACAAATAGTTTGGCTCAATCCTTTAATGAGGAAGCTCAGACTACAGAGTGCCACACTTTTTATCTCAGTTTCCAGTGTTCCAGTCCCTGTTCAGACACATTCATTAATTGCAGAAGTTCACACAATTCATACAGGTAAACATTAGAGAGCATCCCAAGTGTCATTCCCAACTGGATGTTCATTATGGTTGATGTTGTCCTTTAAAAATCATGATAGACAGGCAATATACATTTGGAATGTTGATTATTTGTAATACACTTCACCGGTACAGGTCGAAAAGAATGTCTTGAATGAGTATGAGAGTGGATGCAAGCGTCAACGTGCTAATATCTTGGGAATGCTGAGAATAAGAAAGCAAGGTGCCCTGTTTCATCACAGGTTAAAGCTATGCTTTTCTCATACAACAGCTGAAAGTAGAGCACAAATGCAGTCCCCCATTACCGCATACAATGCAGTTGTGATTCCCACAATTTGGGAATTTGCAGGGGTCAACACAATCAGAGTGCTTTGACATTGCCTCACATTGGGCAAATGTCCTTACTGATCAATGAATCACCCCTGCCAGGTATGTATACCAAAGAGGTGCTTGCCTTCTCTTGTCACACTCAGCAGAAAAGAAAAGAAACCAGTTCTCTTTGGAAGACAGGCTCAGGTGAGCATCAGACTTTTATTCGGAGGGTCCAAGGTTAGAGTCCCTGCTCAGCTGTGTTGTTCTGCTGAGGAAGTTCACTTCACTTGTACAGGGGAAAATTGGAGACTATGAGTGTGCAACGTAGGATTTAGAAGCTTGGGATTTCCATCACATCCCAAAAGCCTATCCTTTTTTCACACCACAACTCAGGGTTTGTGTGCAAAGGAAATCCCACACAACCACAAAGTGGTTCAGACTTTTAATCTGAGGGTCAAGGTTCAAGTCCCTGTTCTGCTGAGGAATTCACTTCACTTGTACAGGGGAGTGTTGGAGAGCAGTTAAAGTGTCATTCTGCACTAATGCATTACAATCAAAAATTCCCATGTGTAATCGACCACTATGAGTGTGCAACCTAGCATTTAGAACCTTGGGAATTCCATCACATCCCAATAAGCCTATCCTTTTTTCACACCACAACTCAGGGTGTGTGTGCAAAGGAAATCCCCCACAACCACAAAGTGGTTCAGACTTTAAATCTGAGGGTCCAAGGTTCAAGTCCCTGCTCGGGTGTGTTGTACACTTGAGAAAGTCTCCTTCACTTGTACGGTTTGAGAGCAGTCCAAGAGTTGAATGCACTGGTGCATTACAATTCACGGTTCTCACTTGTAAAAGACCATTTGAGCTAATTCCCCCTAGAATATCAGGCGTTTCCTTGAGTAACCTCTATACAAAGATTACCTGGGTGCTCAGGTGCAAGTGATAGCACATAAATGAAAGTTTGACATTGATTTGGATTTCAACAAATAGTTTGGCTCAATCCTTTAATGAGGAAGCTCAGACTACAGAGTGCCACACTTTTTATCTCAGTTTCCAGTGTTCCAGTCCCTGTTCAGACACATTCATTAATTGCAGAAGTTCACACAATTCATACAGGTAAACATTAGAGAGCATCCCAAGTGTCATTCCCAACTGGATGTTCATTATGGTTGATGTCCTTTAAAAATTATGATAGACAGGCAATTTACATTTGGAATGTTGATTATTTGTAATACACTTCACCGGTACAGGTCGAAAAGAATGTCTTGAATGAGTATGAGAGTGGATGCAAGCGTCAACGTGCTAATATCTTGGGAATGCTGAGAATAAGAAAGCAAGGTGCCCTGTTTCATCACAGGTTAAAGCTATGCTTTTCTCATACAACAGCTGAAAGTAGAGCACAAATGCAGTCCCCCATTACCGCATACTATGCAGTTGTGATTCCCACAATTTGGGAATTTGCAGGGGTCAACACAATCAGAGTGCTTTCACTTTGCCTCACACTGGGCAAACGTCCTTACTGATCAATGTATCACCCCTGCCAGGTAAGTATACCAAAGAGGTGCTTGCCTTCTCTTGTCACACTCAGCAGATAAGAAAAGAAACCAGTTCTCTTTGGACGACAGGCTCAGGTGAGCATCAGACTATTAATCTGAGGGTCCAAGGTTAGAGTCCCTGCTCAGCTGTGTTGTTCTGCTGAGGAAGTTCACTTCACTTGTACAGGGGAAAATTGGAGACGATGAGTGTGCAACCAAGCATTTAGAAGCTTGGGAATTCCATCACTTCCCAATAAGCCTATACAGGTAAACATTAGAGAGTATCCCAAGTGTCATTCCCAACTCGATAAGAAAATAAACCAGTTCTCTTTTTTCACACCAAAACTCAGGGTTTGTGTGCAAAGGAAATCCCCCACAACCACAAAGTGGTTCAGACTTTTAATCTGAGGGTCCAAGGTTCAAGTCCCAGTCTGTGTCACGCTGTCTTACCACAACTGCATGGCCAGCAAGCCATAGGTAATATTTCTCATTTTAATTGAATACAACATGCCTTTTAAACAGAATTGTAAAGCCCCTTCTTTAATGGGGTTTCCACAACCCTGACCAGAATGACATAGGCTTGTTTCTGAATGAATGACATCTTTTGTTTAGTCTTGATATCCCCCTTTGAGAGCCATTGTGCCTGATTGTTAAAATGCCAAGCCTTTTGATTTGAAAGAGCAAGTTCACTGGAGAATGCAGGCATTGATCCTGCTACCTCTCGCATGCGAAGCAAGCGCTCTACCATCTGAGCTAATTCCCCCTAGAATGTCAAGTATTTCCTTGAGAAACTTCATTACTAAGATTACCTGGGTGCTCACCGACAAGTGATGCACATTAAGGAATGCGTGCACACTGATTTGGATTTCAACAAATTGTTTGGCTAAATCCTTCCATGCGGAGCCTCACAAGCTCAGACTGCAGAATGCCCCACTTTAAATCTGAGGGTCCAAGGTTCAAGTCCCTACTCAGGTGTGTTGTTCGGCTGAGGAAGTTCACTTCAATTGTACAGGGGAAAGTTGGAGAGCAGTCAAAGTGTCATTCTGCACTAATACATTACAATTAAAAATTCCCATGTGTAATGGACCACTATGAGTGTGCAACCTAGCATTTAGATGCTTGGGAATTCCATCACATCCCAATAAGCCTATGCTGTTTTCACACCACAACTCAGGGTGTGAGTGCAAAGGAAATCCCCCACAACCACAAAATCTGCAGTCAAGATGCCCACATTTGGGGGAATTTGGCCAGCAGAGTCGGATTCAATGAAATAAGCTCACCCTGGCCAAACTTCCTTTCTGAACAATGTAACACACCTACAAGTTAAGTGTACTTAACAGCTTCTTGGATGTTCTCATGCTTTGCCAGCTCTCCCACCAGTCTGTGGTGTTGTCACTTGGCTTTAGTCAGCCTGTAAAGACTCTGCCTTCCCCCCACTGCATGGCCAGCAAGGCACAAGTGTGAACAAAGCCCTGTCAATATTTTTCAGTTTAATTGAATACAACACACCTTTTAAACAGAATTGTGAAGCACCTTCTTTAATGTGGTTTGCACAACCCTGAGCAGAATGATAGGTTTGGCCAAATGTTTTGATATCCCCCTTTAAGAGCCAGGTGCCCTGTTTCATTGTTCAGGTAGTAGTTTACATTTGGAATGTTCATTATTTGTAATACACTTCACCGGTACAGGTCGAAAAGAATGTCTTGAATGAGTATGAGAGTGGATGCAAGCGTCAACGTGCTAATATCTTGGGAATGCTGAGAATAAGAAAGCAAGGTGCCCTGTTTCATCACAGGTTAAAGCTATGCTTTTCTCCTACAACAGCTGAAAGTAGAGCACAAATGCAGTCCCCCATTACCGCATACTATGCAGTTGTGATTCCCACAATTTGGGAATTTGCAGGGGTCAACACAATCAGAGTGCTTTGACTTTGCCTCACACTGGGCAAACGTCCTTACTGATCAATGTATCACCCCTGCCAGGTGAGTATACCAAAGAGGTGCTTGCCTTCTCTTGTCACACTCAGCAGATAAGAAAAGACACCAGTTCTCTTTGGAAGACAGGCTCAGGTGAGGATCAGACTTTTAATCTGAGGGTCCAAGGTTAGAGTGCCTGCTCAGGTGTGTTGTTCTGCTGAGAAGTTCACTTCACTTGTACAGGGGAAAGTTGGAGACGATGAGTGTGCAACCTAGCATTTAGAAGCTTGGGAATTCCGTCACTTCCCAATAAGCCTATGCTGTTTTCACACCAAAACTCAGGGTTTGTGTGCAAAGGAAATCCCCCACAACCACAAAGTGGTTCAGTCTTTTAATCTGAGACCATGACAACATGCCTTTAAAACAGAATTGTAAAGTGCCTTCTTTAATGGGGTTTTCACAACCCTGACCAGAATGACATAGGCTTGTTTCTGAATGAATTACATCTTTTGTTTAGTCTTGATATCCCCCTTTGAGAGCCATTGTGCCTGATTGTTAAAATGCCAAGTCTTCTGATTCGAAAGAGCAAGTTTACTGGAGAATGCAGGCATTGATCCTGCTACCTCTCGCATGCGAAGCAAGCGCTCTACCATTTGAGCTAATTCCCCCAAGATGTCATGTATTTCCTTGAGAAACTTCATAACTAAGATTACCTGGGTGCTCACCTACAAGTGATGCACATAAAGGAATGCGTGCACACTGATTTGGATTTCAACAAATAGTTTGGCTAAATCCTTCCATGCGGAGCCTCACAAGCTCAGACTGCAGAATGCCCCACTTTAAATCTGAGGGTTCAAGTCCCTGCTCAGGTGTGTTGTTCTGCTGAGGAAGTTCACTTAACTTGTACAAGGGAAAGTTGGAGACTATGAGTGTACAACCTAGCATTTAGAAGCTTGGGAATTCCATCACATCCCAATAAGCCTATCCTTTTTTCACACCACAACTCAGGGTTTGTGTGCAAAGGAAATCCCCCACCACCACAAAGTGGTTCAGACTTTAAATCTGAGGGTCCAAGGTTCAAGTCCCTCTTCTGCTGAGGAATTCACTTCACTTGTACAGGGGAGTGTTGGAGAGCAGTCAAAGTGTCATTCTGCACTAATGCATTACAATCAAAAATTCCCATGTGTAATCGACCACTATGAGTGTGCAACCTAGCATTTAGAAGCTTGGCAATTCCATCACATCCCAATAAGCCTATCCTTTTTTCACACCACAACTCAGGGTGTGTGTGCAAAGGAAATCCCCCACAACCACAAAATAAGCAGTCAAGATGCCCACACTTGGGGGAATTTGGCCAGCAGAGTCGGATGCAATGATATTACCTCACCCTGGCACAATCAGAGTGCTATGACATAGCCTCACACTGGTCAAACGTCCTGAACAATGTCTCACCCGTGGCATGTAAGGATACCAAAAAGGTGCTTACATTCAACCAAAGGAACCAGTTCTCTTTGAAAGACAGGCTCAAGAACACCTGAGTAGCTCAGCTGGCTGAGCATCAGACTTTTAATCTGAGGGTCCAGGGTTCAAGTCCCTGCTCGGGTGTGTTGTACACTTGAGAAAGTCCCCTTCACTTGTACGGTTTGAGTGCAGTCCAAGAGTTGTCTGCACTGGTGCATCACAATTAACGGTTCTCACTTGTAAAAGACCGTTTGAGCTAATTCCCCCTAGAATATCAGGCATTTCCTTGAGAAACCTCATTACAAAGATTACCTGGGTGCTCACCTGCAAGTGATTGAGGTGTCTGGAAGGTTTGAGCTGAATAGGTCACTGAGCTCCCAAAGCTGAGATATAGTGCGGTCATAATATTAACTATGTTATTATTAGATTTATTGCTTAAGAATGAGAACGTCAAGGTTCTGTTCAGAGGCCCTATGGGAGAGGAATTTTGTTTATTCCTCCAGCTCGACCAGAAGAGGAAATGTTTAGATTTATGACAGGACATAGGCTGAGCGGGCACCTATGGGTTGGAACCAGATGTGGTATGTTATCTCTGTACAGCTTTAAAAGCGAATGCAGAGCGTCACTTGGCAGAGATTCCATCCGGCTCGGGTCTCTCCCAGGACATCCATGGCAAGTCTGGTTTGATGCTGATTTGTGTAATAAAATTATTATTTTATTCAAGTCAGTGTCAGCGGTCACTCCTTCATTCTTCAGCACATCACACCCATCAAGAAACTAAACTACAAAGTGGCGTCACGAATCAGGATCTGTTGGGCCTCATCTGCCGATGCTGCCTGCTCCAGCGAACTGCCGCTCTCAGGGTGAGTGACCTCTCACAAAATTTAGCTGTTATGTGGGCTGGAGCAGTGTGTTTTTGGCAGGGAGACTGCACTGAGATTATGCGGAGATGGAGATGATGTGTTGATGTGTGAAGTGAGTTTCCGTCTAAATTGGGGTTAATTAAGATGTAAAAGATGTAAATAAGGGGAATAAGAGAATAATAAGTGAAGAAAAAGATAATTAAGTTGAAATAGAGAATAGAGACAAGAGAAATAAAAGTTTGAAGTTGAAATAGAGAATAGAGAGGAGAGAAATAAAAGCTAAAAGTTAAAAGTTGAAATAGAGAATAGGGACGAGAGAAATGAAAAATGAAGTTAAAAGTAAAAGTTAAAGGCTTTAAAGATGTTGAGAAAGTAGAAATAAAAAGTAATTGTAGAATGGCAGAACTAGTAGCCAAAAGTTATTTAAATAACCATGCAAGATAAACGAAGACAGGGCCCGTATCTCGTTAAACAGTAAGACATGTGTACATTAAATGCTGTGTGAAAGTTGGCCGAATGAAAATATAATATAGTCAAATCTAGGTAGGAAAAAACAAGAGGAAATAACCCTGGCCAGGGGAATTGACTCAAAATAAAGTTATATGAATAAAGATGAAAAAGAAGAAAGTAAAGTGAAAAAGAGATAAAAGTTAAAAGCCTAAAGTGAGATGAAAAAGATAAAAGCAAATAAAAAGAGTTACAAGTTAAAGGCTAAAGATGAAAAATAAAGTTTGAGCTAAAGTAAGATGAAAAGGATAAAGTGAAATAAAAACAGTTACAAGTTAAAGGCTCAAAAGATGAAAAAATAAAGTTTGTAAAGAAAAGTGAGGAAAAACAGGGCAGAACCTGCTCTGGAGAACTAGTGAACATGCATGATGAGAGAATCTGATTAAAAAGAATTTGTTAAAAGTGTGGCCAAAGTAAAATTTTAAAAGTCTGGCCAAAGTGAAAATTTTGATGAAATTAGAAAAGTATAAATGAGTCGACGTAAAACATAAAGCTAAGCGCTGTTAAAGTCTCTGGGGATTAGATGTTCTGCTGGTCAGACATATCTTTTTCTTTTTTTTTTCTTTTTGTGTGTGTGAGTGTGAAAGTGCCGCGGCTGCAGAGGTAGAAGAGCTTTGTGTAATGTTTTGTGTATGTGATATAGAATATATGTGTTATTAATAGGTATACATATGTGGTGAGCAGTTGAATAATACATAAAGAGAAACATTTCTTGCCCCTTTAGTGATAAACATATATGAGCCTGTTTACGGACTTTGTAAAGTTGATAAAAATATATGAGCCTTTCTTTAAGGACTTTTGATAAATATATATGAGCCTTTTTTCCAAGGACGTTTGTGCATTTGATAAAGGATATGAACCTTTACAGGACTTTATATAGTTGATAACAAAATGATCCTTCTGAAGGACTAGAGCCACAGTCTGCCTACACATACATGTACACATCCAGAAAAGAAAAGAAAATCTCCTGCTCTGAATTGGAAGTGGGATTTGTGATTTGTTTGATTGGCGTGTGGGTTTTTTCTTTTTCTTTTTGTGCTTGGGGTGTGTGTGGCGGTGATTTCTGTGAGTCCTGTCTGGTTAAAAGAGCAGATGGTCTTGTTGGGGTGAAGGGAGACTCTGGTTCTTGATGCAAGAAAAGAGGTTTTGTGTTTCGACTGCTGAGAGAAAACAGTTTTAATATACGAGTGTGCGTAACTGCATTGAACTGGGCTGTCCCTACGGGAGCCAAAACAGGATGTTCACTCGCTGACGACCAGTCCATACTGGAAGTCTTTGCTAAACTTAAGAGGTGGAGCAAGGGGTGGTGCTTCACACAAGAGTGGAATTTAGTTAACTCCTCCTGACAAGAGGGGCTGGTGAGCCCCCTCTCTACTCTTTTCTCTCAGTAGTTAGAAGAAAGAATAAAAAGGATAAAATACAATTAAATAGATAAATAGAATAAAAATAATTAAATAAAATAAAAATAAATAGATAAATAGAATAAAAATAACTAATTAAAAGTGATATCAGATTGACTAATATATTCTTTGGACTTTAAATGCATTGCATGATTAAAAGTAACCATTGCTTTATTTCAAGTGTGCGCAAAATAAAAAAGCTGATAATGTATGTCACACTGAATTGTATCACAGTGTGTATAAGAATTTAGAGTGAGCCTAAGGCATTGAACTCTTCTGTTATTCTTTTTCTTTTTTCTTTCTTCCTCTCTTTTACTATGCTGAGTGAAAGCTGAGTGAAAGCTGGGGGAAAGACAGAGAAGATGGAAGGAGTCTGAACTGAATCATCCATAGGGCAGATGACAAGACATCTGGCAGATCTTCACAGACACTGAGGCTTGCGGATGACAACGTTCTGGAATCCTGAATCCATCCAAACCAATTAAAGGCCAGTACGGTTTTATCCACAAACTCTTTCAACAGACCTCACCAGCATTTACCTATATACCTATAAATTTAGTTATAATAAATGTGTTTAGCTTGTCTTCACATATGCGTTTGTAGTAGTTCTTTTTCATACATTGCATTTGCAATTATTTAGTGAGAGACTTGGCAACGGACTGACCAATTAAGGCATTTGCCTAATTAATAGGGTATTATTGACTGATTGATTGATTGATCATGTGGAAAAGCTGATTTGATTTAAATACTGTTCTGTGAATATTGGTTTCATTATCTGGGTATGATTTATCTATGCTGTTTTGAGAATGAACACTGATATCATTTTGATAATTGAACATAAATGAGTGTGAATGATAGTGAACAAGTGAATTGGCTTTCACAAGTGGGAAGCGATTGGTCTCCTTTGGGGTTGGCAAATTCAGCTGTTGTTGGTTGAGTGTGATTACACGGTGCTTTATAAAGACATTTTTAAAATAATTCAATTTGATTTACAATAAAAGAAAAATAAGAGAGTCATTAGGATGTCAAAAATGGATACTAAAATTACAAAAGTAATCACTCCTATTGATGTAGTGCAAAAGAACAATCCCCTTATTAAAGATATTGCAAAAATATCAGGAAAATGGAGCAAGCGTTGGCCGGACATTGAACAACCATGGCCAGTTGAAGGAACTCTTAACCCGGATGTGATTAAAACAATGCAGGTGCTTGTGTCCACATATAAAGTAAATCAAAAGAAAGGCAAGAAAGGAATGAGACGCACGGAGAAAAGACAAACAGAATTTGGCATTCTGCAACTGTTTGCAAAGGAGGGACAGACATGGTTCGAAGCTGCAAAGGAAAAAAGAGAACAAAGTAGACAAGAAATAAAGAAAAATGAAAAGGAAACAGAAAAATTGATGGAGAAGATTACCACGCCCTTCTCACATACAGCATCTTTACAGAAGCCCCCGCCTTATGAGAAGGAGGTGAAGTTCACTGATGTTTATCCCCAGCTCCCAGTGATTACACAGGAAGGCAACTATCTCTGCAAAGATGAGGATGAACAAATAATAGAGATGGGCAAGGCTAAAACAACCATGAAGATGTACCCGAGCTCCAACAGTACAAAGAAGAAGGAACAGGATCAGGAGACTCTCAGAAAAGTCAACCAAATACAGTTGGTGGATAATAAGAAGAAGAAAAAGAAACAAGCTGTGGTTATGCAGAGCCAGTCACAACTAAATCAATTACCACCACAACCACAGCAAGGACAGATTCAGGTACTTCCACCTGTGGTCTTCACTGTCTCCTTTCCACAGCCAGTTTTTGACCAACCACAAACATGGAGAGGAAGAGGTCAAGGAAATATAGGAAGAGGAAGAGGAGAAAATTTCCAACAGTCTCAAGGAGCGTGTCATAATTGTGGACAACAAGGTCATTTTGCACGTGACTGCTACAGGTTCAGAGGAGGCTTCAGAGGAGGCTTCAGAGGAGGCTTCAGAGGACAACCACAGCCACCCAGGGGACCAGCGAACCCTTACAGGGGTCCAGAACCTGGTTTCTAGGGGTGCCCAGAAGACTCGAAAGGGAGGTGTCAGCTGGTAGTATCAGGGCCGGAGCAAGATCCAAAAATAGAGGTGAAAATAAATGATAAGTCATTGGAAGTAATGGCAGATTGCGGAGCAGCTTTCACCTGTGTTCGGCCTGAAGATGCTATACATCTCCCCATGTCTGACCAATTGGTACGGACAATCGGGTTTGAGGGTGTGAAACAGCTGATTCCTCTCACAAAACCAATTGAGCTCTGCTGTAGAAATCGGAAAATCACACTACCTATTTTGGTGTCAGAACATACGTCCATTGCACTCTTGGGAAGAGATGCTATGTGCAAACTAAATTGCACAATACGGTGTACACCGGACAGCTGTCTGGTGGATGTGCCACCTGATGTCTACCACCAATTATTTAGCGCACCAGAGACCGAGACTTCTTCAGTATATTGGCTTGGAAATCTTAGTCCAGAGCTATTAGAGCCAGCCAAGCCGTGGGAGAAGTTCATTGTGGCAAATATGCCTGATGCTAAGCCCCCTGAGTATCCACATCATTGCACGTTGAAATATTTCAAGAAAGCTGACCAATTGGATCCAGAAGAATGGTTGAGTAGTCAACCGAAGCATGTTCAGCTGATCTCATGCTGCATAATTGTGGGACCACAAGGAGCAGCTATGAAGATAAACACCAATGAATATCTTGAGAAAGAGTATGACATTGTGAAAAGTGTGCCACATGTGACTTTAATGGTGGCTGAAGGATTTGAGCAGAAGCAAATAGGAGAAATGATGGCAGAAGCTGAGGAAGCCATTTTTTCACCCATAAAGGAGAATCTTGCTATCTGGATAAGTGAAGAACAGAAGTTCATGAAAATCATGATTTCAGCTCAAGGACAAGGACAACCACAAGTGATACAGATGACACATGAGTCAATGTTCAGCGCTAAATTGGACTCAGACAGCATGAGAGAGGAGATGCTGCAACAAATTCCAGAATGTTTGTGGTCACGACATAGTACTGACATCCGACTTGTGAAGTCAGCCCAACCGGTGAGAGTTGAACTGAGACCAGGAACCAAACCTCCTTGGAAGAACCAATATCCACTAAAGGAAGAGGCAATCAAAGGGATTGAACCACAAATTGAAGGACTGTTAAAAGCAGGTGTAGTGGAAATATGTTTGGATCCTCAGAGCAATACACCTATATTGCCTTTAAAGAAACCAGATGAGTCCTATCGCTTGGTACATGATTTAAGAGCGATAAATGAAGTGGTGCAGGATTTTCCAGCAGATGTACCAGATCCACATACCTTGTTAGCCCAAATCCCTCCAGAGGCTACACACTTCACAGTGTTGGATTTGTGTGGAGCATTTTTCAGTGTTCCACTGAGCGAAGAAAGTCAAGGATTGTTTGGATTCACGTACAAAGGACAAACCTTCAAGTACAAGAGGCTCCCTCAAGGATTCAAACATAGCCCTCACATTTTCAATAAAGTATTGCAGGATGACTTGGCTGGGATTGATCAGATCTTGAAAAGTACTGTCATTCAGTATGTGGACGACATCGTCATCTGTTCACCGGATAAGGAAACATGCCATGAGGATTCAATCAAACTGTTACAGCTATTGGCAGACAAAGGACACAAGGCCTCTCAGAAGAAGCTACAGTATTGTCAAGAAAAAGTTGTTTATTTGGGTCAAACAATAACCCATGGACACAGAAGCATCTCTGAGAGTCATTTGGAAGCCATTCGAACGGCACCAAAGCCTAGAACAGTCAGAGAGATGATGACATTTCTTGGCATTGCGGGATATTCTTCAGCCTGGGTAGAAGATTATGCCTGCCTAACAGGGCCTTTGAGAGCCATGATAAAAGAGACTGGGAATGCTCAACTCCATTGTAACCTCACCTGGACCCAAGAAGGTCTTATGGCATTTGAAACGATCAAACAGAGGCTACAAGAAGCTCCAGCGCTAGCGCTGCCAGACTACTCTAAGAACTTTTTGCTGTATGTGGCTACGTCCACTGGAGGCAAATATGCATGTGCAGTTCTTTGTCAGCCAACAGGTACAGGGACAAGTCCTCAACCTGTGTCGTATTATTCTACTGCCTATTCAGAAGTAGAATCGGGGCTACCACTGTGCTACAGAGCAATTGGTGGGAGTTTATCTAATGTATGAGAAAGCATCATGTCACTGGGTAACTATGGGTTACCCAGTGACAATTCTTACCCATCATAGTCTCAGAAATCTTTTGAACTTCGGTAAATGTACATTGACTATGTCTAGGCTAAGAGACTATCATAGGCTCTTAGAGCAGGAAGATGTCACCTTAGTAAGGTGCGTCACGGTAAATCCAGCTGATAATTTACCAACACCAGGGGATGAAGAGCCACATGATTGTATTCAGGAAGTAGAGAGATATGCAAAGCTCAGATCAGACTTGCAAGCTTTCCCACTGCATGTGTCAGATGTGGAGTATTGGACTGACGGGTCCTGCTATCGAATAGGAGACACATTGAGTGCTGGTTATGCAGTAGTCAAAGCCCAGGGAACTGAATTTGTTGTTGAGAAAGCAGAAGTAATACCACAACCTGCTTCTGCACAGCTTGCTGAGCTTGTGGGCCTGACTGAAGCTTGTCTATTGGCTGAAGGCAAGCGAGTGACAATATATACAGATTCGGCATATGCACATAATGTGTGTCATTTATTTGGATCAGTATGGAAAAATCGAGGATTTAAGAAAACCGATGGTTCTCCGATACAGCATCATGCCCAAATAATAAAATTGTTGCATGCAATGATGAAACCAAAGGAAATAGCTGTAGCTAAGTGTGCAGCACACAAAATAGACACGTCAAGGGTCACACAAGGTAACAAAGCGGCTGATGAGGCTGCTAAAGCAGTTACAGGAGCAAACAAAGCAGGCAAGGTTCTTCTGGTCACTCATGAAGTGGACTTGGAAGATAAAATCACGCTCAGAGATGTGATCGCGATGCACGAAGCGGCGTCAGCCATCGATAAACAATTATGGTTGGACCGAGGGGCCACACAAGATTCTGCTGGTCTGTGGAGAAATCATGAAGGACTGATGGTAGCACCCCCTGACCTACTAGGTCTGATGATTCAGGAAGCACATGGGTTAGCCCATGTTGCAAGGGGGGAGGTAAGGAGAAAGATCACGAAAGAGTATGGTTTTTGGGCACCGTACTTGCTTGAGCAAATTAATTATGTCATAGGCAGATGCACAATCTGTCTTAAAAATAACGTTCGGAGGGGTGTGTTGAGTCCACCCGGTCACATTCCAACTCCGACAGGTCCTATGCGTGAGTTGGTTGTGGATTTTGTTGACATGATAAGACCAATAGGAGGTAAAAGATACATGCTAGTCGTCGTGGATAGATTTTCACGGTGGCCTGAGGCATGTCCAACCAAGCGTAAAGATGCTCAGTCGTTTGCCAAGTTCTTGTGTCGTGAGGTCATAAGCAGGTGGGGACTTACAGATCGGATATCCTCAGATAATGGGAAAGAGTTCGAGGATAGAACAGTCAAATTAATTCTGCAAAAATTGGGAATTAAACAACGTTTAGGAGCTGTTTATCATCCACAAAGCCAAGGAATTCGTGTAAAAATGAATGGTGTGCTGAAAAATCGCATTGTTAAAATCTGTCAGCATACAGGTCTGAATTGGGTAGAGGTGTGTAGTTAGGAGCTAACACTAGTAGAGAATATCCCATTTTGAATATCTGATTCCATCATTTACTCAACACTATTGTTAACAAGGGAAATACATGGACAAAGGGGGGAAAAGAAAAAAAGTTAATCATATATTGGAATAATGTTAAAGTATAATGCAAAAGTGAAATTATTATACTGTATTTGATGTTTGTGCAAGATACTGGCTGGTGATTCTTTCTTTCAGGACCAGTCAGAGGATGGCTGTGTCCAGAGATCCTAACAGCCTAATGGACTTGAACATTCAAACATGGACACTCGAAAATGGACGGCGGACCCTGAATGAAGACATCATGATCAGGAGTGTCGAGTGAAATATCATTAAAAGTTGATGGTGTTAAAAAGCAACAGTTTAATACATACATGTGTGTCCTGAATGTGTTTATAATATTGGAGTTTGTTTACTACAATGTAACCTGTATTATTGATAAATATCCTGTACTCTACGCTAGATATTTTTAGCAAGACATATTACTTTGATTTGCTATTGTTTTCTTTGAGTTGTCTGTAGTAGGATGAAGTGAATACATTGGGACCTCAGGTATTTTCTTTTTTTGCGGTTTTTGAGGGACATTGGTGCTAGGCAGGGAAAGGTCCACTGGAAGGTCCGATGGGTCGACCAGCCTGACTTTGGACTCATTTTTGATTTATTTCTGAGGCTCTAAATGTATGCATATATATGTAACATCCTATACAGTAGTCTAAACCCTTCGTCATTTTCTGTTAATTGATTTGGAGTACCTTAGGTGGTTGCCTGGGGCAGAGGGACCGTGAGAGAATTTTCCTGTCTTGATTGATTGATGGATGTTCTAAAAAATGAAGCTGCCAGATGGGTTTTTCGCTCTCACACTCCACAAATTTGCTGTATTGCTATGACTAAGCATGGTCAGAAGGGTATATTATAACCAATTGTGTTTGTTATTAAGTGATTTCTATTAAGCCAATTAACATCGTATGTTCAATTACTCTTCTCTCTGTCGAGACATTGTGTAGTCTCGAAGGGGGGAATATGAGGTGTCTGGAAGGTTTGAGCTGAATAGGTCACTGAGCTCCCAAAGCTGAGATATAGTGCGGTCATAATATTAACTATGTTATTATTAGATTTATTGCTTAAGAATGAGAACGTCAAGGTTCTGTTCAGAGGCCCTATGGGAGAGGAATTTTGTTTATTCCTCCAGCTCGACCAGAGGAGGAAATGTTTAGATTTATGACAGGACATAGGCTGAGCAGGCACCTATGGGTTGGAACCAGATGTGGTATGTTATCTCTGTACAGCTTTAAAAGCGAATGCAGAGCGTCACTTGGCAGAGATTCCATCCGGCTCGGGTCTCTCTGATCATCTTAACAGGAGATCCAGGGTTGATGTCCCAGCAGCGCTTTTCGGACTTGAATGCCGTTCAGTGGAGGCAGTATACATACCACGATAATATATTTTAATGAAAAACCAGACAATAGAGGCTCTGTAGCGCAATGGATAGCGCATTGGACTTCTAGGACTTGTTCACAAGCAAATCAAAGGTTGTGGGTTCAAGTCCCACCAGAGTCAAATGGCTGTCTCACTAGTTTTCACTCCATTCCTGAAGTTCTGAATGCTTGTCAACATCATCTGACTGTAAAAAAAACCCACAGTAACATCAGTCGCTTTTCCTCAGAACTTACACAATTTGATTGAGTATGTTACAAATGCTTGTTTTGAGGATGTGCCACACCCCTTCCAATGAGGTGGTGCAGTGTTGATGGCCATGGGCTGCTCATCCATTGTGCTCTGCATGTATTGGTACAAGTCCCCTCCACATTTGTGGCTGGTGCTTTAACATTTGGTTAAAGGATGATGGATTTAAACCCTTGCACTGTTATTTTACTTATTTCGGTCAACATGCATTTTAACACAGTTGTATCTCTATTTTCAGATGTAGCGCCTGGTGCTGTGGCTTACTGGGTTAAATAGCCCGCCTAGTTAACAGGAGATGCTGGGGTTGAAGTCTCTGTTTGGATTTGAATTATTTTCAGTGGAGGCAGTATGCATATCATAAGAATATATATCAGTGAAAATATTTCCTGAAGTGGCTCTTGAGTGTAATTTGAATTATAGGCGTCGCAAGCAAGTAATTCCCCGCTTGTGGTTCGAGTCCCTCTAGATTCACTTGTCTTGCTTATTATGTTTTACTTAATTCTTAAAATTAACATCCTACGTACTATGGCCTTAGTATGGTCTTCTGACTGTCAAGAAAACTCTATGCTCTAAATTCCTTTACAAAATGAGGAAAATGTTACACATGGTTGTATTTGAGAATGCAATACACCTTTACAGACAAGGATGCCTTGTGATTGAGGTAGTGTGCTGCAAAACTGTTGTGCTGTGCATGCATTTGTTCAAGTCCCATCCACCTTTTGGCTGGCAAGCTACATTTGGTAAAGGGATCCTGCATTTAAATCCCTGCAGTGTTGCAGTTATTTCTTTCAATATGCATTTTGAACAGAGTTGTGTCTTCATTTCCAGGTGAAGTGCATAGTGCTGTGGCTTCGTTGGTGAATGCGCCTGTCTAACAGGAGATCCAGGGTTGATGTCCCAGCAACGCATATCGGACTTGAATGCTGTTCAGTGGAGGCAGTATACATACCACGATAATATATTTCAATGAAAAACCAGCCAAAGGAGGCTCTGTAGCGCAATGGATAGCGCATTGGACTTCTAGGACTTGTTCACAAGCAATTCAAAGGTTGTGGGTTCAAGTCCCACCAGAGTCAAATGGCTGTCTCACTAGTTTTCACTCCGTTCTGAATGCTTGTCAACATCATCTGACTGTAAAAAAAACCCCACAGTAACATCAGTTGCTTTTCCTCAGAACTTACACAATTTGATTGAGTTTGTTACAAATGCTTGTTTTGAGGATGTGCCACACCCCTTCCAATGAGGTGGTGCAGTGTTGATGGCCATGGGCTGCTCATCCATTGTGCTCTGCATGTATTGGTACAAATCCCCTCTACATTTGTGGCTGGTGCTTTAACATTTGGTTAAAGGATGATGGATTTAAATCTTTGCACTGTTAGTTTACTTATTTCGGTCAATATGCATTTTAACACAGTTGTATCTCCATTTTCGGATGTAGCGCCTGGTGCTGTGGCTTACTGGGTTGAACAGCCCGCCTAGTTAACAGGAGATGCTGGGGTTGAAGTCTCTGTTTGGATTTGAATTATTTTCAGTGGAGGCAGTATGCATATCATAAGAATATATACCAGTGAAAATATTTCCTGAAGTGGCTCTTGAGTGTAATTTGAATAATAGGCGTCGCAAGCAAGTAATTCCCCGCTTGTGGTTCGAGTCCCTCTAGACTCACTTGTCTTGCTTATTATGTTTTACTTAATTCTTAAAATTAACATCCTACGTACTATGGCCTTAGTATGGTCTTCTGACTGTCAAGAAAACTCTATGCTCTAAATTCCTTTACAAAATGAGGAAAATGTTACACATGGTTGTATTTGAGAATGCAATACACCTTTACAGACAAGGATGCCTTGTGATTAAGGCAGTGTGCTGCAAAACTGTTGTGCTGTGCATGCATTTGTTCAAGTCCCATCCACCTTGTGGCTGGCAAGCTACATTTGGTAAAGGGATCCTGCATTTAAATCCCTGCAGTGTTGCAGTTATTTCTTTCAATATGCATTTTGAACAGAGTTGTGTCTTCATTTCCATGTGTAGTGCATAGTGCTGTGGCTTCGTTGGTGAATGCGCCTGTCTAACAGGAGATCCAGGGTTGATGTCCCAGCAGCGCTTTTCGGACTTGAATGCCGTTCAGTGGAGGCAGTATACATACCACGATAATATATTTTAATGAAAAACCAGACGGAAGAGGCTTTGTAGCGCAATGGACTTCTAGGACTTGCTCACAAGCAATTCAAAGATTGTGGGTTCAAGTCCCACCAGAGTCAAATGGCTGTCTCACTAGTTTTCACTCCATTCCTGAAGTTCTGAATCCTTGTCAACATCATCTGACTGTAAAAAAACCCCACAGTAACATCAGTTGCTTTTCCTCAGAACTGACACAATTTGATTGAGTATATTACAAATGCTTGTTTTGAGGATGTGCCACACCCCTTCCAATGAGGTGGTGCAGCGTTGATGGCCGTGGGCTGTTCATCCATTGTGCTCGGCATGTATTGGTAAAAATCCCCTCTACATTTTTGGCTGGTGCTTTAACATTTGGTTAAAGGATGATGGATTTAAATCTTTGCACTGTTAGTTTACTTATTTCGGTCAATATGCATTTTAACACAGTTGTATCTCCATTTTCGGATGTAGCGCCTGGTGCTTTTGCTTACTGGGTTAAATAGCCCGCCTAGTTAACAGGAGATGCTGGGGTTGAAGTCTCTGTTTGGATTTGAATTATTTTCAGTGGAGGCAGTATGCATATCATAAGAATATATATCAGTGAAAATATTTCCTGAAGTGGCTCTTGAGTGTAATTTGAATTATAGGCGTCGCAAGCAAGTAATTCCCCGCTTGTGGTTCGAGTCCCTCTAGATTCACTTGTCTTGCTTATTATGTTTTACTTAATTCTTAAAATTAACATCCTACGTACTATGGCCTTAGTATGGTCTTCTGACTGTCAAGAAAACTCTATGCTCTAAATTCCTTTACAAAATGAGGAAAATGTTACACATGGTTGTATTTGAGAATGCAATACACCTTTACAGACAAGGATGCCTCGTGATTAAGGCAGTGTGCAGCAAAACTGTTGTGCTGTGCATGCATTTGTTCAAGTCCCATCCACCTTGTGGCTGGCAAGCTACATTTGGTAAAGGGATCCTGCATTTAAATCCCTGCAGTGTTGCAGTTATTTCTTTCAATATGCATTTTGAACAGAGTTGTGTCTTCATTTCCAGGTGTAGTGCATAGTGCTGTGGCTTCGTTGGTGAATGCGCCTGTCTAACAGGAGATCCAGGGTTGATGTCCCAGCAGCGCATTTCGGACTTGAATGCCGTTCAGTGGAGGCAGTATACATATCACGATAATATATTTTAATGAAAAACCAGACAAAAGAGGCTCTGTAGTGCAATGGATAGTGCATTGGACTTCTAGGACTTGTTCACAAGCAATTCAAAGGTTGTGGGTTCAAGTCCCACCAGAGTCAAATGGCTGTCTCACTAGTTTTCACTCCATTCCTGAAGTTCTGAATGCTTGTCAACATCATCTGACTGTAAAAAAAACCCACAGTAACATCAGTCGCTTTTCCTCAGAACTTACACAATTTGATTGAGTATGTTACAAATGCTTGTTTTGAGGATGTGCCACACCCCTTCCAATGAGGTGGTGCAGTGTTGATGGCCATGGGCTGCTCATCCATTGTGCTCTGCATGTATTGGTACAAGTCCCCTCCACATTTGTGGCTGGTGCTTCAACATTTGGTTAAAGGATGATGGATTTAAATCCTTGCACTGTTATTTTACTTATTTCGGTCAACATGCATTTTAACACAGTTGTATCTCTATTTTCAGATGTAGCTCCTGGTGCTGTGGCTTACTGGGTTAAACAGCCCGCCTAGTTAACAGGAGATGCTGGGGTTGAAGTCTCTGTTTGGATTTGAATTATTTTCAGTGGAGGCAGTATGCATATCATAAGAATATATATCAGTGAAAATATTTCCTGAAGTGGCTCTTGAGTGTAATTTGAATTATAGGCGTCGGAGGCAAGTAATTCCCCGCCTTTGGTTCGAGTCCCTCTAGATTCACTTGTCTTGCTTATTATGTTTTACTTAATTCTTAAAATTAACATCCTACGTACTATGGCCTTAGTATGGTCTTCTGACTGTCAAGAAAACTCTATGCTCTAAATTCCTTTACAAAATGAGGAAAATGTTACACATGGTTGTATTTGAGAATGCAATACACCTTTACAGACAAGGATGCCTTGTGATTAAGGCAGTGTGCTGCAAAACTGTTGTGCTGTGCATGCATTTGTTCAAGTCCCATCCACCTTGTGGCTGGCAAGCTACATTTGGTAAAGGGATCCTGCATTTAAATCCCTGCAGTGTTGCAGTTATTTCTTTCAATATGCATTTTGAACAGAGTTGTGTCTTCATATCGCCATGGCGATAGTGGCCCGCCCCTAGCGGTCGCCTGCGCCGGCGCTCCGGTTACTCTCTTACCTTTTTAGTATTTTTTTCCTTTTTTTATCATAATGTCTGCCAAAAAA
The DNA here is from genome assembly GCF_960531495.2 of Zeus faber. Lineage (NCBI taxonomy): Eukaryota > Metazoa > Chordata > Actinopteri > Zeiformes > Zeidae > Zeus > Zeus faber. Next base: position 26,747,504 of record NC_137198.1, on the reverse strand, counting down.
CATCAACAGTCTACGACCGCGATGCAATCATAGATATAAAAATTTCCCTAAACGAACAACTTTGGGACTTTTTATCCGTGGGAGCAGAGTGGCCGGCGGAAATCCTACGCGGGAACACTTTCAACAACAACAACAATAACAAGAATGGAGCCGCTGTTCCACGAGCGGGCCCACGGAGGAAGCACCAAGGTAAACGAGGCGGCATTCGGGTCAGAATGAGGGCGCAACCTTACCGTCCACCTCTGCCAAGCATCCTTCTTGCTTACGTCCAGTCCCTGGAGAACAAGATGGATGAACTTCGAGCGAGGATTCAATTCCAGCGAGACACGAGGAACTGTTGCGTTCTCTGCCTGACGGAAACATGGCTGAACCCACTGGTGCTGGATGAAGCCATTCGTCCAGCCGAGCCCTTCTCCGTGTTACGCGGCGACAGAACGGGAGAGTCGGGGAAATCCAAGAGGCTTCTGCCTAATGGTAAACAACCGCTGGTGTAACGCCAACAACACCAGATTCCTCTCCCACTCCTGCTCGCCGAACCTGGAACAATTGACCATACTATGCCGTCCATTTTATCTCCCCCGGGAATTCAGCACGGTCATCATTACAGCCGTTTATATCCCACCGCAAGCGGACACCGACGCAGCTCTGTCGGTTCTGTACGATGTGTTGTGCGGATTTCAGAACAGACATCCCGACACGGCTGTGGTGGTGACTGGGGACTTTAACAGGGCCAACCTTAAAAAAGTTCTGCCGAATTTCCACCAACACATCACGTGTGCCACCAGGGGAGACAGAACTCTGGACCATTGTTACACACCTTACAAGAACGGACACAAGCCCGTCTCGCTCCCTGCTTTCGGGAAATCAGATCACGCCGCGATCTCGCTGCTTCCTGTTTACAGGCCTCTGATCGCGCGGGATCTGGTGATGACGAGGGAAGTGAAGCGGTGGACGGACCAATCAGAGGCTGCGCTTCAGCACGCTCTGACTGACGTAGACTGGGACGTGTTCCAAACAAGTTCAAGTGACGTCAGCGAGTTTACGGAGGTTGTAGTAAATTTTGTGGCTACGCTAACGGATGAAACCGTTCCCACGGTGAAAGTTCGGATATTTCCAAACCAGAAACCATGGGTTGATAAATCCATCCGCTGCGCTCTGAATGATCGTACGGCCGCTTACAACGACGGTCTTGTATCTGGTAATATGGACAATTACAATGCGGCGTCGTACAATCTGCAGAGAGCGGTGAGGGACGCCAAACGGACGTACAGAGACACCGTGGAGCTGCAGATGGAGCGGGGGGACACCAGATGCTTGTGGGAGGGGCTGGGAACAATCACAAACTACAAGAGCAGCTCCTCCCCAGCCACGAGTGTGGGCGCCTCCCTGGCCAACCAACCGAACTCCTTTTATGCGCGGTTCTAGTCTGGCAGCAACACCGCTAGCTCACCGGCTAATTGGAGTTACACCGCTGGGGATGGGCGCGCACTCTCAGGAGAGCTTTGATGCGGGTGAACACCAGGAAAGCTGCGGGCCAAGATGGCATATCTGGGCGAGTACTGAAGACCTGTGCTAACCAGCTAGCTCCGGTGTTCACTACAATATTCAACATCTCACTGGCTGAATTAGTGGTCCCGTCCTGCTTCAAGAGGTCCACCGTCGTTCCTGTGCCGAAGATCGCCTCTCCTTCCTGCCTGAATGACTACCGTCCGGTGGCCCTCATCTCGGTGGTCATGAAGTGTTTCAAGAGGCTGATTAAGCATTACATCTGTGCCTCCCTTCCCCGCACCTTGGACCCGTTGCAGTTCGCGTCCCGGCAAAACAGATCCACGGATGACGCGGTCTCCCAGGTACTGCACACCACGCTCACGCACCTGGATGGCCAGAAGGGGGCCTATATGAGAATGCTGTTCATCGATTATAGTTCAGCTTTCAACACCATAGTCCCCACCAGACTGGCTGTCAAGCTAAAGGAGCTCGGATTGAAGGGTCCGCTGTGCACCTGGTTCCTGGACTTCCTCACAGGCTGCCCCCAGGTGGGGAAGTACATGTCCAGCTCCCTCACCCTGAATACAGGATCCCCCCAGGGCTGCGTCCTCAGCCCCCTACTGTACACACATGACTGTGTGGCCAGGTCCAGCTCCAACACCATCATCAAGTTTGCTGACGACACCGTGGTCGTGGGCCTGATCATCGACTGCGATGAGAAGGCCTACCGCGAGGAGGTGGCTGACCTGTCACTCTGGTGCCAGGACAACAGCCTACACCTGAACGTCAGCAAAACCATGGAGCTGATTGGGGACTTTAGGCGTGGATCACAATCTAGGACGCACGCGCCCTTGTGGATTAATGGGACTTCTGTCGATAGGGTGAGCAGCTTCAGATATCTGGGAGTCCACATCACAGAGGACTTAACATGGACTGTACACACGGACACTCTGGTGAGAAAGGCGAGGCAGCGTCTCTACCACCTCAGGCAGCTGAGGAAATTCCGGGTCTCGGTGAGGACCCGGAGGAGTCCTTCTACTCTGGAGCAGTGGAGAGCATCCTGACAGGCAACATCACTACCTGGTTTGGGAACTGTACTGCTCAGGACAGGCGGGCCCTGCAGAGGGTGGTGCGTTCAGCTGAACGTACCACTGGAACTACCCTCCCCCCCTTGCAGGAGCTATACACCAGGAGGTGTAGTGGCAGAGCCCACAGGATCATGAAGGATCCTCATCACCCCAACAACGGACTGTTTCAGCTGCTGCAGTCAGGCAAGCGCCTCCGCAGTCACACAGCGAGAACAGAGAGACTGAGACAGAGTTTTTTCCCGTTTTTTCCCCATTAGAACTGTCAATGCTGACCTCACCAGGGGTCCTAACCGAGCCATACACTAGGCTCCACTACCTACGGTACTGTATGTAGCATACTGTATCGCATACTGTGTCACTGTTCAGGGTTGTTCGTGATGCCGTATTGCTCCGCCGTACTGTTGTATACTGTGCTGTATTATCCCAAACACTACCTCACTCTATTCACATTCACATGCCACTTTAATTCACATGCCACTTTAATTGCACATATCTGTACATACATAGGCATATTCCCTCTATCTATTCCATTTTATTTCATTTTATTTTTATTGTATTTTATTCTTTCTCTTTTTATCTTATTCTATAAGTATTCAACTTACTGTATTACGTTTTAGGAGTCAGTTAGTCGGTCAATTAGAAAGGAATTCTTTACTTTTATTTATTTTTTTCCTAGGACATATTGTGTGCTATCACCGGGTGCGTTGCATTACATTTCACTGCATATATGTATGAAAGTATGTATATGTATGTGACATATAAAAAAAAACAATCTTGAATTTCCAGGTGTAGTGCATCAGTTGTGCTCTGTATGAAAGTATTTATTTCAGTGAATATGCATTTTTAACAGAGTTCTATTTTCATTTCTGGGTGTAGTGCAAGGTGCCGTGGCTTTTATGGTCGAAGCACTTGCCTAGCAAACAGGTGATCCTGGATTCAAGTCCCAGCATCCCCTTTGGGCTTGAATGATATTCAGTTGAGGCAGAATACATACGACAGTAATATATCTCAGCAAAACATTTAATTGAAGTGGCTCTGTAGCCCAAGGGGGAGCGCTTTGGAATTCCAGGCCCCCTCAACAAGCATAGTCATGTATTTATGAGCAGGGACCAGTTAGTCAATACAAATATATTGACAGGCAACCCTGATGGTGAAGGAGATGTCCACCCAATGTGGGGTTCCAACCCACGGCCCTGAGAAGGAGAGTCTCATGCTCTACAGATTGAGCTGACCATACAGTAGACTGTCCTGTTCTGGCCATACACAATTTTAAAGGCTTCCTTTTTACAAAAAACAATTTATTGTTCACTTGCTTGTATTAATTCATTTGAAAAACATGGCATGGGATGGAGAGTAAGAAGTCAAGTTAAGGACAGGGCATCACCCAGAATTCTTTGCACACCTTGGCTGTCATAATCGTAACCAGCCATTATAACATTTAGCACGTCCGTTTTCCACCTCACTTTTACCTACATCGGTGTGATATGGTATGAACGTGGTCCATCATATTGTTCTAGAAATATAAATGCTTTAAAAAAATACATATCCAAACGGAAATGAGGAGAGCACCATATGTGTGTCAGCCAAACCTCAGTGTGGACATGAACGGCTGAAGCCCCCTATTTCATTCTTTTGCAGAGCAACATCAAAGTCTACGAAGTCAATCTGATATGTGATTATTGCTTGTTGGCAACTTAGCCCGGTTTCCAGCAAGGTGGACTTGAAATACAGTCCACCATGGCAATTTTTGCTGGTCTCCAAGGAGATGTGCACCATGGTGAAAAGTAATGTTTTGCTCCATAGCCTGGGAACAGTGTCCTGTTTTTCTGCTACTGTAGCCCTTCACAACAAGTTAAAACTGCACAATGGTAGCCAATAGAGAGACCGTAAGTGAAAACAACATTGATATCTCATCTAGACACAGCCAGGTACAGCTGTGACTTGAACTTAGGATGTCCTGCTTAAAATAAATGCTTTCGCTGGCCAAGCCAATGTACTGGTTGATGTGCCTAAATGGCATTAGCAATTCGTATGCAAGACCAAAGAACCCAATCAGCTGCTCCTGCCTTTTTATGATATGGTAACATTGCTCCAACAGGGTTATTATGAGAGATAAAGTTTTCTTTCTTTTTTTTATGGGGCCAAGCAAATGTCTACCGGGATAAAGTATTCTTTTGTTTGGTAAAGCAAGCAGTGAGCTTATCATGTAAATATGTATCATCAAACTTAGGGAGGGTGAGAAACACTTGGCTGAAGTTGCTCGCAAGGATTTTGCCTCACAATTGAGAATTCTGTGGGCACCAGAGGTAGGCCTGCATTTGTGTTGAGCAGGGGCCAGGTGATGAGTAAGTGAAAACAAGTAGAGTGACAGGTGGCCCTGCTGGTAAAGCAGATGGGTTTGACTGGGATTGAATCATTGTCCTCATACAAAATTGTAAGCAACCAAAAAATAAAGGCTTCCTTCTGTCAAAAAACAATTTATCTTTTTTTGTTCACTTGCTTATATAAATGCCATTAAAATGGCATGTTTTTTACTTGTCCATATTTTTTTAGAAAAACTTGGTAGGGGATGCAATGTAAGCAGTCAAGTCCAAACTGGATTTTTACTCCATGCATGACAGGGCATCAACCAGAATGCTTTGCACAAAGTACAGATGAACTGCTGAAGCCACAAATTTCATTCATTTTCAGAGGCAATATCATAGTCCATCTGAGATGTGATATTTAACATAATACATACAACGCACCCTGAATTATCATCAACATTTACACTCACCCCCAAAAACCTACACCAAACCAAAGCCCCCTTTCCACCTCTCTGGGACAGAATGCTGTCCCCATCTGCCCACATCTGTCCTGATCCTCCCTCTCACCTCCCCTTCCAAACTCCTGATGACCCCCTCCACTCTGCAGGCCCTACCGAGCCTGATAAGGTCCTGCCTGGCCACACACAAGCCCTGTTTGAAGAGGCTTATGAGCAGCCAGAGCAGGAAGCCTTCCCTCCTGTTACCCCTCTACCTACACCCCTCTCCGCGCTGGTCCAGGTCAGGGTGAACCCTCTCCTCACCCTCCTGAGTAGCGCTTCCGCCCTCGCCCACACCACCCCCACGAAAGGACAGTCCCACATGATGTGACAGATGGTCTCCTCCTCCGAGCATGTGGCTCAGGGGCATCAAGGGGATCTTGCCAAGCTCGGCCGGTACAAGGTGGTTCCTATCGGCAGTGCTTTCTGGAGGCAGGACCAGTTTAGGTCCTTGAGCCCATTGTCCAGGATGGGAGGCTGGACCGCGAGCCAGACTGCTGCGGGGATGCCTACGACAGCTGACGCGGTCACCCCCCACCTCGTCTCGGTGTAGAGCCTTCTCTGGTCCAGCCCCAAACCTCCGTCCAAAGCCTTGGGGTGAGCCCGAAGGCAATTTTCCGCATGGCCAAAGTGCCATCGCACCTGCTCTGACCGGGGCCCCAAGTTGCCCAATGTCCCCATCATCCTCCTCGCCTGGTCGGAGAAGAACAGCCGGAGGAAGTGTCCTGATGGGTGGACCACTGGGGAGGACAGCTCCCTCAACAAAAAGGAAACAAAATAGCCGTCCAGCTTTAGTGGGAGGTGAGACATGCCCCTTCCGCCCCTTCCCGATCGGTGCAGACATATGGGCCCTTGCCGCATACTTGCACCGGCCCTCCCACATGAAACTGAATACGAGACGTGTGAGGGGTGCCCGCATGCATGCCGCCATCGGGAAGACGTACTACAAGTAAAGTAGGGATGGCAACACATTCGCCTTCAAAACCAGCACCTTCCCTGTGAGGGTCAGTGTCCTGGATTTCCAGAGGGCAACTTTCCTCTGGACAGCTTCAATTCGCCAATTGGCGCCATGGCAAATTCCAATTTGCCATGGCGCTGTGTGCTGCCTCAAAGTTCACCCCGAGTAATCTCAGGGGTCCTACGAGACAGCCCCCCTGGTACATCCGTCCTTCCCTTCCACCGCCCATAGAACCTGACCGAGGTCGTCGCCAGATTTAACTTCATGCCAGACACTTGACCAAACTCCTGGAAGATCTACAAAGAATGGCGCATGCAGGCATCACTGTCCACACAGCTTGACCCTAAGGCCGCCGCTGCCTGGTTACAGCACTCCTCTCACACCCGGGTCAGCCCGAACAGGTGCTGCCAGGGGCTCCATCTAAAGGATGTAGAGCAGGGGTGAAAGCGGACACGCCTGTCTTACCCCTGAGTGCAGTCCAAAAAGTTCCCCTCGGTGCCTGTTAACACAAACCGTGCTCCCCACGGCTGCATACAAATTACGCAGCCACCTAACAAAAACCTTCCCTAAACCTACTCTATCGAAAATCTTAAACATAAAGCCCCAGTGAACCCTGTCGAAGGCTTTGGCATGATTGAGGCCGACCAACATTAGGGGTTGACCTCCATCTTCCACCCAAGCGATAGCGTTCCACCTCACAAAGCGCCCAGCCGCTCCATATGTATGGTCCACGTGGACCCCATCCGGGAGGACTGTGACGGACGGTCAGCGAGGACCTTAGCCTGAAGTTTGTAGTCCACACACAGCATGGTCAATGGCCGTCAGTTATCAAGGTCAGAGGTGTTACCCTTCTTGAAAAGAAGGGAAATCACCCCCGTAGCCACCGACCCTCGAAGAGCCCCTGTCCGGAGGACCTCGGTCAGCACCTCCAGCGTGACCGCAGCAGGTCCGCTTGGGCCACGCTCTCGTAGACCTCCCGAAGCTGCGATTTAAGGAAGTCACAAGCTCGCTGGTCTACAGTGCTGCCGAGGTTCCCCACGGCGTACTCGAGCTCGAGGAGGTGTTGAGGGCGGAGCACCTCCCACTTCGCTTCACTTTTTCTATACCTAATGGCTTGAGCTTTAATCCTGTCCTTTGCCACTCCCCACCATTCTACCACTCTGGCAAAGAGAGGCCTGAGCCCCTCAAGACCCCGGACAAAGGGAACGAAGCTGCCACCAAACTCATCGTCTTCGAGGATATCAGGCCAAAATCTGGAGCACAGGACCAGAACTGAAGGAGGATCCCATCGTGGTCCAAGAAAAAGATGGGGTGCACCCGCCCCGACAGCACGCCCAAGGACCTTGTGAGAAAAACGTAGCCCAGCCTCCTGGCAATCCCCCGGTGGTTACGCCATGTCGGACCTCCCCCCATCCACCAACCCGTGCCCAGACATGAACCCCTTTACAAGGACTCCACTTGTGTCCCTCCCTATGTCCAGGTTTAAGACCCCCCAATGATTACCTGGCTTTTGGTGGCCAGGTGCGGTCCTAGACTGACCACCATCTCCCTCCTCTCCCTCATCCCCTCTGACCTATAAAAAACAAAGACCCTCAAAGAAATAGTCCCATAATCAATATCCACCCCCAGCACCCTCCCCTGCACCACGACAAAAAACTCCTTCAGCCTCACCCTCCTTGTCCCACTCCCTCAAAGAAATTCCCACGTCCCTCTCATCCCTCAAATGAACCTCTTGCAGGAAACATATTGTGCATCCCAAACCCCTGACAATATCAAAATCAACCTCTTAACTGAGTCCCTCATTCCCTGGGGATCAATTGTGACAACTCCAAAACAATTTATTTTACACAGGTGATAAAAACAGAAATCATGCTCTGAAGACCCTGAAACACACAAAAAAATACCCCACCTAAACACAGCAACAATCGCAACGTCAGTAGTACATGCTCAACACCATGTCCTCCGGGCTCTTGTCCATGAGTTCCGCCCAGGAATAGGGCATGTTGTTGGGGGAAGCGGTAAAAACCCATGGCCCCCCTGCTCGTCATTCTGTAAAGGGGAGAGATATTCCTCCAAGAGGGGGTCTCCCCTCTGACCTCCGCCGCCACTCCCTCTTTTCGGGCAGCCCTCCCCAAAACCCCTCCTGCCGATTCCCTCATCTTCTTGGGGGCCTCCTTGCCCGACTGGAGGTGATCCCTCCTCTTCCTCTGGGTCGCCGCCTGGGGGCCTGACCCGGGGGAATCTGCTGGTGGTGTTGACCCTGGAGGAACCATCGCAGGAGACCCTGCCACAGATGGAGCCGCCATCGGCTGGACTGCCGCAGGGAGACCCTCCCCAGGTGCCGCCGCTGAAGGAGCAGCAGCCGCACGGGGAGCCGCCCCTGGAGGAGTTTCCACTGGAGGGGGCCCTTTGGAGGCCGCCGGCCCAGGGACCCCCGCAGTAAATGCCATCCTGGTCACCGCAGCTGCATCAGAGGCTGGTGCGGGAGGAGATGTCGCGGGAGGAGTCTTCCCAATTTTGGCCAAAACAAGGTAGTAAGCTGTCTGGTTAGCTCAGTGGGGAGAGAAGCTCTCAGTCTCATGGTCGTGGGTTCAAGACCAACATTGAGTGTTATAACCTTCAGCAAGGCCACCTGTCAATCTACTGGTGACTCCTTACTAAGCACCTGGTCACTGCTTAACACATGCATGACTACACTAGTTTCCATGGATGTGTCAGTTGTGCAGAACAGGGATAAACTGCTCTTCACAGGCAACTTCAGCCATGTGCTTCTCACCCTTCCTTCAATTGATGAGAGTTCTTCAAATGATAAGCTCACTGCTTGCTAAAACAAAGGAACACTTCTTTATCTCTGTAATGTGCTTGGCCCCATAAAAAAAAGAATATTGACAACTGTGTATCTCCAAAGAACAAGGTTACCATATCTTTAAAAGCCATTAACAGAACCCTTCTTGAAGTTCTGTTCGGGAGCATCCCAAATGCACCTTTGTGCATTACAATTCACGGTTCTCACTTGTAAAAGACCGTTTGAGCCAATTCCCCCTAGAATATCAGGCGTTTCCTTGAGAAACCTCATTACAAAGATTACCTGGGTGCTCACCTGCAAGTGATAGCACATAAATGAAAGTGTGACATTGATTTGGATTTCAACAAATAGTTTGGCTCAATCCATTAATGAGGAAGGTCAGACTACAGAGTGCCACACTTTTTATCTCAGTTTCCAGTGTTCCAGTCCCTGTTCAGACACATTCATTAATTGCATAAATTCACACAATTCATACAGGTAAACAATAGAGAGCATCCCAAGTGTCATTCCCAACTGGATGTTCATTATGGTTGATGTTGTCCTTTAAAAATCATGATAGACAGGCAATTTACATTTGGAATGTTCATTATTTGTAATACACTTCACCGGTACAGGTCGAAAAGAATGTCTTGAATGAGTATGAGAGTGGATGCAAGCGTCAACGTGCTAATATCTTGGGAATGCTGAGAATAAGAAAGCAAGGTGCCCTGTTTCATCACAGGTTAAAGCTATGCTTTTCTCATACAACAGCTGAAAGTAGAGCACAAATGCAGTCCCCCATTACCGCATACTATGCAGTTGTGATTCCCACAATTTGGGAATTTTCAGGTGTCAACACAATCAGAGTGCTTTGACATTGCCTCACACTGGGCAAATGTCCTTACTGATCAATGTATCACCCCTGCCAGTTAAGTATACCAAAGAGGTGCTTGCCTTCTCTTGTCACACTCAGCAGAAAATAAAAGAAACCAGTTCTCTTTGGAAGACAGGCTCAGGTGAGCATCAGACTTTTATTCGGAGGGTCCAAGGTTAGAGTCCCTGCTCAGGTGTGTTGTTCTGCTGAGGAAGTTCACTTCACTTGTACAGGGGAAAATTGGAGACTATGAGTGTGCAACCTAGGATTTAGAAGCTTGGGAATTCCATCCCATCCCAAAAGCCTATCCTTTTTTCACGCCACAACTCAGGGTTTGTGTGCAAAGGAAATCCCACACAACCACAAAGTGGATCAGACTTTTAATCTGAGGGTCCAAGGTTCAAGTCCCAGTCTGTGTCACCCTGTGAAGACTCTGCCTTACCCCCACTGCATGGCAAGCAAGCCACAGGTAATATTTCTAAGTTTAATTAAATACAACATACGTTTTAAACAGAATTGTAAAGCCCCTTCTTTCATGGGGTTTGCACAACCCTGACCAGAATGAAATAGGCTTGGCCACATCTTTTGTTTTGTCTTGATATCCCCTTTTTGGAGCCATTGCGCCTGATTGTTAAAATGCCAAGCCTTTTGATTTGAAAGAGCAAGTTCACTGGAGAATGCAGGCATTGATCCTGCTACCTCTCGCATGCAAAGCAAGCGCTCTACCATTTGAGCTAATTCCCCCTAGAATGTCAAGCATTTACTTGAGAAACTTCATTACTAAGATTACCTGGGTGCTCACCTACAAGTGATTCACATTAGGGAATGCGTGCACACTGATTTGGATTTCAACAAATAGTTTGGCTAAATCCTTCCATGCGGAGCCTCACAAGCTCAGACTGCAGAATGCCCCACTTTAAATCTGAGGGTTCAAGTCCCTGCTCAGGTGTGTTGTTCGGCTGAGGAAGTTCACTTCAATTGTACAGGGGAAAGTTGGAGAGCAGTCAAAGTGTCATTCTGCACTAATGCATTACAATTAAAAATTCCCATGTGTAATGGACCACTATGAGTGTGCAACCTAGCATTTAGAAGCTTGGGAATTCCATCACATCCCAATAAGCCTATGCTGTTTTCACACCACAACTAAGGGTGTGTGTGCAAAGGAAGTCGCCCACAACCACAGACACTGCAGTTGGGATGCCCACATTTGGTTTGCACCACCCTGAATGATAGGCTTGGCCAAATCTTTTGTTTAGTCTAGATATCCCCCTTCTAGAGCCATTGTGCCTGATTGTTAAAATTCCAAGCCCTTTGATTTGAAAAAGCATGTGTACTGGAGAATGCAGGCGTTGATCCTGCTACCTCTCGCATGCTAAGCAAGCGCTCTACCATTTGAGCTAATTCCCCCATGTGAGAGATGAACATTTCCTTGGGAAACCTCATCATTAAGACTACCTGGGTGCTCACCTCCAAGTGATAGCACATTAAGGAAAGCGTCCGCAATGATTTTGATTTCAACAAATAGTGTGGCTAAATCCTTTCATGAGGAGCAAGTGATTGAGGTGTCTGGAAGGTTTGAGCTGAATAGGTCACTGAGCTCCCAAAGCTGAGATATAGTGCGGTCATAATATTAACTATGTTATTATTAGATTTATTGCTTAAGAATGAGAACGTCAAGGTTCTGTTCAGAGGCCCTATGGGAGAGGAATTTTGTTTATTCCTCCAGCTCGACCAGAGGAGGAAATGTTTAGATTTATGACAGGACATAGGCTGAGCGGGCACCTATGGGTTGGAACCAGATGTGGTATGTTATCTCTGTACAGCTTTAAAAGCGAATGCAGAGCGTCACTTGGCAGAGATTCCATCCGGCTCGGGTCTCTCCCAGGACATCCATGGCAAGTCTGGTTTGATGCTGATTTGTGTAATAAAATTATTATTTTATTCAAGTCAGTGTCAGCGGTCACTCCTTCATTCTTCAGCACATCACACCCATCAAGAAACTAAACTACAAAGTGGCGTCACGAATCAGGATCTGTTGGGCCTCATCTGCCGATGCTGCCTGCTCCAGCGAACTGCCGCTCTCAGGGTGAGTGACCTCTCACAAAATTTAGCTGTTATGTGGGCTGGAGCAGTGTGTTTTTGGCAGGGAGACTGCACTGAGATTATGCGGAGATGGAGATGATGTGTTGATGTGTGAAGTGAGTTTCCGTCTAAATTGGGGTTAATTAAGATGTAAAAGATGTAAATAAGGGGAATAAGAGAATAATAAGTGAAGAAAAAGATAATTAAGTTGAAATAGAGAATAGAGACAAGAGAAATAAAAGTTAGAAGTTGAAATAGAGAATAGAGAGGAGAGAAATAAAAGCTAAAAGTTAAAAGTTGAAATAGAGAATAGGGACGAGAGAAATGAAAAATGAAGTTAAAAGTAAAAGTTAAAGGCTTTAAAGATGTTGAGAAAGTAGAAATAAAAAGTAATTGTAGAATGGCAGAACTAGTAGCCAAAAGTTATTTAAATAACCATGCAAGATAAACGAAGACAGGGCCCGTATCTCGTTAAACAGTAAGACATGTGTACATTAAATGCTGTGTGAAAGTTGGCCGAATGAAAATATAATATAGTCAAATCTAGGTAGGAAAAAACAAGAGGAAATAACCCTGGCCAGGGGAATTGACTCAAAATAAAGTTATATGAATAAAGATGAAAAAGAAGAAAGTAAAGTGAAAAAGAGATAAAAGTTAAAAGCCTAAAGTGAGATGAAAAAGATAAAAGCAAATAAAAAGAGTTACAAGTTAAAGGCTAAAGATGAAAAATAAAGTTTGAGCTAAAGTAAGATGAAAAGGATAAAGTTAAATAAAAACAGTTACAAGTTAAAGGCTCAAAAGATGAAAAAATAAAGTTTGTAAAGAAAAGTGAGGAAAAACAGGGCAGAACCTGCTCTGGAGAACTAGTGAACATGCATGATGAGAGAATCTGATTAAAAAGAATTTGTTAAAAGTGTGGCCAAAGTAAAATTTTAAAAGTCTGGCCAAAGTGAAAATTTTGATGAAATTAGAAAAGTATAAATGAGTCGACGTAAAACATAAAGCTAAGCGCTGTTAAAGTCTCTGGGGATTAGATGTTCTGCTGGTCAGACATATCTTTTTCTTTTTTTTTTCTTTTTGTGTGTGTGAGTGTGAAAGTGCCGCGGCTGCAGAGGTAGAAGAGCTTTGTGTAATGTTTTGTGTATGTGATATAGAATATATGTGTTATTAATAGGTATACATATGTGGTGAGCATTTGAATAATACATAAAGAGAAACATTTCTTGCCCATTTAGTGATAAACATATATGAGCCTGTTTACGGACTTTGTAAAGTTGATAAAAATATATGAGCCTTTCTTTAAGGACTTTTGATAAATATATATGAGCCTTTTTTCCAAGGACGTTTGTGCATTTGATAAAGGATATGAACCTTTACAGGACTTTATATAGTTGATAACAAAATGATCCTTCTGAAGGACTAGAGCCACAGTCTGCCTACACATACATGTACACATCCAGAAAAGAAAAGAAAATCTCCTGCTCTGAATTGGAAGTGGGATTTGTGATTTGTTTGATTGGCGTGTGGGTTTTTTCTTTTTCTTTTTGTGCTTGGGGTGTGTGTGGCGGTGATTTCTGTGAGTCCTGTCTGGTTAAAAGAGCAGATGGTCTTGTTGGGGTGAAGGGAGACTCTGGTTCTTGATGCAAGAAAAGAGGTTTTGTGTTTCGACTGCTGAGAGAAAACAGTTTTAATATACGAGTGTGCGTAACTGCATTGAACTGGGCTGTCCCTACGGGAGCCAAAACAGGATGTTCACTCGCTGACGACCAGTCCATACTGGAAGTCTTTGCTAAACTTAAGAGGTGGAGCAAGGGGTGGTGCTTCACACAAGAGTGGAATTTAGTTAACTCCTCCTGACAAGAGGGGCTGGTGAGCCCCCTCTCTACTCTTTTCTCTCAGTAGTTAGAAGAAAGAATAAAAAGGATAAAATACAATTAAATAGATAAATAGAATAAAAATAATTAAATAAAATAAAAATAAATAGATAAATAGAATAAAAATAACTAATTAAAAGTGATATCAGATTGACTAATATATTCTTTGGACTTTAAATGCATTGCATGATTAAAAGTAACCATTGCTTTATTTCAAGTGTGCGCAAAATAAAAAAGCTGATAATGTATGTCACACTGAATTGTATCACAGTGTGTATAAGAATTTAGAGTGAGCCTAAGGCATTGAACTCTTCTGTTATTCTTTTTCTTTTTTCTTTCTTCCTCTCTTTTACTATGCTGAGTGAAAGCTGAGTGAAAGCTGGGGGAAAGACAGAGAAGATGGAATGAGTCTGAACTGAATCATCCATAGGGCAGATGACAAGACATCTGGCAGATCTTCACAGACACTGAGGCTTGCGGATGACAACGTTCTGGAATCCTGAATCCATCCAAACCAATTAAAGGCCAGTACGGTTTTATCCACAAACTCTTTCAACAGACCTCACCTGCATTTACCTATATACCTATAAATTTAGTTATAATAAATGTGTTTAGCTTGTCTTCACATATGCGTTTGTAGTAGTTCTTTTTCATACATTGCATTTGCAATTATTTAGTGAGAGACTTGGCAACGGACTGACCAATTAAGGCATTTGCCTAATTAATAGGGTATTATTGACTGATTGATTGATTGATCATGTGGAAAAGCTGATTTGATTTAAATACTGTTCTGTGAATATTGGTTTCATTATCTGGGTATGATTTATCTATGCTGTTTTGAGAATGAACACTGATATCATTTTGATAATTGAACATAAATGAGTGTGAATGATAGTGAACAAGTGAATTGGCTTTCACAAGTGGGAAGCGATTGGTCTCCTTTGGGGTTGGCAAATTCAGCTGTTGTTGGTTGAGTGTGATTACACGGTGCTTTATAAAGACATTTTTAAAATAATTCAATTTGATTTACAATAAAAGAAAAATAAGAGAGTCATTAGGATGTCAAAAATGGATACTAAAATTACAAAAGTAATCACTCCTATTGATGTAGTGCAAAAGAACAATCCCCTTATTAAAGATATTGCAAAAATATCAGGAAAATGGAGCAAGCGTTGGCCGGACATTGAACAACCATGGCCAGTTGAAGGAACTCTTAACCCGGATGTGATTAAAACAATGCAGGTGCTTGTGTCCACATATAAAGTAAATCAAAAGAAAGGCAAGAAAGGAATGAGACGCACGGAGAAAAGACAAACAGAATTTGGCATTCTGCAACTGTTTGCAAAGGAGGGACAGACATGGTTCGAAGCTGCAAAGGAAAAAAGAGAACAAAGTAGACAAGAAATAAAGAAAAATGACAAGGAAACAGAAAAATTGATGGAGAAGATTACCACGCCCTTCTCAGATACAGCATCTTTACAGAAGCCCCCGCCTTATGAGAAGGAGGTGAAGTTCACTGATGTTTATCCCCAGCTCCCAGTGATTACACAGGAAGGCAACTATCTCTGCAAAGATGAGGATGAACAAATAATAGAGATGGGCAAGGCTAAAACAACCATGAAGATGTACCCGAGCTCCAACAGTACAAAGAAGAAGGAACAGGATCAGGAGACTCTCAGAAAAGTCAACCAAATACAGTTGGTGGATAATAAGAAGAAGAAAAAGAAACAAGCTGTGGTTATGCAGAGCCAGTCACAACTAAATCAATTACCACCACAACCACAGCAAGGACAGATTCAGGTACTTCCACCTGTGGTCTTCACTGTCTCCTTTCCACAGCCAGTTTTTGACCAACCACAAACATGGAGAGGAAGAGGTCAAGGAAATATAGGAAGAGGAAGAGGAGGAAATTTCCAACAGTCTCAAGGAGCGTGTCATAATTGTGGACAACAAGGTCATTTTGCACGTGACTGCTACAGGTTCAGAGGAGGCTTCAGAGGAGGCTTCAGAGGAGGCTTCAGAGGACAACCACAGCCACCCAGGGGACCAGCGAACCCTTACAGGGGTCCAGAACCTGGTTTCTAGGGGTGCCCAGAAGACTCGAGAGGGAGGTGTCAGCTGGTAGTATCAGGGCCGGAGCAAGATCCAAAAATAGAGGTGAAAATAAATGATAAGTCATTGGAAGTAATGGCAGATTGCGGAGCAGCTTTCACCTGTGTTCGGCCTGAAGATGCTATACATCTCACCATGTCTGACCAATTGGTACGGACAATCAGGTTTGAGGGTGTGAAACAGCTGATTCCTCTCACAAAACCAATTGAGCTCTGCTGTAGAAATCGGAAAATCACACTACCTATTTTGGTGTCAGAACATACGTCCATTGCACTCTTGGGAAGAGATGCTATGTGCAAACTAAATTGCACAATACGGTGTACACCGGACAGCTGTCTGGTGGATGTGCCACCTGATGTCTACCACCAATTATTTAGCGCACCAGAGACCGAGACTTCTTCAGTATATTGGATTGGAAATCTTAGTCCAGAGCTATTAGAGCCAGCCAAGCCGTGGGAGAAGTTCATTGTGGCAAATATGCCTGATGCTAAGCCCCCTGAGTATCCACATCATTGCACGTTGAAATATTTCAAGAAAGCTGACCAATTGGATCCAGAAGAATGGTTGAGTAGTCAACCGAAGCATGTTCAGCTGATCTCATGCTGCATAATTGTGGGACCACAAGGAGCAGCTATGAAGATAAACACCAATGAATATCTTGAGAAAGAGTATGACATTGTGAAAAGTGTGCCACATGTGACTTTAATGGTGGCTGAAGGATTTGAGCAGAAGCAAATAGGAGAAATGATGGCAGAAGCTGAGGAAGCCATTTTTTCACCCATAAAGGAGAATCTTGCTATCTGGATAAGTGAAGAACAGAAGTTCATGAAAATCATGATTTCAGCTCAAGGACAAGGACAACCACAAGTGATACAGATGACACATGAGTCAATGTTCAGCGCTAAAATGGACTCAGACAGCATGAGAGAGGAGATGCTGCAACAAATTCCAGAATGTTTGTGGTCACGACATAGTACTGACATCCGACTTGTGAAGTCAGCCCAACCGGTGAGAGTTGAACTGAGACCAGGAACCAAACCTCCTTGGAAGAACCAATATCCACTAAAGGAAGAGGCAATCAAAGGGATTGAACCACAAATTGAAGGACTGTTAAAAGCAGGTGTAGTGGAAATATGTTTGGATCCTCAGAGCAATACACCTATATTGCCTTTAAAGAAACCAGATGAGTCCTATCGCTTGGTACATGATTTAAGAGCGATAAATGAAGTGGTGCAGGATTTTCCAGCAGATGTACCAGATCCACATACCTTGTTAGCCCAAATCCCTCCAGAGGCTACACACTTCACAGTGTTGGATTTGTGTGGAGCATTTTTCAGTGTTCCACTGAGCGAAGAAAGTCAAGGATTGTTTGGATTCACGTACAAAGGACAAACCTTCAAGTACAAGAGGCTCCCTCAAGGATTCAAACATAGCCCTCACATTTTCAATAAAGTATTGCAGGATGACTTGGCTGGGATTGATCAGATCTTGAAAAGTACTGTCATTCAGTATGTGGACGACATCGTCATCTGTTCACCGGATAAGGAAACATGCCATGAGGATTCAATCAAACTGTTACAGCTATTGGCAGACAAAGGACACAAGGCCTCTCAGAAGAAGCTACAGTATTGTCAAGAAAAAGTTGTTTATTTGGGTCAAACAATAACCCATGGACACAGAAGCATCTCTGAGAGTCATTTGGAAGCCATTCGAACGGCACCAAAGCCTAGAACAGTCAGAGAGATGATGACATTTCTTGGCATTGCGGGATATTCTTCAGCCTGGGTAGAAGATTATGCCTGCCTAACAGGGCCTTTGAGAGCCATGATAAAAGAGACTGGGAATGCTCAACTCCATTGTAACCTCACCTGGACCCAAGAAGGTCTTATGGCATTTGAAACGATCAAACAGAGGCTACAAGAAGCTCCAGCGCTAGCGCTGCCAGACTACTCTAAGAACTTTTTGCTGTATGTGGCTACGTCCACTGGAGGCAAATATGCATGTGCAGTTCTTTGTCAGCCAACAGGTACAGGGACAAGTCCTCAACCTGTGTCGTATTATTCTACTGCCTATTCAGAAGTAGAATCGGGGCTACCACTGTGCTACAGAGCAATTGGTGGGAGTTTATCTAATGTATGAGAAAGCATCATCAGTAACTATGGGTTACCCAGTGACAATTCTTACCCATCATAGTCTCAGAAATCTTTTGAACTTCGGTAAATGTACATTGACTATGTCTAGGCTAAGAGACTATCATAGGCTCTTAGAGCAGGAAGATGTCACCTTAGTAAGGTGCGTCACGGTAAATCCAGCTGATAATTTACCAACACCAGGGGATGAAGAGCCACATGATTGTATTCAGGAAGTAGAGAGATATGCAAAGCTCAGATCAGACTTGCAAGCTTTCCCACTGCATGTGTCAGATGTGGAGTATTGGACTGACGGGTCCTGCTATCGAATAGGAGACACATTGAGTGCTGGTTATGCAGTAGTCAAAGCCCAGGGAACTGAATTTGTTGTTGAGAAAGCAGAAGTAATACCACAACCTGCTTCTGCACAGCTTGCTGAGCTTGTAGGCCTGACTGAAGCTTGTCTATTGGCTGAAGGCAAGCGAGTGACAATATATACAGATTCGGCATATGCACATAATGTGTGTCATTTATTTGGATCAGTATGGAAAAATCGAGGATTTAAGAAAACCGATGGTTCTCCGATACAGCATCATGCCCAAATAATAAAATTGTTGCATGCAATGATGAAACCAAAGGAAATAGCTGTAGCTAAGTGTGCAGCACACAAAATAGACACGTCAAGGGTCACACAAGGTAACAAAGCGGCTGATGAGGCTGCTAAAGCAGTTACAGGAGCAAACAAAGCAGGCAAGGTTCTTCTGGTCACTCATGAAGTGGACTTGGAAGATAAAATCACGCTCAGAGATGTGATCGCGATGCAAGAAGCGGCGTCAGCCATCGATAAACAATTATGGTTGGACCGAGGGGCCACACAAGATTCTGCTGGTCTGTGGAGAAATCATGAAGGACTGATGGTAGCACCCCCTGACCTACTAGGTCTGATGATTCAGGAAGCACATGGGTTAGCCCATGTTGCAAGGGGGGAGGTAAGGAGAAAGATCACGAAAGAGAATGGTTTTTGGGCACCGTACTTGCTTGAGCAAATTGATTATGTCATAGGCAGATGCACAATCTGTCTTAAAAATAACGTTCGGAGGGGTGTGTTGAGTCCACCCGGTCACATTCCAACTCCGACAGGTCCTATGCGTGAGTTGGTTGTGGATTTTGTTGACATGATAAGACCAATAGGAGGTAAAAGATACATGCTAGTCGTCGTGGATAGATTTTCACGGTGGCCTGAGGCATGTCCAACCAAGAATTGGGTAGAGGTGTGTAGTTAGGAGCTAACACTAGTAGAGAATATCCCATTTTGAATATCTGATTCCATCATTTACTCAACACTATTGTTAACAAGGGAAATACATGGACAAAGGGGGGAAAAGAAAAAAAGTTAATCATATATTGGAATAATGTTAAAGTATAATGCAAAAGTGAAATTATTATACTGTATTTGATGTTTGTGCAAGATACTGGCTGGTGATTCTTTCTTTCAGGACCAGTCAGAGGATGGCTGTGTCCAGAGATCCTAACAGCCTAATGGACTTGAACATTCAAACATGGACACTCGAAAATGGACGGCGGACCCTGAATGAAGACATCATGATCAGGAGTGTCGAGTGAAATATCATTAAAAGTTGATGGTGTTAAAAAGCAACAGTTTAATACATACATGTGTGTCCTGAATGTGTTTATAATATTGGAGTTTGTTTACTACAATGTAACCTGTATTATTGATAAATATCCTGTACTCTACGCTAGATATTTTTAGCAAGACATATTACTTTGATTTGCTATTGTTTTCTTTGAGTTGTCTGTAGTAGGATGAAGTGAATACATTGGGACCTCAGGTATTTTCTTTTTTTGCGGTTTTTGAGGGACATTGGTGCTAGGCAGGGAAAGGTCCACTGGAAGGTCCGATGGGTCGACCAGCCTGACTTTGGACTCATTTTTGATTTATTTCTGAGGCTCTAAATGTATGCATATATATGTAACATCCTATACAGTAGTCTAAACCCTTCGTCTTTTTCTGTTAATTGATTTGGAGTACCTTAGGTGGTTGCCTGGGGCAGAGGGACCGTGAGAGAATTTTCCTGTCTTGATTGATTGATGGATGTTCTAAAAAATGAAGCTGCCAGATGGGTTTTTCGCTCTCACACTCCACAAATTTGCTGTATTGCTATGACTAAGCATGGTCAGAAGGGTATATTATAACCAATTGTGTTTGTTATTAAGTGATTTCTATTAAGCCAATTAACATCGTATGTTCAATTACTCTTCTCTCTGTCGAGACTTTGTGTAGTCTCGAAGGGGGGAATATGAGGTGTCTGGAAGGTTTGAGCTGAATAGGTAACTGAGCTCCCAAAGCTGAGATATAGTGCGGTCATAATATTAACTATGTTATTATTAGATTTATTGCTTAAGAATGAGAACGTCAAGGTTCTGTTCAGAGGCCCTATGGGAGAGGAATTTTGTTTATTCCTCCAGCTCGACCAGAGGAGGAAATGTTTAGATTTATGACAGGACATAGGCTGAGCAGGCACCTATGGGTTGGAACCAGATGTGGTATGTTATCTCTGTACAGCTTTAAAAGCGAATGCAGAGCGTCACTTGGCAGAGATTCCATCCGGCTCGGGTCTCTCTGATCATCTTAACAGGAGATCCAGGGTTGATGTCCCAGCAGCGCTTTTCGGACTTGAATGCCGTTCAGTGGAGGCAGTATACATACCACGATAATATATTTTAATGAAAAACCAGACAATAGAGGCTCTGTAGCGCAATGGATAGCGCATTGGACTTCTAGGACTTGTTCACAAGCAAATCAAAGGTTGTGGGTTCAAGTCCCACCAGAGTCAAATGGCTGTCTCACTAGTTTTCACTCCATTCCTGAAGTTCTGAATGCTTGTCAACATCACCTGACTGTAAAAAAACCCCACAGTAACATCAGTCGCTTTTCCTCAGAACTTACACAATTTGATTGAGTATGTTACAAATGCTTGTTTTGAGGATGTGCCACACCCCTTCCAATGAGGTGGTGCAGTGTTGATGGCCATGGGCTGCTCATCCATTGTGCTCTGCATGTATTGGTACAAGTCCCCTCCACATTTGTGGCTGGTGCTTTAACATTTGGTTAAAGGATGATGGATTTAAACCCTTGCACTGTTATTTTACTTATTTCGGTCAACATGCATTTTAACACAGTTGTATCTCTATTTTCAGATGTAGCGCCTGGTGCTGTGGCTTACTGGGTTAAATAGCCCGCCTAGTTAACAGGAGATGCTGGGGTTGAAGTCTCTGTTTGGATTTGAATTATTTTCAGTGGAGGCAGTATGCATAAAATAAGAATATATATCAGTGAAAATATTTCCTGAAGTGGCTCTTGAGTGTAATTTGAATTATAGGCGTCGCAAGCAAGTAATTCCCCGCTTGTGGTTCGAGTCCCTCTAGATTCACTTGTCTTGCTTATTATGTTTTACTTAATTCTTAAAATTAACATCCTACGTACTATGGCCTTAGTATGGTCTTCTGACTGTCAAGAAAACTCTATGCTCTAAATTCCTTTACAAAATGAGGAAAATGTTACACATGGTTGTATTTGAGAATGCAATACACCTTTACAGACAAGGATGCCTTGTGATTGAGGTAGTGTGCTGCAAAACTGTTGTGCTGTGCATGCATTTGTTCAAGTCCCATCCACCTTTTGGCTGGCAAGCTACATTTGGTAAAGGGATCCTGCATTTAAATCCCTGCAGTGTTGCAGTTATTTCTTTCAATATGCATTTTGAACAGAGTTGTGTCTTCATTTCAAGGTGAAGTGCATAGTGCTGTGGCTTCGTTGGTGAATGCGCCTGTCTAACAGGAGATCCAGGGTTGATGTCCCAGCAACGCATATCGGACTTGAATGCTGTTCAGTGGAGGCAGTATACATACCACGATAATATATTTCAATGAAAAACCAGCCAAAGGAGGCTCTGTAGCGCAATGGATAGCGCATTGGACTTCTAGGACTTGTTCACAAGCAATTCAAAGGTTGTGGGTTCAAGTCCCACCAGAGTCAAATGGCTGTCTCACTAGTTTTCACTTCCTTCTGAATGCTTGTCAACATCATCTGACTGTAAAAAAAAACCCACAGTAACATCAGTTGCTTTTCTTCAGAACTTACACAATTTGATTGAGTTTGTTACAAATGCTTGTTTTGAGGATGTGCCACACCCCTTCCAATGAGGTGGTGCAGTGTTGATGGCCATGGGCTGCTCATCCATTGTGCTCTGCATGTATTGGTACAAATCCCCTCCACATTTGTGGCTGGTGCTTTAACATTTGGTTAAAGGATGATGGATTTAAATCTTTGCACTGTTAGTTTACTTATTTCGGTCAATATGCATTTTAACACAGTTGTATCTCCATTTTCGGATGTAGCGCCTGGTGCTGTGGCTTACTGGGTTGAACAGCCCGCCTAGTTAACAGGAGATGCTGGGGTTGAAGTCTCTGTTTGGATTTGAATTATTTTCAGTGGAGGCAGTATGCATATCATAAGAATATATACCAGTGAAAATATTTCCTGAAGTGGCTCTTGAGTGTAATTTGAATAATAGGCGTCGCAAGCAAGTAATTCCCCGCTTGTGGTTCGAGTCCCTCTAGATTCACTTGTCTTGCTTATTATGTTTTACTTAATTCTTAAAATTAACATCCTACGTACTATGGCCTTAGTATGGTCTTCTGACTGTCAAGAAAACTCTATGCTCTAAATTCCTTTACAAAATGAGGAAAATGTTACACATGGTTGTATTTGAGAATGCAATACACCTTTACAGACAAGGATGCCTTGTGATTAAGGCAGTGTGCTGCAAAACTGTTGTGCTGTGCATGCATTTGTTCAAGTCCCATCCACCTTGTGGCTGGCAAGCTACATTTGGTAAAGGGATCCTGCATTTAAATCCCTGCAGTGTTGCAGTTATTTCTTTCAATATGCATTTTGAACAGAGTTGTGTCTTCATTTCCAGGTGTAGTGCATAGTGCTGTGGCTTCGTTGGTGAATGCGCCTGTCTAACAGGAGATCCAGGGTTGATGTCCCAGCAGCGCATATCGGACTTGAATGCTGTTCAGTGGAGGCAGTATACATACCACGATAATATATTTCGATGAAAAAGCAGCCAAAAGAGGCTCTGTAGCGCAATGGACTTCTAAGACTTGCTCACAAGCAATTCAAAGATTGTGGGTTCAAGTCCCACCAGAGTCAAATGGCTGTCTCACTAGTTTTCACTCCATTCCTGAAGTTCTGAATGCTTGTCAACATCATCTGACTGTAAAAAAACCCCACAGTAACATCAGTCGCATTTCCTCAGAACTTACACAATTTGATTGAGTATGTTACAAACACTTGTTTTGAGGATGTGCCACACCCCTTCCAATGAGGTGGTGCAGTGTTGATGGCCATGGGCTGCTCATCCATTGTGCTCTGCATGTATTGGTACAAGTCCCCTCCACATTTGTGGCTGGTGCTTCAACATTTGGTTAAAGGATGATGGATTTAAATCCTTGCACTGTTATTTTACTTATTTCGGTCAACATGCATTTTAACACAGTTGTATCTCTATTTTCAGATGTAGCTCCTGGTGCTGTGGCTTACTGGGTTAAACAGCCCGCCTAGTTAACAGGAGATGCTGGGGTTGAAGTCTCTGTTTGGATTTGAATTATTTTCAGTGGAGGCAGTATGCATATCATAAGAATATATATCAGTGAAAATATTTCCTGAAGTGGCTCTTGAGTGTAATTTGAATTATAGGCGTCGCAAGCAAGTAATTCCCCGCTTGTGGTTCGAGTCCCTCTAGATTCACTTGTCTTGCTTATTATGTTTTACTTAATTCTTAAAATTAACATCCTACGTACTATGGCCTTAGTATGGTCTTCTGACTGTCAAGAAAACTCTATGCTCTAAATTCCTTTACAAAATGAGGAAAATGTTACACATGGTTGTATTTGAGAATGCAATACACCTTTACAGACAAGGATGCCTCGTGATTAAGGCAGTGTGCAGCAAAACTGTTGTGCTGTGCATGCATTTGTTCAAGTCCCATCCACCTTGTGGCTGGCAAGCTACATTTGGTAAAGGGATCCTGCATTTAAATCCCTGCAGTGTTGCAGTTATTTCTTTCAATATGCATTTTGAACAGAGTTGTGTCTTCATTTCCAGGTGTAGTGCATAGTGCTGTGGCTTCGTTGGTGAATGCGCCTGTCTAACAGGAGATCCAGGGTTGATGTCCCAGCAGCGCATTTCGGACTTGAATGCCGTTCAGTGGAGGCAGTATACATATCACGATAATATATTTTAATGAAAAACCAGACAAAAGAGGCTCTGTAGCGCAATGGATAGTGCATTGGACTTCTAGGACTTGTTCACAAGCAATTCAAAGGTTGTGGGTTCAAGTCCCACCAGAGTCAAATGGCTGTCTCACTAGTTTTCACTCCATTCCTGAAGTTCTGAATGCTTGTCAACATCATCTGACTGTAAAAAAACCCCACAGTAACATCAGTCGCTTTTCCTCAGAACTTACACAATTTGATTGAGTATGTTACAAATGCTTGTTTTGAGGATGTGCCACACCCCTTCCAATGAGGTGGTGCAGTGTTGATGGCCATGGGCTGCTCATCCATTGTGCTCTGCATGTATTGGTACAAGTCCCCTCCACATTTGTGGCTGGTGCTTCAACATTTGGTTAAAGGATGATGGATTTAAATCCTTGCACTGTTATTTTACTTATTTCGGTCAACATGCATTTTAACACAGTTGTATCTCTATTTTCAGATGTAGCTCCTGGTGCTGTGGCTTACTGGGTTTAACAGCCCGCCTAGTTAACAGGAGATGCTGGGGTTGAAGTCTCTGTTTGGATTTGAATTATTTTCAGTGGAGGCAGTATGCATATCATAAGAATATATATCAGTGAAAATATTTCCTGAAGTGGCTCTTGAGTGTAATTTGAATTATAGGCGTCGGAGGCAAGTAATTCCCCGCCTTTGGTTCGAGTCCCTCTAGATTCACTTGTCTTGCTTATTATGTTTTACTTAATTCTTAAAATTAACATCCTACGTACTATGGCCTTAGTATGGTCTTCTGACTGTCAAGAAAACTCTATGCTCTAAATTCCTTTACAAAATGAGGAAAATGTTACACATGGTTGTATTTGAGAATGCAATACACCTTTACAGACAAGGATGCCTTGTGATTAAGGCAGTGTGCTGCAAAACTGTTGTGCTGTGCATGCATTTGTTCAAGTCCCATCCAGCTTGTGGCTGGCAAGCTACATTTGGTAAAGGGATCCTGCATTTAAATCCCTGCAGTGTTGCAGTTATTTCTTTCAATATGCATTTTGAACAGAGTTGTGTCTTCATATCGCCATGGCGATAGTGGCCCGCCCCTAGCGGTCGCCTGCGCCGGCGCTCCGGTTACTCTCTTACCTTTTTAGTATTTTTTTCCTTTTTTTATCATAATGTCTGCCAAAAAACATCAACAGTCTACGACCGCGATGCAATCATAGATATAAAAATTTCCCTAAACTAACAACTTTGGGACTTTTTATCCGTGGGAGCAGAGTGGCCGGCGGAAATCCTACGCGGGAACACTTTCAACAACAACAACAATAACAAGAATGGAGCCGCTGTTCCACGAGCGGGCCCACGGAGGAAGCACCAAGGTAAACGAGGCGGCATTCGGGTCAGAATGAGGGCGCAACCTTACCGTCCACCTCTGCCAAGCATCCTTCTTGCTTACGTCCAGTCCCTGGAGAACAAGATGGATGAACTTCGAGCAAGGATTCAATTCCAGCGAGACACGAGGAACTGTTGCGTCCTCTGCCTGACGGAAACATGGCTGAACCCACTGGTGCTGGATGAAGCCATTCGTCCAGCCGAGCCCTTCTCCGTGTTACGCGGCGACAGAACGGGAGAGTCGGGGAAATCCAAGAGGCTTCTGCCTAATGGTAAACAACCGCTGGTGTAACGCCAACAACACCAGATTCCTCTCCCACTCCTGCTCGCCGAACCTGGAACAATTGACCATACTATGCCGTCCATTTTATCTCCCCCGGGAATTCAGCACGGTCATCATTACAGCCGTTTATATCCCACCGCAAGCGGACACCGACGCAGCTCTGTCGGTTCTGTACGATGTGTTGTGCGGATTTCAGAACAGACATCCCGACACGGCTGTGGTGGTGACTGGGGACTTTAACAGGGCCAACCTTAAAAAAGTTCTGCCGAATTTCCACCAACACATCACGTGTGCCACCAGGGGAGACAGAACTCTGGACCATTGTTACACACCTTACAAGAACGGACACAAGCCCGTCTCGCTCCCTGCTTTCGGGAAATCAGATCACGCCGCGATCTCGCTGCTTCCTGTTTACAGGCCTCTGATCGCGCGGGATCTGGTGATGACGAGGGAAGTGAAGCGGTGGACGGACCAATCAGAGGCTGCGCTTCAGCACGCTCTGACTGACGTAGACTGGGACGTGTTCCAAACAAGTTCAAGTGACGTCAGCGAGTTTACGGAGGTTGTAGTAAATTTTGTGGCTACGCTAGCGGATGAAACCGTTCCCACGGTGAAAGTTCGGATATTTCCAAACCAGAAACCATGGGTTGATAAATCCATCCGCTGCGCTCTGAATGATCGTACGGCCGCTTACAACGACGGTCTTGTATCTGGTAATATGGACAATTACAATGCGGCGTCGTACAATCTGCAGAGAGCGGTGAGGGACGCCAAACGGACGTACAGAGAGACCGTGGAGCTACAGATGGAGCGGGGGGACACCAGATGCTTGTGGGAGGGGCTGGGAACAATCACAAACTACAAGAGCAGCTCCTCCCCAGCCACGAGTGTGGGCGCCTCCCTGGCCAACCAACTGAACTCCTTTTATGCGCGGTTCTAGTCTGGCAGCAACACCGCTAGCTCACCGGCTAATTGGAGTTACACCGCTGGGGATGGGCGCGCACTCTCAGGAGAGCTTTGATGCGGGTGAACACCAGGAAAGCTGCGGGCCAAGATGGCATATCTGGGCGAGTACTGAAGACCTGTGCTAACCAGCTAGCTCCGGTGTTCACTACAATATTCAACATCTCACTGGCTGAATTAGTGGTCCCGTCCTGCTTCAAGAGGTCCACCGTCGTTCCTGTGCCGAAGATCGCCTCTCCTTCCTGCCTGAATGACTACCGTCCGGTGGCCCTCATCTCGGTGGTCATGAAGTGTTTCAAGAGGCTGATTAAGCATTACATCTGTGCCTCCCTTCCCCGCACCTTGGACCCGTTGCAGTTCGCGTCCCGGCAAAACAGATCCACGGATGACGCGGTCTCCCAGGTACTGCACACCACGCTCACGCACCTGGATGGCCAGAAGGGGGCCTATATGAGAATGCTGTTCATCGATTATAGTTCAGCTTTCAACACCATAGTCCCCACCAGACTGGCTGTCAAGCTAAAGGAGCTCGGATTGAAGGGTCCGCTGTGCACCTGGATCCTGGACTTCCTCACAGGCTGCCCCCAGGTGGGGAAGTACATGTCCAGCTCCCTCACCCTGAATACAGGATCCCCCCAGGGCTGCGTCCTCAGCCCCCTACTGTACTCCCTGTACACACATGACTGTGTGGCCAGGTCCAGCTCCAACACCATCATCAAGTTTGCTGACGACACCGTGGTCGTGGGCCTGATCATCGACTGCGATGAGAAGGCCTACCGCGAGGAGGTGGCTGACCTGTCACTCTGGTGCCAGGACAACAGCCTACACCTGAACGTCAGCAAAACCATGGAGCTGATTGGGGACTTTAGGCGTGGATCACAATCTAGGACGCACGCGCCCTTGTGGATTAATGGGACTTCTGTCGATAGGGTGAGCAGCTTCAGATATCTGGGAGTCCACATCACAGAGGACTTAACATGGACTGTACACACGGACACTCTGGTGAGAAAGGCGAGGCAGCGTCTCTACCACCTCAGGCAGCTGAGGAAATTCCGGGTCTCGGTGAGGACCCGGAGGAGTCCTTCTACTCTGGAGCAGTGGAGAGCATCCTGACAGGCAACATCACTACCTGGTTTGGGAACTGTACTGCTCAGGACAGGCGGGCCCTGCAGAGGGTGGTGCGTTCAGCTGAACGTACCACTGGAACTACCCTCCCCCCCTTGCAGGAGCTATACACCAGGAGGTGTAGTGGCAGAGCCCACAGGATCATGAAGGATCCTCATCACCCCAACAACGGACTGTTTCAGCTGCTGCAGTCAGGCAAGCGCCTCCGCAGTCACACAGCGAGAACAGAGAGACTGAGACGGAGTTTTTTCCCGTTTTTTCCCCATTAGAACTGTCAATGCTGACCTCACCAGGGGTCCTAACCGAGCCATACACTAGGCTCCACTACCTACGGTACTGTATGTAGCATACTGTATCGCATACTGTGTCACTGTTCAGGGTTGTTCGTGATGCCGTATTGCTGCGCCGTACTGTTGTATACTGTGCTGTATTATCCCAAACACTACCTCACTCTATTCACATTCACATGCCACTTTAATTCACATGCCACTTTAATTGCACATATCTGTACATACATAGGCATATTCCCTCTATCTATTCCATTTTATTTCATTTTATTTTTATTGTATTTTATTCTTTCTCTTTTTATCTTATTCTGTAAGTATTCAACTTACTGTATTACGTTTTAGGAGTCAGTTAGTCGGTCAATTAGAAAGGAATTCTTTACTTTTATTTATTTTTTTCCTAGGACATATTGTGTGCTATCACCGGGTGCGTTGCATTACATTTCACTGCATATATGTATGAAAGTATGTATATGTATGTGACATATAAAAAAAAACAATCTTGAATTTCCAGGTGTAGTGCATCAGTTGTGCTCTGTATGAAAGTATTTATTTCAGTGAATATGCATTTTTAACAGAGTTCTATTTTCATTTCTGGGTGTAGTGCAAGGTGCCGTGGCTTTTATGGTCGAAGCACTTGCCTAGCAAACAGGTGATCCTGGATTCAAGTCCCAGCATCCCCTTTGGGCTTGAATGATATTCAGTTGAGGCAGAATACATACGACAGTAATATATCTCAGCAAAACATTTAATTGAAGTGGCTCTGTAGCCCAAGGGGGAGCGCTTTGGAATTCCAGGCCCCCTCAACAAGCATAGTCATGTATTTATGAGCAGGGACCAGTTAGTCAATACAAATATATTGACAGGCAACCCTGATGGTGAAGGAGATGTCCACCCAATGTGGGGTTCCAACCCACGGCCCTGAGAAGGAGAGTCTCATGCTCTACAGATTGAGCTGACCATACAGTAGACTGTCCTGTTCTGGCCATACACAATTTTAAAGGCTTCCTTTTTACAAAAAACAATTTATTGTTCACTTGCTTGTATTAATTCATTTGAAAAACATGGCATGGGATGGAGAGTAAGAAGTCAAGTTAAGGACAGGGCATCACCCAGAATTCTTTGCACACCTTGGCTGTCATAATCGTAACCAGCCATTATAACATTTAGCACGTCCGTTTTCCACCTCACTTTTACCTACATCGGTGTGATATGGTATGAACGTGGTCCATCATATTGTTCTAGAAATATAAATGCTTTAAAAAAATACATATCCAAACGGAAATGAGGAGAGCACCATATGTGTGTCAGCCAAACCTCAGTGTGGACATGAACGGCTGAAGCCCCCTATTTCATTCTTTTGCAGAGCAACATCAAAGTCTACGAAGTCAATCTGATATGTGATTATTGCTTGTTGGCAACTTGGACTGTTGGACTTGAAATACAGTCCACCATGGCAATTTTTGCTGGTCTCCAAGGAGATGTGCACCATGGTGAAAAGTAATGTTTTGCTCCATAGCCTGGGAACAGTGTCCTGTTTTTCTGCTACTGTAGCCCTTCACAACAAGTTAAAACTGCACAATGGTAGCCAATAGAGAGACCGTAAGTGAAAACAACATTGATATCTCATCTAGACACAGCCAGGTACAGCTGTGACTTGAACTTAGGATGTCCTGCTTAAAATAAATGCTTTCGCTGGCCAAGCCAATGTACTGGTTGATGTGCCTAAATGGCATTAGCAATTCGTATGCAAGACCAAAGAATCCAATCAGCTGCTCCTGCCTTTTTATGATATGGTAACATTGCTCCAACAGGGTTATTATGAGAGATAAAGTTTTCTTTTTTTTTTTTATGGGGCCAAGCAAATGTCTACCGGGATAAAGTATTCTTTTGTTTGGTAAAGCAAGCAGTGAGCTTATCATGTAAATATGTATCATCAAACTTAGGGAGGGTGAGAAACACTTGGCTGAAGTTGCTCGCAAGGATTTTGCCTCACAATTGAGAATTCTGTGGGCACCAGAGGTAGGCCTGCATTTGTGTTGAGCAGGGGCCAGGTGATGAGTAAGTGAAAACAAGTAGAGTGACAGGTGGCCCTGCTGGTAAAGCAGATGGGTTTGACTGGGATTGAATCATTGTCCTCATACAAAATTGTAAGCAACCAAAAAATAAAGGCTTCCTTCTGTCAAAAAACAATTTATCTTTTTTTGTTCACTTGCTTATATAAATGCCATTAAAATGGCATGTTTTTTACTTGTCCATATTTTTTTAGAAAAACTTGGTAGGGGATGCAATGTAAGCAGTCAAGTCCAAACTGGATTTTTACTCCATGCATGACAGGGCATCAACCAGAATGCTTTGCACAAAGTACAGATGAACTGCTGAAGCCACAAATTTCATTCATTTTCAGAGGCAATATCATAGTCCATCTGAGATGTGATATTTAACATAATACATACAACGCACCCTGAATTATCATCAACATTTACACTCACCCCCAAAAACCTACACCAAACCAAAGCCCCCTTTCCACCTCTCTGGGACAGAATGCTGTCCCCATCTGCCCACATCTGTCCTGATCCTCCCTCTCACCTCCCCTTCCAAACTCCTGATGACCCCCTCCACTCTGCAGGCCCTACCGAGCCTGATAAGGTCCTGCCTGGCCACACACAAGCCCTGTTTGAAGAGGCTTATGAGCAGCCAGAGCAGGAAGCCTTCCCTCCTGTTACCCCTCTACCTACACCCCTCTCCGCGCTGGTCCAGGTCAGGGTGAACCCTCTCCTCACCCTCCTGAGTAGCGCTTCCGCCCTCGCCCACACCACCCCCACGAAAGGACAGTCCCACATGATGTGACAGATGGTCTCCTCCTCCGAGCATGTGGCTCAGGGGCATCAAGGGGATCTTGCCAAGCTCGGCCGGTACAAGGTGGTTCCTATCGGCAGTGCTTTCTGGAGGCAGGACCAGTTTAGGTCCTTGAGCCCATTGTCCAGGATGGGAGGCTGGACCGCGAGCCAGACTGCTGCGGGGATGCCTACGACAGCTGACGCGGTCACCCCCCACCTCGTCTCGGTGTAGAGCCTTCTCTGGTCCAGCCCCAAACCTCCGTCCAAAGCCTTGGGGTGAGCCCGAAGGCAATTTTCCGCATGGCCAAAGTGCCATCGCACCTGCTCTGACCGGGGCCCCAAGTTGCCCAATGTCCCCATCATCCTCCTCGCCTGGTCGGAGAAGAACAGCCGGAGGAAGTGTCCTGATGGGTGGACCACTGGGGAGGACAGCTCCCTCAACAAAAAGGAAACAAAATAGCCGTCCAGCTTTAGTGGGAGGTGAGACATGCCCCTTCCGCCCCTTCCCGATCGGTGCAGACATATGGGCCCTTGCCGCATACTTGCACCGGCCCTCCCACATGAAACTGAATACGAGACGTGTGAGGGGTGCCCGCATGCATGCCGCCATCGGGAAGACGTACTACAAGTAAAGTAGGGATGGCAACACATTCGCCTTCAAAACCAGCACCTTCCCTGTGAGGGTCAGTGTCCTGGATTTCCAGAGGGCAACTTTCCTCTGGACAGCTTCAATTCGCCAATTGGCGCCATGGCAAATTCCAATTTGCCATGGCGCTGTGTGCTGCCTCAAAGTTCACCCCGAGTAATCTCAGGGGTCCTACGAGACAGCCCCCCTGGTACATCCGTCCTTCCCTTCCACCGCCCATAGAACCTGACCGAGGTCGTCGCCAGATTTAACTTCATGCCAGACACTTGACCAAACTCCTGGAAGATCTACAAAGAATGGCGCATGCAGGCATCACTGTCCACACAGCTTGACCCTAAGGCCGCCGCTGCCTGGTTACAGCACTCCTCTCACACCCGGGTCAGCCCGAACAGGTGCTGCCAGGGGCTCCATCTAAAGGATGTAGAGCAGGGGTGAAAGCGGACACGCCTGTCTTACCCCTGAGTGCAGTCCAAAAAGTTCCCCTCGGTGCCTGTTAACACAAACCGTGCTCCCCACGGCTGCATACAAATTACGCAGCCACCTAACAAAAACCTTCCCTAAACCTACTCTATCGAAAATCTTAAACATAAAGCCC
Organism: Zeus faber; assembly: GCF_960531495.2. Lineage (NCBI taxonomy): Eukaryota > Metazoa > Chordata > Actinopteri > Zeiformes > Zeidae > Zeus > Zeus faber. Next base: position 26,714,871 of record NC_137198.1, on the reverse strand, counting down.
CAGTGAACCCTGTCGAAGGCTTTGGCATGATTGAGGCCGACCAACATTAGGGGTTGACCTCCATCTTCCACCCAAGCGATAGCGTTCCACCTCACAAAGCGCCCAGCCGCTCCATATGTATGGTCCACGTGGACCCCATCCGGGAGGACTGTGACGGACGGTCAGCGAGGACCTTAGCCTGAAGTTTGTAGTCCACACACAGCATGGTCAATGGCCGTCAGTTATCAAGGTCAGAGGTGTTACCCTTCTTGAAAAGAAGGGAAATCACCCCCGTAGCCACCGACCCTCGAAGAGCCCCTGTCCGGAGGACCTCGGTCAGCACCTCCAGCGTGACCGCAGCAGGTCCGCTTGGGCCACGCTCTCGTAGACCTCCCGAAGCTGCGATTTAAGGAAGTCACAAGCTCGCTGGTCTACAGTGCTGCCGAGGTTCCCCACGGCGTACTCGAGCTCGAGGAGGTGTTGAGGGCGGAGCACCTCCCACTTCGCTTCACTTTTTCTATACCTAATGGCGTGAGCTTTAATCCTGTCCTTTGCCACTCCCCACCATTCTACCACTCTGGCAAAGAGAGGCCTGAGCACCTCAAGACCCCGGACAAAGGGAACGAAGCTGCCACCAAACTCATCGTCTTCGAGGATATCAGGCCAAAATCTGGAGCACAGGACCAGAACTGAAGGAGGATCCCATCGTGGTCCAAGAAAAAGATGGGGTGCACCCGCCCCGACAGCACGCCCAAGGACCTTGTGAGAAAAACGTAGCCCAGCCTCCTGGCAATCCCCCGGTGGTTACGCCATGTCGGACCTCCCCCCATCCACCAACCCGTGCCCAGACATGAACCCCTTTACAAGGACTCCACTTGTGTCCCTCCCTATGTCCAGGTTTAAGACCCCCCAATGATTACCTGGCTTTTGGTGGCCAGGTGCGGTCCTAGACTGACCACCATCTCCCTCCTCTCCCTCATCCCCTCTGACCTATAAAAAACAAAGACCCTCAAAGAAATAGTCCCATAATCAATATCCACCCCCAGCACCCTCCCCTGCACCACGACAAAAAACTCCTTCAGCCTCACCCTCCTTGTCCCACTCCCTCAAAGAAATTCCCACGTCCCTCTCATCCCTCAAATGAACCTCTTGCAGGAAACATATTGTGCATCCCAAACCCCTGACAATATCAAAATCAACCTCTTAACTGAGTCCCTCATTCCCTGGGGATCAATTGTGACAACTCCAAAACAATTTATTTTACACAGGTGATAAAAACAGAAATCATGCTCTGAAGACCCTGAAACACACAAAAAAATACCCCACCTAAACACAGCAACAATCGCAACGTCAGTAGTACATGCTCAACACCATGTCCTCCGGGCTCTTGTCCATGAGTTCCGCCCAGGAATAGGGCATGTTGTTGGGGGAAGCGGTAAAAACCCATGGCCCCCCTGCTCGTCATTCTGTAAAGGGGAGAGATATTCCTCCAAGAGGGGGTCTCCCCTCTGACCTCCGCCGCCACTCCCTCTTTTCGGGCAGCCCTCCCCAAAACCCCTCCTGCCGATTCCCTCATCTTCTTGGGGGCCTCCTTGCCCGACTGGAGGTGATCCCTCCTCTTCCTCTGGGTCGCCGCCTGGGGGCCTGACCCGGGGGAATCTGCTGGTGGTGTTGACCCTGGAGGAACCATCGCAGGAGACCCTGCCACAGATGGAGCCGCCATCGGCTGGACTGCCGCAGGGAGACCCTCCCCAGGTGCCGCCGCTGAAGGAGCAGCAGCCGCACGGGGAGCCGCCCCTGGAGGAGTTTCCACTGGAGGGGGCCCTTTGGAGGCCGCCGGCCCAGGGACCCCCGCAGTAAATGCCATCCTGGTCACCGCAGCTGCATCAGAGGCTGGTGCGGGAGGAGATGTCGCGGGAGGAGTCTTCCCAATTTTGGCCAAAACAAGGTAGTGAGCTGTCTGGTTAGCTCAGTGGGGAGAGAAGCTCTCAGTCTCATGGTCGTGGGTTCAAGACCAACATTGAGTGTTATAACCTTCAGCAAGGCCACCTGTCAATCTACTGGTGACTCCTTACTAAGCACCTGGTCACTGCTTAACACATGCATGACTACACTAGTTTCCATGGATGTGTCAGTTGTGCAGAACAGGGATAAACTGCTCTTCACAGGCAACTTCAGCCATGTGCTTCTCACCCTTCCTTCAATTGATGAGAGTTCTTCAAATGATAAGCTCACTGCTTGCTAAAACAAAGGAACACTTCTTTATCTCTGTAATGTGCTTGGCCCCATAAAAAAAAGAATATTGACAACTGTGTATCTCCAAAGAACAAGGTTACCATATCTTTAAAAGCCATTAACAGAACCCTTCTTGAAGTTCTGTTCGGGAGCATCCCAAATGCACCTTTGTGCATTACAATTCACGGTTCTCACTTGTAAAAGACCGTTTGAGCCAATTCCCCCTAGAATATCAGGCGTTTCCTTGAGAAACCTCATTACAAAGATTACCTGGGTGCTCACCTGCAAGTGATAGCACATAAATGAAAGTGTGACATTGATTTGGATTTCAACAAATAGTTTGGCTCAATCCATTAATGAGGAAGGTCAGACTACAGAGTGCCACACTTTTTATCTCAGTTTCCAGTGTTCCAGTCCCTGTTCAGACACATTCATTAATTGCATAAATTCACACAATTCATACAGGTAAACAATAGAGAGCATCCCAAGTGTCATTCCCAACTGGATGTTCATTATGGTTGATGTTGTCCTTTAAAAATCATGATAGACAGGCAATTTACATTTGGAATGTTGATTATTTGTAATACACTTCACCGGTACAGGTCGAAAAGAATGTCTTGAATGAGTATGAGAGTGGATGCAAGCGTCAACGTGCTAATATCTTGGGAATGCTGAGAATAAGAAAGCAAGGTGCCCTGTTTCATCACAGGTTAAAGCTATGCTTTTCTCATACAACAGCTGAAAGTAGAGCACAAATGCAGTCCCCCATTACCGCATACTATGCAGTTGTGATTCCCACAATTTGGGAATTTGCAGGTGTCAACACAATCAGAATGCTTTGACATTGCCTCACACTGGGCAAATGTCCTTACTGATCAATGTATCACCCCTGCCAGTTAAGTATACCAAAGAGGTGCTTGCCTTCTCTTGTCACACTCAGCAGAAAAGAAAAGAAACCAGTTCTCTTTGGAAGACAGGCTCAGGTGAGCATCAGACTTTTATTCGGAGGGTCCAAGTTTAGAGTCCCTGCTCAGGTGTGTTGTTCTGCTGAGGAAGTTCACTTCACTTGTACAGGGGAAAATTGGAGACTATGAGTGTGCAACCTAGGATTTAGAAGCTTGGGAATTCCATCCCATCCCAAAAGCCTATCCTTTTTTCACGCCACAACTCAGGGTTTGTGTGCAAAGGAAATCCCACACAACCACAAAGTGGATCAGACTTTTAATCTGAGGGTCCAAGGTTCAAGTCCCAGTCTGTGTCACCCTGTGAAGACTCTGCCTTACCGCCACTGCATGGCAAGCAAGCCACAGGTAATATTTCTAAGTTTAATTAAATACAACATACGTTTTAAACAGAATTGTAAAGCCCCTTCTTTCATGGGGTTTGCACAACCCTGACCAGAATGAAATAGGCTTGGCCACATCTTTTGTTTTGTATCCCCTTTTTGGAGCCATTGTGCCTGATTGTTAAAATGCCAAGCCTTTTGATTTGAAAGAGCAAGTTCACTGGAGAATGCAGGCATTGATCCTGCTACCTCTCGCATGCAAAGCAAGCGCTCTACCATTTGAGCTAATTCCCCCTAGAATGTGAAGCATTTACTTGAGAAACTTCATTACTAAGATTACCTGGGTGCTCACCTACAAGTGATTCACATTAGGGAATGCGTGCACACTGATTTGGATTTCAACAAATAGTTTGGCTAAATCCTTCCATGCGGAGCCTCACAAGCTCAGACTGCAGAATGCCCCACTTTAAATCTGAGGGTTCAAGTCCCTGCTCAGGTGTGTTGTTCGGCTGAGGAAGTTCACTTCAATTGTACAGGGGAAAGTTGGAGAGCAGTCAAAGTGTCATTCTGCACTATTGCATTACAATTAAAAATTCCCATGTGTAATGGACCACTATGAGTGTGCAACGTAGCATTTAGAAGCTTGGGAATTCCATCACATCCCAATAAGCCTATGCTGTTTTCACACCACAACTCAGGGTGTGTGTGCAAAGGAAGTCGCCCACAACCACAAACACTGCAGTTGAGATGCCCACATTTGGTTTGCACCACCCTGAATGATAGGCTTGGCCAAATCTTTTGTTTAGTCTAGATATCCCCCTTCTAGAGCCATTGTGCCTGATTGTTAAAATTCCAAGCCCTTTGATTTGAAAGAGCATGTGTACTGGAGAATGCAGGCGTTGATCCTGCTACCTCTCGCATGCTAAGCAAGCGCTCTACCATTTGAGCTAATTCCCCCATGCGATAGATGAACATTTCCTTGGGAAACCTCATCATTAAGACTACCTGGGTGCTCACCTCCAAGTGATAGCACATTAAGGAAAGGGTCCGCAATGATTTTGATTTCAACAAATAGTGTGGCTAAATCCTTTCATGAGGAGCCTTACAAGCTCAGACTGCAGAATGCCCCACTTTAAATCTGAGTGTCCAGGGTTCAAGTCCCTGTTCAAACACATTTATTTACTGCAGAAGTTCACACAATTCATACAGGTAAACATTAGAGAGTATCCCAAGTGTCATTCCCAACTAGATAAGAAAATAAACCAGTTCTCTTTGGAAGACAGGCTCAGGTGAGCATCAGACTTTTAATCGGAGGGTCCAAGGTTAGAGTCCCTGCTCAGGTGTGTTGTTCTGCTGAGGAAGTTCACTTCACTTGTACAGGGGAAAGTTGGAGACTATGAGTGTGCAACGTAGCATTTAGAAGCTTGGGAATTCCATCACATCCCAATAAGCCTATCCTTTTTTCACACCACAACTCAGGGTTTGTGTGCAAAGGAAATCCCCCACAACCACAAAGTGGTTCAGACTTTTAATCTGAGGGTCAAGGGTCAAGTCCCTGTTCTGCTGAGGAATTCACTTCACTTGTACAGGGGAGTGTTGGAGAGCAGTCAAAGTGTCATTCTGCACTAATGCATTACAATCAAAAATTCCCATGTGTAATCGACCACTATGAGTGTGCAACCTAGCATTTAGAAGCTTGGCAATTCCATCACATCCCAATAAGCCTATCCTTTTTTCACACCACAACTCAGGGTGTGTGTGCAAAGGAAATCCCCCACAACCACAAAATAAGCAGTCAAGATGCCCACACTTGGGGGAATTTGACCAGCAGAGTCGGATGCAATGATATTACCTCACCCTGGCACAATCAGAGTGCTATGACATAGCCTCACACTGGGCAAACGTCCTGAACAATGTTTCACCCGTGCCATGTAAGGATAACAAAAAGGTGCTTACATTCTGTCACACCCAGCAGAAAACCAAAGAAACCAGTCCTCTTTGAAAGACAGGCTCAAGAACACCTGAGTAGCTCAGCTGGCAGAGCATCAGACTTTTAATCTGAGGGTCCAGGGTTCAAGTCCCTGCTCAGGTGTGTTGTACACTTGAGAAAGTCCCCTTCACTTGTACGGTTTGAGAGCAGTCCAAGAGTTGTCTGCACTGGTGCATTACAATTCATGGTTCTCACTTGTAAAAGACTGTTTGAGCTAATTCCCCCTAGAATATCAGGCATTTCCTTGAGAAACCTCATTACAAAGATTACCTGGGTGCTCACCTGCAAGTGATAGCAAATAAATGAAAGTGTGACATATAGTGTGGCCACAAATAGTGTGGCTAAATCCTTTCATGAGGAGCTTTACAAGCTCAGACTGCAGAATGCCCCACTTTAAATCTGAGGGTCCAGGGTTCAAGTCCCTGTTCAAACACATTTATTTACTGCAGAAGTTCACACAATTCATACAGGTAAACATTAGAGAGTATCCCAAGTGTCATTCCCAACTAGATAAGAAAATAAACCAGTTCTCTTTGGAAGACATGCTCAGGTGAGCATCAGACTTTTAATCGGAGGGTCCAAGGTTAGAGTCCCTGCTCAGGTGTGTTGTTCTGCTGAGGAAGTTCACTTCACTTGTACAGGGGAAAGTTGGAGACTATGAATGTACAACCTAGCATTTAGAAGCTTGAGAATTCCATCACATCCCAATAAGCCTATCCTTTTTTCACACACTAACTCAGGCTTTGTGTGCAAAGGAAATCCCCCACAACCACAAAGCGGTTCAGACTTTAAATCTGAGGGTCCAAGGTTCAAGTCCCTGCTCAGGTGTGTTGTACACTTGAGAAAGTCCCCTTCACTTGTACGGTTTGAGAGCAGTCCAAGAGTTGTCTGCACTGGTGCATTACAATTCACGGTTCTCACTTGTAAAAGACCGTTTGAGCTAATTCCCCCTAGAATATCAGGTGTTTCCTTGAGAAGCCTCATTACAAAGATTACCTGGGTGCTCACCTGCAAGTGATAGCACATAAATTAAAGTGTGACATTTATTTGGATTTCAACAAATAGTTTGGCTCAATCCTTTAATGAGGAAGCTCAGACTACAGAGTGCCACACTTTTTATCTCAGTTTCCAGTGTTCCAGTCCCTGTTCAGACACATTCATTAATTGCAGAAGTTCACACAATTCATACAGGTAAACATTAGAGAGCATCCCAAGTGTCATTCCCAACTGGATGTTCATTATGGTTGATGTTGTCCTTTAAAAATCATGATAGACAGGCAATATACATTTGGAATGTTGATTATTTGTAATACACTTCACCGGTACAGGTCGAAAAGAATGTCTTGAATGAGTATGAGAGTGGATGCAAGCGTCAACGTGCTAATATCTTGGGAATGCTGAGAATAAGAAAGCAAGGTGCCCTGTTTCATCACAGGTTAAAGCTATGCTTTTCTCATACAACAGCTGAAAGTAGAGCACAAATGCAGTCCCCCATTACCGCATACAATGCAGTTGTGATTCCCACAATTTGGGAATTTGCAGGGGTCAACACAATCAGAGTGCTTTGACATTGCCTCACATTGGGCAAATGTCCTTACTGATCAATGAATCACCCCTGCCAGGTATGTATACCAAAGAGGTGCTTGCCTTCTCTTGTCACACTCAGCAGAAAAGAAAAGAAACCAGTTCTCTTTGGAAGACAGGCTCAGGTGAGCATCAGACTTTTATTCGGAGGGTCCAAGGTTAGAGTCCCTGCTCAGCTGTGTTGTTCTGCTGAGGAAGTTCACTTCACTTGTACGGTTTGAGAGCAGTCCAAGAGTTGTCTGCACTGGTGCATTACAATTCATGGTTCTCACTTGTAAAAGACTGTTTGAGCTAATTCCCCCTAGAATATCAGGCATTTCCTTGAGAAACCTCATTACAAAGATTACCTGGGTGCTCACCTGCAAGTGATAGCAAATAAATGAAAGTGTGACATATAGTGTGGCCACAAATAGTGTGGCTAAATCCTTTCATGAGGAGCTTTACAAGCTCAGACTGCAGAATGCCCCACTTTAAATCTGAGGGTCCAGGGTTCAAGTCCCTGTTCAAACACATTTATTTACTGCAGAAGTTCACACAATTCATACAGGTAAACATTAGAGAGTATCCCAAGTGTCATTCCCAACTAGATAAGAAAATAAACCAGTTCTCTTTGGAAGACATGCTCAGGTGAGCATCAGACTTTTAATCGGAGGGTCCAAGGTTAGAGTCCCTGCTCAGGTGTGTTGTTCTGCTGAGGAAGTTCACTTCACTTGTACAGGGGAAAGTTGGAGACTATGAATGTACAACCTAGCATTTAGAAGCTTGAGAATTCCATCACATCCCAATAAGCCTATCCTTTTTTCACACACTAACTCAGGCTTTGTGTGCAAAGGAAATCCCCCACAACCACAAAGCGGTTCAGACTTTAAATCTGAGGGTCCAAGGTTCAAGTCCCTGCTCAGGTGTGTTGTACACTTGAGAAAGTCCCCTTCACTTGTACGGTTTGAGAGCAGTCCAAGAGTTGTCTGCACTGGTGCATTACAATTCACGGTTCTCACTTGTAAAAGACCGTTTGAGCTAATTCCCCCTAGAATATCAGGTGTTTCCTTGAGAAGCCTCATTACAAAGATTACCTGGGTGCTCACCTGCAAGTGATAGCACATAAATTAAAGTGTGACATTTATTTGGATTTCAACAAATAGTTTGGCTCAATTTTAATGAGGAAGCTCAGACTACAGAGTGCCACACTTTTTATCTCAGTTTCCAGTGTTCCAGTCCCTGTTCAGACACATTCATTAATTGCAGAAGTTCACACAATTCATACAGGTAAACATTAGAGAGCATCCCAAGTGTCATTCCCAACTGGATGTTCATTATGGTTGATGTTGTCCTTTAAAAATCATGATAGACAGGCAATATACATTTGGAATGTTGATTATTTGTAATACACTTCACCGGTACAGGTCGAAAAGAATGTCTTGAATGAGTATGAGAGTGGATGCAAGCGTCAACGTGCTAATATCTTGGGAATGCTGAGAATAAGAAAGCAAGGTGCCCTGTTTCATCACAGGTTAAAGCTATGCTTTTCTCATACAACAGCTGAAAGTAGAGCACAAATGCAGTCCCCCATTACCGCATACAATGCAGTTGTGATTCCCACAATTTGGGAATTTGCAGGGGTCAACACAATCAGAGTGCTTTGACATTGCCTCACATTGGGCAAATGTCCTTACTGATCAATGAATCACCCCTGCCAGGTATGTATACCAAAGAGGTGCTTGCCTTCTCTTGTCACACTCAGCAGAAAAGAAAAGAAACCAGTTCTCTTTGGAAGACAGGCTCAGGTGAGCATCAGACTTTTATTCGGAGGGTCCAAGGTTAGAGTCCCTGCTCAGCTGTGTTGTTCTGCTGAGGAAGTTCACTTCACTTGTACAGGGGAAAATTGGAGACTATGAGTGTGCAACGTAGGATTTAGAAGCTTGGGATTTCCATCACATCCCAATAAGCCTATCCTTTTTTCACACCACAACTCAGGGTGTGTGTGCAAAGGAAATCCCCCACAACCACAAAGTGGTTCAGACTTTTAATCTGAGGGTCAAGGTTCAAGTCCCTGTTCTGCTGAGGAATTCACTTCACTTGTACAGGGGAGTGTTGGAGAGCAGTTAAAGTGTCATTCTGCACTAATGCATTACAATCAAAAATTCCCATGTGTAATCGACCACTATGAGTGTGCAACCTAGCATTTAGAACCTTGGGAATTCCATCACATCCCAATAAGCCTATCCTTTTTTCACACCACAACTCAGGGTGTGTGTGCAAAGGAAATCCCCCACAACCACAAAGTGGTTCAGACTTTAAATCTGAGGGTCCAAGGTTCAAGTTCCTGCTCGGGTGTGTTGTACACTTGAGAAAGTCCCCTTCACTTGTACGGTTTGAGAGCAGTCCAAGAGTTGTCTGCACTGGTGCATTACAATTCACGGTTCTCACTTGTAAAAGACCGTTTGAGCTAATTCCCCCTAGAATATCAGGCGTTTCCTTGAGAAACCTCATTACAAAGATTACCTGGGTGCTCAGGTGCAAGTGATAGCACATAAATGAAAGTTTGACATTGATTTGGATTTCAACAAATAGTTTGGCTCAATCCTTTAATGAGGAAGCTCAGACTACAGAGTGCCACACTTTTTATCTCAGTTTCCAGTGTTCCAGTCCCTGTTCAGACACATTCATTTATTGCAGAAGTTCACACAATTCATACAGGTAAACATTAGAGAGCATCCCAAGTGTCATTCCCAACTGGATGTTCATTATGGTTGATGTCCTTTAAAAATTATGATAGACAGGCAATTTACATTTGGAATGTTGATTATTTGTAATACACTTCACCGGTACAGGTCGAAAAGAATGTCTTGAATGAGTATGAGAGTGGATGCAAGCGTCAACGTGCTAATATCTTGGGAATGCTGAGAATAAGAAAGCAAGGTGCCCTGTTTCATCACAGGTTAAAGCTATGCTTTTCTCATACAACAGCTGAAAGTAGAGCACAAATGCAGTCCCCCATTACCGCATACTATGCAGTTGTGATTCCCACAATTTGGGAATTTGCAGGGGTCAACACAATCAGAGTGCTTTGACTTTGCCTCACACTGGGCAAACGTCCTTACTGATCAATGTATCACCCCTGCCAGGTAAGTATACCAAAGAGGTGCTTGCCTTCTCTTGTCACACTCAGCAGATAAGAAAAGAAACCAGTTCTCTTTGGACGACAGGCTCAGGTGAGCATCAGACTATTAATCTGAGGGTCCAAGGTTAGAGTCCCTGCTCAGCTGTGTTGTTCTGCTGAGGAAGTTCACTTCACTTGTACAGGGGAAAATTGGAGACGATGAGTGTGCAACCAAGCATTTAGAAGCTTGGGAATTCCATCACTTCCCAATAAGCCTATACAGGTAAACATTAGAGAGTATCCCAAGTGTCATTCCCAACTCGATAAGAAAATAAACCAGTTCTCTTTTTTCACACCAAAACTCAGGGTTTGTGTGCAAAGGAAATCCCCCACAACCACAAAGTGGTTCAGACTTTTAATCTGAGGGTCCAAGGTTCAAGTCCCAGTCTGTGTCACGCTGTCTTACCACAACTGCATGGCCAGCAAGCCATAGGTAATATTTCTCATTTTAATTGAATACAACATGCCTTTTAAACAGAATTGTAAAGCCCCTTCTTTAATGTGGTTTGCACAACCCTGAGCAGAATGATATGCTTGGCCAAATCTTTTGTTTTGATATCCCCCTTTAAGAGCCAGGTGCCCTGTTTCATTGTTAAAATTACCAGCCCTTTGATTTGAAAGAGCATGTTTACTGGAGAATGCAGGCGTTGATCCTGCTACCTCTCGCATGCTAAGCAAGCGCTCTACCATTTGAGCTAATTCCCCCATGTGAGAGATGAACATTTCCTTGGGAAACCTCATCATTAAGACTACCTGGGTGCTCACCTACAAGTGAGAGCACAAAACGGAAAGTGTCCACACTGATTTGGATTTCAACAAATAGTGTGGCTAAATCCTTTCATGAGGAGCCTCACAAGCTCAGACTGCAGAATGCCACACTTCAAATCTGAGTGGCCAGGGTTCAAGTCCCTGTTCAGACACATTTATTTACTGCAGAAGTTCACACAATTCATACAGGTAAACATTAGAGAGCATCTCAAGTGTCATTCCCAACTGGATGTTCATTATGTTTGACGTTGTCCTTTAAAAATCATGATAGACAGGTAGTTTACATTTGGAATGTTCATTATTTGTAATACACTTCACCGGTACAGGTCGAAGAGAATGTCTTGAATTAGTATGAGAGTGGATGCAAGCATCAACGTGCTAATCTCTTGGGAATGCTGAGAAATAGAAAGCAAGGTGCCCTGTTTCATCACAGGTTAAAGCTATGCTTTTGTCATACAACAGCTGAAAGTAGAGCACAAATGCAGTCCCCCATTACCGCATACTATGCAGTTGTGATTCCCACAATTTGGGAATTTGCAGGGGTCAACACAATCAGAGTGCTTTGACATTGCCTCACAATGGGCAAACGTCCTTACTGATCAATGTATCACCCCTGCCAGTTAAGTATACCAAAGAGGTGCTTGCCTTCTCTTGTCACACTCAGCAGATAAGAAAAGAAACCAGTTCTCTTTGGAAGACAGGCTCAGGTGAGCATCAGACTTTTAATCTGAGGGTCCAAGGTTAGAGTGCCTGCTCAGGTGTGTTGTTCTGCTGAGGAAGTTCACTTCACTTGTACAGGGGAAAGTTGGAGACGATGAGTGTGCAACCTAGCATTTAGAAGCTTGGGAATTCCATCACTTCCAAATAAGCCTATCCTTTTTTCACACCAAAACTCAGAGTTTGTGTGCAAAGGAAATCCCCCACAACCACAAAGTGGTTCAGACTTTTAATCTGAGGGTCCAAGGTTCAAGTCCGTGTCACCCTGTCTTACCCCAACTGCATTGCCAGCAAGCCACGGGTAATATTTCTCATTTTAATTGAATACAACATGCCTTTTAAACAGAGTTGTAAAGCCCCTTCTTTAATGGGGTTTCCACAACCCTGCCCAGAATGACATAGGCTTGTTTCTGAATGAATGACATCTTTTGTTTAGTCTTGATATCCCCCTTTGAGAGCCATTGTGCCTGATTGTTAAAATGCCAAGCCTTTTGATTTGAAAGAGCAAGTTTACTGGAGAATGCAGGCATTGATCCTGCTACCTCTCGCATGCGAATCAAGCGCTCGACCATTTGAGCTAATTCCCCCTAGAATGTCAAGTATTTCCTTGAGAAACTTCATTACTAAAATTACCTGGGTGCTCGCCGACAAGTGATGCACATTAAGGAATGCGTGCACACTGATTTGGATTTCAACAAATAGTTTGGCTAAATCCTTCCATGCGGAGCCTCACAAGCTCAGACTGCAGAATGCCCCACTTTAAATCTGAGGGTCCAAGGTTCAAGTCCCTGCTCAGGTGTGTTGTTCGGCTGAGGCAGTTAACTTCAATTGTACAGGGGAAAGTTGGAGAGCAGACAAAGTGTCATTCTACACTAATGCATTACAATTAAAAATTCCCATGTGTAATCGACCACTATGAGTGTGCAACCTAGCATTTTGAAGCTTGGGAATTCCATCACATCCCAATAAGCCTATGCTGTTTTCACACCACAACTCAGGGTGTGAGTGCAAAGGAAATCCCCCACAACCACAAAATCTGCAGTCAAGATGCCCACATTTGGGGGAATTTGGCCAGTAGAGTCGGATTCAATGAAATAAGCTCACCCTGGTCAAACTTCCTTTCTGAACAATGTATCACACCTCCAAGTTAAGTGTACTTAACAGCTTCTTGGATGTTCTCATGCTTTGCCAGCTCTCCCACCAGTCTGTGGTGTTGTCACTTGGCTTTAGTCAGCCTGTGAAGACTCTGCCTTCCCCCCACTGCATGGCCAGCAAGGCACAAGTGTGAACAAAGCCCTGTCAATATTTTTCAGTATAATTGAATACAACACACCTTTTGAACAGAATTGTGAAGCACCTTCTTTAATGTGGTTTGCACAACCCTGAGCAGAATGATATGCTTTGCCAAATCTTTTGTTTTGATATCCCCCTTTAAGAGCCAGGTGCCCTGTTTCATTGTTAAAATTCCAAGCCCTTTGATTTGAAAGAGCATGTTTACTGGAGAATGCAGGCGTTGATCCTGCTACCTCTCGCATGCTAAGCAAGCGCTCTACCATTTGAGCTAATTCCCCCATGTGAGAGATGAACATTTCCTTGGGAAACCTCATCATTAAGACTACCTGGGTGCTCACCTACAAGTGATAGCACCTAACGGAAAGTGTCCACACTGATTTGGATTTCAACAAATAGTGTGGCTAAATCCTTTCATGAGGAGCCTCACAAGCTCAGACTGCAGAATGCCACACTTCAAATCTGAGTGTCCAGTGTTCAAGTCCCTGTTCAGACACATTTATTTACTGCAGAAGTTCACACAATTCATACAGGTAAACATTAGAGAGCATCCCAAGTGTCATTCCCAACTGGATGTTCATTATGGTTGACGTTGTCCTTTAAAAATCATGATAGACAGGTAGTTTACATTTGGAATGTTCATTATTTGTAATACACTTCACCGGTACAGGTCGAAACGAATGTCTTGAATTAGTATGAGAGTGGATGCAAGCATCAACGTGCTAATATCTTGGGAATGCTGAGAATAAGAAAGCAAGGTGCCCTGTTTCATCACAGGTTAAAGCTATGCTTTTTTCATACAACAGCTGAAAGTAGAGCACAAATGCAGTCCCCCATTACCGCATACTATGCAGTTGTGATTCCCACAATTTGGGAATTTGCAGGGGTCAACACAATCAGAGTGCTTTGATATTGCCTCACACTGGGCAAACGTCCTTACTGATCAATGTATCACCCCTGCCACGTAAGTATACCAAAGAGGTGCTTGCCTTCTCTTGTCACACTCAGCAGATAAGAAAAGAAACCAGTTCTCTTTGGAAGACAGGCTCAGGTGAGCATCAGACTTTTAATCTGAGGCTCCAAGGTTAGAGTGCCTGCTCAGGTGTGTTGTTCTGCTGAGGAAGTTCACTTCACTTGTACATGGGAAAGTTGGAGACGATGAGTGTGCAACCTAGCATTTAGAAGCTTGGGAATTCCATCACTTCCCAATAAGCCTATCCTTTTTTCACACCAAAACTCAGAGTTTGTGTGCAAAGGAAATCCCCCACAACCACAAAGGGGTTCAGACTTTTAATCTGAGGGTCCAAGGTTCAAGTCCCAGTCTGTGTCACCCTGTTTTACCCCAACTGCATGGCCAGCAAGCCATAGGTAATATTTCTCATTTTAATTGAATACAACACGCCTTTTAAACAGAATTGTAAAGCCCCTTCTTTAATGGGGTTTCCACAACCCTGACCAGAATGACATAGGCTTGTTTCTGAATGAATGACATCTTTTGTTTAGTCTTGATATCCCCCTTTGAGAGCCATTGTGCCTGATTGTTAAAATGCCAAGCCTTTTGATTTGAAAGAGCAAGTTTACTGGAGAATGCAGGCATTGATCCTGCTACCTCTCGCATGCGAAGCAAGCGCTCTACCATTTGAGCTAATTCCCCCTAGAATGTCAAGTATTTCCTTGAGAAACTTCATTACTAAGATTACCTGGGTGCTCACCGACAAGTGATGCACATTAAGGAATGCGTGCACACTGATTTGGATTTCAACAAATAGTTTGGCTAAATCCTTCCATGCGGAGCCTCACAAGCTCAGACTGCAGAATGCCCCACTTTAAATCTGAGGGTCCAAGGTTCAAGTCCCTGCTCAGGTGTGTTGTTCGGCTGAGGAAGTTCACTTCAATTGTACAGGGGAAAGTTGGAGATCAGTCAAAGTGTCATTCTGCACTAATGCATTACAATTAAAAATTCCCATGTGTAATCGACCACTATGAGTGTGCAACCTAGCATTTTGAAGCTTGGGAATTCCATCACTTCCTAATAAGCCTATGCTGTTTTCACACCACAACTCAGGGTGTGAGTGCAAAGGAAATCCCCCACAACCACAAAATCTGCAGTCAAGGTGACCACATTTGGGGGAATTTGGCCAGTAGAGTCGGATTCAATGAAATAAGCTCACCCTGGCCAAACTTCCTTTCTGAACAATGTATCACACCTACAAGTTAAGTGTACTTAACAGCTTCTTGGATGTTCTCATGCTTTGCCAGCTCTCCCACCAGTCTGTGGTGATGTCACTTGGCTTTAGTCAGCCTGTGAAGACTCTGCCTTCCCCCCACGCATGGCCAGCAAGGCACAAGTGTGAACAAGGCCCTGTCAATATTTTTCAGTTTAATTGAATACAACACACCTTTTAAACAGAATTGTGAAGCATCTTCTTTAATGTGGTTTGCACAACCCTGAGCAGAATGATAGGCTTGGCCAAATCTTTTGTTATCCCCCTTTAAGAGCCAGGTGCCCTGTTTCATTGTTAAAATTCCAAGACCTTTGATTTAACAGCACATGTTTACTGGAGAATGCAGGCGTTGATCCTGCTACCTCTCGCATGCTAAGCAAGCGCTCTACCATTTGAGCTAATTCCCCCATGTGAGAGATGAACATTTCCTTGGGAAACCTCATCATTAAGACTACCTGGGTGCTCACCTACAAGTGATAGCACATAACGGAAAGTGTCCACACTGATTTGGATTTCAACAAATAGTGTGGCTAAATCCTTTCATGAGGAGCCTCACAAGCTCAGACTGCACAATGCCACACTTCAAATCTGAGTGTCACTTTTTATCTCAGTGTCCAGTGTTTCAGTCCCTGTTCAGACATTCATTAATTGCAGAAGTTCACACAATTCATACAGGTAAACATTAGAGAGCATCCCAAGTGTCATTCCCAACAGGAATCATTATGGTTGACGTTGTCCTTTAAAAATCATGATAGACAGGTAGTTTACATTTCGAATGTTCATTATTTGTAATACACTTCACCGGTACAGGTCGAAAAGAATGTCTTGAATTAGTATGAGGGTGGATGCAAGCATCAACGTGCTAATATCTTGGGAATGCTGAGAATAAGAAAGCAAGGTGCCCTGTTTCATCACAGGTTAAAGCTATGCTTTTCTCATACAACAGCTGAAAGTAGAGCACAAATGCAGTCCCCCATTACCGCATACTATGCAGTTGTGATTCCCACAATTTGGGAATTTGCAGGGGTCAACACAATCAGAGTGCTTTGATATTGCCTCACAATGGGCAAACGTCCTTACTGATCAATGTATCACCCCTGCCAGGTAAGTACACCAAAGAGGTGCTTGCCCTCTATGTCACACTCAGCAGATAAGAAAAGAAACCAGTTCTCTTTGGAAGACAGGCTCAGGTGAGCATCAGACTTTCAATCTGAGGGTCCAAGGTTAGAGTGCCTGCTCAGGTGTGTTGTTCTGCTGAGGAAGTTCACTTCACTTGTACAGGGGAAAGTTGGAGACGATGAGTGTGCAACCTAGAATTTTGAAGCTTGGGAATTCCATCACTTCCCAATAAGCCTATCCTTTTTTCACACCAAAACTCAGGGTTTGTGTGCAAAGGAAATCCCCCACAACCACAAAGTGGTTCAGACTTTTAATCTGAGGGTCGAAGGTTCAAGTCCCAGTCTGTGTCACCCTGTCTTACCCCAACTGCATGGCCAGCAAGCCATAGGTAATATTTCTCATTTTAATTGAATACAACATGCCTTTAAAACAGAATTGTAAAGCCCCTTCTTTAATGGGGTTTCCACAACCCTGACCAAGATGACATAGGCTTGTTTCTGAATGAATGACATCTTTTGTTTAGTCTTGATATCCCCCTTTGAGAGCCATTGTGCCTGATTGTTAAAATGCCAAGCCTTTTGATTTGAAAGAGCAAGTTTATTGGACAATGCAGGCATTGATCCTGCTACCTCTCGCATGCGAAGCAAGCGCTCTACCATTTGAGCTAATTCCCCCTAGAAGGTCAAGTATTTCCTTGACAAACTTCATTACTAAGATTACCTGGGTGCTCACCGACAAGTGATGCACATTAAGGAATGCGTGCACACTGATTTGGATTTCAACAAATAGTTTGGCTAAATCCTTCCATGCGGAGCCTCACAAGCTCAGACTGCAGAATGCCCCACTTTAAATCTGAGGGTCCAAGGTTCAAGTCCCTGCTCAGGTGTGTTGTTCGGCTGAGGAAGTTCACTTCAATTGTACAGGGGAAAGTTGGAGAGCAGTCAAAGTGTCATTCTACACTAATGCATTACAATTAAAAATTCCCATGTGTAATCAACCACTATGAGTGTGCAACCTAGCATTTTGAAGCTTGGGAATTCCATCACATCCCAATAAGCCTATGCTGTTTTCACACCACAACTCAGGGTGTGAGTGCAAAGGAAATCCCCCACAACCACAAAATCTGCAGTCAAGATGCCCACATTTGGGGGAATTTGGCCAGTAGAGTCGGATTCAATGAAATAAGCTCACCCTGGCCAAACTTCCTTTCTGAACAATGTATCACACCTACAAGTTAAGTGTACTTAACAGCTTCTTGGATGTTCTCATGCTTTGCCAGCTCTCCCACCATTCTGTGGTGTTGTCACTTGGCTTTAGTCAGCCTGTGAAGACTCTGCCTTCCCCCCACTGCATGGCCAGCAAGGCACAAGTGTGAACAAAGCCCTGTCAATATTTTTCAGTTTAATTGAATACAACACACCTTTTAAACAGAATTGTGAAGCACCTTCTTTAATGTGGTTTGCACAACCCTGAGCAGAATGATAGGTTTGGCCAAATGTTTTGATATCCCCCTTTAAGAGCCAGGTGCCCTGTTTCATTGTTAAAATTCCAAGCCCTTTGATTTGAAAGAGCATGTTTACTGGAGAATGCAGGCATTGATCCTGCTACCTCTCGCATGCAAAGCAAGCGCTCTACCATTTGAGCTAATTCCCCCTAGAAAGTGAAGCATTTACTTGAGAAACTTCATTACTAAGATTACCTGGGTGCTCACCTACAAGTGATTCACATTAGGGAATGCGTGCACACTGATTTGGATTTCAACAAATAGTTTGGCTAAATCCTTCCATGCGGAGCCTCACAAGCTCAGACTGCAGAATGCCCCACTTTAAATCTGAGGGTTCAAGTCCCTGCTCAGGTGTGTTGTTCGGCTGAGGAAGTTCACTTCAATTGTACAGGGGAAAGTTGGAGAGCAGTCAAAGTGTCATTCTGCACTATTGCATTACAATTAAAAATTCCCATGTGTAATGGACCACTATGAGTGTGCAACGTAGCATTTAGAAGCTTGGAATTCCATCACATCCCAATAAGCCTATGCTGTTTTCACACCACAACTCAGGGTGTGTGTGCAAAGGAAGTCGCCCACAACCACAAACACTGCAGTTGAGATGCCCACATTTGGTTTGCACCACCCTGAATGATAGGCTTGGCCAAATCTTTTGTTTGTCTAGATATCCCCCTTCTAGAGCCATTGTGCCTGATTGTTAAAATTCCAAGCCCTTTGATTTGAAAGAGCATGTGTACTGGAGAATGCAGGCGTAGATCCTGCTACCTCTCGCAGGCTAAGCAAGCGCTCTACCATTTGAGCTAATGCCCCCAGGTGAGAGATGAACATTTCCTTGGGAAACCTCATCATTAAGACTACCTGGGTGCTCACCTCCAAGTGATAGCACATTAAGGAAAGGGTCCGCAATGATTTTGATTTCAACAAATAGTGTGGCTAAATCCTTTCATGAGGAGCCTTACAAGCTCAGACTGCAGAATGCCCCACTTTAAATCTGAGTGTCCAGGGTTCAAGTCCCTGTTCAAACACATTTATTTACTGCAGAAGTTCACACAATTCATACAGGTAAACATTAGAGAGTATCCCAAGTGTCATTCCCAACTAGATAAGAAAATAAACCAGTTCTCTTTGGAAGACATGCTCAGGTGAGCATCAGACTTTTAATCGGAGGGTCCAAGGTTAGAGTCCCTGCTCAGGTGTGTTGTTCTGCTGAGGAAGTTCACTTCACTTGTACAGGGGAAAGTTGGAGACTATGAGTGTACAACCTAGCATTTAGAAGCTTGGGAATTCCATCACATCCCAATAAGCCTATCCTTTTTTCACACACTAACTCAGGCTTTGTGTGCAAAGGAAATCCCCCACAACCACAAAGTGGTTCAGACTTTAAATCTGAGGGTCCAAGGTTCAAGTCCCTGCTCAGGTGTGTTGTACACTTGAGAAAGTCCCCTTCACTTGTACGGTTTGAGAACAGTCCAAGAGTTGTCTGCACTGGTGCATTACAATTCATGGTTCTCACTTGTAAAAGACCGTTTGAGCTAATTCCCCCTATAATATCAGGTGTTTCCTTGAGAAACCTCATTACAAAGATTACCTGGGTGCTCACCTGCAAGTAATAGCACATAAATGAAAGTGTGACATTGATTTGGATTTCAACAAATAGTTTGGCTCAATCCTTTAATGAGGAAGCTCAGACTACAGAGTGCCACACTTTTTATCTCAGTTTCCAGTGTTCCAGTCCCTGTTCAGACACATTCATTAATTGCAGAAGTTCACACAATTCATACAGGTAAACATTAGAGAGCATCCCAAGTGTCATTCCCAACTGGATGTTCATTATGGTTGATGTTGTCCTTTAAAAATCATGATAGACAGGCAATATACATTTGGAATGTTGATTATTTGTAATACACTTCACCGGTACAGGTCGAAAAGAATGTCTTGAATGAGTATGAGAGTGGATGCAAGCGTCAACGTGCTAATATCTTGGGAATGCTGAGAATAAGAAAGCAAGGTGCCCTGTTTCATCACAGGTTAAAGCTATGCTTTTCTCATACAACAGCTGAAAGTAGAGCACAAATGCAGTCCCCCATTACCGCATACAATGCAGTTGTGATTCCCACAATTTGGGAATTTGCAGGGGTCAACACAATCAGAGTGCTTTGACATTGCCTCACATTGGGCAAATGTCCTTACTGATCAATGAATCACCCCTGCCAGGTATGTATACCAAAGAGGTGCTTGCCTTCTCTTGTCACACTCAGCAGAAAAGAAAAGAAACCAGTTCTCTTTGGAAGACAGGCTCAGGTGAGCATCAGACTTTTATTCGGAGGGTCCAAGGTTAGAGTCCCTGCTCAGCTGTGTTGTTCTGCTGAGGAAGTTCACTTCACTTGTACAGGGGAAAATTGGAGACTATGAGTGTGCAACGTAGGATTTAGAAGCTTGGGATTTCCATCACATCCCAAAAGCCTATCCTTTTTTCACACCACAACTCAGGGTTTGTGTGCAAAGGAAATCCCACACAACCACAAAGTGGTTCAGACTTTTAATCTGAGGGTCAAGGTTCAAGTCCCTGTTCTGCTGAGGAATTCACTTCACTTGTACAGGGGAGTGTTGGAGAGCAGTTAAAGTGTCATTCTGCACTAATGCATTACAATCAAAAATTCCCATGTGTATTCGACCACTATGAGTGTGCAACCTAGCATTTAGAACCTTGGGAATTCCATCACATCCCAATAAGCCTATCCTTTTTTCACACCACAACTCAGGGTGTGTGTGCAAAGGAAATCCCCCACAACCACAAAGTGGTTCAGACTTTAAATCTGAGGGTCCAAGGTTCAAGTCCCTGCTCGGGTGTGTTGTACACTTGAGAAAGTCCCCTTCACTTGTACGGTTTGAGAGCAGTCCAAGAGTTGTCTGCACTGGTGCATTACAATTCACGGTTCTCACTTGTAAAAGACCGTTTGAGCTAATTCCCCCTAGAATATCAGGCGTTTCCTTGAGAAACCTCATTACAAAGATTACCTGGGTGCTCAGGTGCAAGTGATAGCACATAAATGAAAGTGTGACATTGATTTGGATTTCAACAAATAGTTTGGCTCAATCCTTTAATGAGGAAGCTCAGACTACAGAGTGCCACACTTTTTATCTCAGTTTCCAGTGTTCCAGTCCCTGTTCAGACACATTCATTAATTGCAGAAGTTTACACAATTCATACAGGTAAACATTAGAGAGCATCCCAAGTGTCATTCCCAACTGGATGTTCATTATGTTTGACGTTGTCCTTTAAAAATCATGATAGACAGGTAGTTTACATTTGGAATGTTCATTATTTGTAATACACTTCACCGGTACAGGTCGAAGAGAATGTCTTGAATTAGTATGAGAGTGGATGCAAGCATCAACGTGCTAATCTCTTGGGAATGCTGAGAAATAGAAAGCAAGGTGCCCTGTTTCATCACAGGTTAAAGCTATGCTTTTGTCATACAACAGCTGAAAGTAGAGCACAAATGCAGTCCCCCATTGCCGCATACTATGCAGTTGTGATTCCCACAATTTGGGAATTTGCAGGGGTCAACACAATCAGAGTGCTTTGACATTGCCTCACAATGGGCAAACGTCCTTACTGATCAATGTATCACCCCTGCCAGTTAAGTATACCAAAGAGGTGCTTGCCTTCTCTTGTCACACTCAGCAGATAAGAAAAGAAACCAGTTCTCTTTGGAAGACAGGCTCAGGTGAGCATCAGACTTTTAATCTGAGGGTCCAAGGTTAGAGTGCCTGCTCAGGTGTGTTGTTCTGCTGAGGAAGTTCACTTCACTTGTACAGGGGAAAGTTGGAGACGATGAGTGTGCAACCTAGCATTTAGAAGCTTGGGAATTCCATCACTTCCCAATAAGCCTATCCTTTTTTCACACCAAAACTCAGAGTTTGTGTGCAAAGGAAATCCCCCACAACCACAAAGTGGTTCAGACTTTTAATCTGAGGGTCCAAGGTTCAAGTCCGTGTCACCCTGTCTTACCCCAACTGCATTGCCAGCAAGCCACGGGTAATATTTCTCATTTTAATTGAATACAACATGCCTTTTAAACAGAGTTGTAAAGCCCCTTCTTTAATGGGGTTTCCACAACCCTGCCCAGAATGACATAGGCTTGTTTCTGAATGAATGACATCTTTTGTTTAGTCTTGATATCCCCCTTTGAGAGCCATTGTGCCTGATTGTTAAAATGCCAAGCCTTTTGATTTGAAAGAGCAAGTTTACTGGAGAATGCAGGCATTGATCCTGCTACCTCTCGCATGCGAATCAAGCGCTCGACCATTTGAGCTAATTCCCCCTAGAATGTCAAGTATTTCCTTGAGAAACTTCATTACTAAAATTACCTGGGTGCTCGCCGACAAGTGATGCACATTAAGGAATGCGTGCACACTGATTTTGATTTCAACAAATTGTTTGGCTAAATCCTTCCCTGCGGAGCCTCACAAGCTCAGACTGCAGAATGCCCCACTTTAAATCTGAGGGTCCAAGGTTCAAGTCCCTGCTCAGGTGTGTTGTTCGGCTGAGGAAGTTAACTTCAATTGTACAGGGGAAAGTTGGAGAGCAGACAAAGTGTCATTCTACACTAATGCATTACAATTAAAAATTCCCATGTGTAATCGACCACTATGAGTGTGCAACCTAGCATTTTGAAGCTTGGGAATTCCATCACATCCCAATAAGCCTATGCTGTTTTCACACCACAACTCAGGGTGTGAGTGCAAAGGAAATCCCCCACAACCACAAAATCTGCAGTCAAGATGCCCACATTTGGGGGAATTTGGCCAGTAGAGTCGGATTCAATGAAATAAGCTCACCCTGGTCAAACTTCCTTTCTGAACAATGTATCACACCTCCAAGTTAAGTGTACTTAACAGCTTCTTGGATGTTCTCATGCTTTGCCAGCTCTCCCACCAGTCTGTGGTGTTGTCACTTGGCTTTAGTCAGCCTGTGAAGACTCTGCCTTCCCCCCACTGCATGGCCAGCAAGGCACAAGTGTGAACAAAGCCCTGTCAATATTTTTCAGTATAATTGAATACAACACACCTTTTGAACAGAATTGTGAAGCACCTTCTTTAATGTGGTTTGCACAACCCTGAGCAGAATGATATGCTTGGCCAAATCTTTTGTTTTGATATCCCCCTTTAAGAGCCAGGTGCCCTGTTTCATTGTTAAAATTCCAAGCCCTTTGATTTGAAAGAGCATGTTTACTGGAGAATGCAGGCGTTGATCCTGCTACCTCTCGCATGCTAAGCAAGCGCTCTACCATTTGAGCTAATTCCCCCATGTGAGAGATGAACATTTCCTTGGGAAACCTCATCATTAAGACTACCTGGGTGCTCACCTACAAGTGATAGCACATAACGGAAAGTGTCCACACTGATTTGGATTTCAACAAATAGTGTGGCTAAATCCTTTCATGAGGAGCCTCACAAGCTCAGACTGCAGAATGCCACACTTCAGATCTGAGTGTCACTTTTTATCTCAGTGTCCAGTGTTTCAGTCCCTGTTCAGACATTCATTAATTGCAGAAGTTCACACAATTCATACAGGTAAACATTAGAGAGCATCCCAAGTGTCATTCCCAACTGGATGTTCATTATGGTTGACGTTGTCCTTTAAAAATCATGATAGACAGGTAGTTTACATTTGGAATGTTCATTATTTGTAATACACTTCACCGGTACAGGTCGAAAAGAATGTCTTGAATTAGTATGAGAGTGGATGCAAGCATCAACGTGCTAATATCTTGGGAATGCTGAGAATAAGAAAGCAAGGTGCCCTGTTTCATCACAGGTTAAAGCTATGCTTTTGTCATACAACAGCTGAAAGTAGAGCACAAATGCAGTCCCCCATTACCGCATACAATGCAGTTGTGATTCCCACAATTTGGGAATTTGCAGGGGTCAACACAATCAGAGTGCTTTGATATTGCCTCACACTGGGCAAACGTCCTTACTGATCAATGTATCACCCCTGCCAGGTAAGTATACCAAAGAGGTGCTTGCCTTCTCTTGTCACACTCAGCAGATAAGAAAAGAAACCAGTTCTCTTTGGAAGACAGGCTCAGGTGAGCATCAGACTTTTAATCTGAGGCTCCAAGGTTAGAGTGCCTGCTCAGGTGTGTTGTTCTGCTGAGGAAGTTCACTTCACTTGTACATGGGAAAGTTGGAGACGATGAGTGTGCAACCTAGCATTTAGAAGCTTGGGAATTCCATCACTTCCCAATAAGCCTATCCTTTTTTCACACCAAAACTCAGAGTTTGTTTGCAAAGGAAATCCCCCACAACCACAAAGGGGTTCAGACTTTTAATCTGAGGGTCCAAGGTTCAAGTCCCAGTCTGTGTCACCCTGTTTTACCCCAACTGCATGGCCAGCAAGCCATAGGTAATATTTCTCATTTTAATTGAATACAACACGCCTTTTAAACAGAATTGTAAAGCCCCTTCTTTAATGGGGTTTCCACAACCCTGACCAGATTGACATAGGCTTGTTTCTGAATGAATGACATCTTTTGTTTAGTCTTGATATCCCCCTTTGAGAGCCATTGTGCCTGATTGTTAAAATGCCAAGCCTTTTGATTTGAAAGAGCAAGTTTACTGGAGAATGCAGGCATTGATCCTGCTACCTCTCGCATGCGAAGCAAGCGCTCTACCATTTGAGCTAATTCCCCCTAGAATGTCAAGTATTTCCTTGACAAACTTCATTACTAAGATTACCTGGGTGCTCACCGACAAGTGATGCACATTAAGGAATGCGTGCACACTGATTTGGATTTCAACAAATAGTTTGGCTAAATCCTTCCATGCGGAGCCTCACAAGCTCAGACTGCAGAATGCCCCACTTTAAATCTGAGGGTCCAAGGTTCAAGTCCCTGCTCAGGTGTGTTGTTCGGCTGAGGAAGTTCACTTCAATTGTACAGGGGAAAGTTGGAGAGCAGTCAAAGTGTCATTCTACACTAATGCATTACAATTAAAAATTCCCATGTGTAATCAACCACTATGAGTGTGCAACCTAGCATTTTGAAGCTTGGGAATTCCATCACATCCCAATAAGCCTATGCTGTTTTCACACCACAACTCAGGGTGTGAGTGCAAAGGAAATCCCCCACAACCACAAAATCTGCAGTCAAGATGCCCACATTTGGGGGAATTTGGCCAGTAGAGTCGGATTCAATGAAATAAGCTCACCCTGGCCAAACTTCCTTTCTGAACAATGTATCACACCTACAAGTTAAGTGTACTTAACAGCTTCTTGGATGTTCTCATGCTTTGCCAGCTCTCCCACCATTCTGTGGTGTTGTCACTTGGCTTTAGTCAGCCTGTGAAGACTCTGCCTTCCCCCCACTGCATGGCCAGCAAGGCACAAGTGTGAACAAAGCCCTGTCAATATTTTTCAGTTTAATTGAATACAACACACCTTTTAAACAGAATTGTGAAGCACCTTCTTTAATGTGGTTTGCACAACCCTGAGCAGAATGATAGGTTTGGCCAAATGTTTTGATATCCCCCTGTAAGAGCCAGGTGCCCTGTTTCATTGTTAAAATTCCAAGCCCTTTGATTTGAAAGAGCATGTTTACTGGAGAATGCAGGCATTGATCCTGCTACCTCTCGCATGCTAAGCAAGCGCTCTACCATTTGAGCTAATTCCCCCATGTGAGAGATGAACATTTCCTTGGGAAACCTCATCATTAAGACTACCTGGGTGCTGTTGGATGTAGTATAGCGCACAAAATGGCGGCAAATAGAAATAACAGGGCATTTTACTTAAAATGGTGCCCAACATATAAAATGTCTCTTTATGACATCTCTCATCCAAATAGCCTTTTTGACGACTTGCAAAATAACCTTTATGACAACTGGCCTAGCAGGATATATATATAGGAGCGTGTCTAAAGACTCGAGCTCTCTCTCGCTTGGTCGCTCCTGCTTTGGGGTCGTCTCCTGGTCTTTGTCATTGTGCCAATAAAGGATCCATTCTGCATCGCATCCGTCTCCATCTGATTGAAGAATCTCTCGACATCAACAAACCTGGGAGGGATCGGTTTCCCAGATCCCAACAGTTTTGGGGGCTCGTCCGGGATGTCGAGGAGATTTTAGAGATTGACAGACTGAAAGTTGCCCCGGACCTTTGCCTACGGATGACTCTGGTCGACCACATCTAAAAGGTAAGCACTGGCCTGTTACATCGAACCTGTGCAAATTGGACTTTGTCAAATTTTGAGTCGGAAGTAAAAGGGGGTCCGGGAGAGAAATTAAAGCTAAGCAACGATTGAGGTGGATGAAATGTTTGCAATGTACAATTTTATGCAGTGATGTGCGCTGGTTGTGAAACACACGGACATGTATTAAAACTATTTGTGGGACTGGGATAGAACCCCCAGTAGTCGGCCGCAGTTTTCTCAGGAAGCTGTAGAAGCTTGCCGATTAGGTCCCAGAATAGGGCATTGCGTCCATACATGGTCTGTTGATCACGTGGAAGAATTTTGAAGTTTGTGGCGGTTAGTACATATGTGGTGAAGTGGTGGCCGGCCTGTTCCCTCGTGCCTCTCTGGTAATACATGCATGTATGAGCTTGTATAGGCCAATAGCCACTGGCCCCCTTCTGTCAGGGCATGGCCGCAGGCCAGTTCAGTTCCATCAGGGAGAGTCACAATTAGTCCATCTGTAGGGCACAACACGCTGGCCCCCAATCGTATTAGTAGATCACGACCCAGATCCAATGGCAGATATCTACTGGGGTTTAATTGTTACCCCCGGCAGACCACATCCTGAAGGGATCCTCGCCCAGTACGCCCGGTGGAAACCCTGGATTTCTCTGCTGGCACCCTACCTCGTTCCCCCCGACCCGCCCCATGTCACATTATTCTACGATCGAGACCAAACCGAAGTATACGCGGATTTGTTCAGAGATATTGAGAATACTGAGTGGGAAATTGTCACTCACAATATTTACGTAGGTCCCCTAGGTGTCGCAACCGCGGTGGACCTCACGCCCGAGCAGGCGGTCTGGTATCAAATGGCTCCCACCGCGGTTCCCCATGTCTCCTTAGCAATACACCCCAACCATGACGCTAAGGACCTAGGGCCCATGACGAAGACCGCTGTGTCACTGACCGATTGGACTCAGACACAGATCCCCCAGGTGTGTTACTCCCCCTCGACCAAGATATATCGAATCTCACTCACAGGTCGCGATGCCGTCCGTCTAGAACACGACGAAGTAGCTCGTGACCACGGCTGTGAGAGAACTGACCACCCGAGGTTGGCACAGGCTCTGGAAACTTTGCCTCCCCACCTGTGGTCGACCGGACCGACGGACGTTGGCCTGGCTTCTTGCCCACCGGTGACCTTTGAGGTGACCCCGGGGGGCCCCATTTGGCTCCCTCAGTACTCCAGGAAACCGGAGGCTGAAGCAGGGATAGCAGAGACGATAGAAGGACTAAAAGCCTCTGGGGTGTTAGAACCCTCCACCTCTCCATGGAACACACCTATTCTCCCGGTGGAGAAAGCAGGAACAGGGAAATACCGCATGGCACATGATCTCCGCGCAATCAATAACATCCTCAAAACCGCGATCATACCGGTTCCGAACCCTTACACCGCGCTAAATAGTCTCAGTCCCACGCATAAGTATTTCACTTGCATTGACTTGGCCAATGCGTTTTTCTGTCTACCCCTAGCGCAGGGATGTCGGGATTTTTTCTCGTTCACCTACAAAGGTGAACAATTACGCTACACCAGGATGCCACAGGGGTTTGCGGCGTCCCCAGGCCTTTTTAATCAGGCCCTGCGCGAGGCACTGGACGAGTGCCCCCTCCCGGAGGGCTGCACGTTGATCCAGTATGTTGATGATCTCCTACTGGCCGCCCCCGACGCCGACTCCTGCTTAGCCGCCACGTTGACGGTTCTCCACCGATTGGCAGACACGGGGTTCAAAGTGAGCAAAACCAAACTACAAGGCGTCCGCCAAACGGTCACCTTCTTGGGCCGCGTGGTTTCCAAAACAGGCGCGGGCCTCACCACGAGTCATCGAGACTCCATATTACATCACGCGCGCCCTCAGACGGTGAAACAAATGCTATCCTTCTTAGGATTGACCGGATATAGTCGCGCCTATATTCCAGATTACGCGGGCCGCACACGCCCGTTCCGTGCGCTCGTTAACGCACAAGGCATGCGCAATTTGCGGGCTCCGTTGGTCTGGACCGAACAGGCCGAAGAATCGTTTATCGCACTAAAGCAGGCCCTCGCGTGCGCAACCGACCTGGCCGTCCCAGATTACACTCAGCCGTTTTTCCTCGATGTTTCTGAAACACCAGGCGTCGCTAACGGGGTGTTGTTTCAGAAAAAAGGGGGAGGGAGGAAAGTGCTAATGTACGCCAGCAGCATGCTCGACGAAACCGAGAAACGCCATCCACCGTGCACAAGACATGCCGCAGGTGTTGCGAAGATATTACAGAAAACCGCGCACCTGGTCATGGGCCACCCGCTAACAGTGTTAACCACGCACAGCGTTGTGGCCTACGTGAATTCGGTAAAATTCACCCTCACCCCTCTAAAACAACACCGATTGAGCCGTTTTTTGACCGAACCAAACTTAGTGTTCACGCACGAGGGCATCAATATGGCAGACCACATGGATGTAGAGGGAGGAAAGCCCCACCATTGTGAGGCGCTGGTACAGACAGAGCTCAAAATACGACCCGACCTTGAGACTGACCCGATCCCCGACTCCGAACAACTGTTCACAGACGGCTGCTGTTACAAACACGACACCTACGGACTACAGGCGGGATACGCGGTAGTCCGACTGACCCCGACTGGACACGAGACGATACGATCAGTTAAAATGGAAGGGCAGCAATCGGCCCAGAGGGCGGAAGTCATGGGACTCATTGCGGCCCTGGAGTGGGCAGAGGGGAAAGCTGTGACCATTTATACCGATTCGGCCTACGCAGTAG
Organism: Zeus faber; assembly: GCF_960531495.2. Lineage (NCBI taxonomy): Eukaryota > Metazoa > Chordata > Actinopteri > Zeiformes > Zeidae > Zeus > Zeus faber. Next base: position 26,686,024 of record NC_137198.1, on the reverse strand, counting down.
GGGCAGCCCAGGTGGAGTTGACATTATGGAAACGGGGAGATTACCGCACAGCAGGCGGAAAACCCATCAGACATGCTCGTGAGATGCAGGACCTAGAAAAGGCGCTCCTCCTCCCGCGTAAGGTGGCAGTGGTGAAATGCCGAGGGCATGGGGTAGGAAACAGTGAGGTAGCGAGAGGGAACAGGCAGGCAGACGCCGCGGCAAAGGCTGCAGCCGGCTACCACGTGGCGTTTCAGATGGTGTGTGAGGATGGCCTCATGGGAGAAGAGTTAGACGAAGACACGGTTAGTGAGGCCCAAAAGGGGGCGACGGACCGGGAGAGGACATTGTGGACCCAAAGGGGAGCGACATGTGGGGGAGAATTGTGGAGAAGCCCGGATGGTCGGGTAGTGTTACCACCGGGACTCCAACAGAGTGTGGTGGGAGAAGCCCACGGGTTGGGACATGTGGGAGTGGCTCAGGTGAAACGGAACCTTTGCCACTGGTGGCACCCCTATTTGGACGAAATAATCAAGGAGTATGTGCGGTCCTGCCCGGTGTGCACCATGTACAACCCCCGGCCGGGGATCCGGCCGGAAATGGGAAAGTTCCCGCTTCCCGAGTGCCCAGGGGGAGAAATCGTGATTGACTACACCGACATGATGGTCCCGGTGAGGGGACAGCGGTACCTCCTCGTGTGTGTGGATGCTCTGACCGGCTGGCCGGAAGCATGCCCCACCAAGAGGGAGGACAGCGCCACGGTGGTCAAGTTCCTCATAAATCAGTACATCCCCCGGCACGGGTTCCCGCGCAAAGTCCGAAGTGACAACGGGACCCATTTTAAGAATAAAGACCTCCAGAGGGTGGAGGCGGCACTAGGTCTCAGACACGCGTTCGGGACGGTGTACCACCCACAGTCGCAGGGAAAAGTTGAAAGAATGAATCAGACACTAAAAACAAAATTGGCCAAAATATGTGCACAGACCTCCCTCAACTGGGTGGACGCCCTCCCAATCGCGCTGATGTCCATACGGAGTTCACTTAATAGGGGAACCGGGTTCACGCCGTATGAGTTACTTACCGGGCGCCAGTTCCCTGGGCCCAGCGCAGCGCCAAAGTGGGGGGAGGAACAGGAAATGTTGCTAAGAAAAGCATACTTTAACGACCTGCGAGCCCTTGTTGCCAGTTTTGCCTCACAGGTGGAAGAGACGAGGGGAAGCCCAGGTGACTCCGAGCTCCACACGGCAGAGTGGGTCCTGCTGAGGGTCATCAAGCGAAAGTGGGCGGACCCCCGGTGGACGGGACCACATCGGGTCACCGAGCGCACCTCCCGCGCCGTCCGGCTCGAGGGAAAAGGGGACACGTGGTATCACTGGAGCCAGTGTGCCCCAGCCTTCAACCCGGGCAGCCAACGACCAGATCCTCACAGCACCACAACACAGCCCGACCTCAGAGGAACGGGCGGCAGCCGCCCAATCGAGGCACTCACTGTTAGCTGCAAGGGTGATAGTGCTGGAAACCTCTCCCCTAGGTTATAGAGGAGCGAGGCGGGACGGTCACCATTCCCCGCCCAGAAGCAGACTGTCCAACTGCATGGAACCCCAGCTGCTTCTCCTTCTGAGTGGTTTATGGTCCATGGTGTGGTTGAGAGTTTGTGTGTGGATGTTTATAATTTTATTGATTTTTGTGCTGGTTTTGTTGACATTGGAACTGACCGGCAACATCCAGCTGTACTAGACGCTAATCGCAACAATGAAGGTTGGGGGACTAGCCCTGTTCACGGCCCTCCTCTTGTTCGGGGAACAGATCGAAACCGCGGCGGGGCCTGAGAAGGACGCGTGTTTGAATAAATATGGGGGGCTGGAGTTGAACTACACACAGGGGCACAAAACGACCTTTGTGTTTGATTTATGCATGGTTATTAATTGTGGGCCCCAACCATGGACCCAGGCAAAGATGTGGCGGGGCTATAAACTGTATGCCTGTTTTGACTCCAGTGTACATCGCCAATGCGTGACAAGAGGTTATACGAGCGGGCCTTGGTGTAGAACCTGGAGCCAGGTGGTAGCGTATACCAGCGGTTCCTGGACCTCCACTAAAATGGCCAGGAAACTGGGAGGAGACATATGGGACAAATTAGAGCTACAACGAAATTACGACTGGATTTCGAATCCCGTGGCCCTTTCATTGGAGTGGGATGTTTCCCCCGCCCAGACCCCGTCCAATAGTAGTTTGTACCTGGTCGTAGGGGTGGAATTAACCGGAAAGGATACCATGGGGCTGATCAAAATCAATTTCTTGCCCCCTCAGCGCACCCCCAACACCCCTGAGGCTAGCAAAGATCATTTCATGCCTCCGCCTGACCGGGCTCCAGCTCGAGCCGTGGCCATAATCGATGGTACTTTGAAACCCCTAGACGTGATTCAGATGGCCACCGGATACCGAGAGAGTAATCTCTGGTTGAGTTGGATGGCCCAGACAGCCCGAGAGCAGGGGCTGGGGAACTGCATAGCGTGTGCGGCGGCTCGACCTTACCTAGTCACGGATCCTGCGCCGTTATATCCTCAGGACGCCTGGGGATACGGTTGTATGCTCCGATTGACCCGCGAGGCGACTCCACCAAAGTGCAACACCTTAGCTAGACTATTCCCGCCCATGGACAACGAAACACTTTCGGGACCATTTACGCCCCATAAGGGCGCAGGTAATTACACCTGTTTCAATTTGACCCACGACAAACCCCAGTTTCAACTAGGACAGATCCCGGAGGACTGGTGTAACACCACCCGAGCGGGAAATGGCGCTATTGATCGAGCTCTCTGCATGCGCCTGATAATCACGGCAGTGGAAAAGAGGGACAGCACGGTCCCCCACGTACAGATAATGCCGTTGTTGGCCGAGAACTGGGTGGATGACTCCGAGAGAGAGGAGAACCCCCGCGTGGACGAGCAGATGATGTCGTTCTCGATCGAACCCCGGGCAGATGACTCCTATTTGTATGAGCTGGAAAGACCTCATTTTAGATGTGACCCCTAGGAGGAAAAGGACATGTAAGCCGGAGTGTTTGTGGGTTTCTAGCGCACAATAGTCGGGTAAGGCTGTAAGAGTCTCCGACTGGGTGTGGATGAAAGTGGTGAAAATGACAACCGCCTTTAGTCGACCCGGGTTCAAGAGAGAAAGGTCAAAACAGCGGAGTAAGCACACCTCGCATGAGGTTAAGAGCAGAAAAACTGTGAGACCCAGTATCACACCCAGGGAGACACTGTTCCATAAGAAATCACCCGGTACTTTTTGTTTGCTCATTAAATAAATGCTTAAGTTTAGTATAAGGTTAATAAATGTTTAAATTTAGTATAAGGTTAACGAAAGTTTAATAATAAGTTTAGTATAAGGTAAAAGAGAGTTAGATCTGTGCAGTTGGTTGAAGATTTTGTTGTTAAACATGGTCCAGGTGGTGAGTGAATGCCATCCTCGCGTTCAGTAATATGGATGTTGGTAGGTTTTCCCACTAAGACAAATGGGGTTTTCCCTACCAATCACTCCTGGTGCCATGCATTGTCATGAATTGTGTAGTGTTTGTTGTACATGTCATTGCGATGTTGTATTTGTTTTCCCCATGGTTATTATATGTTGTAATTACTGTTTTAGAGTGACCTCATATTTAATGAGGTCAAAAGGGGGATTGTTGGATGTAGTATAGCGCACAAAATGGCGGCAAATAGAAATAACAGGGCATTTTACTTAAAATGGTGCCCAACATATAAAATGTCTCTTTATGACATCTCTCATCCAAATAGCCTTTATGACGACTTGCAAAATAACCTTTATGACAACTGGCCTAGGACGATATATATATAGGAGCGTGTCCAAAGACTCGAGCTCTCTCTCGCTTGGTCGCTCCTGCTTTGGGGTCGTCTCCTGGTCTTTGTCATTGTGCCAATAAAGGATCCATTCTGCATCGCATCCGTCTCCATCTGATTGAAGAATCTCTCGACATCAACAAACCTGGGAGGGATCGGTTTCCCAGATCCCAACAGTGCTCACCTACAAGTGATAGCACATAACGGAACGTGTCCACACTGATTTGGATTTCAACAAATAGTGTGGCTAAATCCATTCATGAGGAGCCTCACAAGCTCAGACTGCAGAATGCCACACTTCAAATCTGAGTGTCACTTTTTATCTCAGTGTCCAGTGTTCTAGTCCCTGTTCAGACATTCATTAATTGCAGAAGTTCACACAATTCATACAGGTAAACATTAGAGAGCATCCCAAGTGTCATTCCCAACTGGATGTTCATTATGGTTGACGTTGTCCTTTAAAAATCATGATAGACAGGTAGTTTACATTTGGAATGTTCATTATTTGTAATACACTTCACCGGTACAGGTCGAAAAGAATGTCTTGAATTAGTATGAGAGTGGATGCAAGCATCAACGTGCTAATATCTTGGGAATGCTGAGAATAAGAAAGCAAGGTGCCCTGTTTCATCACAGGTTAAAGCTATGCTTTTTTCATACAACAGCTGAAAGTAGAGCACAAATGCAGTCCCCCATTACCGCATACTATGCAGTTGTGATTCCCACAATTTGGGAATTTGCAGGGGTCAACACAATCAGAGTGCTTTGACTTTGCCTCACACTGGGCAAACGTCCTTACTGATCAATGTATCACCCCTGCCAGGTAAGTATACCAAAGAGGTGCTTGCCTTCTCTTGTCACACTCAGCAGATAAGAAAAGACACCAGTTTTCTTTGGAAGACAGGCTCAGGTGAGGATCAGACTTTTAATCTGAGGGTCCAAGGTTAGAGTGCCTGCTCAGGTGTGTTGTTCTGCTGAGGAAGTTCACTTCACTTGTACAGGGGAACGTTGGAGACTATGAGTGTGCAACCTAGCATTTAGAAGCTTGGGAATTCCATCACTTCCCAATAAGCCTATCCTTTTTTCACACCAAAACTCAGGGTTTGTGTGCAAAGGAAATCCCCCACAACCACAAAGTGGTTCCGATGTTTAATCTGAGGGTCCAAGGTTCAAGTCCCAGTCTGTGTCACCCTGTCTTACCCCAACTGCATGGCCAGCAAGCCATAGGTAATATTTCTCATTTTAATTGAATACACCATGCCTTTTAAACAGAATTGTAAAGCCCCTTCTTTAATGGGGTTTCCACAACCCTGACCAAAATGGCATAGGCTTGTTTCTGAATGAATGACATCTTTTGTTTAGTCTTGATATCCCCCTTTGAGAGCCATTGTGCCTGATTGTTAAAATGCCAAGACCTTTGATTTGAAAGAGCAACTTTATTGGAGAATGCAGGCATTGATCCTGCTACCTCTCGCATGCGAAGCAAGCGCTCTACCATTTGAGCTGGTCCCCCTAGAATGTCAAGTATTTCCTTGAGAAACTTCATTACTAAGATTACCTGGGTGCTCACCGACAAGTGATGCACATTAAGGAATGCGTGCACACTGATTTGGATTTCAACAAATAGTTTGGCTAAATCCTTCCATGCGGAGCCTCACAAGCTCAGACTGCAGAATGCCCCACTTTAAATCTGAGGGTCCAAGGTTCAAGTCCCTGCTCAGGTGTGTTGTTCGGCTGAGGAAGTTCACTGCAATTGTACAGGGGAAATTTGGAGAGCAGTCAAAGTGTCATTCTACACTAATGCATTACAATTAAAAATTCCCATGTATAATCGACCACTATGAGTGTGCTACCTTGCATTTTGAAGCTTGGGAATTCCATCACATCCTAATAAGCCTATGCTGTTTTCACACCACAACTCAGGGTGTGAGTGCAAAGGAAATCCCCCACAACCACAAAATCTGCAGTCAAGGTTCCCACATTTGGGGGAATTTGGCCAGTAGAGTCGGATTCAATGAAATAAGCTCACCCTGGCCAAACTTCCTTTCTGAACAATGTATCACACCTACAAGTTAAGTGTAGTTAACAGCTTCTTGGATGTTCTCATGCTTTGCCAGCTCTCCCACCAGTCTGTGGTGTTGTCACTTGGCTTTAGTCAGCCTGTGAAGACTCTGCCTTCCCCCCACTGCATGGCCAGCAAGGCACAAGTGTGAACAAAGCCCTGTCAATATTTTTCAGTTTAATTGAATACAACACACCTTTTAAACAGAATTGTGAAGCACCTTCTTTAATGTGGTTTGCACAACGCTGAGCAGAATGATAGGTTTGGCCAAATGTTTTGTTATCCCCCTTTAAGAGCCAGGTGCCCTATTTCATTGTTAAAATTCCAAGCCCTTTGATTTGAAAGAGCATGTTTACTGGAGAATGCAGGCGTTGATCCTGCTACCTCTCGCATGCTAAGCAAGCGCTCTACCATTTGAGCTAATTCCCCCATGTGAGAGATGAACATTTCCTTGGGAAACCTCATCATTAAGACTACCTGGGTGCTCACCTACAAGTGATAGCACATAACGGAAAGTGTCCACACTGATTTGGATTTCAACAAATAGTGTGGCTAAATCCTTTCATGAGGAGCCTCACAAGCTCAGACTGCAGAATGCCCCACTTTAAATCTGAGGGTTCAAGCCCCTGCTCAGGTGTGTTGTTCGGCTGAGGAAGTTCACTTCAATTGTACAGGGGAAAGTTGGAGAGCAGTCAAAGTGTCATTCTGCACTATTGCATTACAATTAAAAATTCCCATGTGTAATGGACCACTATGAGTGTGCCATGTAGCATTTAGAAGCTTGGGAATTCCATCACATCCCAATAAGCCTATGCTGTTTTCACACCACAACTCAGGGTGTGTGTGCAAAGGAAGTCGCCCACAACCACAAACACTGCAGTTGAGATGCCCACATTTGGTTTGCACCACCCTGAATGATAGGCTTGGCCAAATCTTTTGTTTAGTCTAGATATCCCCCTTCTAGAGCCATTGTGCCTGATTGTTAAAATTCCAAGCCCTTTGATTTGAAAGAGCATGTGTACTGGAGAATGCAGGCGTTGATCCTGCTACCTCTCGCATGCTAAGCAAGCGCTCTACCATTTGAGCTAATTCCCCCATGTGATAGATGAACATTTCCTTGGGAAACCTCATCATTAAGACTACCTGGGTGCTCACCTCCAAGTGATAGCACATTAAGGAAAGGGTCCGCAATGATTTTGATTTCAACAAATAGTGTGGCTAAATCCTTTCATGAGGAGCCTTACAAGCTCAGACTGCAGAATGCCCCACTTTAAATCTGAGTGTCCAGGGTTCAAGTCCCTGTTCAAACACATTTATTTACTGCAGAAGTTCACACAATTCATACAGGTAAACATTAAGAGTATCCCAAGTGTCATTCCCAACTAGATAAGAAAATAAACCAGTTCTCTTTGGAAGACAGGCTCAGGTGAGCATCAGACTTTTAATCGGAGGGTCCAAGGTTAGAGTCCCTGCTCAGGTGTGTTGTTCTGCTGAGGAAGTTCACTTCACTTGTACAGGGGAAAGTTGGAGACTATGAGTGTGCAACGTAGCATTTAGAAGCTTGGGAATTCCATCACATCCCAATAAGCCTATCCTTTTTTCACACCACAACTCAGGGTTTGTGTGCAAAGGAAATCCCCCACAACCACAAAGTGGTTCAGACTTTTAATCTGAGGGTCAAGGTTCAAGTCCCTGTTCTGCAGAGGAATTCACTTCACTTGTACAGGGGAGTGTTGGAGAGCAGTCAAAGTGTCATTCTGCACTAATGCATTACAATCAAAAATTCCCATGTGTAATCGACCACTATGACTGTGCAACCTAGCATTTAGAAGCTTGGCAATTCCATCACATCCCAATAAGCCTATGCTGTTTTCACACCACAACTCAGGGTGTGTGTGCAAAGGAAGTCGCCCACAACCACAAACACTGCAATTGAGATGCCCACATTTGGTTTGCACCACCCTGAATGATAGGCTTGGCCAAATCTTTTGTTTAGTCTAGATATCCCCCTTCTAGAGCCATTGTGCCTGATTGTTAAAATTCCAAGCCCTTTGATTTGAAAGAGCATGTTTACTGGAGAATGCAGGCGTTGATCCTGCTACCTTTCGCATGCTAAGCAAGCGCTCTACCATTTGAGCTAATTCCCCCATGTGATAGATGAACATTTCCTTGGGAAACCTCATCATTAAGACTACCTGGGTGCTCACCTCCAAGTGATAGCACATTAAGGAAAGGGTCCGCAATTATTTTGATTTCAACAAATAGTGTGGCTAAATCCTTTCATGAGGAGCCTTACAAGCTCAGACTGCAGAATGCCCCACTTTAAATCTGAGTGTCCAGGGTTCAAGTCCCTGTTCAAACACATTTATTTACTGCAGAGGTTCACACAATTCATACAGGTAAACATTAGGGAGTATCCCAAGTGTCATTCCCAACTAGATAAGAAAATAAACCAGTTCTCTTTGGAAGACAGGCTCAGGTGAGCATCAGACTTTTAATCGGAGGGTCCAAGGTTAGAGTCCCTGCTCAGGTGTGTTGTTCTGCTGAGGAAGTTCACTTCACTTGTACAGGGGAAAGTTGGAGACTATGAGTGTGCAACGTAGCATTTAGAAGCTTGGGAATTCCATCACATCCCAATAAGCCTATCCTTTTTTCACACCACAACTCAGGGTTTGTGTGCAAAGGAAATCCCCCACAACCACAAAGTGGTTCAGACTTTTAATCTGAGGGTCAAGGGTCAAGTCCCTGTTCTGCTGAGGAATTCACTTCACTTGTACAGGGGAGTGTTGGAGAGCAGTCAAAGTGTCATTCTGCACTAATGCATTACAATCAAAAATTCCCATGTGTAATCGACCACTATGAGTGTGCAACCTAGCATTTAGAAGCTTGGCAATTCCATCACATCCCAATAAGCCTATCCTTTTTTCACACCACAACTCAGGGTGTGTTTGCAAAGGAAATCCCCCACAACCACAAAATAAGCAGTCAAGATGCCCACACTTGGGGGAATTTGACCAGCAGGGTCGGATGCAATGATATTACCTCACCCTGGCACAATCAGAGTGCTATGACATAGCCTCACACTGGGCAAACGTCCTGAACAATGTTTCACCCGTGCCATGTAAGGATACCAAAAAGGTGCTTACATTCTGTCACACCCAGCAGAAAACCAAAGAAACCAGTCCTCTTTGAAAGACAGGCTCAAGAACACCTGAGTAGCTCAGCTGGCAGAGCATCAGACTTTTAAACTGAGGGTCCAGGGTTCAAGTCCCTGCTCGGGTGTGTTGTACACTTGAGATAGTCCCCTTCACTTGTATGGTTTGAGAGCAGTCCAAGTGTTGTCTGCACTAGTGCATTACAATTAATGGTTCTCACTTGTAAAAGACCATTTGAGCTAATTCCCCCTAGAATATCAGGCATTTCCTTGACAAACCTCATTACAAAGATTACCTGGGTGCTCACCTGCAAGTGATAGCACATAAATGAAAGTGTGACTTTGATTTCAACAAATAGTTTGGCTTAATCCATTAATGAGGAAGGTCAGACTGCCACACTTTTTATCTCAGTTTCCAGTGTTCCAGTCCCTGTTCAGACACATTCATTAATTGCATAAATTCACACAATTCATACAGGTAAACAATAGAGAGCATCCCAAGTGTCATTCCCAACTGGATGTTCATTATGGTTGATGTTGTCCTTAAAAAATCATGATAGACAGGCAATTTACATTTGGAATGTTCATTATTTGAAATACACTTCACCGGTACAGGTCGAAAAGAATGTCTTGAATGAGTATGAGAGTGGATGCAAGCGTCAACGTGCTAATATCTTGGGAATGCTGAGAATAAGAAAGCAAGGTGCCCTGTTTCATCACAGGTTAAAGCTATGCTTTTCTCATACAACAGCTGAAAGTAGAGCACAAATGCAGTCCCCCATTACCGCATACTATGCAGTTGTGATTCCCACAATTTGGGAATTTGCAGGTGTCAACACAATCAGAGTGCTTTGACATTGCCTCACACTGGGCAAATGTCCTTACTGATCAATGTATCACCCCTGCCAGTTAAGTATACCAAAGAGGTGCTTGCCTTCTCTTGTCACACTCAGCAGAAAAGAAAAGAAACCAGTTCTCTTTGGAAGACAGGCTCAGGTGAGCATCAGACTTTTATTCGGAGGGTCCAAGGTTAGAGTCCCTGCTCAGGTGTGTTGTTCTGCTGAGGAAGTTCACTTCACTTGTACAGGGGAAAATTGGAGACTATGAGTGTGCAACCTAGGATTTAGAAGCTTGGGAATTCCATCACATCCCAAAAGCCTATCCTTTTTTCACGCCACAACTCAGGGTTTGTGTGCAAAGGAAATTCCACACAACCACAAAGTGGTTCAGACTTTTAATCTGAGGGTCCAAGGTTCAAGTCCCAGTCTGTGTCACCCTGTGAAGACTCTGCCTTTCCCCCACTGCATGGCAAGCAAGCCACAGGTAATATTTCTCAGCTTAATTGAATACAACATACCTTTTAACCAGAATTGTAAAGCCCCTTCTTTCATGGGGTTTGCACAACCCTGACCAGAATGAAATAGGCTTGGCCACATCTTTTGTTTTGTCTTGATATCCCCTTTTAGGAGCCATTGTGCCTGATTGTTAAAATGCCAAGCCTTTTGATTTGAAAGAGCAAGTTCACTGGAGAATGCAGGCATTGATCCTGCTACCTCTCGCATGCAAAGCAAGCGCTCTACCATTTGAGCTAATTCCCCCTAGAATGTGAAGCATTTACTTGAGAAACTTCATTACTAAGATTACCTGGGTGCTCACCTACAAGTGATTCACATTAGGGAATGCGTGCACACTGATTTGGATTTCAACAAATAGTTTGGCTAAATCCTTCCATGCGGAGCCTCACAAGCTCAGACTGCAGAATGCCCCACTTTAAATCTGAGGGTTCAAGTCCCTGCTCAGGTGTGTTGTTCGGCTGAGGAAGTTCACTTCAATTGTACAGGGGAAAGTTGGAGAGCAGTCAAAGTGTCATTCTGCACTATTGCATTACAATTAAAAATTCCCATGTGTAATGGACCACTATGAGTGTGCAACGTAGCATTTAGAAGCTTGGGAATTCCATCACATCCCAATAAGCCTATGCTGTTTTCACACCACAACTCAGGGTGTGTGTGCAAAGGAAGTCGCCCACAACCACAAACACTGCAGTTGAGATGTCCACATTTGGTTTGCACCACCCTGAATGATAGGCTTGGCCAAATCTTTTGTTTAGTCTAGATATCCCCCTTCTAGAGCCATTGTGCCTGATTGTTAAAATTCCAAGCCCTTTGATTTGAAAGAGTATGTGTACTGGAGAATGCAGGCGTTGATCCTGCTACCTCTCGCATGCTAAGCAAGCGCTCTACCATTTGAGCTAATTCCCCCATGCGATAGATGAACATTTCCTTGGGAAACCTCATCATTAAGACTACCTGGGTGCTCACCTCCAAGTGATAGCACATTAAGGAAAGGGTCCGCAATGATTTTGATTTCAACAAATAGTGTGGCTAAATCCTTTCATGAGGAGCCTTACAAGCTCAGACTGCAGAATGCCCCACTTTAAATCTGAGTGTCCAGGGTTCAAGTCCCTGTTCAAACACATTTATTTACTGCAGAAGTTCACACAATTCATACAGGTAAACATTAGAGAGTATCCCAAGTGTCATTCCCAACTAGATAAGAAAATAAACCAGTTCTCTTTGGAAGACAGGCTCAGGTGAGCATCAGACTTTTAATCGGAGGGTCCAAGGTTAGAGTCCCTGCTCAGGTGTGTTGTTCTGCTGAGGAAGTTCACTTCACTTGTACAGGGGAAAGTTGGAGACTATGAGTGTGCAACGTAGCATTTAGAAGCTTGGGAATTCCATCACATCCCAATAAGCCTATCCTTTTTTCACACCACAACTCAGGGTTTGTGTGCAAAGGAAATCCCCCACAACCACAAAGTGGTTCAGACTTTTAATCTGAGGGTCAAGGTTCAAGTCCCTGTTCTGCTGAGGAATTCACTTCACTTGTACAGGGGAGTGTTGGAGAGCAGTCAAAGTGTCATTCTGCACTAATGCATTACAATCAAAAATTCCCATGTGTAATCGACCACTATGAGTGTGCAACCTAGCATTTAGAAGCTTGGCAATTCCATCACATCCCAATAAGCCTATCCTTTTTTCACACCACAACTCAGGGTGTGTGTGCAAAGGAAATCCCCCACAACCACAAAATAAGCAGTCAAGATGCCCACACTTGGGGGAATTTGACCAGCAGAGTCGGATGCAATGATATTACCTCACCCTGGCACAATCAGAGTGCTATGACATAGCCTCACACTGGGCAAACGTCCTGAACAATGTTTCACCCGTGCCATGTAAGGATAACAAAAAGGTGCTTACATTCTGTCACACCCAGCAGAAAACCAAAGAAACCAGTCCTCTTTGAAAGACAGGCTCAAGAACACCTGAGTAGCTCAGCTGGCAGAGCATCAGACTTTTAATCTGAGGGTCCAGGGTTCAAGTCCCTGCTCGGGTGTGATGTACACTTGAGAAAGTCCCCTTCACTTGTACGGTTTGAGAGCAGTCCAAGAGTTGTCTGCACTGGTGCATTACAATTCAAGGTTCTCACTTGTAAAAGACTGTTTGAGCTAATTCCCCCTAGAATATCAGGCATTTCCTTGAGAAACCTCATTACAAAGATCACCTGGGTGCTCACCTGCGAGTGATAGCAAATAAATGAAAGTGTGACATATAGTGTGGCTAAATCCTTTCATGAGGAGCTTTACAAGCTCAGACTGCAGAATGCCCCACTTTAAATCTGAGGGTCCAGGGTTCAAGTCCCTGTTCAAACACATTTATTTACTGCAGAAGTTCACACAATTCATACAGGTAAACATTAGAGAGTATCCCAAGTGTCATTCCCAACTAGATAAGAAAATAAACCAGTTCTCTTTGGAAGACATGCTCAGGTGAGCATCAGACTTTTAATCGGAGGGTCCAAGGTTAGAGTCCCTGCTCAGGTGTGTTGTTCTGCTGAGGAAGTTCACTTCACTTGTACAGGGGAAAGTTGGAGACTATGAATGTACAACCTAGCATTTAGAAGCTTGGGAATTCCATCACATCCCAATAAGCCTATCCTTTTTTCACACACTAACTCAGGCTTTGTGTGCAAAGGAAATCCCCCACAACCACAAAGCGGTTCAGACTTTAAATCTGAGGGTCCAAGGTTCAAGTCCCTGCTCGGGTGTGTTGTACACTTGAGAAAGTCCCCTTCACTTGTACGGTTTGAGAGCAGTCCAAGAGTTGTCTGCACTGGTGCATTACAATTCACGGTTCTCACTTGTAAAAGACCGTTTGAGCTAATTCCCCCTAGAATATCAGGTGTTTCCTTGAGAAGCCTCATTACAAAGATTACCTGGGTGCTCACCTGCAAGTGATAGCACATAAATTAAAGTGTGACATTTATTTGGATTTCAACAAATAGTTTGGCTCAATCCTTTAATGAGGAAGCTCAGACTACAGAGTGCCACACTTTTTATCTCAGTTTCCAGTGTTCCAGTCCCTGTTCAGACACATTCATTAATTGCAGAAGTTCACACAATTCATACAGGTAAACATTAGAGAGCATCCCAAGTGTCATTCCCAACTGGATGTTCATTATGGTTGATGTTGTCCTTTAAAAATCATGATAGACAGGCAATATACATTTGGAATGTTGATTATTTGTAATACACTTCACCGGTACAGGTCGAAAAGAATGTCTTGAATGAGTATGAGAGTGGATGCAAGCGTCAACGTGCTAATATCTTGGGAATGCTGAGAATAAGAAAGCAAGGTGCCCTGTTTCATCACAGGTTAAAGCTATGCTTTTCTCATACAACAGCTGAAAGTAGAGCACAAATGCAGTCCCCCATTACCGCATACAATGCAGTTGTGATTCCCACAATTTGGGAATTTGCAGGGGTCAACACAATCAGAGTGCTTTGACATTGCCTCACATTGGGCAAATGTCCTTACTGATCAATGAATCACCCCTGCCAGGTATGTATACCAAAGAGGTGCTTGCCTTCTCTTGTCACACTCAGCAGAAAAGAAAAGAAACCAGTTCTCTTTGGAAGACAGGCTCAGGTGAGCATCAGACTTTTATTCGGAGGGTCCAAGGTTAGAGTCCCTGCTCAGCTGTGTTGTTCTGCTGAGGAAGTTCACTTCACTTGTACAGGGGAAAATTGGAGACTATGAGTGTGCAACGTAGGATTTGGAAGCTTGGGATTTCCATCACATCCCAAAAGCCTATCCTTTTTTCACACCACAACTCAGGGTTTGTGTGCAAAGGAAATCCCACACAACCACAAAGTGGTTCAGACTTTTAATCTGAGGGTCAAGGTTCAAGTCCCTGTTCTGCTGAGGAATTCACTTCACTTGTACAGGGGAGTGTTGGAGAGCAGTTAAAGTGTCATTCTGCACTAATGCATTACAATCAAAAATTCCCATGTGTAATCGACCACTATGAGTGTGCAACCTAGCATTTAGAACCTTGGGAATTCCATCACATCCCAATAAGCCTATCCTTTTTTCACACCACAACTCAGGGTGTGTGTGCAAAGGAAATCCCCCACAACCACAAAGTGGTTCAGACTTTAAATCTGAGGGTCCAAGGTTCAAGTCCCTGCTCGGGTGTCTTGTACACATGAGAAAGTCCCCTTCACTTGTACGGTTTGAGAGCAGTCCAAGAGTTGAATGCACTGGTGCATTACAATTCACAGTTCTCACTTGTAAAAGACCATTTGAGCTAATTCCCCCTAGAATATCAGGCGTTTCCTTGAGAAACCTCATTACAAAGATTACCTGGGTGCCCAGGTGCAAGTGATAGCACATAAATGAAAGTTTGACATTGATTTGGATTTCAACAAATAGTTTGGCTCAATCCTTTAATGAGGAAGCTCAGACTACAGAGTGCCACACTTTTTATCTCAGTTTCCAGTGTTCCAGTCCCTGTTCAGACACATTCATTAATTGCAGAAGTTCACACAATTCATACAGGTAAACATTAGAGAGCATCCCAAGTGTCATTCCCAACTGGATGTTCATTATGGTTGATGTCCTTTAAAAATTATGATAGACAGGCAATTTACATTTGGAATGTTGATTATTTGTAATACACTTCACCGGTACAGGTCGAAAAGAATGTCTTGAATGAGTATGAGAGTGGATGCAAGCGTCAACGTGCTAATATCTTGGGAATGCTGAGAATAAGAAAGCAAGGTGCCCTGTTTCATCACAGGTTAAAGCTATGCTTTTCTCATACAACAGCTGAAAGTAGAGCACAAATGCAGTCCCCCATTACCGCATACTATGCAGTTGTGATTCCCACAATTTGGGAATTTGCAGGGGTCAACACAATCAGAGTGCTTTGACTTTGCCTCACACTGGGCAAACGTCCTTACTGATCAATGTATCACCCCTGCCAGGTAAGTATACCAAAGAGGTGCTTGCCTTCTCTTGTCACACTCAGCAGATAAGAAAAGAAACCAGTTCTCTTTGGACGACAGGCTCAGGTGAGCATCAGACTATTAATCTGAGGGTCCAAGGTTAGAGTCCCTGCTCAGCTGTGTTGTTCTGCTGAGGAAGTTCACTTCACTTGTACAGGGGAAAATTGGAGACGATGAGTGTGCAACCAAGCATTTAGAAGCTTGGGAATTCCATCACTTCCCAATAAGCCTATACAGGTAAACATTAGAGAGTATCCCAAGTGTCATTCCCAACTCGATAAGAAAATAAACCAGTTCTCTTTTTTCACACCAAAACTCAGGGTTTGTGTGCAAAGGAAATCCCCCACAACCACAAAGGGGTTCAGACTTTTAATCTGAGGGTCCAAGGTTCAAGTCCCAGTCTGTGTCACGCTGTCTTACCACAACTGCATGGCCAGCAAGCCATAGGTAATATTTCTCATTTTAATTGAATACAACACGCCTTTTAAACAGAATTGTAAAGCCCCTTCTTTAATGGGGTTTCCACAACCCTGACCAGAATGACATAGGCTTGTTTCTGAATGAATGACATCTTTTGTTTAGTCTTGATATCCCCCTTTGAGAGCCATTGTGCCTGATTGTTAAAATGCCAAGCCTTTTGATTTGAAAGAGCAAGTTTACTGGAGAATGCAGGCATTGATCCTGCTACCTCTTGCATGCGAAGCAAGCGCTCTACCATTTGAGCGAATTCCCCCTAGAATGTCAAGTATTTCCTTGAGAAACTTCATTACTAAGATTACCTGGGTGCTCACCGACAAGTGATGCACATTAAGGAATGCGTGCACACTGATTTGGATTTCAACAAATAGTTTGGCTAAATCCTTCCATGCGGAGCCTCACAAGCTCAGACTGCAGAATGCCCCACTTTAAATCTGAGGGTCCAAGGTTCAAGTCCCTGCTCAGGTGTGTTGTTCGGCTGAGGAAGTTCACTTCAATTGTACAGGGGAAAGTTGGAGATCAGTCAAAGTGTCATTCTGCACTAATGCATTACAATTAAAAATTCCCATGTGTAATGGACCACTATGAGTGTGCAACCTAGCATTTTGAAGCTTGGGAATTCCATCACTTCCTAATAAGCCTATGCTGTTTTCACACCACAACTCAGGGTGTGAGTGCAAAGGAAATCCCCCACAACCACAAAATCTGCAGTCAAGGTGACCACATTTGGGGGAATTTGGCCAGTAGAGTCGGATTCAATGAAATAAGCTCACCCTGGCCAAACTTCCTTTCTGAACAATGTATCACACCTACAAGTTAAGTGTACTTAACAGCTTCTTGGATGTTCTCATGCTTTGCCAGCTCTCCCACCAGTCTGTGGTGATGTCACTTGGCTTTAGTCAGCCTGTGAAGACTCTGCCTTCCCCCCACTGCATGGCCAGCAAGGCACAAGTGTGAACAAGGCCCTGTCAATATTTTTCAGTTTAATTGAATGCAACACACCTTTTAAACAGAATTGTGAAGCATCTTCTTTAATGTGGTTTGCACAACCCTGAGCAGAATGATAGGCTTGGCCAAATCTTTTGTTATCCCCCTTTAAGAGCCAGGTGCCCTGTTTCATTGTTAAAATTCCAAGACCTTTGATTTAACAGCACATGTTTACTGGAGAATGCAGGCGTTGATCCTGCTACCTCTCGCATGCTAAGCAAGCGCTCTACCATTTGAGCTAATTCCCCCATGTGAGAGATGAATATTTCCTTGGGAAACCTCATCATTAAGACTACCTGGGTGCTCACCTACAAGTGAGAGCACATAACGGAAAGTGTCCACACTGATTTGGATTTCAACAAATAGTGTGGCGAAATCCTTTCATGGGGAGCCTCACAAGCTCAGACTGCAGAATGCCACACTTCAAATCTGAGTGTCACTTTTTATCTCAGTGTCCAGTGTTCTAGTCCCTGTTCAGACATTCATTAATTGCAGAAGTTCACACAATTCATACAGGTAAACATTAGAGAGCATCCCAAGTGTCATTCCCAACTGGATGTTCATTATGGTTGACGTTGTCCTTTAAAAATCATGATAGACAGGTAGTTTACATTTGGAATGTTCATTATTTGTAATACACTTCACCGGTACAGGTCGAAAAGAAAGTCTTGAATTAGTATGAGAGTGGATGCAAGCATCAACGTGCTAATATCTTGGGAATGCTGAGAATAAGAAAGCAAGGTGCCCTGTTTCATCACAGGTTAAAGCTATGCTTTTCTCATACAACAGCTGAAAGTAGAGCACAAATGCAGTCCCCCATTACCGCATACTATGCAGTTGTGATTCCCACAATTTGGGAATTTGTGTAGTGGAAAAAACTGCATCTAACAATTAAACTGAAGAAGAGAAGTTCGAGAGAGTCGAGGTCTGAAGATATAAGACTTTATTATCACTTGCAAGAAGTGACAACAGAATCTGAGTTGGTTTGGCAAAGAACTGCCGAGCCGCTCATGGACTCCTCCTTTTAACCTCTTTCTGTTGGTCGAGAATGTAAATCTGTTTACTCAATTAGGATCCCTTCCTTCCTCCTACACGGTCAATAGTGCAAAGAAGCCATTTGTCTGCATTCTTTGACATCAGTTACAACAACAAACCTCCCGACACTAGTCCAGGCCACATTTTATGAGGGGATGTTTGCATTCACACACCTTCCCATATCACATGGCCCACAGTCAACAAAGCACTTATTCATGTCTTTGCTGACCCCTGTCTCACACACACTTACTTCATTCATATAGCATATGGGCAAGATAACGAATGCTCTTTCTTATTTAATGGTAGAATATAATGAACATATTTATTTTAAATGTACTAGTAAATTTCTCCCATATATCCCCCCTTTGGGACTTATTAAGTCCCAATGTCAATTACCATTATCTTTAATAACCCAAATTTACAAATGATTACTTGCCGGACTGCTAGATAAACGAACAGTATTCACATTTGATTACCTGGAAAAAACGTCTTGCTTTCTTATCATCACAGGAATTTCAACCTGTTTCAGGGTTTTCAACCTGAACCTTCTGCTTAAGCAAGTTAAAAAAGGTTACCAAATGTGCGATACCCTATAAGTGTTTCAATCCTCTGAGTTGGTACCCATAATGAAATATATAATCGAATATAAAAACATGCAATACAAAAATTAAAAGTTAACATAAAAACCTTTAGCATACCTATATCAAATTGCATATTATTGGAAAACATCTTACCATGAGTACAAGTTAACTTAGTAAATCACTTAGCATAGTGAGTTCAGTTATAAATGTCATGTAAGCGGCAGCCTGTTATTTAAGTAGAGTCTTGCATGTGTTGTTTCCTCTATAAATCGTGAAAAACATCTAAATCATTATCTCTCCACAACCCATAACCTAGATAAACATCATATAAGTACTTCAACAAATGCATAACACAAAATTAAACAAACTTTCAGCATGCATTGAAAGTCATCCTTAGAGGAAGTATGTAACACAGAATAAGAAATAAAACTTAAATTCTTTCAACATGCATTGTCGTGGATGATCAGGTGATCTTCATGTATTGGTGTGCTGTATGTTTGTGGGGGGTTTTGGGCATTATTGTAGTCGTTGCTTCAGCTTTCATCAGCCTCTTCATGTCCGGTTATTTGATGAGTTCAGTGTTCATCCTGCTTAACAAGGGTGTGACCCACATGGAGAGGTTACTAGCACAATCACATGTGAGCCTCCTCAAGGCCAGGTCAAACCTTGAATTTCTCCCCTT
Source organism: Zeus faber (assembly GCF_960531495.2). Lineage (NCBI taxonomy): Eukaryota > Metazoa > Chordata > Actinopteri > Zeiformes > Zeidae > Zeus > Zeus faber. The sequence continues at coordinate 26,666,858 of NC_137198.1, read as the reverse complement.
CCATGTCGTCATCATCCCCATATTCACTCTGGCTTTTATTCCCAACATATTCCCATTCTAATCCTTTCTCCTCACCTATGCCTTTGGACATAAGGAACATTTGCTTGTTTAGCCTAGATTCTATCATGGACCTTAGTATTGGAATACAACAACAAAAAATCAGTCCCATCATTGTGAATACAATCAAAAGAACTAATCCTATTTGAGCCAATATTGTTCCCCATTTTCCCATACGCAGTTCTAGCCATGACATCCAATCATTCCCATGTCCCGCATTGTCTTTAACCTCCTGTCTTAGCTTTTTAAGTTTATTCATGGCAGGTGTGAATGTTCCGTTCGGTGAAGTATTATTTGGGATAAAGGTACAACACATTTCGCCTATGAGTTCACACACTCCTCCATTTTCCGCTAAGAGCCAATCTAATGCTTGCCTGTTTTGCCAAGCCACAGCGCTTGTGGCTTCCAACTGTTGACCTAGGGCGGATAGAGCATCATGCGTATAGTTGATAAATCGTTGTTGATTGTAATAAATGTAGTTAATCCATTCTGTGTTTTTTACTAATCCTATCATTGGCATAATGGCTTCAAATCCTGCAGCTACTTCGTTCCTGGCCTTGTATATGCTTGGTATACCTCTGGGTTGTCCTATTTTATCAATTTTAATTTCCTCATCCGGTTTGTATTCTCTTTTTTTCCTATCTAATCTATTGGTCTTTACATTTTCGACATCCCTGTCTAATGCCGGAAGTAACACAATTTCCGTTATGACTCGTACTCTTGCACACCTTCCATACCATTGCACAGGTAGCATGACACAAATAATTTTGGTCCCACAGATCCAAAAATGGTCTGCTATTACTTTATCCTGCTCTAGTAGTACACCTTCATACCACATGTTTGCCATAAATGATTCTGCTGCTATTCGGGCAGGGTCTGTTGGATGTTTATCACTTTTTATCATCGGTGGTGGGCTTTTGTCGGTCTCATACATGGCAACATTCCAGATTGTCTTACATTTAGCTTCTTCCATATAGCCCACATCTACGGCATTATCTAGCTTTTTGTCGTTTTGATAACAGTCTAATCCTTCCTCTACGTAAAAATCTGTTCCTAACGGAAGTGTTGCCTTGCCTACTTCGTGGGTCAGAGTTACATCCGTTTCTATACATTTGTTCATTGTAATTCCCACAGGCCAATTTTTGTTTATCAAATATTGGGAAAACCTTTCTGTTCCTAGAAACATTAAACATCGTAGCGGACACAACTCGTAATGATATTGATTCTCGTCCCAGGATATACTCGTTGTTACTCGTAATTTATTTAGTTTGGCTAGTCCTTCCATCACTTCCTCCTCTGTTCCTTGAATCTGTTTTTCGTTGGTTCTGCATTCTTCCCAATCATGTTCATAGTTTACTACGTATGATGCACTTTGACGATTTTTACTACATAAATAACAATTATCTGCATCTATCTGTTCCGCAGTAAACCTAACCCATTTGTACCAGCTATTTCCTATTGCTTGATCATACAACCTGTCTACAGTTATTACTTTAATTTTCCGTTTGAAGTGATCAGATGTATCTTGTTTAACAGATATATCCTGTTTTATGGCTCTTGTTGTTTTATTTGATTTTTTTTCAGGATGGACATCCTCTATTGCTGTCGCCTCTGTGCTTAAGACATTTTCTCTTGGAGCTATTGTGGTGATTGTCCCTTCCGTCTGAAAAATGGATACGGCATCATCTGTTGTTATCACACTACCCTTTACGGTGACGCTTGTTATATTAGTATTATTATTAATTATGTCCGAATCCATAGTTAATATTTTATTTGCCTTGGTCATATCATTATTCTCTTGTATTATACAAGAGGCATTTCGTCTTAATAAGGAAAATATTTTTGTATCTTCACGTATATTTGGAATCTGCAGTTTCGTAATTTCTAATCTGTAGTGGTTTATCTCATAGTTCCATTGATTTGTAGGTTCGACTGTAAAACACCAGTATGCATGAGTCTTTGAAATACTTATTTTGCATTGTTCTTGTCCCCAGATAATTGGTTTGAACTTCTTGAGCATCATTACCGCACATTGACGTTCTCCATCTGCCATAGCACTTAAGATAATTTGTTCATTGTCAAATTTTACTTCTTGTGGGGGTGTTTCAATATGTAAGGCATCTCTCTCTGACCTCTTTTTCCTTACACTATTTACTATTCCTGAATACCTCGGGGCTAGCCTTTCCTGCAACACTGTCATGTTTTCTCTGTTGTTACCATCTGATTCCTGGTTGTTCCAGGTCTGCTCTGTTAGTGTGATTTCATCCTTCCTCTGAATCCGTCCTTGGGCCACTGGGGTCTGCCAAAGCCGTAGAGGATCAGGAACAGCTTCATCAGCTTCAACATCATCATCATCCTGGCTGGGCTAGGTCTGGTCTTGGGGTGGTGGGTCAGTATCGGGTGCGTCTGCATCCGACTCCTCCCCACTCTCTTCCCTCGTCCTGGGTTGCGCAGCTTTCGTGCAGTGGTTGAGGTGGTACCAGGTGGAACTCCCTTCCACCTGGATGGCAGTTGGGGTTGCATTGGTGACCTTGTATGGTCCTTCTCTCCTGGGCTCGTTCCACTTTCTCCGGAACACCCTTAGGTACACCTGGTCGCCTGGTTCCACCCCCCTTGGTGGGTCGTCTTCTGGTTCTGGTACTCGGTTCTTCTCCTGTTGGAATATATGCTTATGTATGCCAGTTAGTTGCTTGATATATTCTCTAATTTCTAATTGCAATTGTTCCAGTGGAGGACCCTTATGGGGTCCTCTGAGGATAGGTGCAGGCATGGGTCGACCCGTGAGCATTTCGTGCGGAGTTAAATGTGTCATTCTGTTAGTTTGCATGCGATAACTCATTAGTGCTAATGGGAGTGCATCTACCCAGTTCAATTTAGCACTTGCATAAATTTTGTTAATTTTTGTCTTGATTGTTCCATTCACTCTTTCCACCATTCCTTGTGATTGAGGGTGATACACACAACCCAATCTTTGTTTGACATGTAATTGCTGTATTACTTGTTTAACAGTTTTTTGGATAAACGCAGAGCCGTTGTCTGAGCTTATTTCTGTTGGAATTCCAAACCTTGGCATGACATCTCTGGTCAAAAATTTGATTACTGTAACCGCACTCTGATCTTTTGATGGGACTGCCTCCACCCATCTGCTAAATCTGTCAATGACTACAAGCATGTATCTTTTCCCATTGACTTTTTTTAACATGTCCACATAGTCTAAGACTAGATGTCTGAATGGTCCCTCTGGTGTTGGAATGTGTCCCAATGGGGTGGTGATTGTTTTTCTTACATTATTTTTCGCACATACTTCACATTCATTGAGCTGATTTTCAACCATTGTTTGCAAGTATGGTGACCAAAAACCTTGTTTTCTGATTCTCCTTACTACTTCCCCCCTTGCGCAATGGTCAAAACCATGCGCATTAGTGATAAGCAATCCTAACAACGCGGTCGGTGCCACTAACATCCCATCATGAGTTCTCCATAACCCAGTCGGAGTGCGCACCGCACCCCTCTTCAGCCACATGTTTTGCTCATAGACACCAGCCTTCTCTTGCATGCGGACAACATCATCTTCAGTAGGTGAAGCCACAGGCATAGTCAACACTGCCTGAATCAAAACACAACTGTTAGAGGCTCTCTTGGCCGCCTCATCTGCAGCACTGTTACCTTTTGTGATATAGTCATTTCCTTTCTTGTGTGCCTGACATTTGATTATCGCCACTTGCTTAGGTAGCAACAATGCCAACATCAGTTCCACAATCTGATCACAATGCATTATGGGGGACCCATCAGTCTTCTTAAAACCCCTCATTTTCCATACTGCTCCGAACAGATGACACACACCATGTGCATATGCAGAATCAGTATATATGTTCACAATTTTACCTGCCCCTTCCCGGCAGGCAGCTGTAAGAGCTCTCAATTCAGCCACCTGTGCTGAACATGGTTGTTTACAATAAGAACTTTGAATGACAGCAAAAGTTCTATCCGGGTTTTGTCGTACTACTGCAAATCCTGCATGGTTACCCAAATGATCTCTGTAGCACGAACCATCTACAAACAACTCCTCCTCAGCCCCAATTAGTGGTGTTGACAACAAATCAGGCCTTAACTTGGTAAACGTCAGAGAATCAGTCACACAGTCGTGTGACGTCCCTTCAAAATCATGCGGAATTTTTTCTGCTGGGTTCCCCGTTGAGCACCTTCTGATAGTAACATCGGGGAACGTAAGCAAGGTCAAATATTCCAACAACCTCGCGTTTGTCAACACAAATAGTCCTCTATCCAATCTGAACTAAACCCTGTCATCCCCAGAAATGTCATCATTTGTCGTACCGTGTCTGGTTTAGGTGCTTTGCTAATCCCCTCGAGCTGATTGGGTGCTATGGCTTTAGTTTGGTGTGCTATCAGCCTCCCCAAGTATTCAACATCTGTCTGGCAGTATTGTAATTTTTTCCTGAACACCTTGTGCCCCCCTATTGCCAATCGTGTTAATACAGCCATGGAGTCCTCATGACACTGTTCCAATGTAGGAGAACAGATCAGGAGATCGTCCACATACTGTATCAGTGTACCATGTAGTACCAGTTCGTTCAAATCACTTTTCAACACCTGATTAAACAAATGTGGAGAATGTTTAAACCCCTGTGGCATTCTTGTATAAGTGTATTGTTTACCTTTATACGTAAATGCGAACAAATGTCTGCTTTCTTCTGCAAGAGGTACACTGAAAAATGCACCACATAAATCAATCACTGTGAAATACTTGGCATCAGGAGGAACGTTGGTCAGCATCGTGTGTGGATTTGGAACTTCAGCCTGCATGTCCTCAACAACATCATTGACAGCTCGCAAATCATGCACCAACCGCCATTTTTGTTTATCTGCTTTTAGCACAGGAAGCAAAGGAGTGTTACAGTTACTTTTTGTCTCTATTATAACACCTGCCTTTATTAGTCCTTCTATGGTGGGAGCTATGCCTGCCTCTGCCTCGGGTTTCATATAATATTGTTTTCGCCATGGTAGTTGAACGTTTGGTTTGGTTTGGATTTTTACCGCGTTAGCTGAATGCACTAAACCTACATCGGTGTCAGATTGTGACCATACCTGTCCAGGTATCGTCTCCTCCATTTCTGTCCTCAACTCCATCTGTCTGTCCCTGAGTAGCTGTCCTGCTGTTAGTGGTTCCTGTTGTTTTTGAATCACTTCCACTTCCTGTAAAACGCCTGTTATGTGTGTATAGCACAATATCTTCAAATATTTTTTACAACATGACTGGAGAATTAATTTGTTATCCGTTTCCTCCCATTCGAGTTGTTTTTCATAGGACATCATTGGCCCCAGGTGTTTAGCTTCGAAACCCTTGTTTATCAGTAGGGTAATGTGTGGTGCTCTGTCAGTGTCTGTGAACCAATCTTTGATTGCTGTCGACTGATCCGCATCTTGTGCCGTCATAGCAGCACCTTGTGGTCCAATTACTATGTGTTGCGATTCAATTGCCACTTTTTTTCCTGCGGCTTTCTTTTGCCATTCTTTTTCCAATTGCGGGTCCTGCTGTGGATCATATATCAGGGTGCAATGATATCCTATCTTTGACTCTCTTGCTTGGGGAATTTGAGCTCTAATGTATTTTCCCCATTTGTCCACTGTTTTGCTGACTTGCTCGTGGATATCACCTATCCAGTAAATATTTGCAGTGTCTGGTTTTGATACCACCATTTGAGGTGCTATCCCTGTTGATTCAATTAGTATGCCTTGTGGTGTGCATAATATTTGTATTCCTAATTTACATAGTGCATCTCTTCCTAATAAATTGACCGGTGTGGTGTCTGAAACCAAGATGGGTATCGTAGCTACACGTTCATGTAGCTTTAATGTCACTGGAGCTGTCATGGGTGTTAACTGCGTTTGTCCCGAAAATCCTACAGTTTTGGCAAATTTTCCTGCCATGGGGAGATGAGAGGCATCTTTTTTACTTAGACATGTGTAAGTAGCTCCAGTATCAACCATCATTGGTGTGCCTCTATCATTTATCAGAACCTGCAGTGTTGGTTCCGCTTCAGCATGTTTCGTAATTGCTACATGCTGACCCTCCCCCTGAGGATTCTCTGGGCACCCTTAGTACCCTTGACCCATAAACGGTCCTGTCTGTCTCCACTGACCTCTTCCTTGACCTTGCTGACCTTGCCACTGCTGTCCCTGCTGTTGTCTTGGTGAGGAAGGGTTGGTTAAACACTCGTTTCTTGTATGTCCTTCCTGGTTACATCCCCAACATACTATAGGCCCTCTGTACTGTCTCGGGGGCCCCCGTCCCATGGTGTAACTAGACTGCCCCTGCTGCTGAGCATACCTTGGATATTCTCGCTGTCCCCTATACTGGTTCTGTGTGTTTCCACCCCTCGGATTCCCACTATTCTGCGTATAAACATTAACCACAGGTGGGGTGAGTGACCCTTGGCTCTGAGGCTGTCGTGCCGGGGGGGGTAGTGTCTGTTGAAGAGGTTGGATCTGTGGCGGGGCCTGTTGGACGTTTTGCATTGTTGCAACATCTGGTTTCACCACAACCGCCTGCTTTTTCTTTTCTTTCTTCGTGAGTTCTTCTAGCTGAAGCTGAGTCAGCTTTCTCTGCACCTCTTTGCTTTGTTCTTGAATCTTCTGTTCGTTTTGTCGATATCTCTCCACTGCGTGGACCAGATGATCGCTGAACTCTTTATGGGGCATTGATGAGGTCAGTCCCACCACATCTCCTAGCTTGCTTTTGACCGGGCCAGGCAATGCTTCTATTATGGCATTTCTGAACAGCATCGAGATCAATCCATCATTTTCTGGATCTTTCTCCGTCTCCAATTGCCACCTCCTAACTTGGTTCTGCAGGAATGTTGCAGGGTTCTCTGTGTCGCCTATTGTGTGACCTCTCAGGATCTTGTGGTCAATACAGACTGGGTACTCGCATCTGAGTGCTCTCCAAGTTCTTTGTCTATAAGCGTCAAATGTGGTTCCATCAGAGGCCTCGTCCAACAGTTGGCTCAAACCCCCGTTTGTTAGTATGCTCTTCATCTTCTCTATCCCCAACACTCTGGCCAACAAAGCTTTCAGATCACCCACCGCCATTATATTCCCTATGGTGTTTTCCTCAAACATCCCTATCCACTTTGCAGCCCCTTTGTTAATATTAGGTAACTTTTTTACCAATCCTTCTAAATCTTGGGACCCCCATGGGATATATTGGGCTTGTTGTCCTTTTACCAGGATGGGATATATTCCTGAATAAGTCTTAGCTGCTCTTTTCTTCCTTTGTGATCTCCTAAGTTCCTCTTGCAAGTCGAACACTAGGGGAACTTGCGCTGATATACTGCTGCTGGGCTCGGCCCCCTCCCTTTCTTTCCCTGGTGTCCCACTCAAGCTCTCTCCCTCATGGCTGCGCTCCGCTGTCATCTCCATCTGGCTATCTTTTAACCTTCTTCCTCTATTAACCACCTCGTCTCCATCACTATCACTTCCGCTATCACTACTCCACTCGTTTGCTGTCCTTCTAAGGCTTTTATAACAGTCCATCTGTAAGGGTGGTCCTCTCCCTCTCTGTGTTCTACAAGCCTTATCCCTCTCTTTGTCCAGCTTAACCTCCCCTTTAACCTCTACCGTACCTGTTATCATTGGGTACTGTCCTGTGTTATATGGAGGTGGCTGAACCTTTTCAACTTCCTCAACTCCACTCAACATTTCCCTAGCTGTTCTTTCTCTCTGCCTCCACTTTGTACCTTCTTTTTGAAACATTGCTAATATTATCCTCTCTCTTTCTCTTTTCTCAATCGCTTTTTTCCCGGTTTTATGTATTTTGTGATTCTTCATCATCACCTCCATTTCTTCACACACCGTTGCATCAAATGTTCCTCCCTCTGGCCACTTTGTTCCCAATTTGGCAGTCCTCTTACCCCATTTGGCTGAGATTTGTATTATCTCCTCTTTATGCCTCACACGTGCCTCACAGCAAGAAGGTCCTGGGTTCGATTCCCGCCTGGGGCGCTGTTGGCACCGTGCTCCGGCGGGTTATCTTCCAAAAACAGGAGCCTTTCTGTGTGGAGTTTGCATGTTCTCCCCGTGTTCACATGGGGTTTCCTCCACCTCACGTCAGTAAGGACCCCCACCAAAAACATGCACCCATCATCGTCTGACCAGCGATGGACACTTATCACCTGGTCCCCGGGCGCGTCCACGTATGCTGCCCACTGCTCCTGGCTGTGCCCCCGGAGGAAGGACAAGCCAGGATGGGTCAAAAGCAGAGGAGCCATTTCACCGGCCACCATCAAGCATGTGCATGTGTGTGTGTGTGCAAGCATGTGTTGTGGAGTGTCGTGTGACAATTAAAGACTGTTTCTTCTTCTTCTTCTTCTTCTTCTTTATTTAAAGGGTTTTTTTTAGTCAGTATTTCCACGGCTGTAGGTGCCATGATACTAATGTATGTAACTATTAATTATCTAGTTTTACTTTATTATTATTCACCACAGTTTACGTTCACGCCTTTTTCTCTATCTTCTCCAAGTGAATGTAAAGCTGCTCCACTCCCCTTTTTTTTCTTTTCTGACTTGCGGCTCCCCCGGAGCTCCTCGACCCCCACCTTTTCTCTTGTCTCCTCTCCTCCTTTCTAACCCCTGCTCTCTACAGGCTTCCCAAGCCACTCTGCTCGGCCCTATTATTAGAAATGTATTTTATATTAGTTGTTAATTACAATACCTTATCTTCACCTATATCTCTATCTATTACTTCTAGAACTCCTTCTCTAAGCTAATTAACTACAATGGACGAAGACAAACACAATTCTCTGACTATGCAGACCCTTTCTCTCTTGAAAGGCGGTATCCCAGATTTACCAACACATAACAAAGCTCCTAACAAACACAAAACAACACAAAATAACTCTTTCGACCAACTGGGCCCTCTCGTCAGAGGGAGAACCCCAGATTTTTAAACTTCAAAACAAACTTAAAATAGATAATCACATGAGTGATAAGCCTCTGAGCACTGTCCCTATGCTTTTAATGGACTTTCTATATGATTACCCGCAGACAAAATTAAAGAGATCTATACAGGCCGTCTCTACCCTGCTTACCAAAAATAGATCTTATACAGGAAAAACAAACTTATAATAGATAATCACATGAGTGATAAGCCTCTGAGCACTGTCCCTATGCTTTTAATGGACTTTCTATATGATTACCCGCAGACAAAATTAAAGAGAGATCTATACAGGACCGTTTCCACACTCTGCTACAATGTGTATAATTCACAGAGCGTTGTGTGTGCATGCATGCGTCAACTTCATTCCAAGCCACTCTCTTTCTCTCTCCTCCTTCTTTACAGATATGCTTTTGGTTCTTTTTGGAGAGACACAAAACCTACCACCGGGCATGAGAATCGGGCAGACAATGATCACACAAATTTACTAAACTAATAGGTAAGAACAATGCTTACCTTTTCAAATTGGGTGGCCACCCGTTTTTGTGTGACCCTTGCCGGTCCCCGACCCACAGCCCAGCAGCCGGCGGGTCCCTGTTCTTCAATCCTGCCGACAACGCCAAATATGTAGTGGAAAAAACTGCATCTAACAATTAAACTGAAGAAGAGAAGTTCGAGAGAGTCGAGGTTTGAAGATATAAGACTTTATTATCACTTGCAAGAAGTGACAACAGAATCTGAGTTGGTTTGGCAAAGAACTGCCGAGCCGCTCATGGACTCCTCCTTTTAACCTCTTTCTGTTGGTCAAGAAAGTACATCTGTATACTCAATTAGGATCCCTTCCTTCCTCCTATGCGGTCAATGGTGCAAAGAAGCCATTTGTCTGCATTCTTTGACATCAGTTACAACAACAAACCTCCCGACACTAGTCCAGGCCACATTTTATGAGGGGATGGTTGCATTCACACACCTTCCCATGTCACATGGCCCACAGTCAACAAAGCACTTATTCATGTCTTTGCTGACCGCTGTCTCACACACACTTACTTCATTCATATAGCATATGGGCAAGATAACGAATGCTCTTTCTTATTTAATGGTGGAATATAATGAACATATTTCTTTTAAATGTACTAGTAAATTTCTCCCATAGTCCCTGCTCAGGTGTGTTGTTCGGCTGAGGAAGTTCACTTCAATTGTACAGGGGAAAGTTGGAGAGCAGTCAAAGTGTCATTCTGCACTATTGCATTACAATTAAAAATTCCCATGTGTAATGGACCACTATGAGTGTGCAACGTAGCATTTAGAAGCTTGGGAATTCCATCACATCCCAATAAGCCTATGCTGTTTTCACACCACAACTCAGGGTGTGTGTGCAAAGGAAGTCGCCCACAACCACAAACACTGCAGTTGAGATGCCCACATTTGGTTTGCACCACCCTGAATGATAGGCTTTTGTTTAGTCTAGATATCCCCCTTCTAGAGCCATTGTGCCTGATTGTTAAAATTCCAAGCCCTTTGATTTGAAAGAGCATGTGTACTGGAGAATGCAGGCGTTGATCCTGCTACCTCTCGCATGCTAAGCAAGCGCTCTACCATTTGAGCTAATTCCCCCATGCGATAGATGAACATTTCCTTGGGGAACCTCATCATTAAGACTACCTGGGTGCTCACCTCCAAGTGATAGCACATTAAGGAAAGGGTCCGCAATGATTTTGATTTCAACAAATAGTGTGGCTAAATCCTTTCATGAGGAGCCTTACAAGCTCAGACTGCAGAATGCCCCACTTTAAATCTGAGTGTCCAGGGTTCAAGTCCCTGTTCAAACACATTTATTTACTGCAGAAGTTCACACAATTCATACAGGTAAACATTAGAGAGTATCCCAAGTGTCATTCCCAACTAGATAAGAAAATAAACCAGTTCTCTTTGGAAGACAGGCTCAGGTGAGCATCAGACTTTTAATCGGAGGGTCCAAGGTTAGAGTCCCTGCTCAGGTGTGTTGTTCTGCTGAGGAAGTTCACTTCACTTGTACAGGGGAAAGTTAGAGACTATGAGTGTGCAACGTAGCATTTAGAAGCTTGGGAATTCCATCACATCCCAATAAGCCTATCCTTTTTTCACACCAAAACTCAGGGTTTGTGTGCAAAGGAAATCCCCCACAACCACAAAGTGGTTCAGACTTTTAATCTGAGGGTCAAGGTTCAAGTCCCTGTTCTGCTGAGGAATTCACTTCACTTGTACAGGGGAGTGTTGGAGAGCAGTCAAAGTGTCATTCTGCACTAATGCATTACAATCAAAAATTCCCATGTGTAATCGACCACTATGAGTGTGCAACCTAGCATTTAGAAGCTTGGCAATTCCATCACATCCCAATAAGCCTATCCTTTTTTCACACCACAACTCAGGGTGTGTGCGCAAAGGAAATCCCCCACAACCACAAAATAAGCAGTCAAGATGCCCACACTTGGGGGAATTTGACCAGCAGAGTCGGATGCAATGATATTACCTCACCCTGGCACAATCAGAGTGCTATGACATAGCCTCACACTGGGCAAACGTCCTGAACAATGTTTCACCCGTGCCATGTAAGGATACCAAAAAGGTGCTTACATTCTGTCACACCCAGCAGAAAACCAAAGAAACCAGTCCTCTTTGAGAGACAGGCTCAAGAACACCTGAGTAGCTCAGCTGGCAGAGCATCAGACTTTTAATCTGAGGGTCCAGGGTTCAAGTCCCTGCTCGGGTGTGTTGTACACTTGAGAAAGTCCGCTTCACTTGTACGGTTTGAGAGCAGTCCAGTGTTGTCTGCACTGGTGCATTACAATTAATGGTTCTCACTTGTAAAAGACTGTTTGAGCTAATTCCCCCTAGAATATCAGGCATTTCCTTGAGAAACCTCATTACAAAGATTACCTGGGTGCTCACCTGCAAGTGATAGCACATAAATGAAAGTGTGACATTGATTTGGATTTCAACAAATAGTTTGGCTCAATCCATTAATGAGGAAGGTCAGACTACAGAGTGCCACACTTTTTATCTCAGTTTCCAGTGTTCCAGTCCCTGTTCAGACACATTCATTAATTGCATAAATTCACACAATTCATACAGGTAAACAATAGAGAGCATCCCAAGTGTCATTCCCAACTGGATGTTCATTATGGTTGATGTTGTCCTTTAAAAATCATGATAGACAGGCAATTTACATTTGGAATGTTCATTATTTGTAATTCACTTCACCGGTACAGGTCGAAAAGAATGTCTTGAATGAGTATGAGAGTGGATGCAAGCGTCAACATATCTTGGGAATGCTGAGAATAAGAAAGCAAGGTGCCCTGTTTCATCACAGGTTAAAGCTATGCTTTTCTCATACAACAGCTGAAAGTAGAGCACAAATGCAGTCCCCCATTACCGCATACTATGCAGTTGTGATTCCCACAATTTGGGAATTTGCAGGGGTCAACACAATCAGAGTGCTTTGACATTGCCTCACATTGGGCAAATGTCCTTACTGATCAATGAATCACACCTGCCAGGTATGTATACCAAAGAGGTGCTTGCCTTCTCTTGTCACACTCAGCAGAAAAGAAACCAGTTCTCTTTGGAAGACAGGCTCAGGTGAGCATCAGACTTTTATTCGGAGGGTCCAAGGTTAGAGTCCCTGCTCAGCTGTGTTGTTCTGCTGAGGAAGTTCACTTCACTTGTACAGGGGAAAATTGGAGACTATGAGTGTGCAACGTAGGATTTAGAAGCTTGGGAATTCCATCACATCCCAATAAGCCTATCCTTTTTTCACACCACAACTCAGGGTTTGTGTGCAAAGGAAATCCCACACAACCACAAAGTGGTTCAGACTTTTAATCTGAGGGTCAAGGTTCAAGTCCCTGTTCTGCTGAGGAATTCACTTCACTTGTACAGGGGAGTGTTGGAGAGCGGTTAAAGTGTCATTCTGCACTAATGCATTACAATCAAAAATTCCCATGTGTAATCGACCACTATGAGTGTGCAACCTAGCATTTAGAACCTTGGGAATTCCATCACATCCCAATAAGCCTATCCTTTTTTCACACCACAACTCAGGGTGTGTGTGCAAAGGAAATCCCCCACAACCACAAAGTGGTTCAGTCTTTAAATCTGAGGGTCCAAGGTTCAAGTCCCTGCTCGGGTGTGTTGTACACTTGAGAAAGTCCCCTTCACTTGTACGGTTTGAGAGCAGTCCAAGAGTTGTCTGCACTGGTGCATTACAATTCACGGTTCTCACTTGTAAAAGACCGTTTGAGCTAATTCCCCCTAGAATATCAGGCGTTTCCTTGAGAAACCTCATTACAAAGATTACCTGGGTGCTCAGGTGCAAGTGATAGCACATAAATGAAAGTGTGACATTGACTTGGATTTCAACAAATAGTTTGGCTCAATCCTTTAATGAGGAAGCTCAGACTACAGAGTGCCACACTTTTTATCTCAGTTTCCAGTGTTCCAGGCCCTGTTCAGACACATTCATTAATTGCAGAAGTTCACACAATTCATACAGGTAAACATTAGAGAGCATCCCAAGTGTCATTCCCAACTGGATGTTCATTATGGTTGATGTCCTTTAAAAATTATGATAGACAGGCAATTTACATTTGGAATGTTGATTATGTGTAATACACTTCACCGGTACAGGTCGAAAAGAATGTCTTGAATGAGTATGAGAGTGGATGCAAGCGTCAACGTGCTAATATCTTGGGAATGCTGAGAATAAGAAAGCAAGGTGCCCTGTTTCATCACAGGTTAAAGCTATGCTTTTCTCCTACAACAGCTGAAAGTAGAGCACAAATGCAGTCCCCCATTACCGCATACTATGCAGTTGTGATTCCCACAATTTGGGAATTTGCAGGGGTCAACACAATCAGAGTGCTTTGACTTTGCCTCACACTGGGCAAACGTCCTTACTGATCAATGTATCACCCCTGCCAGGTAAGTATACCAAAGAGGTGCTTGCCTTCTCTTGTCACACTCAGCAGATAAGAAAAGTCACCAGTTTTCTTTGGAAGACAGGCTCAGGTGAGGATCAGACTTTTAATCTGAGGGTCCAAGGTTAGAGTGCCTGCTCAGGTGTGTTGTTCTGCTGAGGAAGTTCACTTCACTTGTACAGGGGAACGTTGGAGACTATGAGTGTGCAACCTAGCATTTAGAAGCTTGGGAATTCCATCACTTCCCAATAAGCCTATCCTTTTTTCACACCAAAACTCAGGGTTTGTGTGCAAAGGAAATCCCCCACAACCACAAAGTGGTTCAGATGTTTAATCTGAGGGTCCAAGGTTCAAGTCCCAGTCTGTGTCACCCTGTGAAGACTCTGCCTTACCGCCACTGCATGGCAAGCAAGCCACAGGTAATATTTCTAAGTTTAATTAAATACAACATACGTTTTAAACAGAATTGTAAAGCCCCTTCTTTCATGGGGTTTGCACAATCCTGACCAGAATGAAATAGGCTTGGCCACATCTTTTGTTTTGTCTTGATATCCCCTTTTTGGAGCCATTGTGCCTGATTGTTAAAATGCCAAGCCTTTGGATTTGAAAGAGCAAGTTCACTGAAGAATGCAGGCATTGATCCTGCTACCTCTCGCATGCAAAGCAAGCGCTCTACCATTTGAGCTAATTCCCCCTAGAAAGTGAAGCATTTACTTGAGAAACTTCATTACTAAGATTACCTGGGTGCTCACCTACAAGTGATTCACATTAGGGAATGCGTGCACACTGATTTGGATTTCAACAAATAGTTTGGCTAAATCCTTCCATGCGGAGCCTCACAAGCTCAGACTGCAGAATGCCCCACTTTAAATCTGAGGGTTCAAGCCCCTGCTCAGGTGTGTTGTTCGGCTGAGGAAGTTCACTTCAATTGTACAGGGGAAAGTTGGAGAGCAGTCAAAGTGTCATTCTGCACTATTGCATTACAATTAAAAATTCCCATGTGTAATGGACCACTATGAGTGTGCAACCTAGCATTTAGAAGCTTGGGAATTCCATCACATCCCAATAAGCCTATGCTGTTTTCACACCACAACTAAGGGTGTGTGTGCAAAGGAAGTCGCCCACAACCACAGACACTGCAGTTGGGATGCCCACATTTGGTTTGCACCACCCTGAATGATAGGCTTGGCCAAATCTTTTGTTTAGTCTAGATATCCCCCTTCTAGAGCCATTGTGCCTGATTGTTAAAATTCCAAGCCCTTTGATTTGAAAGATCATGTGTACTGGAGAATGCAGGCGTTGATCCTGCTACCTCTCGCATGCTAAGCAAGCGCTCTACCATTTGAGCTAATTCCCCCATGTGAGAGATGAACATTTCCTTGGGAAACCTCATCATTAAGACTACCTGGGTGCTCACCTCCAAGTGATAGCACATTAAGGAAAGCGTCCGCAATGATTTTGATTTCAACAAATAGTGTGGCTAAATCCTTTCATGAGGAGCCTTACAAGCTCAGACTGCAGAATGCCCCACTTTAAATCTGAGTGTCCAGGGTTCAAGTCCCTGTTCAAACACATTTATTTACTGCAGAAGTTCACACAATTCATACAGGTAAACATTAGAGAGTATCCCAAGTGTCATTCCCAACTAGATAAGAAAATAAACCAGTTCTCTTTGGAAGACAGGCTCAGGTGAGCATCAGACTTTTAATCGGAGGGTCCAAGGTTAGAGTCCCTGCTCAGGTGTGTTGTTCTGCTGAGGAAGTTCACTTAACTTGTACAAGGGAAAGTTGGAGACTATGAGTGTACAACCTAGCATTTAGAAGCTTGGGAATTCCATCACATCCCAATAAGCCTATCCTTTTTTCACACCACAACTCAGGGTTTGTATGCAAAGGAAATCCCCCACCACCACAAAGTGGTTCAGACTTTAAATCTGAGGGTCCAAGGTTCAAGTCCCTCTTCTGCTGAGGAATTCACTTCACTTGTACAGGGGAGTGTTGGAGAGCAGTCAAAGTGTCATTCTGCACTAATGCATTACAATCAAAAATTCCCATGTGTAATCGACCACTATGAGTGTGCAACCTAGCATTTAGAAGCTTGGCAATTCCATCACATCCCAATAAGCCTATCCTTTTTTCACACCACAACTCAGGGTGTGTGTGCAAAGGAAATCCCCCACAACCACAAAATAAGCAGTCAAGATGCCCACACTTGGGGGGAATTTGGCCAGCAGAGTCGGATGCAATGATATTACCTCACCCTGGCACAATCAGAGTGCTATGACATAGCCTCACACTGGTCAAACGTCCTGAACAATGTCTCACCCGTGGCATGTAAGGATACCAAAAAGGTGCTTACATTCTGTCACACCCAGCAGAAAACCAAAGGAACCAGTTCTCTTTGAAAGACAGGCTCAAGAACACCTGAGTAGCTCAGCTGGCTGAGCATCAGACTTTTAATCTGAGGGTCCAGGGTTCAAGTCCCTGCTCGGGTGTGTTGTACACTTGAGAAAGTCCCCTTCACTTGTACGGTTTGAGTGCAGTCCAAGAGTTGTCTGCACTGGTGCATCACAATTAACGGTTCTCACTTGTAAAAGACCGTTTGAGCTAATTCCCCCTAGAATATCAGGCATTTCCTTGAGAAACCTCATTACAAAGATTACCTGGGTGCTCACCTGCAAGTGATTGAGGTGTCTGGAAGGTTTGAGCTGAATAGGTCACTGAGCTCCCAAAGCTGAGATATAGTGCGGTCATAATATTAACTATGTTATTATTAGATTTATTGCTTAAGAATGAGAACGTCAAGGTTCTGTTCAGAGGCCCTATGGGAGAGGAATTTTGTTTATTCCTCCAGCTCGACCAGAGGAGGAAATGTTTAGATTTATGACAGGACATAGGCTGAGCGGGCACCTATGGGTTGGAACCAGATGTGGTATGTTATCTCTGTACAGCTTTAAAAGCGAATGCAGAGCGTCACTTGGCAGAGATTCCATCCGGCTCGGGTCTCTCCCAGGACATCCATGGCAAGTCTGGTTTGATGCTGATTTGTGTAATAAAATTATTATTTTATTCAAGTCAGTGTCAGCGGTCACTCCTTCATTCTTCAGCACATCACACCCATCAAGAAACTAAACTACAAAGTGGCGTCACGAATCAGGATCTGTTGGGCCTCATCTGCCGATGCTGCCTGCTCCAGCGAACTGCCGCTCTCAGGGTGAGTGACCTCTCACAAAATTGAGCTGTTATGTGGGCTGGAGCAGTGTGTTTTTGGCAGGGAGACTGCACTGAGATTATGCGGAGATGGAGATGATGTGTTGATGTGTGAAGTGAGTTTCCGTCTAAATTGGGGTTAATTAAGATGTAAAAGATGTAAATAAGGGGAATAAGAGAATAATAAGTGAAGAAAAAGATAATTAAGTTGAAATAGAGAATAGAGACAAGAGAAATAAAAGTTAGAAGTTGAAATAGAGAATAGAGAGGAGAGAAATAAAAGCTAAAAGTTAAAAGTTGAAATAGAGAATAGGGACGAGAGAAATGAAAAATGAAGTTAAAAGTAAAAGTTAAAGGCTTTAAAGATGTTGAGAAAGTAGAAATAAAAAGTAATTGTAGAATGGCAGAACTAGTAGCCAAAAGTTATTTAAATAACCATGCAAGATAAACGAAGACAGGGCCCGTATCTCGTTAAACAGTAAGACATGTGTACATTAAATGCTGTGTGAAAGTTGGCCGAATGAAAATATAATATAGTCAAATCTAGGTAGGAAAAAACAAGAGGAAATAACCCTGGCCAGGGGAATTGACTCAAAATAAAGTTATATGAATAAAGATGAAAAAGAAGAAAGTAAAGTGAAAAAGAGATAAAAGTTAAAAGCCTAAAGTGAGATGAAAAAGATAAAAGCAAATAAAAAGAGTTACAAGTTAAAGGCTAAAGATGAAAAATAAAGTTTGAGCTAAAGTAAGATGAAAAGGATAAAGTGAAATAAAAACAGTTACAAGTTAAAGGCTCAAAAGATGAAAAAATAAAGTTTGTAAAGAAAAGTGAGGAAAAACAGGGCAGAACCTGCTCTGGAGAACTAGTGAACATGCATGATGAGAGAATCTGATTAAAAAGAATTTGTTAAAAGTGTGGCCAAAGTAAAATTTTAAAAGTCTGGCCAAAGTGAAAATTTTGATGAAATGAGAAAAGTATAAATGAGTCGACGTAAAACATAAAGCTAAGCGCTGTTAAAGTCTCTGGGGATTAGATGTTCTGCTGGTCAGACATATCTTTTTCTTTTTTTTTTCTTTTTGTGTGTGTGAGTGTGAAAGTGCCGCGGCTGCAGAGGTAGAAGAGCTTTGTGTAATGTTTTGTGTATGTGATATAGAATATATGTGTTATTAATAGGTATACATATGTGGTGAGCAGTTGAATAATACATAAAGAGAAACATTTCTTGCCCCTTTAGTGATAAACATATATGAGCCTGTTTACGGACTTTGTAAAGTTGATAAAAATATATGAGCCTTTCTTTAAGGACTTTTGATAAATATATATGAGCCTTTTTTCCAAGGACGTTTGTGCATTTGATAAAGGATATGAACCTTTACAGGACTTTATATAGTTGATAACAAAATGATCCTTCTGAAGGACTAGAGCCACAGTCTGCCTACACATACATGTACACATCCAGAAAAGAAAAGAAAATCTCCTGCTCTGAATTGGAAGTGGGATTTGTGATTTGTTTGATTGGCGTGTGGGTTTTTTCTTTTTCTTTTTGTGCTTGGGGTGTGTGTGGCGGTGATTTCTGTGAGTCCTGTCTGGTTAAAAGAGCAGATGGTCTTGTTGGGGTGAAGGGAGACTCTGGTTCTTGATGCAAGAAAAGAGGTTTTGTGTTTCGACTGCTGAGAGAAAACAGTTTTAATATACGAGTGTGCGTAACTGCATTGAACTGGGCTGTCCCTACGGGAGCCAAAACAGGATGTTCACTCGCTGACGACCAGTCCATACTGGAAGTCTTTGCTAAACTTAAGAGGTGGAGCAAGGGGTGGTGCTTCACACAAGAGTGGAATTTAGTTAACTCCTCCTGACAAGAGGGGCTGGTGAGCCCCCTCTCTACTCTTTTCTCTCAGTAGTTAGAAGAAAGAATAAAAAGGATAAAATACAATTAAATAGATAAATAGAATAAAAATAATTAAATAAAATAAAAATAAATAGATAAATAGAATAAAAATAACTAATTAAAAGTGATATCAGATTGACTAATATATTCTTTGGACTTTAAATGCATTGCATGATTAAAAGTAACCATTGCTTTATTTCAAGTGTGCGCAAAATAAAAAAGCTGATAATGTATGTCACACTGAATTGTATCACAGTGTGTATAAGAATTTAGAGTGAGCCTAAGGCATTGAACTCTTCTGTTATTCTTTTTCTTTTTTCTTTCTTCCTCTCTTTTACTATGCTGAGTGAAAGCTGAGTGAAAGCTGGGGGAAAGACAGAGAAGATGGAATGAGTCTGAACTGAATCATCCATAGGGCAGATGACAAGACATCTGGCAGATCTTCACAGACACTGAGGCTTGCGGATGACAACGTTCTGGAATCCTGAATCCATCCAAACCAATTAAAGGCCAGTACGGTTTTATCCACAAACTCTTTCAACAGACCTCACCTGCATTTACCTATATACCTATAAATTTAGTTATAATAAATGTGTTTAGCTTGTCTTCACATATGCGTTTGTAGTAGTTCTTTTTCATACATTGCATTTGCAATTATTTAGTGAGAGACTTGGCAACGGACTGACCAATTAAGGCATTTGCCTAATTAATAGGGTATTATTGACTGATTGATTGATTGATCATGTGGAAAAGCTGATTTGATTTAAATACTGTTCTGTGAATATTGGTTTCATTATCTGGGTATGATTTATCTATGCTGTTTTGAGAATGAACACTGATATCATTTTGATAATTGAACATAAATGAGTGTGAATGATAGTGAACAAGTGAATTGGCTTTCACAAGTGGGAAGCGATTGGTCTCCTTTGGGGTTGGCAAATTCAGCTGTTGTTGGTTGAGTGTGATTACACGGTGCTTTATAAAGACATTTTTAAAATAATTCAATTTGATTTACAATAAAAGAAAAATAAGAGAGTCATTAGGATGTCAAAAATGGATACTAAAATTACAAAAGTAATCACTCCTATTGATGTAGTGCAAAAGAACAATCCCCTTATTAAAGATATTGCAAAAATATCAGGAAAATGGAGCAAGCGTTGGCCGGACATTGAACAACCATGGCCAGTTGAAGGAACTCTTAACCCGGATGTGATTAAAACAATGCAGGTGCTTGTGTCCACATATAAAGTAAATCAAAAGAAAGGCAAGAAAGGAATGAGACGCACGGAGAAAAGACAAACAGAATTTGGCATTCTGCAACTGTTTGCAAAGGAGGGACAGACATGGTTCGAAGCTGCAAAGGAAAAAAGAGAACAAAGTAGACAAGAAATAAAGAAAAATGACAAGGAAACAGAAAAATTGATGGAGAAGATTACCACGCCCTTCTCAGATACAGCATCTTTACAGAAGCCCCCGCCTTATGAGAAGGAGGTGAAGTTCACTGATGTTTATCCCCAGCTCCCAGTGATTACACAGGAAGGCAACTATCTCTGCAAAGATGAGGATGAACAAATAATAGAGATGGGCAAGGCTAAAACAACCATGAAGATGTACCCGAGCTCCAACAGTACAAAGAAGAAGGAACAGGATCAGGAGACTCTCAGAAAAGTCAACCAAATACAGTTGGTGGATAATAAGAAGAAGAAAAAGAAACAAGCTGTGGTTATGCAGAGCCAGTCACAACTAAATCAATTACCACCACAACCACAGCAAGGACAGATTCAGGTACTTCCACCTGTGGTCTTCACTGTCTCCTTTCCACAGCCAGTTTTTGACCAACCACAAACATGGAGAGGAAGAGGTCAAGGAAATATAGGAAGAGGAAGAGGAGGAAATTTCCAACAGCCTCAAGGAGCGTGTCATAATTGTGGACAACAAGGTCATTTTGCACGTGACTGCTACAGGTTCGGAGGAGGCTTCAGAGGAGGCTTCAGAGGAGGCTTCAGAGGACAACCACAGCCACCCAGGGGACCAGCGAACCCTTACAGGGGTCCAGAACCTGGTTTCTAGGGGTGCCCAGAAGACTCGAGAGGGAGGTGTCAGCTGGTAGTATCAGGGCCGGAGCAAGATCCAAAAATAGAGGTGAAAATAAATGATAAGTCATTGGAAGTAATGGCAGATTGCGGAGCAGCTTTCACCTGTGTTCGGCCTGAAGATGCTATACATCTCCCCATGTCTGACCAATTGGTACGGACAATCGGGTTTGAGGGTGTGAAACAGCTGATTCCTCTCACAAAACCAATTGAGCTCTGCTGTAGAAATCGGAAAATCACACTACCTATTTTGGTGTCAGAACATACGTCCATTGCACTCTTGGGAAGAGATGCTATGTGCAAACTAAATTGCACAATACGGTGTACACCGGACAGCTGTCTGGTGGATGTGCCACCTGATGTCTACCACCATTTATTTAGCGCACCAGAGACCGAGACTTCTTCAGTATATTGGCTTGGAAATCTTAGTCCAGAGCTATTAGAGCCAGCCAAGCCGTGGGAGAAGTTCATTGTGGCAAATATGCCTGATGCTAAGCCCCCTGAGTATCCACATCATTGCACGTTGAAATATTTCAAGAAAGCTGACCAATTGGATCCAGAAGAATGGTTGAGTAGTCAACCGAAGCATGTTCAGCTGATCTCATGCTGCATAATTGTGGGACCACAAGGAGCAGCTATGAAGATAAACACCAATGAATATCTTGAGAAAGAGTATGACATTGTGAAAAGTGTGCCACATGTGACTTTAATGGTGGCTGAAGGATTTGAGCAGAAGCAAATAGGAGAAATGATGGCAGAAGCTGAGGAAGCCATTTTTTCACCCATAAAGGAGAATCTTGCTATCTGGATAAGTGAAGAACAGAAGTTCATGAAAATCATGATTTCAGCTCAAGGACAAGGACAACCACAAGTGATACAGATGACACATGAGTCAATGTTCAGCGCTAAATTGGACTCAGACAGCATGAGAGAGGAGATGCTGCAACAAATTCCAGAATGTTTGTGGTCACGACATAGTACTGACATCGGACTTGTGAAGTCAGCCCAACCGGTGAGAGTTGAACTGAGACCAGGAACCAAACCTCCTTGGAAGAACCAATATCCACTAAAGGAAGAGGCAATCAAAGGGATTGAACCACAAATTGAAGGACTGTTAAAAGCAGGTGTAGTGGAAATATGTTTGGATCCTCAGAGCAATACACCTATATTGCCTTTAAAGAAACCAGATGAGTCCTATCGCTTGGTACATGATTTAAGAGCGATAAATGAAGTGGTGCAGGATTTTCCAGCAGATGTACCAGATCCACATACCTTGTTAGCCCAAATCCCTCCAGAGGCTACACACTTCACAGTGTTGGATTTGTGTGGAGCATTTTTCAGTGTTCCACTGAGCGAAGAAAGTCAAGGATTGTTTGGATTCACGTACAAAGGACAAACCTTCAAGTACAAGAGGCTCCCTCAAGGATTCAAACATAGCCCTCACATTTTCAATAAAGTATTGCAGGATGACTTGGCTGGGATTGATCAGATCTTGAAAAGTACTGTCATTCAGTATGTGGACGACATCGTCATCTGTTCACCGGATAAGGAAACATGCCATGAGGATTCAATCAAACTGTTACAGCTATTGGCAGACAAAGGACACAAGGCCTCTCAGAAGAAGCTACAGTATTGTCAAGAAAAAGTTGTTTATTTGGGTCAAACAATAACCCATGGACACAGAAGCATCTCTGAGAGTCATTTGGAAGCCATTCGAACGGCACCAAAGCCTAGAACAGTCAGAGAGATGATGACATTTCTTGGCATTGCGGGATATTCTTCAGCCTGGGTAGAAGATTATGCCTGCCTAACAGGGCCTTTGAGAGCCATGATAAAAGAGACTGGGAATGCTCAACTCCATTGTAACCTCACCTGGACCCAAGAAGGTCTTATGGCATTTGAAACGATCAAACAGAGGCTACAAGAAGCTCCAGCGCTAGCGCTGCCAGACTACTCTAAGAACTTTTTGCTGTATGTGGCTACGTCCACTGGAGGCAAATATGCATGTGCAGTTCTTTGTCAGCCAACAGGTACAGGGACAAGTCCTCAACCTGTGTCGTATTATTCTACTGCCTATTCAGAAGTAGAATCGGGGCTACCACTGTGCTACAGAGCAATTGGTGGGAGTTTATCTAATGTATGAGAAAGCATCATCAGTAACTATGGGTTACCCAGTGACAATTCTTACCCATCATAGTCTCAGAAATCTTTTGAACTTCGGTAAATGTACATTGACTATGTCTAGGCTAAGAGACTATCATAGGCTCTTAGAGCAGGGAGATGTCACCTTAGTAAGGTGCGTCACGGTAAATCCAGCTGATAATTTACCAACACCAGGGGATGAAGAGCCACATGATTGTATTCAGGAAGTAGAGAGATATGCAAAGCTCAGATCAGACTTGCAAGCTTTCCCACTGCATGTGTCAGATGTGGAGTATTGGACTGACGGGTCCTGCTATCGAATAGGAGACACATTGAGTGCTGGTTATGCAGTAGTCAAAGCCCAGGGAACTGAATTTGTTGTTGAGAAAGCAGAAGTAATACCACAACCTGCTTCTGCACAGCTTGCTGAGCTTGTGGGCCTGACTGAAGCTTGTCTATTGGCTGAAGGCAAGCGAGTGACAATATATACAGATTCGGCATATGCACATAATGTGTGTCATTTATTTGGATCAGTATGGAAAAATCGAGGATTTAAGAAAACCGATGGTTCTCCGATACAGCATCATGCCCAAATAATAAAATTGTTGCATGCAATGATGAAACCAAAGGAAATAGCTGTAGCTAAGTGTGCAGCACACAAAATAGACACGTCAAGGGTCACACAAGGTAACAAAGCGGCTGATGAGGCTGCTAAAGCAGTTACAGGAGCAAACAAAGCAGGCAAGGTTCTTCTGGTCACTCATGAAGTGGACTTGGAAGATAAAATCACGCTCAGAGATGTGATCGCGATGCAAGAAGCGGCGTCAGCCATCGATAAACAATTATGGTTGGACCGAGGGGCCACACAAGATTCTGCTGGTCTGTGGAGAAATCATGAAGGACTGATGGTAGCACCCCCTGACCTACTAGGTCTGATGATTCAGGAAGCACATGGGTTAGCCCATGTTGCAAGGGGGGAGGTAAGGAGAAAGATCACGAAAGAGTATGGTTTTTGGGCACCGTACTTGCTTGAGCAAATTGATTATGTCATAGGCAGATGCACAATCTGTCTTAAAAATAACGTTCGGAGGGGTGTGTTGAGTCCACCCGGTCACATTCCAACTCCGACAGGTCCTATGCGTGAGTTGGTTGTGGATTTTGTTGACATGATAAGACCAATAGGAGGTAAAAGATACATGCTAGTCGTCGTGGATAGATTTTCACGGTGGCCTGAGGCATGTCCAACCAAGCGTAAAGATGCTCAGTCGTTTGCCAAGTTCTTGTGTCGTGAGGTCATAAGCAGGTGGGGACTTCCAGATCGGATATCCTCAGATAATGGGAAAGAGTTCGTGGATAGAACAGTCAAATTAATTCTGCAGAAATTGGGAATTAAACAACGTTTAGGAGCTGTTTATCATCCACAAAGCCAAGGAATTCGTGTAAAAATGAATGGTGTGCTGAAAAATCGCATTGTTAAAATCTGTCAGCATACAGGTCTGAATTGGGTAGAGGTGTGTACTTAGGAGCTAACACTAGTAGAGAATATCCCATTTTGAATATCTGATTCCATCATTTACTCAACACTATTGTTAACAAGGGAAATACATGGACAAAGGGGGGAAAAGAAAAAAAGTTAATCATATATTGGAATAATGTTAAAGTATAATGCAAAAGTGAAATTATTACACTGTATTTGATGTTTGTGCAAGATACTGGCTGGTGATTCTTTCTTTCAGGACCAGTCAGAGGATGGCTGTGTCCAGAGATCCTAACAGCCTAATGGACTTGAACATTCAAACATGGACACTCGAAAATGGACGGCGGACCCTGAATGAAGACATCATGATCAGGAGTGTCGAGTGAAATATCATTAAAAGTTGATGGTGTTAAAAAGCAACAGTTTAATACATACATGTGTGTCCTGAATGTGTTTATAATATTGGAGTTTGTTTACTACAATGTAACCTGTATTATTGATAAATATCCTGTACTCTACGCTAGATATTTTTAGCAAGACATATTACTTTGATTTGCTATTGTTTTCTTTGAGTTGTCTGTAGTAGGATGAAGTGAATACATTGGGACCTCAGGTATTTTCTTTTTTTGCGGTTTTTGAGGGACATTGGTGCTAGGCAGGGAAAGGTCCACTGGAAGGTCCGATGGGTCGACCAGCCTGACTTTGGACTCATTTTTGATTTATTTCTGAGGCTCTAAATGTATGCATATATATGTAACATCCTATACAGTAGTCTAAACCCTTCGTCTTTTTCTGTTAATTGATTTGGAGTACCTTAGGTGGTTGCCTGGGGCAGAGGGACCGTGAGAGAATTTTCCTGTCTTGATTGATTGATGGATGTTCTAAAAAATGAAGCTGCCAGATGGGTTTTTCGCTCTCACACTCCACAAATTTGCTGTATTGCTATGACTAAGCATGGTCAGAAGGGTATATTATAACCAATTGTGTTTGTTATTAAGTGATTTCTATTAAGCCAATTAACATCGTATGTTCAATTACTCTTCTCTCTGTCGAGACTTTGTGTAGTCTCGAAGGGGGGAATATGAGGTGTCTGGAAGGTTTGAGCTGAATAGGTCACTGAGCTCCCAAAGCTGAGATATAGTGCGGTCATAATATTAACTATGTTATTATTAGATTTATTGCTTAAGAAGGAGAACGTCAAGGTTCTGTTCAGAGGCCCTATGGGAGAGGAATTTTGTTTATTCCTCCAGCTCGACCAGAGGAGGAAATGTTTAGATTTATGACAGGACATAGGCTGAGCAGGCACCTATGGGTTGGAACCAGATGTGGTATGTTATCTCTGTACAGCTTTAAAAGCGAATGCAGAGCGTCACTTGGCAGAGATTCCATCCGGCTCGGGTCTCTCTGATCATCTTAACAGGAGATCCAGGGTTGATGGCCCAGCAGCGCATTTCGGACTTGAATGCCGTTCAGTGGAGGCAGTATACATACCACGATAATATATTTTAATGAAAAACCAGCCAAAAGAGGCTCTGTAGCGCAATGGATAGCGCGTTGGACTTCTAGGACTTGTTCACAATCAATTCAAAGGTTGTGGGTTCAAGTCCCACCAGAGTCAAATGGCTGTCTCACTAGTTTTCACTCCATTCCTGAAGTTCTGAATCCTTGTCAACATCATCTGACTGTAAAAAAACCCCACAGTAACATCAGTTGCTTTTCCTCAGAACTTACACAATTTGATTGAGTATGTTACAAATGCTTGTTTTGAGGATGTGCCACACCCCTTCCAATGAGGTGGTGCAGCGTTGATGGCCGTGGGCTGCTCATCCATTGTGCTCTGCATGTATTGGTACAAATCCCCTCTACATTTGTGGCTGGTGCTTTAACATTTGGTTAAAGGATGATGGATTTAAATCTTTGCACTGTTATTTTACTTATTTCGGTCAACATGCATTTTAACACAGTTGTATCTCCATTTTCGGATGTAGCGCCCGGTGCTGTGGCTTACTGGGTTAAATAGCCCGCCTAGTTAACAGGAGATGCTGGGGTTGAAGTTCTTGTTTGGATTTGAATTATTTTCAGTGGAGGCAGTATGCATATCATAAGAATATATATCAGTGAAAATATTTCCTGAAGTGGCTCTTGAGTGTAATTTGAATTATAGGCGTCGCAAGCAGGTAATTCCCCGCTTGTGGTTCGAGTCCCTCTAGATTCACTTGTCTTGCTTATTATGTTTTACTTAATTCTTAAAATTAACATCCTACGTACTATGGCCTTAGTATGGTCTTCTGACTGTCAAGAAAACTCGATGCTCTAACTTCCTTTACAAAATGAGGAAAATGTTACACATGGTTGTTTTTGAGAATGCAATACACCTTTACAGACAAGGATGCCTTGTGATTAAGGCAGTGTTCAGCAAAACTGTTGTGCTGTGCATGCATTTGTTCATGTCCCATCCACCTTGTGGCTGGCAAGCTGCATTTTAATCCCTGCAGTGTTGCAGTTATTTCTTTCAATATGCATTTTGAACAGAGTTGTGTCTTCATTTCCAGGTGTAGTGCATTGTGCTGTGGCTTCGTTGGTGAATGCGCCTGTCTAACAGGAGATCCAGGGTTGATGTCCCAGCAGCGCATTTCGGACTTGAATGCCGTTCAGTGGAGGCAGTATACATACCACGATAATATATTTCAATGAAAAACCAGCCAAAAGAGGCTCTGTAGCGCAATGGAGAGCGCATTGGACTTCTAGGACTTGTTCACAAGCAATTCAAAGGTTGTGGGTTCAAGTCCCACCAGAGTCAAATGGCTGTCTCACTAGTTTTCACCCCATTCCTGAAGTTCTGAATCCTCGTCAACATCATCTGACTGTAAAAAAAACCCACAGTAACATCAGTTGCATTTCCTCAGAACTTACACAATTTGATTGAGTATGTTACAAATGCTTGTTTTGAGGATGTGCCACACCCCTTCCAATGAGGTGGTGCAGCGTTGATGGCCGTGGGCTGCTCATCCATTGTGCTCTGCATGTATTGGTACAAATCCCCTCTACATTTGTGGCTGGTGCTTTAACATTTGGTTAAAGGATGATGGATTTAAATCTTTGCACTGTTAGTTTACTTATTTCGGTCAATATGCATTTTAACACAGTTGCATCTCCATTTTCGGATGTAGCGCCTGGCTTACTGGGTTAAATAGCCCGCCTAGTTAACAGGAGATGCTGGGGTTGAAGTCTCTGTTTGGATTTGAATTATTTTCAGTGGAGGCAGTATGCATATCATAAGAATATATACCAGTGAAAATATTTCCTGAAGTGGCTCTTGAGTGTAATTTGAATTATAGGCGTCGCAAGCAAGTAATTCCCCGCTTGTGGTTCGAGTCCCTCTAGATTCACTTGTCTTGCTTATTATGTTTTACTTAATTCTTAAAATTAACATCCTATGTACTATGGCCTTAGTATGGTCTTCTGACTGTCAAGAAAACTCGATCGAACTAACTTCCTTTACAAAATGAGGAAAATGTTACACATGGTTGTTTTTGAGAATGCAATACACCTTTACAGACAAGGATGCCTTGTGATTAAGGCAGTGTGCTGCAAAACTGTTGTGCTGTGCATGCATTTGTTCAAGTCCCATCCACCTTGTGGCTGGCAAGCTACATTTGGTAAAGGGATCCTGCATTTAAATCCCTGCAGTGTTGCAGTTATTTCTTTCAATATGCATTTTGAACAGAGTTGTGTCTTCATTTCCAGGTGTAGTGCATAGTGCTGTGGCTTCGTTGGTGAATGCGCCTGTCTAACAGGAGATCCAGGGTTGATGTCCCAGCAGCGCTTTTCGGACTTGAATGCTGTTCAGTGGAGGCAGTATACATACCACGATAATATATTTTATTGAAAAACCAGACAAAAGAGGCTCTGTAGCGCAATGGATAGCGCATTGGACTTCTAGGACTTGTTCACAAGCAATTCAAAGGTTGTGGGTTCAAGTCCCACCAGAGTCAAATGGCTGTCTCACTAGTTTTCTCTCCATTCCTGAAGTTCTGAATGCTTGTCAACATCATCTGACTGTAAAAAAACCCCACAGTAACATCAGTCGCTTTTCCTCAGAACTTACACAATTTGATTGAGTATGTTACAAATGCTTGTTTTGAGGATGTGCCACACCCCTTCCAATGAGGTGGTGCAGTGTTGATGGCCATGGGCTGCTCATCCATTGTGCTCTGCATGTATTGGTACAAGTCCCCTCCACATTTGTGGCTGGTGCTTCAACATTTGGTTAAAGGATGATGGATTTAAATCCTTGCACTGTTATTTTACTTATTTCGGTCAACATGCATTTTAACACAGTTGTATCTCTATTTTCAGATGTAGCTCCTGGTGCTGTGGCTTACTGGGTTAAACAGCCCGCCTAGTTAACAGGAGATGCTGGGGTTGAAGTCTCTGTTTGGATTTGAATTATTTTCAGTGGAGGCAGTATGCATATCATAAGAATATATATCAGTGAAAATATTTCCTGAAGTGGCTCTTGAGTGTAATTTGAATTATAGGCGTCGCAAGCAAGTAATTCCCCGCTTGTGGTTCGAGTCCCTCTAGATTCACTTGTCTTGCTTATTATGTTTTACTTAATTCTTAAAATTAACATCCTACGTACTATGGCCTTAGTATGGTCTTCTGACTGTCAAGAAAACTCTATGCTCTAAATTCCTTTACAAAATGAGGAAAATGTTACACATGGTTGTATTTGAGAATGCAATACACCTTTACAGACAAGGATGCCTCGTGATTAAGGCAGTGTGCAGCAAAACTGTTGTGCTGTGCATGCATTTGTTCAAGTCCCATCCACCTTGTGGCTGGCAAGCTACATTTGGTCAAGGGATCCTGCATTTAAATCCCTGCAGTGTTGCAGTTATTTCTTTCAATATGCATTTTGAACAGAGTTGTGTCTTCATTTCCAGGTGTAGTGCATAGTGCTGTGGCTTCGTTGGTGAATGCGCCTGTCTAACAGGAGATCCAGGGTTGATGTCCCAGCAGCGCTTTTCGGACTTGAATGCCGTTCAGTGGAGGCAGTATACATATCACGATAATATATTTTAATGAAAAACCAGACAAAAGAGGCTCTGTAGCGCAATGGATAGCGCATTGGACTTCTAGGACTTGTTCACAAGCAATTCAAAGGTTGTGGGTTCAAGTCCCACCAGAGTCAAATGGCTGTCTCACTTGTTTTCACTGAAGTTCTGAATGCTTGTCAACATCATCTGACTGCAAAAAAACCCCACAGTAACATCAGTCGCTTTTCCTCAGAACTTACACAATTTGATTGAGTATGTTACAAATGCTTGTTTTGAGGATGTGCCACACCCCTTCCAATGAGGTGGTGCAGTGTTGATGGCCATGGGCTGCTCATCCATTGTGCTCTGCATGTATTGGTACAAGTCCCCTCCACATTTGTGGCTGGTGCTTCAACATTTGGTTAAAGGATGATGGATTTAAATCCTTGCACTGTTATTTTACTTATTTCGGTCAACATGCATTTTAACACAGTTGTATCTCTATTTTCAGATGTAGCTCCTGGTGCTGTGGCTTACTGGGTTAAACAGCCCGCCTAGTTAACAGGAGATGCTGGGGTTGAAGTCTCTGTTTGGATTTGAATTATTTTCAGTGGAGGCAGTATGCATATCATAAGAATATATATCAGTGAAAATATTTCCTGAAGTGGCTCTTGAGTGTAATTTGAATTATAGGCGTCGGAGGCAAGTAATTCCCCGCCTTTGGTTCGAGTCCCTCTAGATTCACTTGTCTTGCTTATTATGTTTTACTTAATTCTTAAAATTAACATCCTACGTACTATGGCCTTAGTATGGTCTTCTGACTGTCAAGAAAACTCTATGCTCTAAATTCCTTTACAAAATGAGGAAAATGTTACACATGGTTGTATTTGAGAATGCAATACACCTTTACAGACAAGGATGCCTTGTGATTAAGGCAGTGTGCTGCAAAACTGTTGTGCTGTGCATGCATTTGTTCAAGTCCCATCCAGCTTGTGGCTGGCAAGCTACATTTGGTAAAGGGATCCTGCATTTAAATCCCTGCAGTGTTGCAGTTATTTCTTTCAATATGCATTTTGAACAGAGTTGTGTCTTCATATCGCCATGGCGATAGTGGCCCGCCCCTAGCGGTCGCCTGCGCCGGCGCTCCGGTTACTCTCTTACCTTTTTAGTATTTTTTTCCTTTTTTTATCATAATGTCTGCCAAAAAACATCAACAGTCTACGACCGCGATGCAATCATAGATATAAAAATTTCCCTAAACGAACAACTTTGGGACTTTTTATCCGTGGGAGCAGAGTGGCCGGCGGAAATCCTACGCGGGAACACTTTCAACAACAACAACAATAACAAGAATGGAGCCGCTGTTCCACGAGCGGGCCCACGGAGGAAGCACCAAGGTAAACGAGGCGGCATTCGGGTCAGAATGAGGGCGCAACCTTACCGTCCACCTCTGCCAAGCATCCTTCTTGCTTACGTCCAGTCCCTGGAGAACAAGATGGATGAACTTCGAGCGAGGATTCAATTCCAGCGAGACACGAGGAACTGTTGCGTCCTCTGCCTGACGGAAACATGGCTGAACCCACTGGTGCTGGATGAAGCCATTCGTCCAGCCGAGCCCTTCTCCGTGTTACGCGGCGACAGAACGGGAGAGTCGGGGAAATCCAAGAGGCTTCTGCCTAATGGTAAACAACCGCTGGTGTAACGCCAACAACACCAGATTCCTCTCCCACTCCTGCTCGCCGAACCTGGAACAATTGACCATACTATGCCGTCCATTTTATCTCCCCCGGGAATTCAGCACGGTCATCATTACAGCCGTTTATATCCCACCGCAAGCGGACACCGACGCAGCTCTGTCGGTTCTGTACGATGTGTTGTGCGGATTTCAGAACAGACATCCCGACACGGCTGTGGTGGTGACTGGGGACTTTAACAGGGCCAACCTTAAAAAAGTTCTGCCGAATTTCCACCAACACATCACGTGTGCCACCAGGGGAGACAGAACTCTGGACCATTGTTACACACCTTACAAGAACGGACACAAGCCCGTCTCGCTCCCTGCTTTCGGGAAATCAGATCACGCCGCGATCTCGCTGCTTCCTGTTTACAGGCCTCTGATCGCGCGGGATCTGGTGATGACGAGGGAAGTGAAGCGGTGGACGGACCAATCAGAGGCTGCGCTTCAGCACGCTCTGACTGACGTAGACTGGGACGTGTTCCAAACAAGTTCAAGTGACGTCAGCGAGTTTACGGAGGTTGTAGTAAATTTTGTGGCTACGCTAGCGGATGAAACCGTTCCCACGGTGAAAGTTCGGATATTTCCAAACCAGAAACCATGGGTTGATAAATCCATCCGCTGCGCTCTGAATGATCGTACGGCCGCTTACAACGACGGTCTTGTATCTGGTAATATGGACAATTACAATGCGGCGTCGTACAATCTGCAGAGAGCGGTGAGGGACGCCAAACGGACGTACAGAGAGACCGTGGAGCTACAGATGGAGCGGGGGGACACCAGATGCTTGTGGGAGGGGCTGGGAACAATCACAAACTACAAGAGCAGCTCCTCCCCAGCCACGAGTGTGGGCGCCTCCCTGGCCAACCAACTGAACTCCTTTTATGCGCGGTTCTAGTCTGGCAGCAACACCGCTAGCTCACCGGCTAATTGGAGTTACACCGCTGGGGATGGGCGCGCACTCTCAGGAGAGCTTTGATGCGGGTGAACACCAGGAAAGCTGCGGGCCAAGATGGCATATCTGGGCGAGTACTGAAGACCTGTGCTAACCAGCTATCTCCGGTGTTCACTACAATATTCAACATCTCACTGGCTGAATTAGTGGTCCCGTCCTGCTTCAAGAGGTCCACCGTCGTTCCTGTGCCGAAGATCGCCTCTCCTTCCTGCCTGAATGACTACCGTCCGGTGGCCCTCATCTCGGTGGTCATGAAGTGTTTCAAGAGGCTGATTAAGCATTACATCTGTGCCTCCCTTCCCCGCACCTTGGACCCGTTGCAGTTCACGTCCCGGCAAAACAGATCCACGGATGACGCGGTCTCCCAGGTACTGCACACCACGCTCACGCACCTGGATGGCCAGAAGGGGGCCTATATGAGAATGCTGTTCATCGATTATAGTTCAGCTTTCAACACCATAGTCCCCACCAGACTGGCTGTCAAGCTAAAGGAGCTCGGATTGAAGGGTCCGCTGTGCACCTGGATCCTGGACTTCCTCACAGGCTGCCCCCAGGTGGGGAAGTACATGTCCAGCTCCCTCACCCTGAATACAGGATCCCCCCAGGGCTGCGTCCTCAGCCCCCTACTGTACTCCCTGTACACACATGACTGTGTGGCCAGGTCCAGCTCCAACACCATCATCAAGTTTGCTGACGACACTGTGGTCGTGGGCCTGATCATCGACTGCGATGAGAAGGCCTACCGCGAGGAGGTGGCTGACCTGTCACTCTGGTGCCAGGACAACAGCCTACACCTGAACGTCAGCAAAACCATGGAGCTGATTGGGGACTTTAGGCGTGGATCACAATCTAGGACGCACGCGCCCTTGTGGATTAATGGGACTTCTGTCGATAGGGTGAGCAGCTTCAGATATCTGGGAGTCCACATCACAGAGGACTTAACATGGACTGTACACACGGACACTCTGGTGAGAAAGGCGAGGCAGCGTCTCTACCACCTCAGGCAGCTGAGGAAATTCCGGGTCTCGGTGAGGACCCGGAGGAGTCCTTCTACTCTGGAGCAGTGGAGAGCATCCTGACAGGCAACATCACTACCTGGTTTGGGAACTGTACTGCTCAGGACAGGCGGGCCCTGCAGAGGGTGGTGCGTTCAGCTGAACGTACCACTGGAACTACCCTCCCCCCCTTGCAGGAGCTATACACCAGGAGGTGTAGTGGCAGAGCCCACAGGATCATGAAGGATCCTCATCACCCCAACAACGGACTGTTTCAGCTGCTGCAGTCAGGCAAGCGCCTCCGCAGTCACACAGCGAGAACAGAGAGACTGAGACAGAGTTTTTTCCCGTTTTTTCCCCATTAGAACTGTCAATGCTGACCTCACCAGGGGTCCTAACCGAGCCATACACTAGGCTCCACTACCTACGGTACTGTATGTAGCATACTGTACCGCATACTGTATCACTGCTCAGGGTTGTTCGTGATGCCGTATTGCTGCGCCGTACTGTTGTATACTGTGCTGTATTATCCCAAACACTACCTCACTCTATTCACATTCACATGCCACTTTAATTCACATGCCACTTTAATTGCACATATCTGTACATACATAGGCATATTCCCTCTATCTATTCCATTTTATTTCATTTTATTTTTATTGTATTTTATTCTTTCTCTTTTTATCTTATTCTATAAGTATTCAACTTACTGTATTACGTTTTAGGAGTCAGTTAGTCGGTCAATTAGAAAGGAATTCTTTACTTTTATTTATTTTTTTCCTAGGACATATTGTGTGCTATCACCGGGTGCGTTGCATTACATTTCACTGCATATATGTATGAAAGTATGTATATGTATGTGACATATAAAAAAAAACAATCTTGAATTTCCAGGTGTAGTGCATCAGTTGTGCTCTGTATGAAAGTATTTATTTCAGTGAATATGCATTTTTAACAGAGTTCTATTTTCATTTCCGGGTGTAGTGCAAGGTGCCGTGGCTTTTATGGTCGAAGCACTTGCCTAGCAAACAGGTGATCCTGGATTCAAGTCCCAGCATCCCCTTTGGGCTTGAATGATATTCAGTTGAGGCAGAATACATACGACAGTAATATATCTCAGCAAAACATTTAATTGAAGTGGCTCTGTAGCCCAAGGGGGAGCGCTTTGGAATTCCAGGCCCCCTCAACAAGCATAGTCATGTATTTATGAGCAGGGACCAGTTAGTCAATACAAATATATTGACAGGCAACCCTGATGGTGAAGGAGATGTCCACCCAATGTGGGGTTCCAACCCACGGCCCTGAGAAGGAGAGTCTCATGCTCTACAGATTGAGCTGACCATACAGTAGACTGTCCTGTTCTGGCCATACACAATTTTAAAGGCTTCCTTTTTACAAAAAAAAAAAATATTGTTCACTTGCTTGTATTAATTCATTTGAAAAACATGGCATGGGATGGAGAGTAAGAAGTCAAGTTAAGGACAGGGCATCACCCAGAATTCTTTGCACACCTTGGCTGTCATAATCGTAACCAGCCATTATAACATTTAGCACGTCCGTTTTCCACCTCACTTTTACCTACATCGGTGTGATATGGTATGAACGTGGTCCATCATACTGTTCTAGAAATATAAATGCTTTAAAAAAATACATATCCAAACGGAAATGAGGAGAGCACCATATGTGTGTCAGCCAAACCTCAGTGTGGACATGAACGGCTGAAGCCCCCTATTTCATTCTTTTGCAGAGGCAACATCAAAGTCTACGAAGTCAATCTGATATGTGGTTATTGCTTGTTGGCAACTTAGCCCGGTTTCCAGCAAGGTGGACTTGAAATACAGTCCACCATGGCAATTTTTGCTGGTCTCCAAGGAGATGTGCACCATGGTGAAAAGTAATGTTTTGCTCCATAGCCTGGGCACAGTGCATCATGTCCTGTTTTTCTGCTACTGTAGCCCTTCACAACAAGTTAAAACTGCACAATGGTAGCCAATAGAGAGACCGTAAGTGAAAACAACATTGATATCTCATCTAGACACAGCCAGGTACAGCTGTGACTTGAATTTAGGATGTCCTGCTTAAAATAAATGCTTTCGCTGGCCAAGCCAATGTACTGGTTGATGTGCCTAAATGGCATTAGCAATTCGTATGCAAGACCAAAGAACCCAATCAGCTGCTCCTGCCTTTTTATGATATGGTAACATTGCTCCAACAGGGTTATTATGAGAGATAAAGTTTTCTTTTTTTTTTTTATGGGGCCAAGCAAATGTCTACCGGGATAAAGTATTCTTTTGTTTGGTAAAGCAAGCAGTGAGCTTATCATGTAAATATGTATCATCAAACTTAGGGAGGGTGAGAAACACTTGGCTGAAGTGGCTCGCAAGGATTTTGCCTCACAATTGAGAATTCTGTGGGCACCAGAGGTAGGCCTGCATTTGTGTTGAGCAGGGGCCAGGTGATGAGTAAGTGAAAACAAGTAGAGTGACAGGTGGCCCTGCTGGTAAAGCAGATGGGGTTGACTGGGATTGAATCATTGTCCTCATACAAAATTGTAAGCAACCAAAAAATAAAGGCAAAAAACAATTTATCTTTTTTTGTTCACTTGCTTATATAAATGCCATTAAAATGGCATGTTTTTTACTTGTCCATATTTTTTTAGAAAAACTTGGTAGGGGATGCAATGTAAGCAGTCAAGTCCAAACTGGATTTTTACTCCATGCATGACAGGGCATCAACCAGAATGCTTTGCACAAAGTACAGATGAACTGCTGAAGCCACAAATTTCATTCATTTTCAGAGGCAATATCATAGTCCATCTGAGATGTGATTTTTAACATAATACATACAACGCACCCTGAATGATCATCAACATTTACACTCACCCCCAAAAACCTACACCAAACCAAAGCCCCCTTTCCACCTCTCTGGGACAGAATGCTGTCCCCATCTGCCCACATCTGCCCTGATCCTCCCTCTCACCTCCCCTTCCAAACTCCTGATGACCCCCTCCACTCTGCAGGCCCTACCGAGCCTGATAAGGTCCTGCCTGGCCACACACAAGCCCTGTTTGAAGAGGCTTATGAGCAGCCAGAGCAGGAAGCCTTCCCTCCTGTTACCCCTCTACCTACACCCCTCTCCGCGCTGGTCCAGGTCAGGGTGAACCCTCTCCTCACCCTCCTGAGTAGCGCTTCCGCCCTCGCCCACACCACCCCCACGAAAGGACAGTCCCACATGATGTGACAGATGGTCTCCTCCTCCGAGCATGTGGCTCAGGGGCATCAAGGGGATCTTGCCAAGCTCGGCCGGTACAAGGTGGTTCCTATCGGCAGTGCTTTCTGGAGGCAGGACCAGTTTAGGTACTTGAGCCCATTGTCCAGGATGGGAGGCTGGACCGCGAGCCAGACTGCTGCGGGGATGCCTACGACAGCTGACGCGGTCACCCCCCACCTCGTCTCGGTGTAGAGCCTTCTCTGGTCCAGCCCCAAACCCCCGTCCAAAGCCTTGGGGTGAGCCCGAAGGCAATTTTCCGCATGGCCAAAGTGCCATCGCACCTGCTCTGACCGGGGCCCCAAGTTGCCCAATGTCCCCATCATCCTCCTCGCCTGGTCGGAGAAGAACAGCCGGAGGAAGTGTCCTGATGGGTGGACCACTGGGGAGGACAGCTCCCTCAACAAAAAGGAAACAAAATAGCCGTCCAGCTTTAGTGGGAGGTGAGACATGCCCCTTCCGCCCCTTCCCGATCGGTGCAGACATATGGGCCCTTGCCGCATACTTGCACCGGCCCTCCCACATGAAACTGAATACGAGACGTGTGAGGGGTGCCCGCATGCATGCCGCCATCGGGAAGACGTACTACAAGTAAAGTAGGGATGGCAACACATTCGCCTTCAAAACCAGCACCTTCCCTGTGAGGGTCAGTGTCCTGGATTTCCAGAGGGCAACTTTCCTCTGGACAGCTTCAATTCGCCAATTGGCGCCATGGCAAATTCCAATTTGCCATGGCGCTGTGTGCTGCCTCAAAGTTCACCCCGAGTAATCTCAGGGGTCCTACGAGACAGCCCCCCTGGTACATCCGTCCTTCCCTTCCACCGCCCATAGAACCTGACCGAGGTCGTCGCCAGATTTAACTTCATGCCAGACACTTGACCAAACTCCTGGAAGATCTACAAAGAATGGCGCATGCAGGCATCACTGTCCACACAGCTTGACCCTAAGGCCGCCGCTGCCTGGTTACAGCACTCCTCTCACACCCGGGTCAGCCCGAACAGGTGCTGCCAGGGGCTCCATCTAAAGGATGTAGAGCAGGGGTGAAAGCGGACACGCCTGTCTTACCCCTGAGTGCAGTCCAAAAAGTTCCCCTCGGTGCCTGTTAACACAAACCGTGCTCCCCACGGCTGCATACAAATTACGCAGCCACCTAACAAAAACCTTCCCTAAACCTACTCTATCGAAAATCTTAAACATAAAGCCCCAGTGAACCCTGTCGAAGGCTTTGGCATGATTGAGGCCGACCAACATTAGGGGTTGACCTCCATCTTCCACCCAAGCGATAGCGTTCCACCTCACAAAGCGCCCAGCCGCTCCATATGTATGGTCCACGTGGACCCCATCCGGGAGGACTGTGACGGACGGTCAGCGAGGACCTTAGCCTGAAGTTTGTAGTCCACACACAGCATGGTCAATGGCCGTCAGTTATCAAGGTCAGAGGTGTTACCCTTCTTGAAAAGAAGGGAAATCACCCCCGTAGCCACCGACCCTCGAAGAGCCCCTGTCCGGAGGACCTCGGTCAGCACCTCCAGCGTGACCGCAGCAGGTCCGCTTGGGCCACGCCCTCGTAGACCTCCCGAAGCTGCGATTTAAGGAAGTCACAAGCTCGCTGGTCTACAGTGCTGCCGAGGTTCCCCACGGCGTACTCGAGCTCGAGGAGGTGTTGAGGGCGGAGCACCTCCCACTTCGCTTCACTTTTTCTATACCTAATGGCGTGAGCTTTAATCCTGTCCTTTGCCACTCCCCACCATTCTACCACTCTGGCAAAGAGAGGCCTGAGCCCCTCAAGACCCCGGACAAAGGGAACGAAGCTGCCACCAAACTCATCGTCTTCGAGGATATCAGGCCAAAATCTGGAGCACAGGACCAGAACTGAAGGAGGATCCCATCGTGGTCCAAGAAAAAGATGGGGTGCACCCGCCCCGACAGCACGCCCAAGGACCTTGTGAGAAAAACGTAGCCCAGCCTCCTGGCAATCCCCCGGTGGTTACGCCATGTCGGACCTCCCCCCATCCACCAACCCGTGCCCAGACATGAACCCCTTTACAAGGACTCCACTTGTGTCCCTCCCTATGTCAAGGTTTAAGACCCCCCAATGATTACCTGGCTTTTGGTGGCCAGGTGCGGTCCTAGACTGACCACCATCTCCCTCCTCTCCCTCATCCCCTCTGACCTATAAAAAACAAAGACCCTCAAAGAAATAGTCCCATAATCAATATCCACCCCCAGCACCCTCCCCTGCACCACGACAAAAAACTCCTTCAGCCTCACCCTCCTTGTCCCACTCCCTCAAAGAAATTCCCACGTCCCTCTCATCCCTCAAATGAACCTCTTGCAGGAAACATATTGTGCATCCCAAACCCCTGACAATATCAAAATCAACCTCTTAACTGAGTCCCTCATTCCCTGGGGATCAATTGTGACAACTCCAAAACAATTTATTTTACACAGGTGATAAAAACAGAAATCATGCTCTGAAGACCCTGAAACACACAAAAAAATACCCCACCTAAACACAGCAACAATCGCAACGTCAGTAGTACATGCTCAACACCATGTCCTCCGGGCTCTTGTCCATGAGTTCCGCCCAGGAATAGGGCATGTTGTTGGGGGAAGCGGTAAAAACCCATGGCCCCCCTGCTCGTCATTCTGTAAAGGGGAGAGATATTCCTCCAAGAGGGGGTCTCCCCTCTGACCTCCGCCGCCACTCCCTCTTTTCGGGCAGCCCTCCCCAAACCCCCTCCTGCCGATTCCCTCATCTTCTTGGGGGCCTCCTTGCCCGACTGGAGGTGATCCCTCCTCTTCCTCTGGGTCGCCGCCTGGGGGCCTGACCCGGGGGAATCTGCTGGTGGTGTTGACCCTGGAGGAACCATCGCAGGAGACCCTGCCACAGATGGAGCCGCCATCGGCTGGACTGCCGCAGGGAGACCCTCCCCAGGTGCCGCCGCTGAAGGAGCAGCAGCCGCACGGGGAGCCGCCCCTGGAGGAGTTTCCACTGGAGGGGGCCCTTTGGAGGCCGCCGGCCCAGGGACCCCCGCAGTAAATGCCATCCTGGTCACCGCAGCTGCATCAGAGGCTGGTGCGGGAGGAGATGTCGCGGGAGGAGTCTTCCCAATTTTGGCCAAAACAAGGTAGTAAGCTGTCTGGTTAGCTCAGTGGGGAGAGAAGCTCTCAGTCTCATGGTCGTGGGTTCAAGACCAACATTGAGTGTTATAACCTTCAGCAAGGCCACCTGTCAATCTACTGGTGACTCCTTACTAAGCACCTGGTCACTGCTTAACACATGCATGACTACACTAGTTTCCATGGATGTGTCAGTTGTGCAGAACAGGGATAAACTGCTCTTCACAGGCAACTTCAGCCATGTGCTTCTCACCCTTCCTTCAATTGATGAGAGTTCTTCAAATGATAAGCTCACTGCTTGCTAAAACAAAGGAACACTTCTTTATCTCTGTAATGTGCTTGGCCCCATAAAAAAAAGAATATTGACAACTGTGTATCTCCAAAGAACAAGGTTACCATATCTTTAAAAGCCATTAACAGAACCCTTCTTGAAGTTCTGTTCGGGAGCATCCCAAATGCACCTTTGTGCATTACAATTCACGGTTCTCACTTGTAAAAGACCGTTTGAGCCAATTCCCCCTAGAATATCAGGCGTTTCCTTGAGAAACCTCATTACAAAGATTACCTGGGTGCTCACCTGCAAGTGATAGCACATAAATGAAAGTGTGACATTGATTTGGATTTCAACAAATAGTTTGGCTCAATCCATTAATGAGGAAGGTCAGACTACAGAGTGCCACACCTTTTATCTCAGTTTCCAGTGTTCCAGTCCCTGTTCAGACACATTCATTAATTGCATAAATTCACACAATTCATACAGGTAAACAATAGAGAGCATCCCAAGTGTCATTCCCAACTGGATGTTCATTATGGTTGATGTTGTCCTTTAAAAATCATGATAGACAGGCAATTTACATTTGGAATGTTCATTATTTGTAATACACTTCACCGGTACAGGTCGAAAAGAATGTCTTGAATGAGTATGAGAGTGGATGCAAGCGTCAACGTGCTAATATCTTGGGAATGCTGAGAATAAGAAAGCAAGGTGCCCTGTTTCATCACAGGTTAAAGCTATGCTTTTCTCATACAACAGCTGAAAGTAGAGCACAAATGCAGTCCCCCATTACCGCATACTATGCAGTTGTGATTCCCACAATTTGGGAATTTGCAGGTGTCAACACAATCAGAGTGCTTTGACATTGCCTCACACTGGGCAAATGTCCTTACTGATCAATGTATCACCCCTGCCAGTTAAGTATACCAAAGAGGTGCTTGCCTTCTCTTGTCACACTCAGCAGAAAAGAAAAGAAACCAGTTCTCTTTGGAAGACAGGCTCAGGTGAGCATCAGACTTTTATTCGGAGGGTCCAAGTTTAGAGTCCCTGCTCAGGTGTGTTGTTCTGCTGAGGAAGTTCACTTCACTTGTACAGGGGAAAATTGGAGACTATGAGTGTGCAACCTAGGATTTAGAAGCTTGGGAATTCCATCCCATCCCAAAAGCCTATCCTTTTTTCACGCCACAACTCAGGGTTTGTGTGCAAAGGAAATCCCACACAACCACAAAGTGGATCAGACTTTTAATCTGAGGGTCCAAGGTTCAAGTCCCAGTCTGTGTCACCCTGTGAAGACTCTGCCTTACCGCCACTGCATGGCAAGCAAGCCACAGGTAATATTTCTAAGTTTAATTAAATACAACATACGTTTTAAACAGAATTGTAAAGCCCCTTCTTTCATGGGGTTTGCACAACCCTGACCAGAATGAAATAGGCTTGGCCACATCTTTTGTTTTGTATCCCCTTTTTGGAGCCATTGTGCCTGATTGTTAAAATGCCAAGCCTTTTGATTTGAAAGAGCAAGTTCACTGGAGAATGCAGGCATTGATCCTGCTACCTCTCGCATGCAAAGCAAGCGCTCTACCATTTGAGCTAATTCCCCCTAGAATGTGAAGCATTTACTTGAGAAACTTCATTACTAAGATTACCTGGGTGCTCACCTACAAGTGATTCACATTAGGGAATGCGTGCACACTGATTTGGATTTCAACAAATAGTTTGGCTAAATCCTTCCATGCGGAGCCTCACAAGCTCAGACTGCAGAATGCCCCACTTTAAATCTGAGGGTTCAAGTCCCTGCTCAGGTGTGTTGTTCGGCTGAGGAAGTTCACTTCAATTGTACAGGGGAAAGTTGGAGAGCAGTCAAAGTGTCATTCTGCACTATTGCATTACAATTAAAAATTCCCATGTGTAATGGACCACTATGAGTGTGCAACGTAGCATTTAGAAGCTTGGGAATTCCATCACATCCCAATAAGCCTATGCTGTTTTCACACCACAACTCAGGGTGTGTGTGCAAAGGAAGTCGCCCACAACCACAAACACTGCAGTTGAGATGCCCACATTTGGTTTGCACCACCCTGAATGATAGGCTTGGCCAAATCTTTTGTTTGTCTAGATATCCCCCTTCTAGAGCCATTGTGCCTGATTGTTAAAATTCCAAGCCCTTTGATTTGAAAGAGCATGTGTACTGGAGAATGCAGGCGTAGATCCTGCTACCTCTCGCAGGCTAAGCAAGCGCTCTACCATTTGAGCTAATGCCCCCAGGTGAGAGATGAACATTTCCTTGGGAAACCTCATCATTAAGACTACCTGGGTGCTCACCTCCAAGTGATAGCACATTAAGGAAAGGGTCCGCAATGATTTTGATTTCAACAAATAGTGTGGCTAAATCCTTTCATGAGGAGCCTTACAAGCTCAGACTGCAGAATGCCCCACTTTAAATCTGAGTGTCCAGGGTTCAAGTCCCTGTTCAAACACATTTATTTACTGCAGAAGTTCACACAATTCATACAGGTAAACATTAGAGAGTATCCCAAGTGTCATTCCCAACTAGATAAGAAAATAAACCAGTTCTCTTTGGAAGACATGCTCAGGTGAGCATCAGACTTTTAATCGGAGGGTCCAAGGTTAGAGTCCCTGCTCAGGTGTGTTGTTCTGCTGAGGAAGTTCACTTCACTTGTACAGGGGAAAGTTGGAGACTATGAGTGTACAACCTAGCATTTAGAAGCTTGGGAATTCCATCACATCCCAATAAGCCTATCCTTTTTTCACACACTAACTCAGGCTTTGTGTGCAAAGGAAATCCCCCACAACCACAAAGTGGTTCAGACTTTAAATCTGAGGGTCCAAGGTTCAAGTCTCTGCTCAGGTGTGTTGTACACTTGAGAAAGTCCCCTTCACTTGTACGGTTTGAACGCAGTCCAAGAGTTGTCTGCACTGGTGCATTACAATTCATGGTTCTCACTTGTAAAAGACCGTTTGAGCTAATTCCCCCTAGAATATCAGGTGTTTCCTTGAGAAACCTCATTACAAAGATTACCTGGGTGCTCACCTGCAAGTAATAGCACATAAATGAAAGTGTGACATTGATTTGGATTTCAACAAATAGTTTGGCTCAATCCTTTAATGAGGAAGCTCAGACTACAGAGTGCCACACTTTTTATCTCAGTTTCCAGTGTTCCAGTCCCTGTTCAGACACATTCATTAATTGCAGAAGTTCACACAATTCATACAGGTAAACATTAGAGAGCATCCCAAGTGTCATTCCCAACTGGATGTTCATTATGGTTGATGTTGTCCTTTAAAAATCATGATAGACAGGCAATATACATTTGGAATGTTGATTATTTGTAATACACTTCACCGGTACAGGTCGAAAAGAATGTCTTGAATGAGTATGAGAGTGGATGCAAGCGTCAACATATCTTGGGAATGCTGAGAATAAGAAAGCAAGGTGCCCTGTTTCATCACAGGTTAAAGCTATGCTTTTCTCATACAACAGCTGAAAGTAGAGCACAAATGCAGTCCCCCATTACCGCATACTATGCAGTTGTGATTCCCACAATTTGGGAATTTGCAGGGGTCAACACAATCAGAGTGCTTTGACATTGCCTCACATTGGGCAAATGTCCTTACTGATCAATGAATCACACCTGCCAGGTATGTATACCAAAGAGGTGCTTGCCTTCTCTTGTCACACTCAGCAGAAAAGAAACCAGTTCTCTTTGGAAGACAGGCTCAGGTGAGCATCAGACTTTTATTCGGAGGGTCCAAGGTTAGAGTCCCTGCTCAGCTGTGTTGTTCTGCTGAGGAAGTTCACTTCACTTGTACAGGGGAAAATTGGAGACTATGAGTGTGCAACGTAGGATTTAGAAGCTTGGGATTTCCATCACATCCAAAAAGCCTATCCTTTTTTCACACCACAACTCAGGGTTTGTGTGCAAAGGAAATCCCACACAACCACAAAGTGGTTCAGACTTTTAATCTGAGGGTCAAGGTTCAAGTCCCTGTTCTGCTGAGGAATTCACTTCACTTGTACAGGGGAGTGTTGGAGAGCAATTAAAGTGTCATTCTGCACTAATGCATTACAATCAAAAATTCCCATGTGTAATCGACCACTATGAGTGTGCAACCTAGCATTTAGAACCTTGGGAATTCCATCACATCCCAATAAGCCTATCCTTTTTTCACACCACAACTCAGGGTGTGTGTGCAAAGGAAATCCCCCACAACCACAAAGTGGTTCAGACTTTAAATCTGAGGGTCCAAGGTTCAAGTCCCTGCTCGGGTGTGTTGTACACTTGAGAAAGTCCCCTTCACTTGTACGGTTTGAGAGCAGTCCAAGAGTTGTCTGCACTGGTGCATTACAATTCACGGTTCTCACTTGTAAAAGACTGTTTGAGCTAATTCCCCCTAGAATATCAGGCGTTTCCTTGAGAAACCTCATTACAAAGATTACCTGGGTGCTCAGGTGCAAGTGATAACACATAAATGAAAGTGTGACATTGATTTGGATTTCAACAAATAGTTTGGCTCAATCCTTTAATGAGGAAGCTCAGACTACAGAGTGCCACACTTTTTATCTCAGTTTCCAGTGTTCCAGTCCCTGATCAGACACATTCATTAATTGCAGAAGTTCACACAATTCATACAGGTAAACATTAGAGAGCATCCCAAGTGTCATTCCCAACTGGATGTTCATTATGGTTGATGTCCTTTAAAAATTATGATAGACAGGCAATTTACATTTGGAATGTTGATTATTT
Organism: Zeus faber; assembly: GCF_960531495.2. Lineage (NCBI taxonomy): Eukaryota > Metazoa > Chordata > Actinopteri > Zeiformes > Zeidae > Zeus > Zeus faber. Next base: position 26,621,927 of record NC_137198.1, on the reverse strand, counting down.
GTAATACACTTCACCGGTACAGGTCGAAAAGAATGTCTTGAATGAGTATGAGAGTGGATGCAAGCGTCAACGTGCTAATATCTTGGGAATGCTGAGAATAAGAAAGCAAGGTGCCCTGTTTCATCACAGGTTAAAGCTATGCTTTTCTCATACAACAGCTGAAAGTAGAGCACAAATGCAGTCCCCCATTACCGCATACTATGCAGTTGTGATTCCCACAATTTGGGAATTTGCAGGGGTCAACACAATCAGAGTGCTTTGACTTTGCCTCACACTGGGCAAACGTCCTTACTGATCAATGTATCACCCCTGCCAGGTGAGTATACCAAAGAGGTGCTTGCCTTCTCTTGTCACACTCATTAGATAAGAAAAGACACCAGTTCTCTTTGGAAGACAGGCTCAGGTGAGGATCAGACTTTTAATCTGAGGGTCCAAGGTTAGAGTGCCTGCTCAGGTGTGTTGTTCTGCTGAGAAGTTCACTTCACTTGTACAGGGGAACGTTGGAGACGATGAGTGTGCAACCTAGCATTTAGAAGCTTGGGAATTCCGTCACTTCCCAATAAGCCTATGCTGTTTTCACACCAAAACTCAGGGTTTGTGTGCAAAGGAAATCCCCCACAACCACAAAGTGGTTCAGACTTTTAATCTGAGACCATGACAACATGCCTTTAAAACAGAATTGTAAAGCGCCTTCTTTAATGGGGTTTTCACAACCCTGAACAGAATGACATAGGCTTGTTTCTGAATGAATTACATCTTTTGTTTAGTCTTGATATCCCCCTTTGAGAGCCATTGTGCCTGATTGTTAAAATGCCAAGTCTTCTGATTTGAAAGAGCAAGTTTACTGGAGAATGCAGGCATTGATCCTGCTACCTCTCGCATGCGAAGCAAGCGCTCTACCATTTGAGCTAATTCCCCCTAGAATGTCATGTATTTCCTTGAGAAACTTCATTACTAAGATTACCTGGGTGCTCACCTACAAGTGATGCACATAAAGGAATGCGTGCACACTGATTTGGATTTCAACAAATAGTTTGGCTAAATCCTTCCATGCGGAGCCTCACAAGCTCAGACTGCAGAATGCCCCACTTCAAATCTGAGGGTCCAAGTTTCAAGTCCCTGCTCAGCTGTGTTGTTCGGCTGAGGAAGTTCACTTCAATTGTACAGGGGAAAGTTGGAGAGCAGTCAAAGTGTCATTCTGCACTAATGCATTACAATTAAAAATTCCCATGTGTAATCGACCACTATGAGTGTGCAACCTAGCATTTAGAAGCTTGGGAATTCCGTCACTTCCCAATAAGCCTATGCTGTTCTCACACCACAACTCAGGGTTTGTGTGCAAAGGAAATCCCCCACAACCACAAAGTGGTTCAGACTTTTAATCTGAGACCATGACAACATGCCTTTAAAACAGAATTGTAAAGCGCCTTCTTTAATGGGGTTTTCACAACCCTGACCAGAATGACATAGGCTTGTTTCTGAATGAATTACATCTTTTGTTTAGTCTTGATATCCCCCTTTGAGAGCCATTGTGCCTGATTGTTAAAATGCCAAGTCTTCTGATTCGAAAGAGCAAGTTTACTGGAGAATGCAGGCATTGATCCTGCTACCTCTCGCATGCGAAGCAAGCGCTCTACCATTTGAGCTAATTCCCCCTAGAATGTCATGTATTTCCTTGAGAAACTTCATAACTAAGATTACCTGGGTGCTCACCTACAAGTGATGCACATAAAGGAATGCGTGCACAATGATTTGGATTTCAACAAATAGTTTGGCTAAATCCTTCCATGCGGAGCCTCACAAGCTCAGACTGCAGAATGCCCACTTCAAATCTGAGGGTCCAAGTTTCAAGTCCCTGCTCAGCTGTGTTGTTCGGCTGAGGAAGTTCACTTCAATTGTACAGGGGAAAGTTGGAGAGCAGTCAAAGTGTCATTCTGCACTAATGCATTACAATTAAAAATTCCCATGTGTAATCGACCACTATGAGTGTGCAACCTAGCATTTAGAAGCTTGGGAATTCCATCACATCCCAATAAGCCTATGCTGTTCTCACACCACAACTCAGGGTGTGAGTGCAAAGGAATTCCCCCACAACCACAAAATCTGCAGTCAACATGCCCACATTTGGGGGAATTTGGCCAGTAGAGTCGGATTCAATGAAATAAGCTCACCCTGGCCAAACTTCCTTTCTGAACAATGTATCACACCTACAAGTTAAGTGTTCTTAACAGCTTCTTGGATGTTCTCATGCTTTGCCAGCTCTCCCACCAGTCTGTGTTGTTGTCACTTGGCTTTAGTCAGCCTGTGAAGACTCTGCCTTCCCCCCACTGCATGGCCAGCAAGGCACAAGTGTGAACAAAGCCCTGTCAATATTTTTCAGTTTAATTGAATACAACACACCTTTTAAACAGAATTGTGAAGCACCCTCTTTAATGTGGTTTGCACAACCCTGAGCAGAATGATAGGTTTGGCCAATGTTTTGTTATCCCCCTTTAAGAGCCAGGTGCCCTGTTTCATTGTTAAAATTCCAAGCCCTTTGATTTGAAAGAGCATGTTTACTGGAGAATGCAGGCGTTGATCCTGCTACCTCTCGCATGCTAAGCAAGCGCTCTACCATTTGAGCTAATTCCCCCATGTGAGAGATGAACATTTCCTTGGGAAACCTCATCATTAAGACTACCTGGGTGCTCACCTACAAGTGAGAGCACAAAACGGAAAGTGTCCACACTGATTTGGATTTCAACAAATAGTGTGGCTAAATCCTTTCATGAGGACCCTCACAAGCTCAGACTGCTGAATGCCACACTTCAAATCTGAGTGGCCAGGGTTCAAGTCCCTGTTCAGACCCATTTATTTACTGCAGAAGTTCACACAATTCATACAGGTAAACATTAGAGAGCATCCCAAGTGTCATTCCCAACTCGATGTTCATTATGTTTGACGTTGTCCTTTAAAAATCATGATAGACAGGTAGTTTACATTTGGAATGTTCATTATTTGTAATACACTTCACCGGTACAGGTCGAAGAGAATGTCTTGAATTAGTATGAGAGTGGATGCAAGCATCAACGTGCTAATCTCTTGGGAATGCTGAGAAATAGAAAGCAAGGTGCCCTGTTTCATCACAGGTTAAAGCTATGCTTTTGTCATACAACAGCTGAAAGTAGAGCACAAATGCAGTCCCCCATTACCGCATACTATGCAGTTGTGATTCCCACAATTTGGGAATTTGCAGGGGTCAACACAATCAGAGTGCTTTGACATTGCCTCACAATGGGCAAACGTCCTTACTGATCAATGTATCACCCCTGCCAGTTAAGTATACCAAAGAGGTGCTTGCCTTCTCTTGTCACACTCAGCAGATAAGAAAAGAAACCAGTTCTCTTTGGAAGACAGGCTCAGGTGAGCATCAGACTTTTAATCTGAGGGTCCAAGGTTAGAGTGCCTGCTCAGGTGTGTTGTTCTGCTGAGGAAGTTCACTTCACTTGTACAGGGGAAAGTTGGAGACGATGAGTGTGCAACCTAGCATTTAGAAGCTTGGGAATTCCATCACTTCCCAATAAGCCTATCCTTTTTTCACACCAAAACTCAGAGTTTGTGTGCAAAGGAAATCCCCCACAACCACAACGTGGTTCAGACTTTTAATCTGAGGGTCCAAGGTTCAAGTCCGTGTCACCCTGTCTTACCCCAACTGCATTGCCAGCAAGCCACGGGTAATATTTCTCATTTTAATTGAATACAACATGCCTTTTAAACAGAGTTGTAAAGCCCCTTCTTTAATGGGGTTTCCACAACCCTGCCCAGAATGACATAGGCTTGTTTCTGAATGAATGACATCTTTTGTTTAGTCTTGATATCCCCCTTTGAGAGCCATTGTGCCTGATTGTTAAAATGCCAAGCCTTTTGATTTGAAAGAGCAAGTTTACTGGAGAATGCAGGCATTGATCCTGCTACCTCTCGCATGCGAATCAAGCGCTCGACCATTTGAGCTAATTCCCCCTAGAATGTCAAGTATTTCCTTGAGAAACTTCATTACTAAAATTACCTGGGTGCTCGCCGACAAGTGATGCACATTAAGGAATGCGTGCACACTGATTTGGATTTCAACAAATTGTTTGGCTAAATCCTTCCATGCGGAGCCTCACAAGCTCAGACTGCAGAATGCCCCACTTTAAATCTGAGGGTCCAAGGTTCAAGTCCCTGCTCAGGTGTGTTGTTCGGCTGAGGAAGTTAACTTCAATTGTACAGGGGAAAGTTGGAGAGCAGACAAAGTGTCATTCTACACTAATGCATTACAATTAAAAATTCCCATGTGTAATCGACCACTATGAGTGTGCAACCTAGCATTTTGAAGCTTGGGAATTCCATCACATCCCAATAAGCCTATGCTGTTTTCACACCACAACTCAGGGCGTGAGTGCAAAGGAAATCCCCCACAACCACAAAATCTGCAGTCAAGATGCCCACATTTGGGGGAATTTGGCCAGTAGAGTCGGATTCAATGAAATAAGCTCACCCTGGTCAAACTTCCTTTCTGAACAATGTATCACACCTCCAAGTTAAGTGTACTTAACAGCTTCTTGGATGTTCTCATGCTTTGCCAGCTCTCCCACCAGTCTGTGGTGTTGTCACTTGGCTTTAGTCAGCCTGTGAAGACTCTGCCTTCCCCCCACTGCATGGCCAGCAAGGCACAAGTGTGAACAAAGCCCTGTCAATATTTTTCAGTATAATTGAATACAACACACCTTTTGAACAGAATTGTGAAGCACCTTCTTTAATGTGGTTTGCACAACCCTGAGCAGAATGATATGCTTGGCCAAATCTTTTGTTTTGATATCCCCCTTTAAGAGCCAGGTGCCCTGTTTCATTGTTAAAATTCCAAGCCCTTTGATTTGAAAGAGCATGTTTACTGGAGAATGCAGGCGTTGATCCTGCTACCTCTCGCATGCTAAGCAAGCGCTCTACCATTTAAACTAATTCCCCCATGTGAGAGATGAACATTTCCTTGGGAAACCTCATCATTAAGACTACCTGGGTGCTCACCTACAAGTGATAGCACATAACGGAAAGTGTCCACACTGATTTGGATTTCAACAAATAGTGTGGCTAAATCCTTTCATGAGGAGCCTCACAAGCTCAGACTGCAGAATGCCACACTTCAGATCTGAGTGTCACTTTTTTTCTCAGTGTCCAGTGTTTCAGTCCCTGTTCAGACATTCATTAATTGCAGAAGTTCACACAATTCATACAGGTAAACATTAGAGAGCATCCCAAGTGTCATTCCCAACTGGATGTTCATTATGGTTGACGTTGTCCTTTAAAAATCATGATAGACAGGTAGTTTACATTTGGAATGTTCATTATTTGTAATACACTTCACCGGTACAGGTCGAAAAGAATGTCTTGAATTAGTATGAGAGTGGATGCAAGCATCAACGTGCTAATATCTTGGGAATGCTGAGAATAAGAAAGCAAGGTGCCCTGTTTCATCACAGGTTAAAGCTATGCTTTTGTCATACAACAGCTGAAAGTAGAGCACAAATGCAGTCCCCCATTACCGCATACAATGCAGTTGTGATTCCCACAATTTGGGAATTTGCAGTGGTCAACACAATCAGAGTGCTTTGACTTTGCCTCACACTGGGCAAACGTCCTTACTGATCAATGTATCACCCCTGCCAGGTAAGTATACCAAAGAGGTGCTTGCCTTCTCTTGTCACACTCAGCAGATAAGAAAAGACACCAGTTCTCTTTGGAAGGCAGGCTCAGGTGAGGATCAGACTTTTTAATCTGAGGGTCCACGGTTAGAGTGCCTCCTCAGGTGTGTTGTTCTGCTGAGGAAGTTCACTTCACTTGTACAGGGGAAAGTTGGAGACTTTGAGTGTGCAACCTAGCATTTAGAAACTTGGGAATTCCATCACTTCCCAATAAGCCTATTCTTTTTTCACACCAAAACTCTGAGTTTGTGTGCAAAGGAAATCCCCCACAACCACAAAGTGGTTCAGACTTTTAATCTGAGGGTCCATGGTTCAAGTCCCAGTCTGTGTCACCCTGTCTTACCCCAACTGCATGGCCAGTAAGCCGTAGGTAATATTTCTCATTTTAATTGAATACAACATGCCTTTTAAACAGAATTGTAAAGCCCCTTCTTTAATGGGGTTTCCACAACCCTGACCAGAATGACATAGGCTTGTTTCTGAATGAATGACATCTTTTGTTTAGTCTTGATATCCCCCTTTGAGAGCTATTGTGCCTGATTGTTAAAATGCCTAACCTTTTGATTTGACAGAGCAAGTTTACTGGAGGATGCAGCCATTGATCCTGCTACCTCTCGCATGCGAAGCAAGCGCTCTACCATTTGAGCGAATTCCCCCTAGAATGTCAAGTATTTCCTTGAGAAACTTCATTACTAAGATTACCTGGGTGCTCACCGACAAGTGATGCACATTAAGGAATGCGTGCACACTGATTTGGATTTCAACAAATAGTTTGGCTAAATCCTTCCATGCGGAGCCTCACAAGCTCAGACTGCAGAATGCCCCACTTTAAATCTGAGGGTCCAAGGTTCAAGTCCCTGCTCAGGTGTGTTGTTCGGCTGAGGAAGTTCACTTCAATTGTACGGGGGAAAGTTGGAGAGCAGTCAAAGTGTCATTCTGCACTAATGCATTACAATTAAAAATTCCCATGTGTAATGGACCACTATGAGTGTGCAACGTAGCATTTAGAAGCTTGGGAATTCCATCACATCCCAATAAGCCTATGCTGTTTTCACACCACAACTCAGGGTGTGTGTGCAAAGGAAGTCGCCCACAACAACAAACACTGCAGTTGAGATGCCCACATTTGGGGGAATTTGGCCAGTAGAGTCGGATTCAATGAAATAAACTCACCCTGGCCAAACTTCCTTTCTGAACAATGTATCACACCTACAAGTTAAGTGTACTTAACAGCTTCTTGGATGTTCTCATGCTTTGCCAGCTCTCCCACCAGTCTGTGGTGTTGTCACGTGGCTTTAGTCAGCCTGTGAAGACTCTGCCTTCCCCCCACTGCATGGCCAGCAAGGCACAAGTGTGAACAAAGCCCTGTCAATATTTTTCAGTTTAATTGAATACAACAAGCCTTTTAAAAGGAATTGTGAAGCACCTTCTTTAATGTGGTTTGCACAACCCTGAGCAGAATGATAGGTTTGGCCAAATGTTTTGATATCCCCCTTTAAGAGCCAGGTGCCCTGTTTCATTGTTAAAATTCCAAGCCCTTTGATTTGAAAGAGCTTGTTTACTGGAGAATGCAGGTGTTGATCCTGCTACCTCTCGCATGCTAAGCAAGCGCTCTACCATTTGAGCTAATTCCCCCATGTGAGAGATGAACATTTCCTTGGGAAACCTCATCATTAAGACTACCTGGGTGCTCACCTACAAGTGATAGCACATAACGGAAAGTGTCCACACTGATTTGGATTTCAACAAATAGTGTGGCTAAATCCTTTCATGAGGAGCCTCACAAGCTCAGACTGCACAATGCCACACTTCAAATCTGAGTGTCACTTTTTATCTCAGTGTCCAGTGTTTCAGTCCCTGTTCAGACATTCATTAATTGCAGAAGTTCACACAATTCATACAGGTAAACATTAGAGAGCATCCCAAGTGTCATTCCCAACAGGATGTTCATTATGGTTGACGTTGTCCTTTAAAAATCATGATAGACAGGTAGTTTACATTTCGAATGTTCATTATTTGTAATACACTTCACCGGTACAGGTCGAAAAGAATGTCTTGAATTAGTATGAGGGTGGATGCAAGCATCAACGTGCTAATATCTTGGGAATGCTGAGAATAAGAAAGCAAGGTGCCCTGTTTCATCACAGGTTAAAGCTATGCTTTTCTCATACAACAGCTGAAAGTAGAGCACAAATGCAGTCCCCCATTACCGCATACTATGCAGTTGTGATTCCCACAATTTGGGAATTTGCAGGGGTCAACACAATCAGAGTGCTTTGATATTGCCTCACAATGGGCAAACGTCCTTACTGATCAATGTATCACCCCTGCCAGGTAAGTACACCAAAGAGGTGCTTGCCCTCTATGTCACACTCAGCAGATAAGAAAAGAAACCAGTTCTCTTTGGAAGACAGGCTCAGGTGAGCATCAGACTTTTAATCTGAGGGTCCAAGGTTAGAGTGCCTGCTCAGGTGTGTTGTTCTGCTGAGGAAGTTCACTTCACTTGTACAGGGGAAAGTTGGAGACGATGAGTGTGCAACCTAGAATTTTGAAGCTTGGGAATTCCATCACTTCCCAATAAGCCTATCCTTTTTTCACACCAAAACTCTGAGTTTGTGTGCAAAGGAAATCCCCCACAACCACAATGTGGTTCAGACTTTTAATCTGAGGGTCCAAGGTTCAAGTCCCAGTCTGTGTCACCCTGTCTTACCCCAACTGCATGGCCAGCAAGCCACAGGTAATATATCTCATTTTAATTGAATACAACATGCCTTATAAACAGAATTGTAAAGCCCCTTCTTTAATGGGGTTTCCACAACCCTGCCCAGAATGACTTAGGCTTGTTTCTGAATGAATGACATCTTTTGTTTAGTCTTGATATCCCCCTTTGAGAGCCATTGTGCCTGATTGTTAAAATGCCAAGCCTTTTGGTTGAAAGAGCAAGTTTACTGGTGAATGCAGGCATTGATCCTGCTACCTCTCGCATGCGAATCAAGCGCTCGACCATTTGAGAATGCTCATCTTGGGAATGCTGAGAATAAGAAAGCAAGGTGCCCGGTTTCATCACAGGTTAAAGCTATGCTTTTCTCATACAACAGCTGAAAGTAGAGCACAAATGCAGTCCCCCATTACCGCATACTATGCAGTTGTGATTCCCACAATTTGGGAATTTGCAGGGGTCAACACAATCAGAGTGCTTTGACTTTGCCTCACACTGGGCAAACGTCCTTACTGATCAATGTATCACCCCTGCCAGTTTAGTATACCAAAGAGGTGCTTGCCTTCTCTTGTCACACTCAGCAGATAAGAAAAGAAACCAGTTCTCTTTGGAAGACAGGCTCAGGTGAGGATCAGACTTTTAATCTGAGGGTCCAAGGTTAGAGTGCCTGCTCATATGTGTTGTTCTGCTGAGGAAGTTCACTTCACTTGTACAGGGGAAAGTTGGAGACTATGAGTGTGCAACCTAGCATTTAGAAGCTTGGGAATTCCATCACATCCCAATAAGCCTATGCAGTTTTCACACCAAAACTCAGGGTGTGAGTGCAAAGGAATTCCCCCACAACCACAAAGTGGTTCAGACTTTTAATCTGAGGGTCCAAGGTTCAAGTCCCAGTCTGTGTCACCCTGTCTTACCCCAACTGCATGACCAGCAAGCCATAGGTAATATTTCTCATTTTAATTGAATATAACATGCCTTTTAAACAGAATTGTAAAGCCCCTTCTTTAATGGGGTTTCCACAACCCTGACCAGAATGACATAGGCTTGTTTCTGAATGAATGACATATTTTGTTTAGTCTTGATATCCCCCTTTGAGAGCCATTGTGCCTTATTGTTAAAATGACAAGCCTTTTGATTTGAAAGAGCAAGTTAACTGGAGAATGCAGGCATTGATCCTGCTACCTCTCGCATGCGAAGCAAGCGCTCTACCATTTGAGCCAATTCCCCCTAGAATGTCAAGTATTTCCTTGAGAAACTTCATTACTAAGATTACCTGGGTGCTCGCCTACAAGTGATGCACATTAAGGAATGCGTGCACACTGATTTGGATTTCAACAAATAGTTTGGCTAAATCCTTCCATGCGGAGCCTCACAAGCTCAGACTGCAGAATGCCCCACTTTAAATCTGAGGGTCCAAGGTTCAAGTCCCTACTCGAGTGTGTTGTTCGGCTGAGGAAGTTCACTTCAATTGTACAGGGGAAAGTTGGAGAGCAGTCAAAGTGTCATTCTACACTAATGCATTACAATTAAAAATTCCCATGTGTAATCGACCACTATGAGTGTGCAACCTAGCATTTTGAAGCTTGGGAATTCCATCACATCTCAATAAGCCTATGCTGTTTTCACACCACAACTCAGGGTGTGAGTGCAAAGGAAATCCCCCACAACCACAAAATCTGCAGTCAAGATGCCCACATTTGGGGGAATTTGGCCAGCAGAGTCGGATTCAATGAAATAAGCTCACCCTGGCCAAACTTCCTTTCTGAACAATGTATCACACCTACAAGTTAAGTGTACTTAATAGCTTCTTGGATGTTCTCATGCTTTGCCAGCTCTCCCACCAGTCTGTGGTGATGTCACTTGGCTTTAGTCAGCCTGTGAAGACTCTGCCTTCCCCCCACTGCATGGCCAGCAAGGCACAAGTGTGAACAAGGCCCTGTCAATATTTTTCAGTTTAATTGAATACAACAAGCCTTTTAAAAGGAGTTGTGAAGCACCTTCTTTAATGTGGTTTGCACAACCGTGAGCAGAATGATAGGTTTGGCCAAATGTTTTGATATCCCCCTTTAAGAGCCAGGTGCCCTGTTTCATTGTTGAAATTCCAAGCCCTTTGATTTGAAAGAGCATGTTTACTGGAGAATGCAGGCGTTGATCCTGCTACCTCTCGCATGCTAAGCAAGCGCTCTACCATTTGAGCTAATTCCCCCATGTGAGAGATGAACATTTCCTTGGGAAACCTCATCATTAAGACTACCTGGGTGCTGTTGGATGTAGTATAGCGCACAAAATGGCGGCAAATAGAAATAACAGGGCATTTTACTTAAAATGGTGCCCAACATATAAAATGTCTCTTTATGACATCTCTCATCCAAATAGCCTTTTTGACGACTTGCAAAATAACCTTTATGACAACTGGCCTAGCAGGATATATATATAGGAGCGTGTCTAAAGACTCGAGCTCTCTCTCGCTTGGTCGCTCCTGCTTTGGGGTCGTCTCCTGGTCTTTGTCATTGTGCCAATAAAGGATCCATTCTGCATCGCATCCGTCTCCATCTGATTGAAGAATCTCTCGACATCAACAAACCTGGGAGGGATCGGTTTCCCAGATCCCAACAGTTTTGGGGGCTCGTCCGGGATGTCGAGGAGATTTTAGAGATTGACAGACTGAAAGTTGCCCCGGACCTTTGCCTACGGATGACTCTGGTCGACCACATCTAAAAGGTAAGCACTGGCCTGTTACATCGAACCTGTGCAAATTGGACTTTGTCAAATTTTGAGTCGGAAGTAAAAGGGGGTCCGGGAGAGAAATTAAAGCTAAGCAACGATTGAGGTGGATGCAATGTTTGCAATGTACAATTTTATGCAGTGATGTGCGCTGGTTGTGAAACACACGGACATGTATTAAAACTATTTGTGGGACTGGGATAGAACCCCCAGTAGTCGGCCGCAGTTTTCTCAGGAAGCTGTAGAAGCTTGCCGATTAGGTCCCAGAATAGGGCATTGCGTCCATACATGGACTGTTGATCACGTGGAAGAATTTTGAAGTTTGTGGCAGTTAGTACATATGTGGTGAAGTGGTGGCCGGCCTGTTCCCTCGTGCCTCTCTGGTAATACATGCATGTATGAGCTTGTATACGGACTTTGATAAGAATCTATGAGCCTTTTTATAGGACGTTTATAAATTTGCCCCCTAATCGATTGATAATAAATCTATGAGCCTTCCCCAGGACGTTTATAAGATTGCCCCATAGTCAACTGATAAAAATCTATGAGCCTTGCCCAGGATGTTTATAAATTTAATTGATGAGTATATGAGCCGTTTTTCAGGACATTTATGAAAACATATATGGGAAACAAGGAACTTGGCCTTTTTGTCTGCGTTGCGGAGGATTGGGGGGGTCTCGTCTGCATGTGCGCATGGGCGTAGCACGGACGTGTGGTTGAACTTGGCCTTTTGATCTGAGTTACGGAGAATTTGGGGTCTCTCAAATCCCGGCCGGGTAATAGAACAGGCGGACAACAGACATCGTTTTACTGTTACAGGCGGACATTAGATACCGTTATACTGTAGCAGGCGGACAACAGATACCGTTATACTGTTAAAATTGTTTAAATAGAAGAGGCGGACAACAGACATCGTTATACTGTTATAGGCGGACAACAAAGACACCGTTATACTATAGCAGGCGGACAACAGATACCGTTATACTGTCAAAATTGTTTAAATAGAACAGGCGGACAACAGACATCGTTATACTGTTATAGGCGGACAACAAAGACACCGTTATACTATAGCAGGCGGACAACAGATACCGTTATACTGTCAAAATTGTTTGGATAAAACAGGCGGACAACAGACATCGTTATACTGTTACAGGCGGACAACAAAGACACCGTTATACTGTGGCAGGCGGACAACGGATACCGTTATACTGTTAAAATTGTTTCGATAAAACAGGCGGACAACAGAAATCGTTATACTGTAGCAGGACAAATATTGTTACAGGCGGACAACGGATACCGTTATACTGTTAAAATTTTAACCATTAGGCTAAGGGGATTCCTGTTTTTTCTGTGACGTGGACCGGGAGGTTGGTTTTGGCCGAGTGTCTGTGTGGCCTGTGTGTGTGTGTGTGTGTAGAGCACCCCTGTTTTTTCTGTGGTGAGGACAGAGAGGTAAAGTTGGACAATATGTCGACGGCAGGATATAAACCAATTAGTGCACAAGTGGAGTTGTTGTTGACGGCTCTGGAAGGGGCCAAAAAGACGGAATGGGGTCCTAGGAAGGACATGAAAGACGAGTTAAATCTCGCACTGGGGCGACAGGGAGTAAACCAAGATGACGAATTGCCGTTGGGGCCAGTGTTGTGGAAGAGGGAAAAAGAGTATAAGAAAGCGGTAGAAGACGCGGAGGAGGCCGCCAAGGGCAAGTTGTGATTGTCACGAAAGAAGTTGCATAAGGTCAGAGACGAGGAAGAGGGACACAGATGCAAGTGGTTTTCGTGGGCCATGTTTTGGCAGGGGATAGCTCATCAGTTGAAGAACAAACAATTAAAACAACAAGTAAAATGGAGGAAGAGGCCTCTTTGCAGCAGAAGGCCGAAGCGGCACCGACCGCGCCTCCGTTGCCCAGTGCGATGTATCCAATATTGGAAATAGACTCGGGCAGATTCCAAATAGAGGTAGAGAATGGTCCTGAAAGGGGGTCTGACGGGTGTGGGACAGGGACTCCACCGATGAGGGCTGAGGAAAAGGGAGGGACGATTGGAACCCACAGAGGGGTGGTGAGAGTGACGGATGGCTCCTCCCAGGAGGGCAGTTCCGATGATGACACAGAGGACGAGGAAACTAAGGTGTTAAGGGAAATAGCGGACTTGGGAAAAAAGATTGGGACGTCGCACAAACACATGCCCACCCCGCGCCCCAAAGATACAGTCGCACCGGACTACCCTACGGGCCCGAAGGCCCACAGTCCCGCTTAATGTTACCCCTAATGCAGGAAAGTGGAGGTCCTCCGGTGTACCGACCGTACGGGCTGAGTGACCTCCAGGCCCTAGCGGACAAATTACCGCCCCTACACGAGGGGGGCATGGTGTGGTTGGAAAAATTAAGCGGCCTAACGGCAGGCCACACCCTGGCCCTTGGCGATTACCGTGGGGTGGCGTCGCGGTGTATGACTCCGGGGGAGGCGCAAGAGATCAAACGCGACGCTAAAACCACGCATGCGGCCGATCAGGAACCGTTACACATGATTGCCCTAATGATGCCATACGTAAGCGGTTTCCTCCTACTGTGGCCCCCACCATCCCTAAGTTTCCCTGGTAGGAAGGACGGTCCCCTAGAGAGCACCTGACGGCATGTAAGGACGAATGGACTCGTTTGACCGGTAGTCACCCTGAAAAGGACCGAAACTCGATCGAATGGTATCGGAGGGCGGTGTTAGAGGGGGCTGAGGGGACAGTAAAGGACGCAATGATGGCCAATCCCGACATCCCGGGATGCCCCTCTACGACCTGGGAAAGACATTTTGTACACCACATGCAGCGAGCGCTCGACTCCAAGGAGAAGGAGGCCTCTGCGGTTAAGGACCTGCAGCTGCAACTACTAAAATTAGAACTAGACAAGGCCCGACGGGATGCGACCGATAAAAAGAAGGCGGGGACCGCCAAACAAATGTCTGCGCAGGCCGGCCCACCGGGTCCAGCCACTCCTGATTTGCACCCGATCCCATTATGGGAGGAACAAGGCCCCTACCCTCCAGGGCCTCAAAGGCGTGGATGGGGCCAGGGGCGGGGCTATGGGGCTCGACCATGGGGACAGCGAGGTATGAGAGGGGGACCTCCGGGGCGTCCGACGCAAGACGGATGCTACGCGTGTGGAGAAAGAGGCCATTGGTCAAGGGAATGTCCATACCAAGGGCAGGAGCCCCAACACCCGCGGGGAATGCGTGGGTCCAGAGGACCTTACCGAGGGGGTCGAGTGGCCCCCAACCCACGTTGGGCGCCTGGCCCTGCGGCAGGAGCCTTCCCGCTCCGGGATTATGGATGGGAAGACCCTGAGAACCAGCAGTGACACACCCCACAGAGAAAGCCAAGAGCAGGGGGCCAGGCAGACCCCATGCTCCCGATGGAAGTGCTAGGCGAATCACTGCCGTTCTTGGTAGACACAGGGGCCACCCATTCAACTCTGAACCGGCCTCTGTCGCCTCACCATATGTCGCGCAACACCGTGAACGTTGTGGGTTTCTCTGGGATAGGACAACAACTGCCCGTTACCAAGCCATTATCAACCAGACTGGGGAATCAACGGCTACTCCACCCGTATGTCATGTCTCCCCAAGTGCCCGTGAACCTCATGGGTCGTGATCTACTAATACGATTGGGGGCCAGCGTGTTGTGCCCTACAGATGGACTAATTGTGACTCTCCCTGATGGAACTGAACTGGCCTGCGGCCATGCCCTGACAGAAGGGGGCCAGTGGCTATTGGCCTCCCCCGAACCCCAAATGGCAGATATCTACTGGGGTTTAATTGTTACCCCCGGCAGACCACATCCTGAAGGGATCCTCGCCCAGTACGCCCGGTGGAAACCCTGGATTTCTCTGCTGGCACCCTACCTCGTTCCCCCCGACCCGCCCCATGTCACATTATTCTACGATCGAGACCAAACCGAAGTATACGCGGATTTGTTCAGAGATATTGAGAATACTGAGTGGGAAATTGTCACTCACAATATTTACGTAGGTCCCCTAGGTGTCGCAACCGCGGTGGACCTCACGCCCGAGCAGGCGGTCTGGTATCAAATGGCTCCCACCGCGGTTCCCCATGTCTCCTTAGCAATACACCCCAACCATGACGCTAAGGACCTAGGGCCCATGACGAAGACCGCTGTGTCACTGACCGATTGGACTCAGACACAGATCCCCCAGGTGTGTTACTCCCCCTCGACCAAGATATATCGAATCTCACTCACAGGTCGCGATGCCGTCCGTCTAGAACACGACGAAGTAGCTCGTGACCACGGCTGTGAGAGAACTGACCACCCGAGGTTGGCACAGGCTCTGGAAACTTTGCCTCCCCACCTGTGGTCGACCGGACCGACGGACGTTGGCCTGGCTTCTTGCCCCCCGGTGACCTTTGAGGTGACCCCGGGGGGCCCCATTTGGCTCCCTCAGTACTCCAGGAAACCGGAGGCTGAAGCAGGGATAGCAGAGACGATAGAAGGACTAAAAGCCTCTGGGGTGTTAGAACCCTCCACCTCTCCATGGAACACACCTATTCTCCCGGTGGAGAAAGCAGGAACAGGGAAATACCGCATGGCACATGATCTCCGCGCAATCAATAACATCCTCAAAACCCCGATCATACCGGTTCCGAACCCTTACACCGCGCTAAATAGTCTCAGTCCCACGCATAAGTATTTCACTTGCATTGACTTGGCCAATGCGTTTTTCTGTCTACCCCTAGCGCAGGGATGTCGGGATTTTTTCTCGTTCACCTACAAAGGTGAACAATTACGCTACACCAGGATGCCACAGGGGTTTGCGGCGTCCCCAGGCCTTTTTAATCAGGCCCTGCGCGAGGCACTGGACGAGTGCCCCCTCCCGGAGGGCTGCACGTTGATCCAGTATGTTGATGATCTCCTACTGGCCGCCCCCGACGCCGACTCCTGCTTAGCCGCCACGTTGACGGTTCTCCACCGATTGGCAGACACGGGGTTCAAAGTGAGCAAAACCAAACTACAAGGCGTCCGCCAAACGGTCACCTTCTTGGGCCGCGTGGTTTCCAAAACAGGCGCGGGCCTCACCACGAGTCATCGAGACTCCATATTACATCACGCGCGCCCTCAGACGGTGAAACAAATGCTATCCTTCTTAGGATTGACC
Source organism: Zeus faber (assembly GCF_960531495.2). Classification (NCBI taxonomy): domain Eukaryota; kingdom Metazoa; phylum Chordata; class Actinopteri; order Zeiformes; family Zeidae; genus Zeus; species Zeus faber. Next base: position 26,605,607 of record NC_137198.1, on the reverse strand, counting down.
GGATATAGTCGCGCCTATATTCCAGATTACGCGGGCCGCACACGCCCGTTCCGTGCGCTCGTTAACGCACAAGGCATGCGCAATTTGCGGGCTCCGTTGGTCTGGACCGAACAGGCCGAAGAATCGTTTATCGCACTAAAGCAGGCCCTCGCGTGCGCAACCGACCTGGCCGTCCCAGATTACACTCAGCCGTTTTTCCTCGATGTTTCTGAAACACCAGGCGTCGCTAACGGGGTGTTGTTTCAGAAAAAAGGGGGAGGGAGGAAAGTGCTAATGTACGCCAGCAGCATGCTCGACGAAACCGAGAAACGCCATCCACCGTGCACAAGACATGCCGCAGGTGTTGCGAAGATATTACAGAAAACCGCGCACCTGGTCATGGGCCACCCGCTAACAGTGTTAACCACGCACAGCGTTGTGGCCTACGTGAATTCGGTAAAATTCACCCTCACCCCTCTAAAACAACACCGATTGAGCCGTTTTTTGACCGAACCAAACTTAGTGTTCACGCACGAGGGCATCAATATGGCAGACCACATGGATGTAGAGGGAGGAAAGCCCCACCATTGTGAGGCGCTGGTACAGACAGAGCTCAAAATACGACCCGACCTTGAGACTGACCCGATCCCCGACTCCGAACAACTGTTCACAGACGGCTGCTGTTACAAACACGACACCTACGGACTACAGGCGGGATACGCGGTAGTCCGACTGACCCCGACTGGACACGAGACGATACGATCAGTTAAAATGGAAGGGCAGCAATCGGCCCAGAGGGCGGAAGTCATGGGACTCATTGCGGCCCTGGAGTGGGCAGAGGGGAAAGCTGTGACCATTTATACCGATTCGGCCTACGCAGTAGGGGCAGCCCAGGTGGAGTTGACATTATGGAAACGGGGAGATTACCGCACAGCAGGCGGAAAACCCATCAGACATGCTCGTGAGATGCAGGACCTAGAAAAGGCGCTCCTCCTCCCGCGTAAGGTGGCAGTGGTGAAATGCCGAGGGCATGGGGTAGGAAACAGTGAGGTAGCGAGAGGGAACAGGCAGGCAGACGCCGCGGCAAAGGCTGCAGCCGGCTACCACGTGGCGTTTCAGATGGTGTGTGAGGATGGCCTCATGGGAGAAGAGTTAGACGAAGACACGGTTAGTGAGGCCCAAAAGGGGGCGACGGACCGGGAGAGGACATTGTGGACCCAAAGGGGAGCGACATGTGGGGGAGAATTGTGGAGAAGCCCGGATGGTCGGGTAGTGTTACCACCGGGACTCCAACAGAGTGTGGTGGGAGAAGCCCACGGGTTGGGACATGTGGGAGTGGCTCAGGTGAAACGGAACCTTTGCCACTGGTGGCACCCCTATTTGGACGAAATAATCAAGGAGTATGTGCGGTCCTGCCCGGTGTGCACCATGTACAACCCCCGGCCGGGGATCCGGCCGGAAATGGGAAAGTTCCCGCTTCCCGAGTGCCCAGGGGGAGAAATCGTGATTGACTACACCGACATGATGGTCCCGGTGAGGGGACAGCGGTACCTCCTCGTGTGTGTGGATGCTCTGACCGGCTGGCCGGAAGCATGCCCCACCAAGAGGGAGGACAGCGCCACGGTGGTCAAGTTCCTCATAAATCAGTACATCCCCCGGCACGGGTTCCCGCGCAAAGTCCGAAGTGACAACGGGACCCATTTTAAGAATAAAGACCTCCAGAGGGTGGAGGCGGCACTAGGTCTCAGACACGCGTTCGGGACGGTGTACCACCCACAGTCGCAGGGAAAAGTTGAAAGAATGAATCAGACACTAAAAACAAAATTGGCCAAAATATGTGCACAGACCTCCCTCAACTGGGTGGACGCCCTCCCAATCGCGCTGATGTCCATACGGAGTTCACTTAATAGGGGAACCGGGTTCACGCCGTATGAGTTACTTACCGGGCGCCAGTTCCCTGGGCCCAGCGCAGCGCCAAAGTGGGGGGAGGAACAGGAAATGTTGCTAAGAAAAGCATACTTTAACGACCTGCGAGCCCTTGTTGCCAGTTTTGCCTCACAGGTGGAAGAGACGAGGGGAAGCCCAGGTGACTCCGAGCTCCACACGGCAGAGTGGGTCCTGCTGAGGGTCATCAAGCGAAAGTGGGCGGACCCCCGGTGGACGGGACCACATCGGGTCACCGAGCGCACCTCCCGCGCCGTCCGGCTCGAGGGAAAAGGGGACACGTGGTATCACTGGAGCCAGTGTGCCCCAGCCTTCAACCCGGGCAGCCAACGACCAGATCCTCACAGCACCACAACACAGCCCGACCTCAGAGGAACGGGCGGCAGCCGCCCAATCGAGGCACTCACTGTTAGCTGCAAGGGTGATAGTGCTGGAAACCTCTCCCCTAGGTTATAGAGGAGCGAGGCGGGACGGTCACCATTCCCCGCCCAGAAGCAGACTGTCCAACTGCATGGAACCCCAGCTGCTTCTCCTTCTGAGTGGTTTATGGTCCATGGTGTGGTTGAGAGTTTGTGTGTGGATGTTTATAATTTTATTGATTTTTGTGCTGGTTTTGTTGACATTGGAACTGACCGGCAACATCCAGCTGTACTAGACGCTAATCGCAACAATGAAGGTTGGGGGACTAGCCCTGTTCACGGCCCTCCTCTTGTTCGGGGAACAGATCGAAACCGCGGCGGGGCCTGAGAAGGACGCGTGTTTGAATAAATATGGGGGGCTGGAGTTGAACTACACACAGGGGCACAAAACGACCTTTGTGTTTGATTTATGCATGGTTATTAATTGTGGGCCCCAACCATGGACCCAGGCAAAGACGTGGCGGGGCTATAAACTGTATGCCTGTTTTGACTCCAGTGTACATCGCCAATGCGCGACAAGAGGTTATACGAGCGGGCCTTGGTGTAGAACCTGGAGCCAGGTGGTAGCGTATACCAGCGGTTCCTGGACCTCCACTAAAATGGCCAGGAAACTGGGAGGAGACATATGGGACAAATTAGAGCTACAACGAAATTACGACTGGATTTCGAATCCCGTGGCCCTTTCATTGGAGTGGGATGTTTCCCCCGCCCAGACCCCGTCCAATAGTAGTTTGTACCTGGTCGTAGGGGTGGAATTAACCGGAAAGGATACCATGGGGCTTATCAAAATCAATTTCTTGCCCCCTCAGCGCACCCCCAACACCCCTGAGGCTAGCAAAGATCATTTCATGCCTCCGCCTGACCGGGCTCCAGCTCGAGCCGTGGCCATAATCGATGGTACTTTGAAACCCCTAGACGTGATTCAGATGGCCACCGGATACCGAGAGAGTAATCTCTGGTTGAGTTGGATGGCCCAGACAGCCCGAGAGCAGGGGCTGGGGAACTGCATAGCGTGTGCGGCGGCTCGACCTTACCTAGTCACGGATCCTGCGCCGTTATATCCTCAGGACGCCTGGGGATACGGTTGTATGCTCCGATTGACCCGCGAGGCGACTCCACCAAAGTGCAACACCTTAGCTAGACTATTCCCGCCCATGGACAACGAAACACTTTCGGGACCATTTACGCCCCATAAGGGCGCAGGTAATTACACCTGTTTCAATTTGACCCACGACAAACCCCAGTTTCAACTAGGACAGATCCCGGAGGACTGGTGTAACACCACCCGAGCGGGAAATGGCGCTATTGATCGAGCTCTCTGCATGCGCCTGATAATCACGGCAGTGGAAAAGAGGGACAGCACGGTCCCCCACGTACAGATAATGCCGTTGTTGGCCGAGAACTGGGTGGATGACTCCGAGAGAGAGGAGAACCCCCGCGTGGACGAGCAGATGATGTCGTTCTCGATCGAACCCCGGGCAGATGACTCCTATTTGTATGAGCTGGAAAGACCTCATTTTAGATGTGACCCCTAGGAGGAAAAGGACATGTAAGCCGGAGTGTTTGTGGGTTTCTAGCGCACAATAGTCGGGTAAGGCTGTAAGAGTCTCCGACTGGGTGTGGATGAAAGTGGTGAAAATGACAACCGCCTTTAGTCGACCCGGGTTCAAGAGAGAAAGGTCAAAACAGCGGAGTAAGCACACCTCGCATGAGGTTAAGAGCAGAAAAACTGTGAGACCCAGTATCACACCCAGGGAGACACTGTTCCATAAGAAATCACCCGGTACTTTTTGTTTGCTCATTAAATAAATGCTTAAGTTTAGTATAAGGTTAATAAATGTTTAAATTTAGTATAAGGTTAACGAAAGTTTAATAATAAGTTTAGTATAAGGTAAAAGAGAGTTAGATCTGTGCAGTTGGTTGAAGATTTTGTTGTTAAACATGGTCCAGGTGGTGAGTGAATGCCATCCTCGCGTTCAGTAATATGGATGTTGGTAGGTTTTCCCACTAAGACAAATGGGGTTTTCCCTACCAATCACTCCTGGTGCCATGCATTGTCATGAATTGTGTAGTGTTTGTTGTACATGTCATTGCGATGTTGTATTTGTTTTCCCCATGGTTATTATATGTTGTAATTACTGTTTTAGAGTGACCTCATATTTAATGAGGTCAAAAGGGGGATTGTTGGATGTAGTATAGCTCACAAAATGGCGGCAAATAGAAATAACAGGGCATTTTACTTAAAATGGTGCCCAACATATAAAATGTCTCTTTATGACATCTCTCATCCAAATAGCCTTTATGACGACTTGCAAAATAACCTTTATGACAACTGGCCTAGGACGATATATATATAGGAGCGTGTCCAAAGACTCGAGCTCTCTCTCGCTTGGTCGCTCCTGCTTTGGGGTCGTCTCCTGGTCTTTGTCATTGTGCCAATAAAGGATCCATTCTGCATCGCATCCGTCTCCATCTGATTGAAGAATCTCTCGACATCAACAAACCTGGGAGGGATCGGTTTCCCAGATCCCAACAGTGCTCACCTACAAGTGATAGCACATAACGGAACGTGTCCACACTGATTTGGATTTCAACAAATAGTGTGGCTAAATCCATTCATGAGGAGCCTCACAAGCTCAGACTGCAGAATGCCACACTTCAAATCTGAGTGTCACTTTTTATCTCAGTGTCCAGTGTTCTAGTCCCTGTTCAGACATTCATTAATTGCAGAAGTTCACACAATTCATACAGGTAAACATTAGAGAGCATCCCAAGTGTCATTCCCAACTGGATGTTCATTATGGTTGACGTTGTCCTTTAAAAATCATGATAGACAGGTAGTTTACATTTGGAATGTTCATTATTTGTAATACACTTCACCGGTACAGGTCGAAAAGAATGTCTTGAATTAGTATGAGAGTGGATGCAAGCATCAACGTGCTAATATCTTGGGAATGCTGAGAATAAGAAAGCAAGGTGCCCTGTTTCATCACAGGTTAAAGCTATGCTTTTTTCATACAACAGCTGAAAGTAGAGCACAAATGCAGTCCCCCATTACCGCATACTATGCAGTTGTGATTCCCACAATTTGGGAATTTGCAGGGGTCAACACAATCAGAGTGCTTTGACTTTGCCTCACACTGGGCAAACGTCCTTACTGATCAATGTATCACCCCTGCCAGGTAAGTATACCAAAGAGGTGCTTGCCTTCTCTTGTCACACTCAGCAGATAAGAAAAGACACCAGTTTTCTTTGGAAGACAGGCTCAGGTGAGGATCAGACTTTTAATCTGAGGGTCCAAGGTTAGAGTGCCTGCTCAGGTGTGTTGTTCTGCTGAGGAAGTTCACTTCACTTGTACAGGGGAACGTTGGAGACTATGAGTGTGCAACCTAGCATTTAGAAGCTTGGGAATTCCATCACTTCCCAATAAGCCTATCCTTTTTTCACACCAAAACTCAGGGTTTGTGTGCAAAGGAAATCCCCCACAACCACAAAGTGGTTCAGATGTTTAATCTGAGGGTCCAAGGTTCAAGTCCCAGTCTGTGTCACCCTGTCTTACCCCAACTGCATGGCCAGCAAGCCATAGGTAATATTTCTCATTTTAATTGAATACACCATGCCTTTTAAACAGAATTGTAAAGCCCCTTCTTTAATGGGGTTTCCACAACCCTGACCAAAATGGCATAGGCTTGTTTCTGAATGAATGACATCTTTTGTTTAGTCTTGATATCCCCCTTTGAGAGCCATTGTGCCTGATTGTTAAAATGCCAAGACCTTTGATTTGAAAGAGCAACTTTATTGGAGAATGCAGGCATTGATCCTGCTACCTCTCGCATGCAAAGCAAGCGCTCTACCATTTGAGCTGGTCCCCCTAGAATGTCAAGTATTTCCTTGAGAAACTTCATTACTAAGATTACCTGGGTGGTCACCGACAAGTGATGCACATTAAGGAATGCGTGCACACTGATTTGGATTTCAACAAATAGTTTGGCTAAATCCTTCCATGCGGAGCCTCACAAGCTCAGACTGCAGAATGCCCCACTTTAAATCTGAGGGTCCAAGGTTCAAGTCCCTGCTCAGGTGTGTTGTTCGGCTGAGGAAGTTCACTGCAATTGTACAGGGGAAATTTGGAGAGCAGTCAAAGTGTCATTCTACACTAATGCATTACAATTAAAAATTCCCATGTATAATCGACCACTATGAGTGTGCTACCTTGCATTTTGAAGCTTGGGAATTCCATCACATCCTAATAAGCCTATGCTGTTTTCACACCACAACTCAGGGTGTGAGTGCAAAGGAAATCCCCCACAACCACAAAATCTGCAGTCAAGGTTCCCACATTTGGGGGAATTTGGCCAGTAGAGTCGGATTCAATGAAATAAGCTCACCCTGGCCAAACTTCCTTTCTGAACAATGTATCACACCTACAAGTTAAGTGTAGTTAACAGCTTCTTGGATGTTCTCATGCTTTGCCAGCTCTCCCACCAGTCTGTGGTGTTGTCACTTGGCTTTAGTCAGCCTGTGAAGACTCTGCCTTCCCCCCACTGCATGGCCAGCAAGGCACAAGTGTGAACAAAGCCCTGTCAATATTTTTCAGTTTAATTGAATACAACACACCTTTTAAACAGAATTGTGCAGCACCTTCTTTAATGTGGTTTGCACAACGCTGAGCAGAATGATAGGTTTGGCCAAATGTTTTGTTATCCCCCTTTAAGAGCCAGGTGCCCTATTTCATTGTTAAAATTCCAAGCCCTTTGATTTGAAAGAGCATGTTTACTGGAGAATGCAGGCGTTGATCCTGCTACCTCTCGCATGCTAGGCAAGCGCTCTACCATTTGAGCTAATTCCCCCATGTGAGAGATGAACATTTCCTTGGGAAACCTCATCATTAAGACTACCTGGGTGCTCACCTCCAAGTGATAGCACATTAAGGAAAGGGTCCGCAATTATTTTGATTTCAACAAATAGTGTGGCTAAATCCTTTCATGAGGAGCCTTACAAGCTCAGACTGCAGAATGCCCCATTTTAAATCTGAGTGTCCAGGGTTCAAGTCCCTGTTCAAACACATTTATTTACTGCAGAGGTTCACACAATTCATACAGGTAAACATTAGAGAGTATCCCAAGTGTCATTCCCAACTAGATAAGAAAATAAACCAGTTCTCTTTGGAAGACAGGCTCAGGTGAGCATCAGACTTTTAATCGGAGGGTCCAAGGTTAGAGTCCCTGCTCAGGTGTGTTGTTCTGCTGAGGAAGTTCACTTCACTTGTACAGGGGAAAGTTGGAGACTATGAGTGTGCAACGTAGCATTTAGAAGCTTGGGAATTCCATCACATCCCAATAAGCCTATCCTTTTTTCACACCACAACTCAGGGTTTGTGTGCAAAGGAAATCCCCCACAACCACAAAGTGGTTCAGACTTTTAATCTGAGGGTCAAGGGTCAAGTCCCTGTTCTGCTGAGGAATTCACTTCACTTGTACAGGGGAGTGTTGGAGAGCAGTCAAAGTGTCATTCTGCACTAATGCATTACAATCAAAAATTCCCATGTGTAATCGACCACTATGAGTGTGCAACCTAGCATTTAGAAGCTTGGCAATTCCATCACATCCCAATAAGCCTATCCTTTTTTCACACCACAACTCAGGGTGTGTGTGCAAAGGAAATCCCCCACAACCACAAAATAAGCAGTCAAGATGCCCACACTTGGGGGAATTTGACCAGCAGGGTCGGATGCAATGATATTACCTCACCCTGGCACAATCAGAGTGCTATGACATAGCCTCACACTGGGCAAACGTCCTGAACAATGTTTCACCCGTGCCATGTAAGGATACCAAAAAGGTGCTTACATTCTGTCACACCCAGCAGAAAACCAAAGAAACCAGTCCTCTTTGAAAGACAGGCTCAAGAACACCTGAGTAGCTCAGCTGGCAGAGCATCAGACTTTTAATCTGAGGGTCCAGGGTTCAAGTCCCTGCTCGGGTGTGTTGTACACTTGAGAAAGTCCCCTTCACTTGTACGGTTTGAGAGCAGTCCAAGTGTTGTCTGCACTGGTGCATTACAATTAATGGTTCTCACTTGTAAAAGACAATTTGAGCTAATTCCCCCTAGAATATCAGGCATTTCCTTGACAAACCTCATTACAAAGATTACCTGGGTGCTCACCTGCAAGTGATAGCACATAAATGAAAGTGTGACTTTGATTTCAACAAATAGTTTGGCTTAATCCATTAATGAGGAAGGTCAGACTGCCACACTTTTTATCTCAGTTTCCAGTGTTCCAGTCCCTGTTCAGACACATTCATTAATTGCATAAATTCACACAATTCATACAGGTAAACAATAGAGAGCATCCCAAGTGTCATTCCCAACTGGATGTTCATTATGGTTGATGTTGTCCTTAAAAAATCATGATAGACAGGCAATTTACATTTGGAATGTTCATTATTTGAAATACACTTCACCGGTACAGGTCGAAAAGAATGTCTTGAATGAGTATGAGAGTGGATGCAAGCGTCAACGTGCTAATATCTTGGGAATGCTGAGAATAAGAAAGCAAGGTGCCCTGTTTCATCACAGGTTAAAGCTATGCTTTTGTCATACAACAGCTGAAAGTAGAGCACAAATGCAGTCCCCCATTACCGCATACTATGCAGTTGTGATTCCCACAATTTGGGAATTTGCAGGTGTCAACACAATCAGAGTGCTTTGACATTGCCTCACACTGGGCAAATGTCCTTACTGATCAATGTATCACCCCTGCCAGTTAAGTATACCAAAGAGGTGCTTGCCTTCTCTTGTCACACTCAGCAGAAAAGAAAAGAAACCAGTTCTCTTTGGAAGACAGGCTCAGGTGAGCATCAGACTTTTATTCGGAGGGTCCAAGGTTAGAGTCCCTGCTCAGGTGTGTTGTTCTGCTGAGGAAGTTCACTTCACTTGTACAGGGGAAAATTGGAGACTATGAGTGTGCAACCTAGGATTTAGAAGCTTGGGAATTCCATCACATCCCAAAAGCCTATCCTTTTTTCACGCCACAACTCAGGGTTTGTGTGCAAAGGAAATTCCACACAACCACAAAGTGGTTCAGACTTTTAATCTGAGGGTCCAAGGTTCAAGTCCCAGTCTGTGTCACCCTGTGAAGACTCTGCCTTTCCCCCACTCCATGGCAAGCAAGCCACAGGTAATATTTCTCAGCTTAATTGAATACAACATACCTTTTAACCAGAATTGTAAAGCCCCTTCTTTCATGGGGTTTGCACAACCCTGACCAGAATGAAATAGGCTTGGCCACATCTTTTGTTTTGTCTTGATATCCCCTTTTAGGAGCCATTGTGCCTGATTGTTAAAATGCCAAGCCTTTTGATTTGAAAGAGCAAGTTCACTGGAGAATGCAGGCATTGATCCTGCTACCTCTCGCATGCAAAGCAAGCGCTCTACCATTTGAGCTAATTCCCCCTACAATGTCAAGCATTTACTTGAGAAACTTCATTACAAAGATTACCTGGGTGCTCACCTACAAGTGATGCACATTAGGGAATGCGTGCACACTGATTTGGATTTCAACAAATAGTTTGGCTAAATCCTTCCATGCGGAGCCTCACAAGCTCAGACTGCAGAATGCCCCACTTTAAATCTGAGGGTTCAAGTCCCTGCTCAGGTGTGTTGTTCGGCTGAGGAAGTTCACTTCAATTGTACAGGGGAAAGTTGGAGGGCAGTCAAAGTGTCATTCTGCACTAATGCATTACAATTAAAAATTCCCATGTGTAATGGACCACTATGAGTGTGCAACCTAGCATTTAGAAGCTTGGGAATTCCATCACATCCCAATAAGCCTATGCTGTTTTCACACCACAACTAAGGGTGTGTGTGCAAAGGAAGTCGCCCACAACCACAGACACTGCAGTTGGGATGCCCACATTTGGTTTGCACCACCCTGAATGATAGGCTTGGCCAAATCTTTTGTTTAGTCTAGATATCCCCCTACTAGAGCCATTGTGCCTGATTGTTAAAATTCCAAGCCCTTTGATTTGAAAGAGCATGTGTACTGGAGAATGCAGGCGTTGATCCTGCTACCTCTCGCATGCTAAGCAAGCGCTCTACCATTTGAGCTAATTCCCCCATGTGAGAGATGAACATTTCCTTGGGAAACCTCATCATTAAGACTACCTGGGTGCTCACCTCCAAGTGATAGCACATTAAGGAAAGCGTCCGCAATGATTTTGATTTCAACAAATAGTGTGGCTAAATCCTTTCATGAGGAGCCTTACAAGCTCAGACTGCAGAATGCCCCACTTTAAATCTGAGTGTCCAGGGTTCAAGTCCCTGTTCAAACACATTTATTTACTGCAGAAGTTCACACAATTCATACAGGTAAACATTAGAGAGTATCCCAAGTGTCATTCCCAACTAGATAAGAAAATAAACCAGTTCTCTTTGGAAGACAGGCTCAGGTGAGCATCAGACTTTTAATCGGAGGGTCCAAGGTTAGAGTCCCTGCTCAGGTGTGTTGTTCTGCTGAGGAAGTTCACTTCACTTGTACAGGGGAAAGTTGGAGACTATGAGTGTGCAACGTAGCATTTAGAAGCTTGGGAATTCCATCACATCCCAATAAGCCTATCCTTTTTTCACACCACAACTCAGGGTTTGTGTGCAAAGGAAATCCCCCACAACCACAAAGTGGTTCAGACTTTTAATCTGAGGGTCAAGGTTCAAGTCCCTGTTCTGCTGAGGAATTCACTTCACTTGGACAGGGGAGTGTTGGAGAGCAGTCAAAGTGTCATTCTGCACTAATGCATTACAATCAAAAATTCCCATGTGTAATCGACCACTATGAGTGTGCAACCTAGCATTTAGAAGCTTGGCAATTCCATCACATCCCAATAAGCCTATCCTTTTTTCACACCACAACTCAAGGTGTGTGTGCAAAGGAAATCCCCCACAACCACAAAATAAGCAGTCAAGATGCCCACACTTGGGGGAATATGACCAGCAGAGTCGGATGCAATGATATTACCTCACCCTGGCACAATCAGAGTGCTATGACATAGCCTCACACTGGGCAAACGTCCTGAAAAATGTTTCACCCGTGCCATGTAAGGATAACAAAAAGGTGCTTACATTCTGTCACACCCAGCAGAAAACCAAAGAAACCAGTCCTCTTTGAAAGACAGGCTCATAACACCTGAGTAGCTCAGCTGGCAGAGCATCAGACTTTTAATCTGAGGGTCCAGGGTTCAAGTCCCTGCTCGGGTGTGTTGTACACTTGAGAAAGTCCCCTTCTCTTGTATGGTTTGAGAGCAGTCCAAGAGTTGTCTGCACTGGTGCATTACAATTAATGGTTCTCACTTGTAAAAGACTGTTTGAGCTAATTCCCCCTAGAATATCAGGCATTTCCTTGAGAAACCTCATTACAAAGATTACCTGGGTGCTCACCTGCAAGTGATAGCACATAAATGAAAGTGTGACATTGATTTGGATTTCAACAAATAGTTTGGCTCAATCCATTAATGAGGAAGGTCAGACTAAAGAGTGCCACATTTTTAATCTCAGTTTCCAGTGTTCCAGTCCCTGTTCAGACACATTCATTAATTGCATAAATTCACACAATTCATACAGGTAAACAATAGAGAGCATCCCAAGTGTCATTCCCAACTGGATGTTCATTATGGTTGATGTTGTCCTTTAAAAATCATGATAGACAGGCAATTTACATTTGGAATGTTCATTATTTGTAATACACTTCACCGGTACAGGTCGAAAAGAATGTCTTGAATGAGTATGAGAGTGGATGCAAGCGTCAACGTGCTAATATCTTGGGAATGCTGAGAATAAGAAAGCAAGGTGCCCTGTTTCATCACAGGTTAAAGCTATGCTTTTCTCATACAACAGCTGAAAGTAGAGCACAAATGCAGTCCCCCATTACCGCATACTATGCAGTTGTGATTCCCACAATTTGGGAATTTGCAGGTGTCAACACAATCAGAGTGCTTTGACATTGCCTCACACTGGGCAAATGTCCTTACTGATCAATGTATCACCCCTGCCAGTTAAGTATACCAAAGAGGTGCTTGCCTTCTCTTGTCACACTCAGCAGAAAAGAAAAGAAACCAGTTCTCTTTGGAAGACAGGCTCAGGTGAGCATCAGACTTTTATTCGGAGGGTCCAAGGTAAGAGTCCCTGCTCAGGTGTGTTGTTCTGCTGAGGAAGTTCACTTCACTTGTACAGGGGAAAATTGGAGACTATGAGTGTGCAACCTAGCATTTAGAAGCGTGGGAATTCCATCACATCCCAAAAGCCTATCCTTTTTTCACGCCACAACTCAGGGTTTGTGTGCAAAGGAAATCCCACACAACCACAAAGTTGATCAGACTTTTAATCTGAGGGTCCAAGGTTCAAGTCCCAGTCTGTGTCACCCTGTGAAGACTCTGCCTTACCCCCACTGCATGGCAAGCAAGCCACAGGTAATATTTCTCATTTTAATTGAATATAACACGCCTTTTAAACAGAATTGTAAAGCGCCTTCTTTAATGGGGTTTCCACAACCCTGACCAGAATGACATAGGCTTGTTTCTGAATGAATGACATCTTTTGTTTAGTCTTGATATCCCCCTTTGAGAGCCATTGTGCCTGATTGTTAAAATGCCAAGCCTTTTGATTTGAAAGAGCAAGTTTATTGGACAATGCAGGCATTGATCCTGCTACCTCTCGCATGCGAAGCAAGCGCTCTACCATTTGAGCTAATTCCCCCTAGAATGTCAAGTAGTTCCTTGAGAAACTTCATTACTAAGATTACCTGGGTGCTCACCGACAAGTGATGCACATTAAGGAATGCGTGCACACTGATTTGGATTTCAACAAATTGTTTGGCTAAATCCTTCCATGCGGAGCCTCACAAGCTCAGACTGCAGAATGCCCCACTTTAAATCTGAGGGTCCAAGGTTCAAGTCCCTGCTCAGCTGTGTTGTTCGGCTGAGGAAGTTCACTTCAATTGTACAGGGGAAAGTTGGAGAGCAGTCAAAGTGTCATTCTACACTAATGCATTACAATTAAAAATTCCCATGTGTAATCGACCACTATGAGTGTGCTACCTAGCATTTTGAAGCTTGGGAATTCCATCACATCCCAATAAGCCTATGCTGTTTTCACACCACAACTCAGGGTGTGAGTGCAAAGGAAATCCCCCACAACCACAAAATCTGCAGTCAAGATGCCCACATTTGGGGGAATTTGGCCAGTAGAGTCGGATTCAATGAAATAAGCTCACCCTGGCCAAACTTCCTTTCTGAACAATGTATCACACCTACAAGTTAAGTGTACTTAACAGCTTCTTGGATGTTCTCATGCTTTGCCAGCTCTCCCACCAGTCTGTGGTGTTGTCACTTGGCTTTAGTCAGCCTGTGAAGACTCTGCCTTCCCCCCACTGCATGGCCAGCAAGGCACAAGTGTGAACAAAGCCCTGTCAATATTTTTCAGTTTAATTGAATACAACAAGCCTTTTAAACAGAATTGTGAAGCACCTTCTTTAATGTGGTTTGCACAACCGTGAGCAGAATGATAGGTTTGGCCAAATGTTTTGATATCCCCCTTTAAGAGCCAGGTGCCCTGTTTCATTGTTAAAATTCCAAGCCCTTTGATTTGAAAGAGCATGTTTACTGGAGAATGCAGGCGTTGATCCTGCTACCTCTCGCATGCTAAGCAAGCGCTCTACCATTTGAGCTAATTCCCCCATGTGAGAGATGAACATTTCCTTGGGAAACCTCATCATTAAGACTACCTGGGTGCTCACCTACAAGTGATAGCACATAACGGAAAGTGTCCACACTGATTTGGATTTCAACAAATAGTGTGGCTAAATCCTTTCATGAGGAGCCTCACAAGCTCAGACTGCACAATGCCACACTTCAAATCTGAGTGTCACTTTTTATCTCAGTGTCCAGTGTTCTAGTCCCTGTTCAGACATTCATTAATTGCAGAAGTTCACACAATTCATACAGGTAAACATTAGAGAGCATCCCAAGTGTCATTCCCAACTGGATGTTCATTATGGTTGACGTTGTCCTTTAAAAATCATGATAGACAGGTAGTTTACATTTGGAATGTTCATTATTTGTAATACACTTCACCGGTACAGGTCGAAAAGAAAGTCTTGAATTAGTATGAGAGTGGATGCAAGCATCAACGTGCTAATATCTTGGGAATGCTGAGAATAAGAAAGCAAGGTGCCCTGTTTCATCACAGGTTAAAGCTATGCTTTTCTCATACAACAGCTGAAAGTAGAGCACAAATGCAGTCCCCCATTACCGCATACTATGCAGTTGTGATTCCCACAATTTGGGAATTTGTGTAGTGGAAAAAACTGCATCTAACAATTAAACTGAAGAAGAGAAGTTCGAGAGAGTCGAGGTCTGAAGATATAAGACTTTATTATCACTTGCAAGAAGTGACAACAGAATCTGAGTTGGTTTGGCAAAGAACTGCCGAGCCGCTCATGGACTCCTCCTTTTAACCTCTTTCTGTTGGTCGAGAATGTAAATCTGTTTACTCAATTAGGATCCCTTCCTTCCTCCTACACGGTCAATAGTGCAAAGAAGCCATTTGTCTGCATTCTTTGACATCAGTTACAACAACAAACCTCCCGACACTAGTCCAGGCCACATTTTATGAGGGGATGTTTGCATTCACACACCTTCCCATATCACATGGCCCACAGTCAACAAAGCACTTATTCATGTCTTTGCTGACCCCTGTCTCACACACACTTACTTCATTCATATAGCATATGGGCAAGATAACGAATGCTCTTTCTTATTTAATGGTAGAATATAATGAACATATTTATTTTAAATGTACTAGTAAATTTCTCCCATATATCCCCCCTTTGGGACTTATTAAGTCCCAATGTCAATTACCATTATCTTTAATAACCCAAATTTACAAATGATTACTTGCCGGACTGCTAGATAAACGAACAGTATTCACATTTGATTACCTGGAAAAAACGTCTTGCTTTCTTATCATCACAGGAATTTCAACCTGTTTCAGGGTTTTCAACCTGAACCTTCTGCTTAAGCAAGTTAAAAAAGGTTACCAAATGTGCGATACCCTATAAGTGTTTCAATCCTCTGAGTTGGTACCCATAATGAAATATATAATCGAATATAAAAACATGCAATACAAAAATTAAAAGTTAACATAAAAACCTTTAGCATACATATATCAAATTGCATATTATTGGAAAACATCTTACCATGAGTACAAGTTAACTTAGTAAATCACTTAGCATAGTGAGTTCAGTTATAAATGTCATGTAAGCGGCAGCCTGTTATTTAAGTAGAGTCTTGCATGTGTTGTTTCCTCTATAAATCGTGAAAAACATCTAAATCATTATCTCTCCACAACCCATAACCTAGATAAACATCATATAAGTACTTCAACAAATGCATAACACAAAATTAAACAAACTTTCAGCATGCATTGAAAGTCATCCTTAGAGGAAGTATGTAACACAGAATAAGAAATAAAACTTAAATTCTTTCAACATGCATTGTCGTGGATGATCAGGTGATCTTCATGTATTGGTGTGCTGTATGTTTGTGGGGGGTTTTGGGCATTATTGTAGTCGTTGCTTCAGCTTTCATCAGCCTCTTCATGTCCGGTTATTTGATGAGTTCAGTGTTCATCCTGCTTAACAAGGGTGTGACCCACATGGAGAGGTTACTAGCACAATCACATGTGAGCCTCCTCAAGGCCAGGTCAAACCTTGAATTTCTCCCCTTCCATGTCGTCATCATCCCCATATTCACTCTGGCTTTTATTCCCAACATATTCCCATTCTAATCCTTTCTCCTCACCTATGCCTTTGGACATAAGGAACATTTGCTTGTTTAGCCTAGATTCTATCATGGACCTTAGTATTGGAATACAACAACAAAAAATCAGTCCCATCATTGTGAATACAATCAAAAGAACTAATCCTATTTGAGCCAATATTGTTCCCCATTTTCCCATACGCAGTTCTAGCCATGACATCCAATCATTCCCATGTCCCGCATTGTCTTTAACCTCCTGTCTTAGCTTTTTAAGTTTATTCATGGCAGGTGTGAATGTTCCGTTCGGTGAAGTATTATTTGGGATAAAGGTACAACACATTTCGCCTATGAGTTCACACACTCCTCCATTTTCCGCTAAGAGCCAATCTAATGCTTGCCTGTTTTGCCAAGCCACAGCGCTTGTGGCTTCCAACTGTTGACCTAGGGCGGATAGAGCATCATGCGTATAGTTGATAAATCGTTGTTGATTGTAATAAATGTAGTTAATCCATTCTGTGTTTTTTACTAATCCTATCATTGGCATAATGGCTTCAAATCCTGCAGCTACTTCGTTCCTGGCCTTGTATATGCTTGGTATACCTCTGGGTTGTCCTATTTTATCAATTTTAATTCCCTCATCCGGTTTGTATTCTCTTTTTTTCCTATCTAATCTATTGGTCTTTACATTTTCGACATCCCTGTCTAATGCCGGAAGTAACACAATTTCCGTTATGACTCGTACTCTTGCACACCTTCCATACCATTGCACAGGTAGCATGACACAAATAATTTTGGTCCCACAGATCCAAAAATGGTCTGCTATTACTTTATCCTGCTCTAGTAGTACACCTTCATACCACATGTTTGCCATAAATGATTCTGCTGCTATTCGGGCAGGGTCTGTTGGATGTTTATCACTTTTTATCATCG
Source organism: Zeus faber (assembly GCF_960531495.2). NCBI lineage: Eukaryota > Metazoa > Chordata > Actinopteri > Zeiformes > Zeidae > Zeus > Zeus faber. The sequence goes on along the minus strand of NC_137198.1, from coordinate 26,588,527 downwards.
GTGGTGGGCTTTTGTCGGTCTCATACATGGCAACATTCCAGATTGTCTTACATTTAGCTTCTTCCATATAGCCCACATCTACGGCATTATCTAGCTTTTTGTCGTTTTGATAACAGTCTAATCCTTCCTCTACGTAAAAATCTGTTCCTAACGGAAGTGTTGCCTTGCCTACTTCGTGGGTCAGAGTTACATCCGTTTCTATACATTTGTTCATTGTAATTCCCACAGGCCAATTTTTGTTTATCAAATATTGGGAAAACCTTTCTGTTCCTAGAAACATTAAACATCGTAGCGGACACAACTCATAATGATATTGATTCTCGTCCCAGGATATACTCGTTGTTACTCGTAATTTATTTAGTTTGGCTAGTCCTTCCATCACTTCCTCCTCTGTTCCTTGAATCTGTTTTTCGTTGGTTCTGCATTCTTCCCAATCATGTTCATAGTTTACTACGTATGATGCACTTTGACGATTTTTACTACATAAATAACAATTATCTGCATCTATCTGTTCCGCAGTAAACCTAACCCATTTGTACCAGCTATTTCCTATTGCTTGATCATACAACCTGTCTACAGTTATTACTTTAATTTTCCGTTTGAAGTGATCAGATGTATCTTGTTTAACAGATATATCCTGTTTTATGGCTCTTGTTGTTTTATTTGATTTTTTTTCAGGATGGACATCCTCTATTGCTGTCGCCTCTGTGCTTAAGACATTTTCTCTTGGAGCTATTGTGGTGATTGTCCCTTCCGTCTGAAAAATGGATACGGCATCATCTGTTGTTATCACACTACCCTTTACGGTGACGCTTGTTATATTAGTATTATTATTAATTATGTCCGAATCCATAGTTAATATTTTATTTGCCTTGGTCATATCATTATTCTCTTGTATTATACAAGAGGCATTTCGTCTTAATAAGGAAAATATTTTTGTATCTTCACGTATATTTGGAATCTGCAGTTTCGTAATTTCTAATCTGTAGTGGTTTATCTCATAGTTCCATTGATTTGTAGGTTCGACTGTAAAACACCAGTATGCATGAGTCTTTGAAATACTTATTTTGCATTGTTCTTGTCCCCAGATAATTGGTTTGAACTTCTTGAGCATCATTACCGCACATTGACGTTCTCCATCTGCCATAGCACTTAAGATAATTTGTTCATTGTCAAATTTTACTTCTTGTGGGGGTGTTTCAATATGTAAGGCATCTCTCTCTGACCTCTTTTTCCTTACACTATTTACTATTCCTGAATACCTCGGGGCTAGCCTTTCCTGCAACACTGTCATGTTTTCTCTGTTGTTACCATCTGATTCCTGGTTGTTCCAGGTCTGCTCTGTTAGTGTGATTTCATCCTTCCTCTGAATCCGTCCTTGGGCCACTGGGGTCTGCCAAAGCCGTAGAGGATCAGGAACAGCTTCATCAGCTTCAACATCATCATCATCCTGGCTGGGCTAGGTCTGGTCTTGGGGTGGTGGGTCAGTATCGGGTGCGTCTGCATCCGACTCCTCCCCACTCTCTTCCCTCGTCCTGGGTTGCGCAGCTTTCGTGCAGTGGTTGAGGTGGTACCAGGTGGAACTCCCTTCCACCTGGATGGCAGTTGGGGTTGCATTGGTGACCTTGTATGGTCCTTCTCTCCTGGGCTCGTTCCACTTTCTCCGGAACACCCTTAGGTACACCTGGTCGCCTGGTTCCACCCCCCTTGGTGGGTCGTCTTCTGGTTCTGGTACTCGGTTCTTCTCCTGTTGGAATATATGCTTATGTATGCCAGTTAGTTGCTTGATATATTCTCTAATTTCTAATTGCAATTGTTCCAGTGGAGGACCCTTATGGGGTCCTCTGAGGATAGGTGCAGGCATGGGTCGACCCGTGAGCATTTCGTGCGGAGTTAAATGTGTCATTCTGTTAGTTTGCATGCGATAACTCATTAGTGCTAATGGGAGTGCATCTACCCAGTTCAATTTAGCACTTGCATAAATTTTGTTAATTTTTGTCTTGATTGTTCCATTCACTCTTTCCACCATTCCTTGTGATTGAGGGTGATACACACAACCCAATCTTTGTTTGACATGTAATTGCTGTATTACTTGTTTAACAGTTTTTTGGATAAACGCAGAGCCGTTGTCTGAGCTTATTTCTGTTGGAATTCCAAACCTTGGCATGACATCTCTGGTCAAAAATTTGATTACTGTAACCGCACTCTGATCTTTTGATGGGACTGCCTCCACCCATCTGCTAAATCTGTCAATGACTACAAGCATGTATCTTTTCCCATTGACTTTTTTTAACATGTCCACATAGTCTAAGACTAGATGTCTGAATGGTCCCTCTGGTGTTGGAATGTGTCCCAATGGGGTGGTGATTGTTTTTCTTACATTATTTTTCGCACATACTTCACATTCATTGAGCTGATTTTCAACCATTGTTTGTATGGGAGAAATTTACTAGTACATTTAAAATAAATATGTTCATTATATTCTACCATTAAATAAGAAAGAGCATTCGTTATCTTGCCCATATGCTATATGAATGAAGTAAGTGTGTGTGAGACAGGGGTCAGCAAAGACATGAATAAGTGCTTTGTTGACTGTGGGCCATGTGACATGGGAAGGTGTGTGAATGCAACCATCCCCTCATAAAATGTGGCCTGGACTAGTGTCGGGAGGTTTGTTGTTGTAACTGATGTCAAAGAATGCAGACAAATGGCTTCTTTTCACTATTGACCGTATAGGAGGAAGGAAGGGATCCTAATTGAGTAAACAGATGTACTTTCTCTACCAACAGAAAGAGGTTAAAAGGAGGAGTCCATGAGCGGCTCGGGAGTTCTTTGCCAAACCAACTCAGATTCTGTTGTCACTTCTTGCAAGTGATAATAAAGTCTTATATCTTCAGACCTCGACTCTCTCGAACTTCTCTTCTTCAGTTTAATTGTTAGATGCAGTCTTTTCCACTACATATTTGGCGTTGTCGGCAGGATTGAAGAACAGGGACCCGCCGGCTGCTGGGCTGTGGGTCGGGGACCGGCAAGGGTCACACAAAAACGGGTGGCCACCCAATTTGAAAAGGTAAGCATTGTTCTTACCTATTAGTTTAGTAAATTTGTGTGATCATTGTCTGCCCGATTCTCATGCCCGGTGGTAGGTTTTGTGTCTCTCCAAAAAGAACCAAAAGCATATATGTAAAGAAGGAGGAGAGAGAAAGAGAGTGGCTTGGAATGAAGTTGACGCATGCATGCACACACAACGCTCTGTGAATTATACACATTGTAGCAGAGTGTGGAAACGGTCCTGTATAGATCTCTTTTATTTCTGGTAAGCAGGTTAGTGACGTCCTGTATAAGATCTATTTTTGGTAAGCAGGGTAGAGACGGCCTGTATAGATCTCTTTTATTTCTGGTAAGCAGGTTAGTGACGTCCTGTATAAGATCTATTTTTGGTAAGCAGGGTAGAGACGGCCTGTATAGATCTCTTTTATTTCTGGTAAGCAGGTTAGTGACGTCCTGTATAAGATCTATTTTTGGTAAGCAGGGTAGAGACGGCCTGTATAGATCTCTTTTATTTCTGGTAAGCAGGTTAGTGACGTCCTGTATAAGATCTATTTTTGGTAAGCAGGGTAGAGACGGCCTGTATAGATCTCTTTTATTTCTGGTAAGCAGGTTAGTGACGTCCTGTATAAGATCTATTTTTGGTAAGCAGGGTAGAGACGGCCTGTATAGATCTCTTTTATTTCTGGTAAGCAGGTTAGTGACGTCCTGTATAAGATCTATTTTTGGTAAGCAGGGTAGAGACGGCCTGTATAGATCTCTTTTATTTCTGGTAAGCAGGTTAGTGACGTCCTGTATAAGATCTATTTTTGGTAAGCAGGGTAGAGACGGCCTGTATAGATCTCTTTTATTTCTGGTAAGCAGGTTAGTGACGTCCTGTATAAGATCTATTTTTGGTAAGCAGGGTAGAGACGGCCTGTATAGATCTCTTTTATTTCTGGTAAGCAGGTTAGTGACGTCCTGTATAAGATCTATTTTTGGTAAGCAGGGTAGAGACGGCCTGTATAGATCTCTTTTATTTCTGGTAAGCAGGTTAGTGACGTCCTGTATAAGATCTATTTTTGGTAAGCAGGGTAGAGACGGCCTGTATAGATCTCTTTTATTTCTGGTAAGCAGGTTAGTGACGTCCTGTATAAGATCTATTTTTGGTAAGCAGGGTAGAGACGGCCTGTATAGATCTCTTTTATTTCTGGTAAGCAGGTTAGTGACGTCCTGTATAAGATCTATTTTTGGTAAGCAGGGTAGAGACGGCCTGTATAGATCTATCTTTAATTTTGTCTGCGGGTAATCATATAGAAAGTCCATTAAAAGCATAGGGACAGTGCTCAGAGGCTTATCACTCATGTGATTATCTATTATAAGTTTTGTTTTTCCTGTATAAGATCTATTTTTGGTAAGCAGGGTAGAGACGGCCTGTATAGATCTCTCTTTAATTTTGGTAAGCAGGTTAGTGACGTCCTGTATAAGATCTATTTTTGGTAAGCAGGGTAGAGACGGCCTGTATAGATCTCTTTTATTTCTGGTAAGCAGGTTAGTGACGTCCTGTATAAGATCTATTTTTGGTAAGCAGGGTAGAGACGGCCTGTATAGATCTATCTTAAATTTTGTCTGCGGGTAATCATATAGAAAGTCCATTAAAAGCATAGGGACAGTGCTCAGAGGCTTATCACTCATGTGATTATCTATTATAAGTTTGTTTTTCCTGTATAAGATCTATTTTTGGTAAGCAGGGTAGAGACGGCCTGTATAGATCTCTTTAATTTTGTCTGCGGGTAATCATATAGAAAGTCCATTAAAAGCATAGGGACAGTGCTCAGAGGCTTATCACTCATGTGATTATCTATTTTAAGTTTGTTTTGAAGTTTAAAAATCTGGGGTTCTCCCTCTGACGAGAGGGCCCAGTTGGTCGAAAGAGTTATTTTGTGTTGTTTTGTGTTTGTTAGGAGCTTTGTTATGTGTTGGTAAATCTGGGAAACCGCCTTTCAAGAGAGAAAGGGTCTGCATAGTCAGAGAATTGTGTTTGTCTTCGTCTATTGTAGTTAATTAGCTTAGAGAAGGAGTTCTAGAAGTAATAGATAGAGATATAGGTGAAGATAAGGTATTGTAATTAACAACTAATATAAAATACATTTCTAATAATAGGGCCAAGCAGAGTGGCTTGGGAAGCCTGTAGAGAGCAGGGGTTAGAAAGGAGGAGAGGAGACAAGAGAAAAGGTGGGGGTCGAGGAGCTCCGGGGCCGCAAGTCAGAAAAGAAAAAAAAGGGGAGTGGAGCAGCTTTACATTCACTTGGAGAAGACAGAGAAAAAGGCGTGAACGTAAACTGTAGTGAATAATAATAAAGTAAAACTAGATAATTAATAGTTACATACATTAGTATCATGGCACCTACAGCCGTGGAAATACTGACTAAAAAAAACCCTTTAAATAAAGAGGAGATAATAAAAATCTCAGCCAAATGGGGTAAGAGGACTGCCAAATTGGGAACAAAGTGGCCAGAGGGAGGAACATTTGATGCAACGGTGTGTGAAGAAATGGAGGTGATGATGAAGAATCACAAAATAAATAAAACCGGGAAAAAAGCGATTGAGAAAAGAGAAAGAGAGAGGATAATATTAGCAATGTTTCAAAAAGAAGGTACAAAGTGGAGGCAGAGAGAAAGAACAGCTAGGGAAATGTTGAGTGGAGTTGAGGAAGTTGAAAAGGTTCAGCCACCTCCATATAACACAGGACAGTACCCAATGATAACAGGTACGGTAGAGGTTAAAGGGGAGGTTCAGCTGGACAAAGAGAGGGATAAGGCTTGTAGAACACAGAGAGGGAGAGGACCACCCTTACAGATGGACTGTTATAAAGGCCTTAGAAGGACAGCAAACGAGTGGAGTAGTGATAGCGGAAGTGATAGTGATGGAGACGAGGTGGTTAATAGAGGAAGAAGGTTAAAAGATAGCCAGATGGAGATGACAGCGGAGCGCAGCCATGAGGGAGAGAGCTTCAGTGGGACACCAGGGAAAGAAAGGGAGGGGGCCGAGCCCAGCAGCAGTATATCAGCGCAAGTTCCCCTAGTGTTCGACTCTCAAGAGGAACTTAGGAGATCACAAAGGAAGAAAAGAGCAGCTAAGACTTATTCAGGAATATATCCTATCCTGGTAAAAGGACAACAAGCCCAATATATCCCATGGGGGTCCCAAGATTTAGAAGGATTGGTAAAAAAGTTACCTAATATTAACAAAGGGGCTGCAAAGTGGATAGGGATGTTTGAGGAAAACACCATAGGGAATATAATGGCGGTGGGTGATCTGAAAGCTTTGTTGGCCAGAGTGTTGGGGATAGAGAAGATGAAGAGCATACTAACAAACGGGGGTTTGAGCCAACTGTTGGACGAGGCCTCTGATGGAACCACATTTGACGCTTATAGACAAAGAACTTGGACAGCACTCAGATGCGAGTACCCAGTCTGTATTGACCACAGGATCCTGAGAGGTCACACAATAGGCGACACAGAGAACCCTGCAACATTCCTGCAGAACCAAGTTAGGAGGTGGCAATTGGAGACGGAGAAAGATCCAGAAAATGATGGATTGATCTCGATGCTGTTCAGAAATGCCATAATAGAAGCATTGCCTGGCCCGGTCAAAAGCAAGCTAGGAGATGTGGTGGGACTGACCTCATCAATGCCCCATAAAGAGTTCAGCGATCATCTGGTCCACGCAGTGGAGAGATATCGACAAAAATAACAGAAGATTCAAGAACAAAGCAAAGAGGTGCAGAGAAAGCTGACTCAGCTTCAGCTAGAAGAACTCACGAAGAAAGAAAAGAAAAAGCAGGCGGTTGTTGTGAAACCAGATGTTGCAACAATGCAAAACGTCCAACAGGCCCCGCCACAGATCCAACCTCTTCAACAGACACTACCCCCCCCCCGGCACGACAGCCTCAGAGCCAAGGGTCACTCACCCCACCTGTGGTTAATGTATATACGCAGAATAGTGGGAACACACAGAACCAGTATAGGGGACAGCGAGAATATTCAAGGTATATTTAGCAGCAGGGACAGACTAGTTACACCCTGGGACGGGGGACCCCGAGACAGATGAAATCCGAGGCAGAGGCAGGCATTGCTCCCACCATAGAAGGACTAATAAAGGCAGGTGTTATAATAGAGACAAAAAGTAACTGTAACACTCCTTTGCTTCCTGTGCTAAAAGCAGATAAACAAAAATGGCGGTTGGTGCATGATTTGCGAGCTGTCAATGATGTTGTTGAGGACATGCAGGCTGAAGTTCCAAATCCACACACGATGCTGACCAACGTTCCTCCTGATGCCAAGTATTTCACAGTGATTGATTTATGTGGTGCATTTTTCAGTGTACCTCTTGCAGAAGAAAGCAGACATTTGTTCGCATTTACGTATAAAGGTAAACAATACACTTATACAAGAATGCCATAGGGGTTTAAACATTCTCCACATTTGTTTAATCAGGTGTTGAAAAGTGATTTGAACGAACTGGTACTACATGGTACACTGATACAGTATGTGGACGATCTCCTGATCTGTTCTCCTACATTGGAACAGTGTCATGAGGACTCCATGGCTGTATTAACACGATTGGCAATAGGGGGGCACAAGGTGTCCAGGAAAAAATTACAATACTGCCAGACAGATGTTGAATACTTGGGGAGGCTGATAGCACACCAAACTAAAGCCCCCAAATAGCACCCAATCAGCTCGAGGGGATTAGCAAAGCACCTAAACCAGACACGGTACGACAAATGATGACATTTCTGGGGATGACAGGGTTTAGTTCAGATTGGATAGAGGACTATGCCCTTAAAACTGCACCATTAAGAGCAATAATGAAGAACGTAGGAACAACTAACCTTCAAGCTAAACTTATGTGGGATGCAGATGCATTGGCAGCGTTTGAAAGCATCAAATGAGAACTTCAGGGAGCAAGTGTATTGGCAACTCCAGACTATACAAAACCATTCCTATTGTATGTAGCAAATAGGAGTCAGGGGTACGCATCAGCAATACTAATGCAAGAATCCTGCAGTGGGAGGCGAAATCAACCCATAGCATATTATAGCTCAAAATTGGATACAGTAGCACAAGGCTACCCACCCTGTTATCAGGGATTAGCTGCGGTACAGTATGCTTATGACAAAGCTTCGTCCATCACGATGGGATATCCGGTAACTATTTTTACACATCATAAAGTTACTGAACTGATTGAACAGGGGAAATTTGTGTTGACAAACGCGAGGTTGTTGGAATATTTGACCTTGCTTACGTTCCCCGATGTTACCATCAGAAGGTGTTCAACGGTGAACCCAGCAGAAAAAATTCTGCATGATTTTGAAGGGACGTCACACGACTGTGTGACTGATTCTCTGACGTTTACCAAGTTAAGGCCTGATTTGTTGTCAACACCACTAATTGGGGCTGAGGAGGAGTTGTTTGTAGATGGTTCGTGCTACAGAGATCATTTGGGTAACCATGCAGGATTTGCAGTAGTACGACAAAACCCGGATAGAACTTTTGCTGTCATTCAAAGTTCTTATTGTAAACAACCATGTTCAGCACAGGTGGCTGAATTGAAAGCTCTTACAGCTGCCTGCCGGGAAGGGGCAGGTAAAATTGTGAACATATATACTGATTCTGCATATGCACATGGTGTGTCATCTGTTCGGAGCAGTATGGAAAATGAGGGGTTTTAAGAAGACTGATGGGTCCCCCATAATGCATTGTGATCAGATTGTGGAACTGATGTTGGCATTGTTGCTACCTAAGCAAGTGGCGATAATCAAATGTCAGGCACACAAGAAAGGAAATGACTATATCACAAAAGGTAACAGTGCTGCAGATGAGGCGGCCAAGAGAGCCTCTAACAGTTGTGTTCTGATTCAGGCAGTGTTGACTATGCCTGTGGCGTCACCTACTGAAGATGATGTTGTCCGCATGCAAGAGAAGGCTGGTGTCTATGAGCAAAACATGTGGCTGAAGAGGGGTGCGGTGCGCACTCCGACTGGGTTATGGAGAACTCATGATGGGATGTTAGTGGCACCGACCGCGTTGTTAGGATTGCTTATCACTAATGCGCATGGTTTTGACCATTGCGCAAGGGGGGAAGTAGTAAGGAGAATCAGAAAACAAGGTTTTTGGTCACCATACTTGCAAACAATGGTTGAAAATCAGCTCAATGAATGTGAAGTATGTGCGAAAAATAATGTAAGAAAAACAATCACCACCCCATTGGGACACATTCCAACACCAGAGGGACCATTCAGACATCTAGTCTTAGACTATGTGGACATGATCAAAAAAGTAAATGGGAAAAGATACATGCTTGTAGTCATTGACAGATTTAGCAGATGGGTGGAGGCAGTCCCATCAAAAGATCAGAGTGCGGTTACAGTAATCAAATTTTTGACCAGAGAGGTCATGCCAAGGTTTGGAATTCCAACAGAAATAAGCTCAGACAACGGCTCTGCGTTTATCCAAAAAACTGTTAAACAAGTAATACAGCAATTACATGTCAAACAAAGATTGGGTTGTGTGTATCACCCTCAATCACAAGGAATGGTGGAAAGAGTGAATGGAACAATCAAGACAAAAATTAACAAAATTTGTGCAAGTGCTAAATTGAACTGGGTAGATGCACTCCCATTAGCACTAATGAGTTATCGCATGCAAACTAACAGAATGACACATTTAATGCTCCGGGTCGACCCATGCCTGCACCTAACCTCAGAGGACCCCATAAGGGTCCTCCACTGGAACAATTGCAATTAGAAATTAGAGAATATATCAAGCAACTAACTGGCATACATAAGCATATATTCCAACAGGAGAAGAACCGAGTACCAGAACCAGAAGACGACCCACCAAGGGGGGTGGAACCAGGCGACCAGGTGTACCTAAGGGTGTTCCGGAGAAAGTGGAACGAGCCCAGGAGAGAAGGACCATACAAAGTCACCAATGCAACCCCAACTGCCATCCAGGTGGAAGGGAGTTCCACCTGGTACCACCTCAACCACTGCACGAAAGCTGCGCAACCCAGGACGAGGGAAGAGAGTGGGGAGGAGTCGGATGCTGACGCACCCGATACTGACCCACCACCCCAAGACCAGACCTAGCCCAGCCAGGATGATGATGATGTTGAAGCTGATGAAGCTGTTCCTGATCCTCTACGGCTTTGGGCAGACCCCAGTGGCCCAAGGACGGATTCAGAGGAAGGATGAAATCACACTAACAGAGCAGACCTGGAACAACCAGGAATCAGATGGTAACAACAGAGAAAACATGACAGTGTTGCAGGAAAGGCTAGCCCCGAGGTATTCAGGAAAAGTAAATAGTGTAAGGAAAAAGAGGTCAGAGAGAGAAGCCTTACATATTGAAACACCCCCACAAGAAGTAAAATTTGACAATGAACAAATTATCTTAAGTATTATGGCAGATGGAGAACGTCAATGTGCGGTAATGATTCTCAAGAATTTCAAACCAATTATCTGGGGACAAGAACAATGCAAAATAAGTATTTCAAAGACTCATGCATACTGGTGTTTTACAGTCGAACCTACAAATCAATGGAACTATGAGATAAACCACTACAGATTAGAAATTACGAAACTGCAGATTTCAAATATACGTGAAGATACAAAAATATTTTCCTTATTAAGACGAAATGCCTCTTGTATAATACAAGAGAATAATGATATGACCAAGGCAAATAAAATATTAACTATGGATTCGGACATAATTAATAATAATACTAATATAACAAGCGTCACCGTAAAGGGTAGTGTGATAACAACAGATGATGCCGTATCCATTTTTCAGACGGAAGGAACATTCACACTTGCCATGAATAAATTTAAAAAGCTAAGACAGGAGGTTAAAGATAATGCGGGACATGGGAATGATTGGATGTCATGGCTAGAACTGCGTATGGGAAAATGGGGAACAATATTGGCTCAAATAGGATTAGTTCTTTTGATTGTATTCACAATGATGGGACTGATTTTTTGTTGTTGTATTCCAATACTAAGGTCCATGATAGAATCTAGGCTAAACAAGCAAATGTTCCTTATGTCCAAAGGCATAGGTGAGGAGAAAGGATTAGAATGGGAATATGTTGGGAATAAAAGCCAGAGTGAATATGGGGATGATGACGACATGGAAGGGGAGAAATTCAAGGTTTGACCTGGCCTTGAGGAGGCTCACATGTGATTGTGCTAGTAACCTCTCCATGTGGGTCACACCCTTGTTAAGCAGGATGAACACTGAACTCATCAAATAACCGGACATGAAGAGGCTGATGAAAGCTGAAGCAACGACTACAATAATGCCCAAAACCCCCCACAAACATACAGCACACCAATACATGAAGATCACCTGATCATCCACGACAATGCATGTTGAAAGAATTTAAGTTTTATTTCTTATTCTGTGATACATACTTCCTGTAAGGATGACTTTCAATGCATGCTGAAAGTTTGTTTAATTTTGTGTTATGCATTTGTTGAAGTACTTATATGATGTTTATCTAGGTTATGGGTTGTGGAGAGATAATGATTTAGATGTTTTTCACGATTTATAGAGGAAATAACACATGCAAGACTCTACTTAAATAACAGGCTGCCGCTTACATGACATTTATAACTGAACTCACTATGCTAAGTGATTTACTAAGTTAACTTGTACTCATGTTAAGATGTTTTGCAATAATATGCAATTTGATATAGGTATGCTAAAGGTTTTTATGTTAACTTTTAATTTTTGTATTGCATGTATTTATATTCGATTATATATTTCATTATGGGTACCAACTCAGAGGATTGAAACACTTATAGGGTATCGCACATTTGGTAACCTTTTTTAACTTGCTTAAGTAGAAGGTTCAGGTTGAAAACCCTGAAACAGGTTGAAATTCCTGTGATGATAAGAAAGCAAGACGTTTTTTCCAGGTAATCAAATGTGAATACTGTTCGTTTATCTAGCAGTTAAATTTGGGTTATTAAAGATAATGGTAATTGACATTGGGACTTAATAAGTCCCAAAGGGGGGATATATGGGAGAAATTTACTAGTACATTTAAAATAAATATGTTCATTATATTCTACCATTAAATAAGAAAGAGCATTCGTTATCTTGCCCATATGCTATATGAATGAAGTAAGTGTGTGTGAGACAGGGGTCAGCAAAGACATGAATAAGTGCTTTGTTGACTGTGGGCCATGTGACATGGGAAGGTGTGTGAATGCAACCATCCCCTCATAAAATGTGGCCTGGACTAGTGTCGGGAGGTTTGTTGTTGTAACTGATGTCAAAGAATGCAGACAAATGGCTTCTTTTCACTATTGACCGTATAGGAGGAAGGAAGGGATCCTAATTGAGTAAACAGATGTACTTTCTCTACCAACAGAAAGAGGTTAAAAGGAGGAGTCCATGAGCGGCTCGGGAGTTCTTTGCCAAACCAACTCAGATTCTGTTGTCACTTCTTGCAAGTGATAATAAAGTCTTATATCTTCAGACCTCGACTCTCTCGAACTTCTCTTCTTCAGTTTAATTGTTAGATGCAGTCTTTTCCACTACATTTGCAAGTATGGTGACCAAAAACCTTGTTTTCTGATTCTCCTTACTACTTCCCCCCTTGCGCAATGGTCAAAACCATGCGCATTAGTGATAAGCAATCCTAACAACGCGGTCGGTGCCACTAACATCCCATCATGAGTTCTCCATAACCCAGTCGGAGTGCGCACCGCACCCCTCTTCAGCCACATGTTTTGCTCATAGACACCAGCCTTCTCTTGCATGCGGACAACATCATCTTCAGTAGGTGAAGCCACAGGCATAGTCAACACTGCCTGAATCAAAACACAACTGTTAGAGGCTCTCTTGGCCGCCTCATCTGCAGCACTGTTACCTTTTGTGATATAGTCATTTCCTTTCTTGTGTGCCTGACATTTGATTATCGCCACTTGCTTAGGTAGCAACAATGCCAACATCAGTTCCACAATCTGATCACAATGCATTATGGGGGACCCATCAGTCTTCTTAAAACCCCTCATTTTCCATACTGCTCCGAACAGATGACACACACCATGTGCATATGCAGAATCAGTATATATGTTCACAATTTTACCTGCCCCTTCCCGGCAGGCAGCTGTAAGAGCTCTCAATTCAGCCACCTGTGCTGAACATGGTTGTTTACAATAAGAACTTTGAATGACAGCAAAAGTTCTATCCGGGTTTTGTCGTACTACTGCAAATCCTGCATGGTTACCCAAATGATCTCTGTAGCACGAACCATCTACAAACAACTCCTCCTCAGCCCCAATTAGTGGTGTTGACAACAAATCAGGCCTTAACTTGGTAAACGTCAGAGAATCAGTCACACAGTCGTGTGACGTCCCTTCAAAATCATGCAGAATTTTTTCTGCTGGGTTCCCCGTTGAGCACCTTCTGATAGTAACATCGGGGAACGTAAGCAAGGTCAAATATTCCAACAACCTCGCGTTTGTCAACACAAATAGTCCTCTATCCAATCTGAACTAAACCCTGTCATCCCCAGAAATGTCATCATTTGTCGTACCGTGTCTGGTTTAGGTGCTTTGCTAATCCCCTCGAGCTGATTGGGTGCTATGGCTTTAGTTTGGTGTGCTATCAGCCTCCCCAAGTATTCAACATCTGTCTGGCAGTATTGTAATTTTTTCCTGAACACCTTGTGCCCCCCTATTGCCAATCGTGTTAATACAGCCATGGAGTCCTCATGACACTGTTCCAATGTAGGAGAACAGATCAGGAGATCGTCCACATACTGTATCAGTGTACCATGTAGTACCAGTTCGTTCAAATCACTTTTCAACACCTGATTAAACAAATGTGGAGAATGTTTAAACCCCTGTGGCATTCTTGTATAAGTGTATTGTTTACCTTTATACGTAAATGCGAACAAATGTCTGCTTTCTTCTGCAAGAGGTACACTGAAAAATGCACCACATAAATCAATCACTGTGAAATACTTGGCATCAGGAGGAACGTTGGTCAGCATCGTGTGTGGATTTGGAACTTCAGCCTGCATGTCCTCAACAACATCATTGACAGCTCGCAAATCATGCACCAACCGCCATTTTTGTTTATCTGCTTTTAGCACAGGAAGCAAAGGAGTGTTACAGTTACTTTTTGTCTCTATTATAACACCTGCCTTTATTAGTCCTTCTATGGTGGGAGCTATGCCTGCCTCTGCCTCGGGTTTCATATAATATTGTTTTCGCCATGGTAGTTGAACGTTTGGTTTGGTTTGGATTTTTACCGCGTTAGCTGAATGCACTAAACCTACATCGGTGTCAGATTGTGACCATACCTGTCCAGGTATCGTCTCCTCCATTTCTGTCCTCAACTCCATCTGTCTGTCCCTGAGTAGCTGTCCTGCTGTTAGTGGTTCCTGTTGTTTTTGAATCACTTCCACTTCCTGTAAAACGCCTGTTATGTGTGTATAGCACAATATCTTCAAATATTTTTTACAACATGACTGGAGAATTAATTTGTTATCCGTTTCCTCCCATTCGAGTTGTTTTTCATAGGACATCATTGGCCCCAGGTGTTTAGCTTCGAAACCCTTGTTTATCAGTAGGGTAATGTGTGGTGCTCTGTCAGTGTCTGTGAACCAATCTTTGATTGCTGTCGACTGATCCGCATCTTGTGCCGTCATAGCAGCACCTTGTGGTCCAATTACTATGTGTTGCGATTCAATTGCCACTTTTTTTCCTGCGGCTTTCTTTTGCCATTCTTTTTCCAATTGCGGGTCCTGCTGTGGATCATATATCAGGGTGCAATGATATCCTATCTTTGACTCTCTTGCTTGGGGAATTTGAGCTCTAATGTATTTTCCCCATTTGTCCACTGTTTTGCTGACTTGCTCGTGGATATCACCTATCCAGTAAATATTTGCAGTGTCTGGTTTTGATACCACCATTTGAGGTGCTATCCCTGTTGATTCAATTAGTATGCCTTGTGGTGTGCATAATATTTGTATTCCTAATTTACATAGTGCATCTCTTCCTAATAAATTGACCGGTGTGGTGTCTGAAACCAAGATGGGTATCGTAGCTACACGTTCATGTAGCTTTAATGTCACTGGAGCTGTCATGGGTGTTAACTGCGTTTGTCCCGAAAATCCTACAGTTTTGGCAAATTTTCCTGCCATGGGGAGATGAGAGGCATCTTTTTTACTTAGACATGTGTAAGTAGCTCCAGTATCAACCATCATTGGTGTGCCTCTATCATTTATCAGAACCTGCAGTGTTGGTTCCGCTTCAGCATGTTTCGTAATTGCTACATGCTGACCCTCCCCCTGAGGATTCTCTGGGCACCCTTAGTACCCTTGACCCATAAACGGTCCTGTCTGTCTCCACTGACCTCTTCCTTGACCTTGCTGACCTTGCCACTGCTGTCCCTGCTGTTGTCTTGGTGAGGAAGGGTTGGTTAAACACTCGTTTCTTGTATGTCCTTCCTGGTTACATCCCCAACATACTATAGGCCCTCTGTACTGTCTCGGGGGCCCCCGTCCCATGGTGTAACTAGACTGCCCCTGCTGCTGAGCATACCTTGGATATTCTCGCTGTCCCCTATACTGGTTCTGTGTGTTTCCACCCCTCGGATTCCCACTATTCTGCGTATAAACATTAACCACAGGTGGGGTGAGTGACCCTTGGCTCTGAGGCTGTCGTGCCGGGGGGGGTAGTGTCTGTTGAAGAGGTTGGATCTGTGGCGGGGCCTGTTGGACGTTTTGCATTGTTGCAACATCTGGTTTCACCACAACCGCCTGCTTTTTCTTTTCTTTCTTCGTGAGTTCTTCTAGCTGAAGCTGAGTCAGCTTTCTCTGCACCTCTTTGCTTTGTTCTTGAATCTTCTGTTCGTTTTGTCGATATCTCTCCACTGCGTGGACCAGATGATCGCTGAACTCTTTATGGGGCATTGATGAGGTCAGTCCCACCACATCTCCTAGCTTGCTTTTGACCGGGCCAGGCAATGCTTCTATTATGGCATTTCTGAACAGCATCGAGATCAATCCATCATTTTCTGGATCTTTCTCCGTCTCCAATTGCCACCTCCTAACTTGGTTCTGCAGGAATGTTGCAGGGTTCTCTGTGTCGCCTATTGTGTGACCTCTCAGGATCTTGTGGTCAATACAGACTGGGTACTCGCATCTGAGTGCTCTCCAAGTTCTTTGTCTATAAGCGTCAAATGTGGTTCCATCAGAGGCCTCGTCCAACAGTTGGCTCAAACCCCCGTTTGTTAGTATGCTCTTCATCTTCTCTATCCCCAACACTCTGGCCAACAAAGCTTTCAGATCACCCACCGCCATTATATTCCCTATGGTGTTTTCCTCAAACATCCCTATCCACTTTGCAGCCCCTTTGTTAATATTAGGTAACTTTTTTACCAATCCTTCTAAATCTTGGGACCCCCATGGGATATATTGGGCTTGTTGTCCTTTTACCAGGATGGGATATATTCCTGAATAAGTCTTAGCTGCTCTTTTCTTCCTTTGTGATCTCCTAAGTTCCTCTTGCAAGTCGAACACTAGGGGAACTTGCGCTGATATACTGCTGCTGGGCTCGGCCCCCTCCCTTTCTTTCCCTGGTGTCCCACTCAAGCTCTCTCCCTCATGGCTGCGCTCCGCTGTCATCTCCATCTGGCTATCTTTTAACCTTCTTCCTCTATTAACCACCTCGTCTCCATCACTATCACTTCCGCTATCACTACTCCACTCGTTTGCTGTCCTTCTAAGGCTTTTATAACAGTCCATCTGTAAGGGTGGTCCTCTCCCTCTCTGTGTTCTACAAGCCTTATCCCTCTCTTTGTCCAGCTTAACCTCCCCTTTAACCTCTACCGTACCTGTTATCATTGGGTACTGTCCTGTGTTATATGGAGGTGGCTGAACCTTTTCAACTTCCTCAACTCCACTCAACATTTCCCTAGCTGTTCTTTCTCTCTGCCTCCACTTTGTACCTTCTTTTTGAAACATTGCTAATATTATCCTCTCTCTTTCTCTTTTCTCAATCGCTTTTTTCCCGGTTTTATGTATTTTGTGATTCTTCATCATCACCTCCATTTCTTCACACACCGTTGCATCAAATGTTCCTCCCTCTGGCCACTTTGTTCCCAATTTGGCAGTCCTCTTACCCCATTTGGCTGAGATTTGTATTATCTCCTCTTTATGCCTCACACGTGCCTCACAGCAAGAAGGTCCTGGGTTCGATTCCCGCCTGGGGCGCTGTTGGCACCGTGCTCCGGCGGGTTATCTTCCAAAAACAGGAGCCTTTCTGTGTGGAGTTTGCATGTTCTCCCCGTGTTCACATGGGGTTTCCTCCACCTCACGTCAGTAAGGACCCCCACCAAAAACATGCACCCATCATCGTCTGACCAGCGATGGACACTTATCACCTGGTCCCCGGGCGCGTCCACGTATGCTGCCCACTGCTCCTGGCTGTGCCCCCGGAGGAAGGACAAGCCAGGATGGGTCAAAAGCAGAGGAGCCATTTCACCGGCCACCATCAAGCATGTGCATGTGTGTGTGTGTGCAAGCATGTGTTGTGGAGTGTCGTGTGACAATTAAAGACTGTTTCTTCTTCTTCTTCTTCTTCTTCTTTATTTAAAGGGTTTTTTTTAGTCAGTATTTCCACGGCTGTAGGTGCCATGATACTAATGTATGTAACTATTAATTATCTAGTTTTACTTTATTATTATTCACCACAGTTTACGTTCACGCCTTTTTCTCTATCTTCTCCAAGTGAATGTAAAGCTGCTCCACTCCCCTTTTTTTTCTTTTCTGACTTGCGGCTCCCCCGGAGCTCCTCGACCCCCACCTTTTCTCTTGTCTCCTCTCCTCCTTTCTAACCCCTGCTCTCTACAGGCTTCCCAAGCCACTCTGCTCGGCCCTATTATTAGAAATGTATTTTATATTAGTTGTTAATTACAATACCTTATCTTCACCTATATCTCTATCTATTACTTCTAGAACTCCTTCTCTAAGCTAATTAACTACAATGGACGAAGACAAACACAATTCTCTGACTATGCAGACCCTTTCTCTCTTGAAAGGCGGTATCCCAGATTTACCAACACATAACAAAGCTCCTAACAAACACAAAACAACACAAAATAACTCTTTCGACCAACTGGGCCCTCTCGTCAGAGGGAGAACCCCAGATTTTTAAACTTCAAAACAAACTTAAAATAGATAATCACATGAGTGATAAGCCTCTGAGCACTGTCCCTATGCTTTTAATGGACTTTCTATATGATTACCCGCAGACAAAATTAAAGAGATCTATACAGGCCGTCTCTACCCTGCTTACCAAAAATAGATCTTATACAGGAAAAACAAACTTATAATAGATAATCACATGAGTGATAAGCCTCTGAGCACTGTCCCTATGCTTTTAATGGACTTTCTATATGATTACCCGCAGACAAAATTAAAGAGAGATCTATACAGGACCGTTTCCACACTCTGCTACAATGTGTATAATTCACAGAGCGTTGTGTGTGCATGCATGCGTCAACTTCATTCCAAGCCACTCTCTTTCTCTCTCCTCCTTCTTTACAGATATGCTTTTGGTTCTTTTTGGAGAGACACAAAACCTACCACCGGGCATGAGAATCGGGCAGACAATGATCACACAAATTTACTAAACTAATAGGTAAGAACAATGCTTACCTTTTCAAATTGGGTGGCCACCCGTTTTTGTGTGACCCTTGCCGGTCCCCGACCCACAGCCCAGCAGCCGGCGGGTCCCTGTTCTTCAATCCTGCCGACAACGCCAAATATGTAGTGGAAAAAACTGCATCTAACAATTAAACTGAAGAAGAGAAGTTCGAGAGAGTCGAGGTTTGAAGATATAAGACTTTATTATCACTTGCAAGAAGTGACAACAGAATCTGAGTTGGTTTGGCAAAGAACTGCCGAGCCGCTCATGGACTCCTCCTTTTAACCTCTTTCTGTTGGTCAAGAAAGTACATCTGTATACTCAATTAGGATCCCTTCCTTCCTCCTATGCGGTCAATGGTGCAAAGAAGCCATTTGTCTGCATTCTTTGACATCAGTTACAACAACAAACCTCCCGACACTAGTCCAGGCCACATTTTATGAGGGGATGGTTGCATTCACACACCTTCCCATGTCACATGGCCCACAGTCAACAAAGCACTTATTCATGTCTTTGCTGACCGCTGTCTCACACACACTTACTTCATTCATATAGCATATGGGCAAGATAACGAATGCTCTTTCTTATTTAATGGTGGAATATAATGAACATATTTCTTTTAAATGTACTAGTAAATTTCTCCCATAGTCCCTGCTCAGGTGTGTTGTTCGGCTGAGGAAGTTCACTTCAATTGTACAGGGGAAAGTTGGAGAGCAGTCAAAGTGTCATTCTGCACTATTGCATTACAATTAAAAATTCCCATGTGTAATGGACCACTATGAGTGTGCAACGTAGCATTTAGAAGCTTGGGAATTCCATCACATCCCAATAAGCCTATGCTGTTTTCACACCACAACTCAGGGTGTGTGTGCAAAGGAAGTCGCCCACAACCACAAACACTGCAGTTGAGATGCCCACATTTGGTTTGCACCACCCTGAATGATAGGCTTTTGTTTAGTCTAGATATCCCCCTTCTAGAGCCATTGTGCCTGATTGTTAAAATTCCAAGCCCTTTGATTTGAAAGAGCATGTGTACTGGAGAATGCAGGCGTTGATCCTGCTACCTCTCGCATGCTAAGCAAGCGCTCTACCATTTGAGCTAATTCCCCCATGCGATAGATGAACATTTCCTTGGGGAACCTCATCATTAAGACTACCTGGGTGCTCACCTCCAAGTGATAGCACATTAAGGAAAGGGTCCGCAATGATTTTGATTTCAACAAATAGTGTGGCTAAATCCTTTCATGAGGAGCCTTACAAGCTCAGACTGCAGAATGCCCCACTTTAAATCTGAGTGTCCAGGGTTCAAGTCCCTGTTCAAACACATTTATTTACTGCAGAAGTTCACACAATTCATACAGGTAAACATTAGAGAGTATCCCAAGTGTCATTCCCAACTAGATAAGAAAATAAACCAGTTCTCTTTGGAAGACAGGCTCAGGTGAGCATCAGACTTTTAATCGGAGGGTCCAAGGTTAGAGTCCCTGCTCAGGTGTGTTGTTCTGCTGAGGAAGTTCACTTCACTTGTACAGGGGAAAGTTAGAGACTATGAGTGTGCAACGTAGCATTTAGAAGCTTGGGAATTCCATCACATCCCAATAAGCCTATCCTTTTTTCACACCAAAACTCAGGGTTTGTGTGCAAAGGAAATCCCCCACAACCACAAAGTGGTTCAGACTTTTAATCTGAGGGTCAAGGTTCAAGTCCCTGTTCTGCTGAGGAATTCACTTCACTTGTACAGGGGAGTGTTGGAGAGCAGTCAAAGTGTCATTCTGCACTAATGCATTACAATCAAAAATTCCCATGTGTAATCGACCACTATGAGTGTGCAACCTAGCATTTAGAAGCTTGGCAATTCCATCACATCCCAATAAGCCTATCCTTTTTTCACACCACAACTCAGGGTGTGTGCGCAAAGGAAATCCCCCACAACCACAAAATAAGCAGTCAAGATGCCCACACTTGGGGGAATTTGACCAGCAGAGTCGGATGCAATGATATTACCTCACCCTGGCACAATCAGAGTGCTATGACATAGCCTCACACTGGGCAAACGTCCTGAACAATGTTTCACCCGTGCCATGTAAGGATACCAAAAAGGTGCTTACATTCTGTCACACCCAGCAGAAAACCAAAGAAACCAGTCCTCTTTGAGAGACAGGCTCAAGAACACCTGAGTAGCTCAGCTGGCAGAGCATCAGACTTTTAATCTGAGGGTCCAGGGTTCAAGTCCCTGCTCGGGTGTGTTGTACACTTGAGAAAGTCCGCTTCACTTGTACGGTTTGAGAGCAGTCCAGTGTTGTCTGCACTGGTGCATTACAATTAATGGTTCTCACTTGTAAAAGACTGTTTGAGCTAATTCCCCCTAGAATATCAGGCATTTCCTTGAGAAACCTCATTACAAAGATTACCTGGATGCTCACCTGCAAGTGATAGCACATAAATGAAAGTGTGACATTGATTTGGATTTCAACAAATAGTTTGGCTCAATCCATTAATGAGGAAGGTCAGACTACAGAGTGCCACACTTTTTATCTCAGTTTCCAGTGTTCCAGTCCCTGTTCAGACACATTCATTAATTGCATAAATTCACACAATTCATACAGGTAAACAATAGAGAGCATCCCAAGTGTCATTCCCAACTGGATGTTCATTATGGTTGATGTTGTCCTTTAAAAATCATGATAGACAGGCAATTTACATTTGGAATGTTCATTATTTGTAATTCACTTCACCGGTACAGGTCGAAAAGAATGTCTTGAATGAGTATGAGAGTGGATGCAAGCGTCAACATATCTTGGGAATGCTGAGAATAAGAAAGCAAGGTGCCCTGTTTCATCACAGGTTAAAGCTATGCTTTTCTCATACAACAGCTGAAAGTAGAGCACAAATGCAGTCCCCCATTACCGCATACTATGCAGTTGTGATTCCCACAATTTGGGAATTTGCAGGGGTCAACACAATCAGAGTGCTTTGACATTGCCTCACATTGGGCAAATGTCCTTACTGATCAATGAATCACACCTGCCAGGTATGTATACCAAAGAGGTGCTTGCCTTCTCTTGTCACACTCAGCAGAAAAGAAAAGAAACCAGTTCTCTTTGGAAGACAGGCTCAGGTGAGCATCAGACTTTTATTCGGAGGGTCCAAGGTTAGAGTCCCTGCTCAGCTGTGTTGTTCTGCTGAGGAAGTTCACTTCACTTGTACAGGGGAAAATTGGAGACTATGAGTGTGCAACGTAGGATTTAGAAGCTTGGGAATTCCATCACATCCCAATAAGCCTATCCTTTTTTCACACCACAACTCAGGGTTTGTGTGCAAAGGAAATCCCACACAACCATAAAGTGGTTCAGACTTTTAATCTGAGGGTCAAGGTTCAAGTCCCTGTTCTGCTGAGGAATTCACTTCACTTGTACAGGGGAGTGTTGGAGAGCAGTTAAAGTGTCATTCTGCACTAATGCATTACAATCAAAAATTCCCATGTGTAATCGACCACTATGAGTGTGCAACCTAGCATTTAGAACCTTGGGAATTCCATCACATCCCAATAAGCCTATCCTTTTTTCACACCACAACTCAGGGTGTGTGTGCAAAGGAAATCCCCCACAACCACAAAGTGGTTCAGTCTTTAAATCTGAGGGTCCAAGGTTGAAGTCCCTGCTCGGGTGTGTTGTACACTTGAGAAAGTCCCCTTCACTTGTACGGTTTGAGAGCAGTCCAAGAGTTGTCTGCACTGGTGCATTACAATTCAGGGTTCTCACTTGTAAAAGACCGTTTGAGCTAATTCCCCCTAGAATATCAGGCGTTTCCTTGAGAAACCTCATTACAAAGATTACCTGGGTGCTCAGGTGCAAGTGATAGCACATAAATGAAAGTGTGACATTGACTTGGATTTCAACAAATAGTTTGGCTCAATCCTTTAATGAGGAAGCTCAGACTACAGAGTGCCACACTTTTTATCTCAGTTTCCAGTGTTCCAGGCCCTGTTCAGACACATTCATTAATTGCAGAAGTTCACACAATTCATACAGGTAAACATTAGAGAGCATCCCAAGTGTCATTCCCAACTGGATGTTCATTATGGTTGATGTCCTTTAAAAATTATGATAGACAGGCAATTTACATTTGGAATGTTGATTATGTGTAATACACTTCACCGGTACAGGTCGAAAAGAATGTCTTGAATGAGTATGAGAGTGGATGCAAGCGTCAACGTGCTAATATCTTGGGAATGCTGAGAATAAGAAAGCAAGGTGCCCTGTTTCATCACAGGTTAAAGCTATGCTTTTCTCCTACAACAGCTGAAAGTAGAGCACAAATGCAGTCCCCCATTACCGCATACTATGCAGTTGTGATTCCCACAATTTGGGAATTTGCAGGGGTCAACACAATCAGAGTGCTTTGACTTTGCCTCACACTGGGCAAACGTCCTTACTGATCAATGTATCACCCCTGCCAGGTAAGTATACCAAAGAGGTGCTTGCCTTCTCTTGTCACACTCAGCAGATAAGAAAAGACAACAGTTTTCTTTGGAAGACAGGCTCAGGTGAGGATCAGACTTTTAATCTGAGGGTCCAAGGTTAGAGTGCCTGCTCAGGTGTGTTGTTCTGCTGAGGAAGTTCACTTCACTTGTACAGGGGAACGTTGGAGACTATGAGTGTGCAACCTAGCATTTAGAAGCTTGGGAATTCCATCACTTCCCAATAAGCCTATCCTTTTTTCACACCAAAACTCAGGGTTTGTGTGCAAAGGAAATCCCCCACAACCACAAAGTGGTTCAGATGTTTAATCTGAGGGTCCAAGGTTCAAGTCCCAGTCTGTGTCACCCTGTGAAGACTCTGCCTTACCGCCACTGCATGGCAAGCAAGCCACAGGTAATATTTCTAAGTTTAATTAAATACAACATACGTTTTAAACAGAATTGTAAAGCCCCTTCTTTCATGGGGTTTGCACAATCCTGACCAGAATGAAATAGGCTTGGCCACATCTTTTGTTTTGTCTTGATATCCCCTTTTTGGAGCCATTGTGCCTGATTGTTAAAATGCCAAGCCTTTTGATTTGAAAGAGCAAGTTCACTGAAGAATGCAGGCATTGATCCTGCTACCTCCCGCATGCAAAGCAAGCGCTCTACCATTTGAGCTAATTCCCCCTAGAAAGTGAAGCATTTACTTGAGAAACTTCATTACTAAGATTACCTGGGTGCTCACCTACAAGTGATTCACATTAGGGAATGCGTGCACACTGATTTGGATTTCAACAAATTGTTTGGCTAAATCCTTCCATGCGGAGCCTCACAAGCTCAGACTGCAGAATGCCCCACTTTAAATCTGAGGGTTCAAGCCCCTGCTCAGGTGTGTTGTTTGGCTGAGGAAGTTCACTTCAATTGTACAGGGGAAGGTTGGAGAGCAGTCAAAGTGTCATTCTGCACTATTGCATTACAATTAAAAATTCCCATGTGTAATGGACCACTATGAGTGTGCAACCTAGCATTTAGAAGCTTGGGAATTCCATCACATCCCAATAAGCCTATGCTGTTTTCACACCACAACTAAGGGTGTGTGTGCAAAGGAAGTCGCCCACAACCACAGACACTGCAGTTGGGATGCCCACATTTGGTTTGCACCACCCTGAATGATAGGCTTTTGTTTAGTCTAGATATCCCCCTTCTAGAGCCATTGTGCCTGATTGTTAAAATTCCAAGCCCTTTGATTTGAAAGAGCATGTGTACTGGAGAATGCAGGCGTTGATCCTGCTACCTCTCGCATGCTAAGCAAGCGCTCTACCATTTGAGCTAATTCCCCCATGCGATAGATGAACATTTCCTTGGGGAACCTCATCATTAAGACTACCTGGGTGCTCACCTCCAAGTGATAGCACATTAAGGAAAGGGTCCGCAATGATTTTGATTTCAACAAATAGTGTGGCTAAATCCTTTCATGAGGAGCCTTACAAGCTCAGACTGCAGAATGCCCCACTTTAAATCTGAGTGTCCAGGGTTCAAGTCCCTGTTCAAACACATTTATTTACTGCAGAAGTTCACACAATTCATACAGGTAAACATTAGAGAGTATCCCAAGTGTCATTCCCAACTAGATAAGAAAATAAACCAGTTCTCTTTGGAAGACAGGCTCAGGTGAGCATCAGACTTTTAATCGGAGGGTCCAAGGTTAGAGTCCCTGCTCAGGTGTGTTGTTCTGCTGAGGAAGTTCACTTCACTTGTACAGGGGAAAGTTAGAGACTATGAGTGTGCAACGTAGCATTTAGAAGCTTGGGAATTCCATCACATCCCAATAAGCCTATCCTTTTTTCACACCAAAACTCAGGGTTTGTGTGCAAAGGAAATCCCCCACAACCACAAAGTGGTTCAGACTTTTAATCTGAGGGTCAAGGTTCAAGTCCCTGTTCTGCTGAGGAATTCACTTCACTTGTACAGGGGAGTGTTGGAGAGCAGTCAAAGTGTCATTCTGCACTAATGCATTACAATCAAAAATTCCCATGTGTAATCGACCACTATGAGTGTGCAACCTAGCATTTAGAAGCTTGGCAATTCCATCACATCCCAATAAGCCTATCCTTTTTTCACACCACAACTCAGGGTGTGTGCGCAAAGGAAATCCCCCACAACCACAAAATAAGCAGTCAAGATGCCCACACTTGGGGGAATTTGACCAGCAGAGTCGGATGCAATGATATTACCTCACCCTGGCACAATCAGAGTGCTATGACATAGCCTCACACTGGGCAAACGTCCTGAACAATGTTTCACCCGTGCCATGTAAGGATACCAAAAAGGTGCTTACATTCTGTCACACCCAGCAGAAAACCAAAGAAACCAGTCCTCTTTGAGAGACAGGCTCAAGAACACCTGAGTAGCTCAGCTGGCAGAGCATCAGACTTTTAATCTGAGGGTCCAGGGTTCAAGTCCCTGCTCGGGTGTGTTGTACACTTGAGAAAGTCCCCTTCACTTGTACGGTTTGAGAGCAGTCCAGTGTTGTCTGCACTGGTGCATTACAATTAATGGTTCTCACTTGTAAAAGACTGTTTGAGCTAATTCCCCCTAGAATATCAGGCATTTCCTTGAGAAACCTCATTACAAAGATTACCTGGGTGCTCACCTGCAAGTGATAGCACATAAACGAAAGTGTGACATTGATTTGGATTTCAACAAATAGTTTGGCTCAATCCATTAATGAGGAAGGTCAGACTACAGAGTGCCACACTTTTTATCTCAGTTTCCAGTGTTCCAGTCCCTGTTCAGACACATTCATTAATTGCATAAATTCACACAATTCATACAGGTAAACAATAGAGAGCATCCCAAGTGTCATTCCCAACTGGATGTTCATTATGGTTGATGTTGTCCTTTAAAAATCATGATAGACAGGCAATTTACATTTGGAATGTTCATTATTTGTAATTCACTTCACCGGTACAGGTCGAAAAGAATGTCTTGAATGAGTATGAGAGTGGATGCAAGCGTCAACATATCTTGGGAATGCTGAGAATAAGAAAGCAAGGTGCCCTGTTTCATCACAGGTTAAAGCTATGCTTTTCTCATACAACAGCTGAAAGTAGAGCACAAATGCAGTCCCCCATTACCGCATACTATGCAGTTGTGATTCCCACAATTTGGGAATTTGCAGGGGTCAACACAATCAGAGTGCTTTGACATTGCCTCACATTGGGCAAATGTCCTTACTGATCAATGAATCACACCTGCCAGGTATGTATACCAAAGAGGTGCTTGCCTTCTCTTGTCACACTCAGCAGAAAAGAAAAGAAACCAGTTCTCTTTGGAAGACAGGCTCAGGTGAGCATCAGACTTTTATTCGGAGGGTCCAAGGTTAGAGTCCCTGCTCAGCTGTGTTGTTCTGCTGAGGAAGTTCACTTCACTTGTACAGGGGAAAATTGGAGACTATGAGTGTGCAACGTAGGATTTAGAAGCTTGGGAATTCCATCACATCCCAATAAGCCTATCCTTTTTTCACACCACAACTCAGGGTTTGTGTGCAAAGGAAATCCCACACAACCACAAAGTGGTTCAGACTTTTAATCTGAGGGTCAAGGTTCAAGTCCCTGTTCTGCTGAGGAATTCACTTCACTTGTACAGGGGAGTGTTGGAGAGCAGTTAAAGTGTCATTCTGCACTAATGCATTACAATCAAAAATTCCCATGTGTAATCGACCACTATGAGTGTGCAACCTAGCATTTAGAACCTTGGGAATTCCATCACATCCCAATAAGCCTATCCTTTTTTCACACCACAACTCAGGGTGTGTGTGCAAAGGAAATCCCCCACAACCACAAAGTGGTTCAGTCTTTAAATCTGAGGGTCCAAGGTTGAAGTCCCTGCTCGGGTGTGTTGTACACTTGAGAAAGTCCCCTTCACTTGTACGGTTTGAGAGCAGTCCAAGAGTTGTCTGCACTGGTGCATTACAATTCAGGGTTCTCACTTGTAAAAGACCGTTTGAGCTAATTCCCCCTAGAATATCAGGCGTTTCCTTGAGAAACCTCATTACAAAGATTACCTGGGTGCTCAGGTGCAAGTGATAGCACATAAATGAAAGTGTGACATTGACTTGGATTTCAACAAATAGTTTGGCTCAATCCTTTAATGAGGAAGCTCAGACTACAGAGTGCCACACTTTTTATCTCAGTTTCCAGTGTTCCAGGCCCTGTTCAGACACATTCATTAATTGCAGAAGTTCACACAATTCATACAGGTAAACATTAGAGAGCATCCCAAGTGTCATTCCCAACTGGATGTTCATTATGGTTGATGTCCTTTAAAAATTATGATAGACAGGCAATTTACATTTGGAATGTTGATTATGTGTAATACACTTCACCGGTACAGGTCGAAAAGAATGTCTTGAATGAGTATGAGAGTGGATGCAAGCGTCAACGTGCTAATATCTTGGGAATGCTGAGAATAAGAAAGCAAGGTGCCCTGTTTCATCACAGGTTAAAGCTATGCTTTTCTCCTACAACAGCTGAAAGTAGAGCACAAATGCAGTCCCCCATTACCGCATACTATGCAGTTGTGATTCCCACAATTTGGGAATTTGCAGGGGTCAACACAATCAGAGTGCTTTGACTTTGCCTCACACTGGGCAAACGTCCTTACTGATCAATGTATCACCCCTGCCAGGTAAGTATACCAAAGAGGTGCTTGCCTTCTCTTGTCACACTCAGCAGATAAGAAAAGACACCAGTTTTCTTTGGAAGACAGGCTCAGGTGAGGATCAGACTTTTAATCTGAGGGTCCAAGGTTAGAGTGCCTGCTCAGGTGTGTTGTTCTGCTGAGGAAGTTCACTTCACTTGTACAGGGGAACGTTGGAGACTATGAGTGTGCAACCTAGCATTTAGAAGCTTGGGAATTCCATCACTTCCCAATAAGCCTATCCTTTTTTCACACCAAAACTCAGGGTTTGTGTGCAAAGGAAATCCCCCACAACCACAAAGTGGTTCAGATGTTTAATCTGAGGGTCCAAGGTTCAAGTCCCAGTCTGTGTCACCCTGTGAAGACTCTGCCTTACCGCCACTGCATGGCAAGCAAGCCACAGGTAATATTTCTAAGTTTAATTAAATACAACATACGTTTTAAACAGAATTGTAAAGCCCCTTCTTTCATGGGGTTTGCACAATCCTGACCAGAATGAAATAGGCTTGGCCACATCTTTTGTTTTGTCTTGATATCCCCTTTTTGGAGCCATTGTGCCTGATTGTTAAAATGCCAAGCCTTTTGATTTGAAAGAGCAAGTTCACTGAAGAATGCAGGCATTGATCCTGCTACCTCTCGCATGCAAAGCAAGCGCTCTACCATTTGAGCTAATTCCCCCTAGAAAGTGAAGCATTTACTTGAGAAACTTCATTACTAAGATTACCTGGGTGCTCACCTACAAGTGATTCACATTAGGGAATGCGTGCACACTGATTTGGATTTCAACAAATTGTTTGGCTAAATCCTTCCATGCGGAGCCTCACAAGCTCAGACTGCAGAATGCCCCACTTTAAATCTGAGGGTTCAAGCCCCTGCTCAGGTGTGTTGTTTGGCTGAGGAAGTTCACTTCAATTGTACAGGGGAAGGTTGGAGAGCAGTCAAAGTGTCATTCTGCACTATTGCATTACAATTAAAAATTCCCATGTGTAATGGACCACTATGAGTGTGCAACCTAGCATTTAGAAGCTTGGGAATTCCATCACATCCCAATAAGCCTATGCTGTTTTCACACCACAACTAAGGGTGTGTGTGCAAAGGAAGTCGCCCACAACCACAGACACTGCAGTTGGGATGCCCACATTTGGTTTGCACCACCCTGAATGATAGGCTTGGCCAAATCTTTTGTTTAGTCTAGATATCCCCCTTCTAGAGCCATTGTGCCTGATTGTTAAAATTCCAAGCCCTTTGATTTGAAAGAGCATGTGTACTGGAGAATGCAGGCGTTGATCCTGCTACCTCTCGCATGCTAAGCAAGCGCTCTACCATTTGAGCTAATTCCCCCATGTGATAGATGAACATTTCCTTGGGAAACCTCATCATTAAGACTACCTGGGTGCTCACCTCCAAGTGATAGCACATTAAGGAAAGGGTCCGCAATGATTTTGATTTCAACAAATAGTGTGGCTAAATCCTTTCATGAGGAGCCTTACAAGCTCAGACTGCGGAATGCCCCACTTTAAATCTGAGTGTCCAGGGTTCAAGTCCCTGTTCAAACACATTATTTACTGCAGAAGTTCACACAATTCATACAGGTAAACATTAGAGAGTATCCCAAGTGTCATTCCCAACTAGATAAGAAAATAAACCAGTTCTCTTTGGAAGACAGGCTCAGGTGAGCATCAGACTTTTAATCGGAGGGTCCAAGGTTAGAGTCCCTGCTCAGGTGTGTTGTTCTGCTGAGGAAGTTCACTTCACTTGTACAGGGGAAAGTTGGAGACTATGAGTGTGCAACGTAGCATTTAGAAGCTTGGGAATTCCATCACATCCCAATAAGCCTATCCTTTTTTCACACCACAACTCAGGGTTTGTGTGCAAAGGAAATCCCCCACAACCACAAAGTGGTTCAGACTTTTAATCTGAGGGTCAAGGTTCAAGTCCCTCTTCTGCTGAGGAATTCACTTCACTTGGACAGGGGAGTGTTGGAGAGCAGTCAAAGTGTCATTCTGCACTAATGCATTACAATCAAAAATTCCCATGTGTAATCGACCACTATGAGTGTGCAACCTAGCATTTAGAAGCTTGGCAATTCCATCACATCCCAATAAGCCTATCCTTTTTTCACACCACAACTCAGGGTGTGTGTGCAAAGGAAATCCCCCACAACCACAAAATAAGCAGTCAAGATGCCCACACTTGGGGGAATTTGACCAGCAGAGTCGGATGCAATGATATTACCTCACCCTGGCACAATCAGAGTGCTATGACTCACACTGGTCAAACGTCCTGAACAATGTTTCACCCGTGGCATGTAAGGATACCAAAAAGGTGCTTACATTCTGTCACACCCAGCAGAAAACCAAAGGAACCAGTTCTCTTTGAAAGACAGGCTCAAGAACACCTGAGTAGCTCAGCTGGCTGAGCATCAGACTTTTAATCTGAAGGTCCAGGGTTCAAGTCCCTGCTCGGGTGTGTTGTACACTTGAGAAAGTCCCCTTCACTTGTACGGTTTGAGTGCAGTCCAAGAGTTGTCTGCACTGGTGCATTACAATTAACGGTTCTCACTTGTAAAAGACCGTTTGAGCTAATTCCCCCTAGAATATCAGGCATTTCCTTGAGAAACCTCATTACAAAGATTACCTGGGTGCTCACCTGCAAGTGATTGAGGTGTCTGGAAGGTTTGAGCTGAATAGGTCACTGAGCTCCCAAAGCTGAGATATAGTGCAGTCATAATATTAACTATGTTATTATTAGATTTATTGCTTAAGAATGAGAACGTCAAGGTTCTGTTCAGAGGCCCTATGGGAGAGGAATTTTGTTTATTCCTCCAGCTCGACCAGAGGAGGAAATGTTTAGATTTATGACAGGACATAGGCTGAGCGGGCACCTATGGGTTGGAACCAGATGTGGTATGTTATCTCTGTACAGCTTTAAAAGCGAATGCAGAGCGTCACTTGGCAGAGATTCCATCCGGCTCGGGTCTCTCCCAGGACATCCATGGCAAGTCTGGTTTGATGCTGATTTGTGTAATAAAATTATTATTTTATTCAAGTCAGTGTCAGCGGTCACTCCTTCATTCTTCAGCACATAACACCCATCAAGAAACTAAACTACAAAGTGGCGTCACGAATCAGGATCTGTTGGGCCTCATCTGCCGATGCTGCCTGCTCCAGCGAACTGCCGCTCTCAGGGTGAGTGACCTCTCACAAAATTGAGCTGTTATGTGGGCTGGAGCAGTGTGTTTTTGGCAGGGAGACTGCACTGAGATTATGCGGAGATGGAGATGATGTGTTGATGTGTGAAGTGAGTTTCCGTCTAAATTGGGGTTAATTAAGATGTAAAAGATGTAAATAAGGGGAATAAGAGAATAATAAGTGAAGAAAAAGATAATTAAGTTGAAATAGAGAATAGAGACAAGAGAAATAAAAGTTAGAAGTTGAAATAGAGAATAGAGAGGAGAGAAATAAAAGCTAAAAGTTAAAAGTTGAAATAGAGAATAGGGACGAGAGAAATGAAAAATGAAGTTAAAAGTAAAAGTTAAAGGCTTTAAAGATGTTGAGA
The DNA here is from genome assembly GCF_960531495.2 of Zeus faber. NCBI lineage: Eukaryota > Metazoa > Chordata > Actinopteri > Zeiformes > Zeidae > Zeus > Zeus faber. The sequence goes on along the minus strand of NC_137198.1, from coordinate 26,557,043 downwards.
AAGTAGAAATAAAAAGTAATTGTAGAATGGCAGAACTAGTAGCCAAAAGTTATTTAAATAACCATGCAAGATAAACGAAGACAGGGCCCGTATCTCGTTAAACAGTAAGACATGTGTACATTAAATGCTGTGTGAAAGTTGGCCGAATGAAAATATAATATAGTCAAATCTAGGTAGGAAAAAACAAGAGGAAATAACCCTGGCCAGGGGAATTGACTCAAAATAAAGTTATATGAATAAAGATGAAAAAGAAGAAAGTAAAGTGAAAAAGAGATAAAAGTTAAAAGCCTAAAGTGAGATGAAAAAGATAAAAGCAAATAAAAAGAGTTACAAGTTAAAGGCTAAAGATGAAAAATAAAGTTTGAGCTAAAGTAAGATGAAAAGGATAAAGTGAAATAAAAACAGTTACAAGTTAAAGGCTCAAAAGATGAAAAAATAAAGTTTGTAAAGAAAAGTGAGGAAAAACAGGGCAGAACCTGCTCTGGAGAACTAGTGAACATGCATGATGAGAGAATCTGATTAAAAAGAATTTGTTAAAAGTGTGGCCAAAGTAAAATTTTAAAAGTCTGGCCAAAGTGAAAATTTTGATGAAATTAGAAAAGTATAAATGAGTCGACGTAAAACATAAAGCTAAGCACTGTTAAAGTCTCTGGGGATTAGATGTTCTGCTGGTCAGACATATCTTTTTCTTTTTTTTTTCTTTTTGTGTGTGTGAGTGTGAAAGTGCCGCGGCTGCAGAGGTAGAAGAGCTTTGTGTAATGTTTTGTGTATGTGATATAGAATATATGTGTTATTAATAGGTATACATATGTGGTGAGCAGTTGAATAATACATAAAGAGAAACATTTCTTGCCCCTTTAGTGATAAACATATATGAGCCTGTTTACGGACTTTGTAAAGTTGATAAAAATATATGAGCCTTTCTTTAAGGACTTTTGATAAATATATATGAGCCTTTTTTCCAAGGACGTTTGTGCATTTGATAAAGGATATGAACCTTTACAGGACTTTATGTAGTTGATAACAAAATGATCCTTCTGAAGGACTAGAGCCACAGTCTGCCTACACATACATGTACACATCCAGAAAAGAAAAGAAAATCTCCTGCTCTGAATTGGAAGTGGGATTTGTGATTTGTTTGATTGGCGTGTGGGTTTTTTCTTTTTCTTTTTGTGCTTGGGGTGTGTGTGGCGGTGATTTCTGTGAGTCCTGTCTGGTTAAAAGAGCAGATGGTCTTGTTGGGGTGAAGGGAGACTCTGGTTCTTGATGCAAGAAAAGAGGTTTTGTGTTTCGACTGCTGAGAGAAAACAGTTTTAATATACGAGTGTGCGTAACTGCATTGAACTGGGCTGTCCCTACGGGAGCCAAAACAGGATGTTCACTCGCTGACGACCAGTCCATACTGGAAGTCTTTGCTAAACTTAAGAGGTGGAGCAAGGGGTGGTGCTTCACACAAGAGTGGAATTTAGTTAACTCCTCCTGACAAGAGGGGCTGGTGAGCCCCCTCTCTACTCTTTTCTCTCAGTAGTTAGAAGAAAGAATAAAAAGGATAAAATACAATTAAATAGATAAATAGAATAAAAATAATTAAATAAAATAAAAATAAATAGATAAATAGAATAAAAATAACTAATTAAAAGTGATATCAGATTGACTAATATATTCTTTGGACTTTAAATGCATTGCATGATTAAAAGTAACCATTGCTTTATTTCAAGTGTGCGCAAAATAAAAAAGCTGATAATGTATGTCACACTGAATTGTATCACAGTGTGTATAAGAATTTAGAGTGAGCCTAAGGCATTGAACTCTTCTGTTATTCTTTTTCTTTTTTCTTTCTTCCTCTCTTTTACTATGCTGAGTGAAAGCTGAGTGAAAGCTGGGGGAAAGACAGAGAAGATGGAATGAGTCTGAACTGAATCATCCATAGGGCAGATGACAAGACATCTGGCAGATCTTCACAGACACTGAGGCTTGCGGATGACAACGTTCTGGAATCCTGAATCCATCCAAACCAATTAAAGGCCAGTACGGTTTTATCCACAAACTCTTTCAACAGACCTCACCTGCATTTACCTATATACCTATAAATTTAGTTATAATAAATGTGTTTAGCTTGTCTTCACATATGCGTTTGTAGTAGTTCTTTTTCATACATTGCATTTGCAATTATTTAGTGAGAGACTTGGCAACGGACTGACCAATTAAGGCATTTGCCTAATTAATAGGGTATTATTGACTGATTGATTGATTGATCATGTGGAAAAGCTGATTTGATTTAAATACTGTTCTGTGAATATTGGTTTCATTATCTGGGTATGATTTATCTATGCTGTTTTGAGAATGAACACTGATATCATTTTGATAATTGAACATAAATGAGTGTGAATGATAGTGAACAAGTGAATTGGCTTTCACAAGTGGGAAGCGATTGGTCTCCTTTGGGGTTGGCAAATTCAGCTGTTGTTGGTTGAGTGTGATTACACGGTGCTTTATAAAGACATTTTTAAAATAATTCAATTTGATTTACAATAAAAGAAAAATAAGAGAGTCATTAGGATGTCAAAAATGGATACTAAAATTACAAAAGTAATCACTCCTATTGATGTAGTGCAAAAGAACAATCCCCTTATTAAAGATATTGCAAAAATATCAGGAAAATGGAGCAAGCGTTGGCCGGACATTGAACAACCATGGCCAGTTGAAGGAACTCTTAACCCGGATGTGATTAAAACAATGCAGGTGCTTGTGTCCACATATAAAGTAAATCAAAAGAAAGGCAAGAAAGGAATGAGACGCACGGAGAAAAGACAAACAGAATTTGGCATTCTGCAACTGTTTGCAAAGGAGGGACAGACATGGTTCGAAGCTGCAAAGGAAAAAAGAGAACAAAGTAGACAAGAAATAAAGAAAAATGAAAAGGAAACAGAAAAATTGATGGAGAAGATTACCACACCCTTCTCACATACAGCATCTTTACAGAAGCCCCCGCCTTATGAGAAGGAGGTGAAGTTCACTGATGTTTATCCCCAGCTCCCAGTGATTACACAGGAAGGCAACTATCTCTGCAAAGATGAGGATGAACAAATAATAGAGATGGGCAAGGCTAAAACAACCATGAAGATGTACCCGAGCTCCAACAGTACAAAGAAGAAGGAACAGGATCAGGAGACTCTCAGAAAAGTCAACCAAATACAGTTGGTGGATAATAAGAAGAAGAAAAAGAAACAAGCTGTGGTTATGCAGAGCCAGTCACAACTAAATCAATTACCACCACAACCACAGCAAGGACAGATTCAGGTACTTCCACCTGTGGTCTTCACTGTCTCCTTTCCACAGCCAGTTTTTGACCAACCACAAACATGGAGAGGAAGAGGTCAAGGAAATATAGGAAGAGGAAGAGGAGGAAATTTCCAACAGTCTCAAGGAGCGTGTCATAATTGTGGACAACAAGGTCATTTTGCACGTGACTGCTACAGGTTCAGAGGAGGCTTCAGAGGAGGCTTCAGAGGAGGCTTCAGAGGACAACCACAGCCACCCAGGGGACCAGCGAACCCTTACAGGGGTCCAGAACCTGGTTTCTAGGGGTGCCCAGAAGACTCGAAAGGGAGGTGTCAGCTGGTAGTATCAGGGCCGGAGCAAGATCCAAAAATAGAGGTGAAAATAAATGATAAGTCATTGGAAGTAATGGCAGATTGCGGAGCAGCTTTCACCTGTGTTCGGCCTGAAGATGCTATACATCTCCCCATGTCTGACCAATTGGTACGGACAATCGGGTTTGAGGGTGTGAAACAGCTGATTCCTCTCACAAAACCAATTGAGCTCTGCTGTAGAAATCGGAAAATCACACTACCTATTTTGGTGTCAGAACATACGTCCATTGCACTCTTGGGAAGAGATGCTATGTGCAAACTAAATTGCACAATACGGTGTACACCGGACAGCTGTCTGGTGGATGTGCCACCTGATGTCTACCACCAATTATTTAGCGCACCAGAGACCGAGACTTCTTCAGTATATTGGATTGGAAATCTTAGTCCAGAGCTATTAGAGCCAGCCAAGCTGTGGGAGAAGTTCATTGTGGCAAATATGCCTGATGCTAAGCCCCCTGAGTATCCACATCATTGCACGTTGAAATATTTCAAGAAAGCTGACCAATTGGATCCAGAAGAATGGTTGAGTAGTCAACCGAAGCATGTTCAGCTGATCTCATGCTGCATAATTGTGGGACCACAAGGAGCAGCTATGAAGATAAACACCAATGAATATCTTGAGAAAGAGTATGACATTGTGAAAAGTGTGCCACATGTGACTTTAATGGTGGCTGAAGGATTTGAGCAGAAGCAAATAGGAGAAATGATGGCAGAAGCTGAGGAAGCCATTTTTTCACCCATAAAGGAGAATCTTGCTATCTGGATAAGTGAAGAACAGAAGTTCATGAAAATCATGATTTCAGCTCAAGGACAAGGACAACCACAAGTGATACAGATGACACATGAGTCAATGTTCAGCGCTAAATTGGACTCAGACAGCATGAGAGAGGAGATGCTGCAACAAATTCCAGAATGTTTGTGGTCACGACATAGTACTGACATCGGACTTGTGAAGTCAGCCCAACCGGTGAGAGTTGAACTGAGACCAGGAACCAAACCTCCTTGGAAGAACCAATATCCACTAAAGGAAGAGGCAATCAAAGGGATTGAACCACAAATTGAAGGACTGTTAAAAGCAGGTGTAGTGGAAATATGTTTGGATCCTCAGAGCAATACACCTATATTGCCTTTAAAGAAACCAGATGAGTCCTATCGCTTGGTACATGATTTAAGAGCGATAAATGAAGTGGTGCAGGATTTTCCAGCAGATGTACCAGATCCACATACCTTGTTAGCCCAAATCCCTCCAGAGGCTACACACTTCACAGTGTTGGATTTGTGTGGAGCATTTTTCAGTGTTCCACTGAGCGAAGAAAGTCAAGGATTGTTTGGATTCACGTACAAAGGACAAACCTTCAAGTACAAGAGGCTCCCTCAAGGATTCAAACATAGCCCTCACATTTTCAATAAAGTATTGCAGGATGACTTGGCTGGGATTGATCAGATCTTGAAAAGTACTGTCATTCAGTATGTGGACGACATCGTCATCTGTTCACCGGATAAGGAAACATGCCATGAGGATTCAATCAAACTGTTACAGCTATTGGCAGACAAAGGACACAAGGCCTCTCAGAAGAAGCTACAGTATTGTCAAGAAAAAGTTGTTTATTTGGGTCAAACAATAACCCATGGACACAGAAGCATCTCTGAGAGTCATTTGGAAGCCATTCGAACGGCACCAAAGCCTAGAACAGTCAGAGAGATGATGACATTTCTTGGCATTGCGGGATATTCTTCAGCCTGGGTAGAAGATTATGCCTGCCTAACAGGGCCTTTGAGAGCCATGATAAAAGAGACTGGGAATGCTCAACTCCATTGTAACCTCACCTGGACCCAAGAAGGTCTTATGGCATTTGAAACGATCAAACAGAGGCTACAAGAAGCTCCAGCGCTAGCGCTGCCAGACTACTCTAAGAACTTTTTGCTGTATGTGGCTACGTCCACTGGAGGCAAATATGCATGTGCAGTTCTTTGTCAGCCAACAGGTACAGGGACAAGTCCTCAACCTGTGTCGTATTATTCTACTGCCTATTCAGAAGTAGAATCGGGGCTACCACTGTGCTACAGAGCAATTGGTGGGAGTTTATCTAATGTATGAGAAAGCATCATCAGTAACTATGGGTTACCCAGTGACAATTCTTACCCATCATAGTCTCAGAAATCTTTTGAACTTCGGTAAATGTACATTGACTATGTCTAGGCTAAGAGACTATCATAGGCTCTTAGAGCAGGGAGATGTCACCTTAGTAAGGTGCGTCACGGTAAATCCAGCTGATAATTTACCAACACCAGGGGATGAAGAGCCACATGATTGTATTCAGGAAGTAGAGAGATATGCAAAGCTCAGATCAGACTTGCAAGCTTTCCCACTGCATGTGTCAGATGTGGAGTATTGGACTGACGGGTCCTGCTATCGAATAGGAGACACATTGAGTGCTGGTTATGCAGTAGTCAAAGCCCAGGGAACTGAATTTGTTGTTGAGAAAGCAGAAGTAATACCACAACCTGCTTCTGCACAGCTTGCTGAGCTTGTGGGCCTGACTGAAGCTTGTCTATTGGCTGAAGGCAAGCGAGTGACAATATATACAGATTCGGCATATGCACATAATGTGTGTCATTTATTTGGATCAGTATGGAAAAATCGAGGATTTAAGAAAACCGATGGTTCTCCGATACAGCATCATGCCCAAATAATAAAATTGTTGCATGCAATGATGAAACCAAAGGAAATAGCTGTAGCTAAGTGTGCAGCACACAAAATAGACACGTCAAGGGTCACACAAGGTAACAAAGCGGCTGATGAGGCTGCTAAAGCAGTTACAGGAGCAAACAAAGCAGGCAAGGTTCTTCTGGTCACTCATGAAGTGGACTTGGAAGATAAAATCACGCTCAGAGATGTGATCGCGATGCAAGAAGCGGCGTCAGCCATCGATAAACAATTATGGTTGGACCGAGGGGCCACACAAGATTCTGCTGGTCTGTGGAGAAATCATGAAGGACTGATGGTAGCACCCCCTGACCTACTAGGTCTGATGATTCAGGAAGCACATGGGTTAGCCCATGTTGCAAGGGGGGAGGTAAGGAGAAAGATCACGAAAGAGTATGGTTTTTGGGCACCGTACTTGCTTGAGCAAATTGATTATGTCATAGGCAGATGCACAATCTGTCTTAAAAATAACGTTCGGAGGGGTGTGTTGAGTCCACCCGGTCACATTCCAACTCCGACAGGTCCTATGCGTGAGTTGGTTGTGGATTTTGTTGACATGATAAGACCAATAGGAGGTAAAAGATACATGCTAGTCGTCGTGGATAGATTTTCACGGTGGCCTGAGGCATGTCCAACCAAGCGTAAAGATGCTCAGTCGTTTGCCAAGTTCTTGTGTCGTGAGGTCATAAGCAGGTGGGGACTTCCAGATCGGATATCCTCAGATAATGGGAAAGAGTTCGTGGATAGAACAGTCAAATTAATTCTGCAGAAATTGGGAATTAAACAACGTTTAGGAGCTGTTTATCATCCACAAAGCCAAGGAATTCGTGTAAAAATGAATGGTGTGCTGAAAAATCGCATTGTTAAAATCTGTCAGCATACAGGTCTGAATTGGGTAGAGGTGTGTAGTTAGGAGCTAACACTAGTAGAGAATATCCCATTTTGAATATCTGATTCCATCATTTACTCAACACTATTGTTAACAAGGGAAATACATGGACAAAGGGGGGAAAAGAAAAAAAGTTAATCATATATTGGAATAATGTTAAAGTATAATGCAAAAGTGAAATTATTACACTGTATTTGATGTTTGTGCAAGATACTGGCTGGTGATTCTTTCTTTCAGGACCAGTCAGAGGATGGCTGTGTCCAGAGATCCTAACAGCCTAATGGACTTGAACATTCAAACATGGACACTCGAAAATGGACGGCGGACCCTGAATGAAGACATCATGATCAGGAGTGTCGAGTGAAATATCATTAAAAGTTGATGGTGTTAAAAAGCAACAGTTTAATACATACATGTGTGTCCTGAATGTGTTTATAATATTGGAGTTTGTTTACTACAATGTAACCTGTATTATTGATAAATATCCTGTACTCTACGCTAGATATTTTTAGCAAGACATATTACTTTGATTTGCTATTGTTTTCTTTGAGTTGTCTGTAGTAGGATGAAGTGAATACATTGGGACCTCAGGTATTTTCTTTTTTTGCGGTTTTTGAGGGACATTGGTGCTAGGCAGGGAAAGGTCCACTGGAAGGTCCGATGGGTCGACCAGCCTGACTTTGGACTCATTTTTGATTTATTTCTGAGGCTCTAAATGTATGCATATATATGTAACATCCTATACAGTAGTCTAAACCCTTCGTCTTTTTCTGTTAATTGATTTGGAGTACCTTAGGTGGTTGCCTGGGGCAGAGGGACCGTGAGAGAATTTTCCTGTCTTGATTGATTGATGGATGTTCTAAAAAATGAAGCTGCCAGATGGGTTTTTCGCTCTCACACTCCACAAATTTGCTGTATTGCTATGACTAAGCATGGTCAGAAGGGTATATTATAACCAATTGTGTTTGTTATTAAGTGATTTCTATTAAGCCAATTAACATCGTATGTTCAATTACTCTTCTCTCTGTCGAGACTTTGTGTAGTCTCGAAGGGGGGAATATGAGGTGTCTGGAAGGTTTGAGCTGAATAGGTCACTGAGCTCCCAAAGCTGAGATATAGTGCGGTCATAATATTAACTATGTTATTATTAGATTTATTGCTTAAGAAGGAGAACGTCAAGGTTCTGTTCAGAGGCCCTATGGGAGAGGAATTTTGTTTATTCCTCCAGCTCGACCAGAGGAGGAAATGTTTAGATTTATGACAGGACATAGGCTGAGCAGGCACCTATGGGTTGGAACCAGATGTGGTATGTTATCTCTGTACAGCTTTAAAAGCGAATGCAGAGCGTCACTTGGCAGAGATTCCATCCGGCTCGGGTCTCTCTGATCATCTTAACAGGAGATCCAGGGTTGATGGCCCAGCAGCGCATTTCGGACTTGAATGCCGTTCAGTGGAGGCAGTATACATACCACGATAATATATTTTAATGAAAAACCAGCCAAAAGAGGCTCTGTAGCGCAATGGATAGCGCGTTGGACTTCTAGGACTTGTTCACAATCAATTCAAAGGTTGTGGGTTCAAGTCCCACCAGAGTCAAACGGCTGTATCACTAGTTTTCACTCCATTCCTGAAGTTCTGAATCCTTGTCAACATCATCTGACTGTAAAAAAAACCCACAGTAACATCAGTTGCTTTTCCTCAGAACTTACACAATTTGATTGAGTATGTTACAAATGCTTGTTTTGAGGATGTGCCACACCCCTTCCAATGAGGTGGTGCAGCGTTGATGGCCGTGGGCTGCTCATCCATTGTGCTCTGCATGTATTGGTACAAATCCCCTCTACATTTGTGGCTGGTGCTTTAACATTTGGTTAAAGGATGATGGATTTAAATCTTTGCACTGTTATTTTACTTATTTCGGTCAACATGCATTTTAACACAGTTGTATCTCCATTTTCGGATGTAGCGCCCGGTGCTGTGGCTTACTGGGTTAAATAGCCCGCCTAGTTAACAGGAGATGCTGGGGTTGAAGTTCTTGTTTGGATTTGAATTATTTTCAGTGGAGGCAGTATGCATATCATAAGAATATATATCAGTGAAAATATTTCCTGAAGTGGCTCTTGAGTGTAATTTGAATTATAGGCGTCGCAAGCAAGTAATTCCCCGCTTGTGGTTCGAGTCCCTCTAGATTCACTTGTCTTGCTTATTATGTTTTACTTAATTCTTAAAATTAACATCCTACGTACTATGGCCTTAGTATGGTCTTCTGACTGTCAAGAAAACTCGATGCTCTAACTTCCTTTACAAAATGAGGAAAATGTTACACATGGTTGTTTTTGAGAATGCAATACACCTTTACAGACAAGGATGCCTTGTGATTAAGGCAGTGTTCAGCAAAACTGTTGTGCTGTGCATGCATTTGTTCATGTCCCATCCACCTTGTGGCTGGCAAGCTGCATTTTAATCCCTGCAGTGTTGCAGTTATTTCTTTCAATATGCATTTTGAACAGAGTTGTGTCTTCATTTCCAGGTGTAGTGCATTGTGCTGTGGCTTCGTTGGTGAATGCGCCTGTCTAACAGGAGATCCAGGGTTGATGTCCCAGCAGCGCATTTCGGACTTGAATGCCGTTCAGTGGAGGCAGTATACATACCACGATAATATATTTCAATGAAAAACCAGCCAAAAGAGGCTCTGTAGCGCAATGGAGAGCGCATTGGACTTCTAGGACTTGTTCACAAGCAATTCAAAGGTTGTGGGTTCAAGTCCCACCAGAGTCAAATGGCTGTCTCACTAGTTTTCACCCCATTCCTGAAGTTCTGAATCCTCGTCAACATCATCTGACTGTAAAAAAAACCCACAGTAACATCAGTTGCATTTCCTCAGAACTTACACAATTTGATTGAGTATGTTACAAATGCTTGTTTTGAGGATGTGCCACACCCCTTCCAATGAGGTGGTGCAGCGTTGATGGCCGTGGGCTGCTCATCCATTGTGCTCTGCATGTATTGGTACAAATCCCCTCTACATTTGTGGCTGGTGCTTTAACATTTGGTTAAAGGATGATGGATTTAAATCTTTGCACTGTTAGTTTACTTATTTCGGTCAATATGCATTTTAACACAGTTGTATCTCCATTTTCGGATGTAGCGCCTGGCTTACTGGGTTAAATAGCCCGCCTAGTTAACAGGAGATGCTGGGGTTGAAGTCTCTGTTTGGATTTGAATTATTTTCAGTGGAGGCAGTATGCATATCATAAGAATATATACCAGTGAAAATATTTCCTGAAGTGGCTCTTGAGTGTAATTTGAATTATAGGCGTCGCAAGCAAGTAATTCCCCGCTTGTGGTTCGAGTCCCTCTAGATTCACTTGTCTTGCTTATTATGTTTTACTTAATTCTTAAAATTAACATCCTATGTACTATGGCCTTAGTATGGTCTTCTGACTGTCAAGAAAACTCGATCGAACTAACTTCCTTTACAAAATGAGGAAAATGTTACACATGGTTGTTTTTGAGAATGCAATACACCTTTACAGACAAGGATGCCTTGTGATTAAGGCAGTGTGCTGCAAAACTGTTGTGCTGTGCATGCATTTGTTCAAGTCCCATCCACCTTGTGGCTGGCAAGCTACATTTGGTAAAGGGATCCTGCATTTAAATCCCTGCAGTGTTGCAGTTATTTCTTTCAATATGCATTTTGAACAGAGTTGTGTCTTCATTTCCAGGTGTAGTGCATAGTGCTGTGGCTTCGTTGGTGAATGCGCCTGTCTAACAGGAGATCCAGGGTTGATGTCCCAGCAGCGCTTTTCGGACTTGAATGCTGTTCAGTGGAGGCAGTATACATACCACGATAATATATTTTATTGAAAAACCAGACAAAAGAGGCTCTGTAGCGCAATGGATAGCGCATTGGACTTCTAGGACTTGTTCACAAGCAATTCAAAGGTTGTGGGTTCAAGTCCCACCAGAGTCAAATGGCTGTCTCACTAGTTTTCTCTCCATTCCTGAAGTTCTGAATGCTTGTCAACATCATCTGACTGTAAAAAAACCCACAGTAACATCAGTCGCTTTTCCTCAGAACTTACACAATTTGATTGAGTATGTTACAAATGCTTGTTTTGAGGATGTGCCACACCCCTTCCAATGAGGTGGTGCAGTGTTGATGGCCATGGGCTGCTCATCCATTGTGCTCTGCATGTATTGGTACAAGTCCCCTCCACATTTGTGGCTGGTGCTTCAACATTTGGTTAAAGGATGATGGATTTAAATCCTTGCACTGTTATTTTACTTATTTCGGTCAACATGCATTTTAACACAGTTGTATCTCTATTTTCAGATGTAGCGCCTGGTGCTGTGGCTTACTGGGTTAAACAGCCCGCCTAGTTAACAGGAGATGCTGGGGTTGAAGTCTCTGTTTGGATTTGAATTATTTTCAGTGGAGGCAGTATGCATATCATAAGAATATATATCAGTGAAAATATTTCCTGAAGTGGCTCTTGAGTGTAATTTGAATTATAGGCGTCGCAAGCAAGTAATTCCCCGCTTGTGGTTCGAGTCCCTCTAGATTCACTTGTCTTGCTTATTATGTTTTACTTAATTCTTAAAATTAACATCCTACGTACTATGGCCTTAGTATGGTCTTCTGACTGTCAAGAAAACTCTATGCTCTAAATTCCTTTACAAAATGAGGAAAATGTTACACATGGTTGTATTTGAGAATGCAATACACCTTTACAGACAAGGATGCCTCGTGATTAAGGCAGTGTGCAGCAAAACTGTTGTGCTGTGCATGCATTTGTTCAAGTCCCATCCACCTTGTGGCTGGCAAGCTACATTTGGTCAAGGGATCCTGCATTTAAATCCCTGCAGTGTTGCAGTTATTTCTTTCAATATGCATTTTGAACAGAGTTGTGTCTTCATTTCCAGGTGTAGTGCATAGTGCTGTGGCTTCGTTGGTGAATGCGCCTGTCTAACAGGAGATCCAGGGTTGATGTCCCAGCAGCGCTTTTCGGACTTGAATGCCGTTCAGTGGAGGCAGTATACATACCACGATAATATATTTTAATGAAAAACCAGCCAAAAGAGGCTCTGTAGCGCAATGGATAGCGCATTGGACTTCTAGGACTTGTTCACAAGCAATTCAAAGGTTGTGGGTTCAAGTCCCACCAGAGTCAAATGGCTGTCTCACTTGTTTTCACTGAAGTTCTGAATGCTTGTCAACATCATCTGACTGCAAAAAAACCCCACAGTAACATCAGTCACTTTTCCTCAGAACTTACACAATTTGATTGAGTATGTTACAAATGCTTGTTTTGAGGATGTGCCACACCCCTTCCAATGAGGTGGTGCAGTGTTGATGGCCATGGGCTGCTCATCCATTGTGCTCTGCATGTATTGGTACAAGTCCCCTCCACATTTGTGGCTGGTGCTTCAACATTTGGTTAAAGGATGATGGATTTAAATCCTTGCACTGTTATTTTACTTATTTCGGTCAACATGCATTTTAACACAGTTGTATCTCTATTTTCAGATGTAGCTCCTGGTGCTGTGGCTTACTGGGTTAAACAGCCCGCCTAGTTAACAGGAGATGCTGGGGTTGAAGTCTCTGTTTGGATTTGAATTATTTTCAGTGGAGGCAGTATGCATATCATAAGAATATATATCAGTGAAAATATTTCCTGAAGTGGCTCTTGAGTGTAATTTGAATTATAGGCGTCGGAGGCAAGTAATTCCCCGCCTTTGGTTCGAGTCCCTCTAGATTCACTTGTCTTGCTTATTATGTTTTACTTAATTCTTAAAATTAACATCCTACGTACTATGGCCTTAGTATGGTCTTCTGACTGTCAAGAAAACTCTATGCTCTAAATTCCTTTACAAAATGAGGAAAATGTTACACATGGTTGTATTTGAGAATGCAATACACCTTTACAGACAAGGATGCCTTGTGATTAAGGCAGTGTGCTGCAAAACTGTTGTGCTGTGCATGCATTTGTTCAAGTCCCATCCAGCTTGTGGCTGGCAAGCTACATTTGGTAAAGGGATCCTGCATTTAAATCCCTGCAGTGTTGCAGTTATTTCTTTCAATATGCATTTTGAACAGAGTTGTGTCTTCATATCGCCATGGCGATAGTGGCCCGCCCCTAGCGGTCGCCTGCCCCGGCGCTCCGGTTACTCTCTTACCTTTTTAGTATTTTTTTCCTTTTTTTATCATAATGTCTGCCAAAAAACATCAACAGTCTACGACCGCGATGCAATCATAGATATAAAAATTTCCCTAAACGAACAACTTTGGGACTTTTTATCCGTGGGAGCAGAGTGGCCGGCGGAAATCCTACGCGGGAACACTTTCAACAACAACAACAATAACAAGAATGGAGCCGCTGTTCCACGAGCGGGCCCACGGAGGAAGCACCAAGGTAAACGAGGCGGCATTCGGGTCAGAATGAGGGCGCAACCTTACCGTCCACCTCTGCCAAGCATCCTTCTTGCTTACGTCCAGTCCCTGGAGAACAAGATGGATGAACTTCGAGCGAGGATTCAATTCCAGCGAGACACGAGGAACTGTTGCGTCCTCTGCCTGACGGAAACATGGCTGAACCCACTGGTGCTGGATGAAGCCATTCGTCCAGCCGAGCCCTTCTCCGTGTTACGCGGCGACAGAACGGGAGAGTCGGGGAAATCCAAGAGGCTTCTGCCTAATGGTAAACAACCGCTGGTGTAACGCCAACAACACCAGATTCCTCTCCCACTCCTGCTCGCCGAACCTGGAACAATTGACCATACTATGCCGTCCATTTTATCTCCCCCGGGAATTCAGCACGGTCATCATTACAGCCGTTTATATCCCACCGCAAGCGGACACCGACGCAGCTCTGTCGGTTCTGTACGATGTGTTGTGCGGATTTCAGAACAGACATCCCGACACGGCTGTGGTGGTGACTGGGGACTTTAACAGGGCCAACCTTAAAAAAGTTCTGCCGAATTTCCACCAACACATCACGTGTGCCACCAGGGGAGACAGAACTCTGGACCATTGTTACACACCTTACAAGAACGGACACAAGCCCGTCTCGCTCCCTGCTTTCGGGAAATCAGATCACGCCGCGATCTCGCTGCTTCCTGTTTACAGGCCTCTGATCGCGCGGGATCTGGTGATGACGAGGGAAGTGAAGCGGTGGACGGACCAATCAGAGGCTGCGCTTCAGCACGCTCTGACTGACGTAGACTGGGACGTGTTCCAAACAAGTTCAAGTGACGTCAGCGAGTTTACGGAGGTTGTAGTAAATTTTGTGGCTACGCTAGCGGATGAAACCGTTCCCACGGTGAAAGTTCGGATATTTCCAAACCAGAAACCATGGGTTGATAAATCCATCCGCTGCGCTCTGAATGATCGTACGGCCGCTTACAACGACGGTCTTGTATCTGGTAATATGGACAATTACAATGCGGCGTCGTACAATCTGCAGAGAGCGGTGAGGGACGCCAAACGGACGTACAGAGAGACCGTGGAGCTACAGATGGAGCGGGGGGACACCAGATGCTTGTGGGAGGGGCTGGGAACAATCACAAACTACAAGAGCAGCTCCTCCCCAGCCACGAGTGTGGGCGCCTCCCTGGCCAACCAACTGAACTCCTTTTATGCGCGGTTCTAGTCTGGCAGCAACACCGCTAGCTCACCGGCTAATTGGAGTTACACCGCTGGGGATGGGCGCGCACTCTCAGGAGAGCTTTGATGCGGGTGAACACCAGGAAAGCTGCGGGCCAAGATGGCATATCTGGGCGAGTACTGAAGACCTGTGCTAACCAGCTATCTCCGGTGTTCACTACAATATTCAACATCTCACTGGCTGAATTAGTGGTCCCGTCCTGCTTCAAGAGGTCCACCGTCGTTCCTGTGCCGAAGATCGCCTCTCCTTCCTGCCTGAATGACTACCGTCCGGTGGCCCTCATCTCGGTGGTCATGAAGTGTTTCAAGAGGCTGATTAAGCATTACATCTGTGCCTCCCTTCCCCGCACCTTGGACCCGTTGCAGTTCACGTCCCGGCAAAACAGATCCACGGATGACGCGGTCTCCCAGGTACTGCACACCACGCTCACGCACCTGGATGGCCAGAAGGGGGCCTATATGAGAATGCTGTTCATCGATTATAGTTCAGCTTTCAACACCATAGTCCCCACCAGACTGGCTGTCAAGCTAAAGGAGCTCGGATTGAAGGGTCCGCTGTGCACCTGGATCCTGGACTTCCTCACAGGCTGCCCCCAGGTGGGGAAGTACATGTCCAGCTCCCTCACCCTGAATACAGGATCCCCCCAGGGCTGCGTCCTCAGCCCCCTACTGTACTCCCTGTACACACATGACTGTGTGGCCAGGTCCAGCTCCAACACCATCATCAAGTTTGCTGACGACACTGTGGTCGTGGGCCTGATCATCGACTGCGATGAGAAGGCCTACCGCGAGGAGGTGGCTGACCTGTCACTCTGGTGCCAGGACAACAGCCTACACCTGAACGTCAGCAAAACCATGGAGCTGATTGGGGACTTTAGGCGTGGATCACAATCTAGGACGCACGCGCCCTTGTGGATTAATGGGACTTCTGTCGATAGGGTGAGCAGCTTCAGATATCTGGGAGTCCACATCACAGAGGACTTAACATGTACTGTACACACGGACACTCTGGTGAGAAAGGCGAGGCAGCGTCTCTACCACCTCAGGCAGCTGAGGAAATTCCGGGTCTCGGTGAGGACCCGGAGGAGTCCTTCTACTCTGGAGCAGTGGAGAGCATCCTGACAGGCAACATCACTACCTGGTTTGGGAACTGTACTGCTCAGGACAGGCGGGCCCTGCAGAGGGTGGTGCGTTCAGCTGAACGTACCACTGGAACTACCCTCCCCCCCTTGCAGGAGCTATACACCAGGAGGTGTAGTGGCAGAGCCCACAGGATCATGAAGGATCCTCATCACCCCAACAACGGACTGTTTCAGCTGCTGCAGTCAGGCAAGCGCCTCCGCAGTCACACAGCGAGAACAGAGAGACTGAGACAGAGTTTTTTCCCGTTTTTTCCCCATTAGAACTGTCAATGCTGACCTCACCAGGGGTCCTAACCGAGCCATACACTAGGCTCCACTACCTACGGTACTGTATGTAGCATACTGTACCGCATACTGTATCACTGCTCAGGGTTGTTCGTGATGCCGTATTGCTGCGCCGTACTGTTGTATACTGTGCTGTATTATCCCAAACACTACCTCACTCTATTCACATTCACATGCCACTTTAATTCACATGCCACTTTAATTGCACATATCTGTACATACATAGGCATATTCCCTCTATCTATTCCATTTTATTTCATTTTATTTTTATTGTATTTTATTCTTTCTCTTTTTATCTTATTCTATAAGTATTCAACTTACTGTATTACGTTTTAGGAGTCAGTTAGTCGGTCAATTAGAAAGGAATTCTTTACTTTTATTTATTTTTTTCCTAGGACATATTGTGTGCTATCACCGGGTGCGTTGCATTACATTTCACTGCATATATGTATGAAAGTATGTATATGTATGTGACATATAAAAAAAAACAATCTTGAATTTCCAGGTGTAGTGCATCAGTTGTGCTCTGTATGAAAGTATTTATTTCAGTGAATATGCATTTTTAACAGAGTTCTATTTTCATTTCCGGGTGTAGTGCAAGGTGCCGTGGCTTTTATGGTCGAAGCACTTGCCTAGCAAACAGGTGATCCTGGATTCAAGTCCCAGCATCCCCTTTGGGCTTGAATGATATTCAGTTGAGGCAGAATACATACGACAGTAATATATCTCAGCAAAACATTTAATTTAAGTGGCTCTGTAGCCCAAGGGGGAGCGCTTTGGAATTCCAGGCCCCCTCAACAAGCATAGTCATGTATTTATGAGCAGGGACCAGTTAGTCAATACAAATATATTGACAGGCAACCCTGATGGTGAAGGAGATGTCCACCCAATGTGGGGTTCCAACCCACAGCCCGGAGAGTCTCATGCTCTACAGATTGAGCTGACCATACAGTAGACTGTCCTGTTCTGGCCATACACAATTTTAAAGGCTTCCTTTTTACAAAAAAAAAAATTATTGTTCACTTGCTTGTATTAATTCATTTGAAAAACATGGCATGGGATGGAGAGTAAGAAGTCAAGTTAAGGACAGGGCATCACCCAGAATTCTTTGCACACCTTGGCTGTCATAATCGTAACCAGCCATTATAACATTTAGCACGTCCGTTTTCCACCTCACTTTTACCTACATCGGTGTGATATGGTATGAACGTGGTCCATCATACTGTTCTAGAAATATAAATGCTTTAAAAAAATACATATCCAAACGGAAATGAGGAGAGCACCATATGTGTGTCAGCCAAACCTCAGTGTGGACATGAACGGCTGAAGCCCCCTATTTCATTCTTTTGCAGAGGCAACATCAAAGTCTACGAAGTCAATCTGATATGTGGTTATTGCTTGTTGGCAACTTAGCCCGGTTTCCAGCAAGGTGGACTTGAAATACAGTCCACCATGGCAATTTTTGCTGGTCTCCAAGGAGATGTGCACCATGGTGAAAAGTAATGTTTTGCTCCATAGCCTGGGCACAGTGCATCATGTCCTGTTTTTCTGCTACTGTAGCCCTTCACAACAAGTTAAAACTGCACAATGGTAGCCAATAGAGAGACCGTAATTGAAAACAACATTGATATCTCATCTAGACACAGCCAGGTACAGCTGTGACTTGAATTTAGGATGTCCTGCTTAAAATAAATGCTTTCGCTGGCCAAGCCAATGTACTGGTTGATGTGCCTAAATGGCATTAGCAATTCGTATGCAAGACCAAAGAACCCAATCAGCTGCTCCTGCCTTTTTATGATATGGTAACATTGCTCCAACAGGGTTATTATGAGAGATAAAGTTTTCTTTTTTTTTTTTATGGGGCCAAGCAAATGTCTACCGGGATAAAGTATTCTTTTGTTTGGTAAAGCAAGCAGTGAGCTTATCATGTAAATATGTATCATCAAACTTAGGGAGGGTGAGAAACACTTGGCTGAAGTGGCTCGCAAGGATTTTGCCTCACAATTGAGAATTCTGTGGGCACCAGAGGTAGGCCTGCATTTGTGTTGAGCAGGGGCCAGGTGATGAGTAAGTGAAAACAAGTAGAGTGACAGGTGGCCCTGCTGGTAAAGCAGATGGGGTTGACTGGGATTGAATCATTGTCCTCATACAAAATTGTAAGCAACCAAAAAATAAAGGCAAAAAACAATTTATCTTTTTTTGTTCACTTGCTTATATAAATGCCATTAAAATGGCATGTTTTTTACTTGTCCATATTTTTTTAGAAAAACTTGGTAGGGGATGCAATGTAAGCAGTCAAGTCCAAACTGGATTTTTACTCCATGCATGACAGGGCATCAACCAGAATGCTTTGCACAAAGTACAGATGAACTGCTGAAGCCACAAATTTCATTCATTTTCAGAGGCAATATCATAGTCCATCTGAGATGTGATTTTTAACATAATACATACAACGCACCCTGAATGATCATCAACATTTACACTCACCCCCAAAAACCTACACCAAACCAAAGCCCCCTTTCCACCTCTCTGGGACAGAATGCTGTCCCCATCTGCCCACATCTGCCCTGATCCTCCCTCTCACCTCCCCTTCCAAACTCCTGATGACCCCCTCCACTCTGCAGGCCCTACCGAGCCTGATAAGGTCCTGCCTGGCCACACACAAGCCCTGTTTGAAGAGGCTTATGAGCAGCCAGAGCAGGAAGCCTTCCCTCCTGTTACCCCTCTACCTACACCCCTCTCCGCGCTGGTCCAGGTCAGGGTGAACCCTCTCCTCACCCTCCTGAGTAGCGCTTCCGCCCTCGCCCACACCACCCCCACGAAAGGACAGTCCCACATGATGTGACAGATGGTCTCCTCCTCCGAGCATGTGGCTCAGGGGCATCAAGGGGATCTTGCCAAGCTCGGCCGGTACAAGGTGGTTCCTATCGGCAGTGCTTTCTGGAGGCAGGACCAGTTTAGGTCCTTGAGCCCATTGTCCAGGATGGGAGGCTGGACCGCGAGCCAGACTGCTGCGGGGATGCCTACGACAGCTGACGCGGTCACCCCCCACCTCGTCTCGGTGTAGAGCCTTCTCTGGTCCAGCCCCAAACCCCCGTCCAAAGCCTTGGGGTGAGCCCGAAGGCAATTTTCCGCATGGCCAAAGTGCCATCGCACCTGCTCTGACCGGGGCCCCAAGTTGCCCAATGTCCCCATCATCCTCCTCGCCTGGTCGGAGAAGAACAGCCGGAGGAAGTGTCCTGATGGGTGGACCACTGGGGAGGACAGCTCCCTCAACAAAAAGGAAACAAAATAGCCGTCCAGCTTTAGTGGGAGGTGAGACATGCCCCTTCCGCCCCTTCCCGATCGGTGCAGACATATGGGCCCTTGCCGCATACTTGCACCGGCCCTCCCACATGAAACTGAATACGAGACGTGTGAGGGGTGCCCGCATGCATGCCGCCATCGGGAAGACGTACTACAAGTAAAGTAGGGATGGCAACACATTCGCCTTCAAAACCAGCACCTTCCCTGTGAGGGTCAGTGTCCTGGATTTCCAGAGGGCAACTTTCCTCTGGACAGCTTCAATTCGCCAATTGGCGCCATGGCAAATTCCAATTTGCCATGGCGCTGTGTGCTGCCTCAAAGTTCACCCCGAGTAATCTCAGGGGTCCTACGAGACAGCCCCCCTGGTACATCCGTCCTTCCCTTCCACCGCCCATAGAACCTGACCGAGGTCGTCGCCAGATTTAACTTCATGCCAGACACTTGACCAAACTCCTGGAAGATCTACAAAGAATGGCGCATGCAGGCATCACTGTCCACACAGCTTGACCCTAAGGCCGCCGCTGCCTGGTTACAGCACTCCTCTCACACCCGGGTCAGCCCGAACAGGTGCTGCCAGGGGCTCCATCTAAAGGATGTAGAGCAGGGGTGAAAGCGGACACGCCTGTCTTACCCCTGAGTGCAGTCCAAAAAGTTCCCCTCGGTGCCTGTTAACACAAACCGTGCTCCCCACGGCTGCATACAAATTACGCAGCCACCTAACAAAAACCTTCCCTAAACCTACTCTATCGAAAATCTTAAACATAAAGCCCCAGTGAACCCTGTCGAAGGCTTTGGCATGATTGAGGCCGACCAACATTAGGGGTTGACCTCCATCTTCCACCCAAGCGATAGCGTTCCACCTCACAAAGCGCCCAGCCGCTCCATATGTATGGTCCACGTGGACCCCATCCGGGAGGACTGTGACGGACGGTCAGCGAGGACCTTAGCCTGAAGTTTGTAGTCCACACACAGCATGGTCAATGGCCGTCAGTTATCAAGGTCAGAGGTGTTACCCTTCTTGAAAAGAAGGGAAATCACCCCCGTAGCCACCGACCCTCGAAGAGCCCCTGTCCGGAGGACCTCGGTCAGCACCTCCAGCGTGACCGCAGCAGGTCCGCTTGGGCCACGCTCTCGTAGACCTCCCGAAGCTGCGATTTAAGGAAGTCACAAGCTCGCTGGTCTACAGTGCTGCCGAGGTTCCCCACGGCGTACTCGAGCTCGAGGAGGTGTTGAGGGCGGAGCACCTCCCACTTCGCTTCACTTTTTCTATACCTAATGGCGTGAGCTTTAATCCTGTCCTTTGCCACTCCCCACCATTCTACCACTCTGGCAAAGAGAGGCCTGAGCCCCTCAAGACCCCGGACAAAGGGAACGAAGCTGCCACCAAACTCATCGTCTTCGAGGATATCAGGCCAAAATCTGGAGCACAGGACCAGAACTGAAGGAGGATCCCATCGTGGTCCAAGAAAAAGATGGGGTGCACCCGCCCCGACAGCACGCCCAAGGACCTTGTGAGAAAAACGTAGCCCAGCCTCCTGGCAATCCCCCGGTGGTTACGCCATGTCGGACCTCCCCCCATCCACCAACCCGTGCCCAGACATGAACCCCTTTACAAGGACTCCACTTGTGTCCCTCCCTATGTCCAGGTTTAAGACCCCCCAATGATTACCTGGCTTTTGGTGGCCAGGTGCGGTCCTAGACTGACCACCATCTCCCTCCTCTCCCTCATCCCCTCTGACCTATAAAAAACAAAGACCCTCAAAGAAATAGTCCCATAATCAATATCCACCCCCAGCACCCTCCCCTGCACCACGACAAAAAACTCCTTCAGCCTCACCCTCCTTGTCCCACTCCCTCAAAGAAATTCCCACGTCCCTCTCATCCCTCAAATGAACCTCTTGCAGGAAACATATTGTGCATCCCAAACCCCTGACAATATCAAAATCAACCTCTTAACTGAGTCCCTCATTCCCTGGGGATCAATTGTGACAACTCCAAAACAATTTATTTTACACAGGTGATAAAAACAGAAATCATGCTCTGAAGACCCTGAAACACACAAAAAAATACCCCACCTAAACACAGCAACAATCGCAACGTCAGTAGTACATGCTCAACACCATGTCCTCCGGGCTCTTGTCCATGAGTTCCGCCCAGGAATAGGGCATGTTGTTGGGGGAAGCGGTAAAAACCCATGGCCCCCCTGCTCGTCATTCTGTAAAGGGGAGAGATATTCCTCCAAGAGGGGGTCTCCCCTCTGACCTCCGCCGCCACTCCCTCTTTTCGGGCAGCCCTCCCCAAACCCCCTCCTGCCGATTCCCTCATCTTCTTGGGGGCCTCCTTGCCCGACTGGAGGTGATCCCTCCTCTTCTTCTGGGTCGCCGCCTGGGGGCCTGACCCGGGGGAATCTGCTGGTGGTGTTGACCCTGGAGGAACCATCGCAGGAGACCCTGCCACAGATGGAGCCGCCATCGGCTGGACTGCCGCAGGGAGACCCTCCCCAGGTGCCGCCGCTGAAGGAGCAGCAGCCGCACGGGGAGCCGCCCCTGGAGGAGTTTCCACTGGAGGGGGCCCTTTGGAGGCCGCCGGCCCAGGGACCCCCGCAGTAAATGCCATCCTGGTCACCGCAGCTGCATCAGAGGCTGGTGCGGGAGGAGATGTCGCGGGAGGAGTCTTCCCAATTTTGGCCAAAACAAGGTAGTAAGCTGTCTGGTTAGCTCAGTGGGGAGAGAAGCTCTCAGTCTCATGGTCGTGGGTTCAAGACCAACATTGAGTGTTATAACCTTCAGCAAGGCCACCTGTCAATCTACTGGTGACTCCTTACTAAGCACCTGGTCACTGCTTAACACATGCATGACTACACTAGTTTCCATGGATGTGTCAGTTGTGCAGAACAGGGATAAACTGCTCTTCACAGGCAACTTCAGCCATGTGCTTCTCACCCTTCCTTCAATTGATGAGAGTTCTTCAAATGATAAGCTCACTGCTTGCTAAAACAAAGGAACACTTCTTTATCTCTGTAATGTGCTTGGCCCCATAAAAAAAAGAATATTGACAACTGTGTATCTCCATAGAACAAGGTTACCATATCTTTAAAAGCCATTAACAGAACCCTTCTTGAAACTGACATTTTTGGCATTGCAAACCAATTGCTGAAGCCATTCAACCAACTTTGACTGAAGCTTGTAAAATAGACTTCATCCCCCCTTGGGGATGGAACAATCCATATTGAGATGCAGTACACAAAATAACAACCACCATGGCACGTCCAGGGAAAAAGATGTCCTCATAACAAGACGAAGATGCAACAGGACAGATGGTCGACACGTTAGGCACTGCAGCGGGGCTCTAGTGGGTACTGTATCTTCACCGCATCTTCATCTTATCCGAAGGCACCATTCTTTTCACGGCCACTTGAACAGGAGGCTCCGTCCTAATGCTTGCATGCTCTCATGCTCTCATGCTCCGTCCTGAGGCTGGGTACATGTGCATAGCGAGAGGGGC